>NC_067433.1:14314445-14953962 GCF_009764475.1 Pristis pectinata
TTAGGAGCAATTTGCAATTATCAATTAACCTAAATGTCTGCACATGTTTGGAGTGTGGGAGGAAACTGGAGCACCCTGGGGAAACCCATGCGGTCACAGGGAGAATGTGCACACTCCACACAGACAGCACCAGAAGTCAGGATTGAACAGGGGTCACTGGAGCTGTGAGGCAGTGGTTTTGCCAGCCGTGTCACTGTGTCCCCCACTCCCGCTCCACTCCAGTGTCTTGAGCACAAAATCTAGCCCGGTGGTCCTGTGCAGAACTGAGGGAATGCTGCAATGCCAGAGGCACTGTCTTTCAGACGTGACATTAAACTGAGGTCCCAACTGCTTTCTCAGGTGGATAGAAATGGTCCTCAAAGGGGAATACTCCTTAGTGCCTTGACCAGTGTTTATCTTTCAGTCACTGACAATGCAACAAGTCTCCTCTGAATTGTACATGACATTTTTTGTTTGTGGTTGATGTCTAATTTCTTTTGTTTGTTAACTTCAGTAACAGAACCGATTAAATATGACGTTGAGTTTGAGTGTGAGATGGGTGTGGTGGGAGAGGCACAACAGCATCTTTCCACATCTCAGCTGTAACTTTCCAACTTTTCCTTAGTTCTCTTCCCAATGTTCCTCCAACGTTGTCTTCTGTGAGTGAAATGGGTCTGACCAGGTTACAGTGTCACATGTAATTAATCCCAGACATTAGTGTGGCTCCTTAATCATGTAAACGGTGGGTAAGGTGGAGGCAGTTTACAAACCAATAGGGCATTGAAAATATCACATGTTCTCCCTCAGCTGAGATCCAGGGCTGCAAAATTTGTCCAAAGTTACATTCTCTCCACTTTCTCTCCTGCACTACAGAGTCTAGATCACTCAAAGTAGCGAGTACTATGTCCTTAAATCATGCAGAGGAATCAAAGGGTAGTTGCGGTGAGACTATATCATGTGGTGGTTGGATGCAGAGCAGGAGGCAATAGTCAAAAGATGTGAGTGATTTTTAGATCTGAGGAGAGATTAGCTAGTGGGTGTTAGGAGGCTGATTCCCTTTGGTAGAGACCCCAGGACGAGATATGGTCTCAAGATGAAGGGTCACCCACTTAGGATTGAGGTGTGAGGAAATTCCTTTGTGTGGAGGGGCTTAGATGCTCGGTCGTTGAATATATTCAAGATGCAGATAAGAACATTAGGAGCAGGATAAGGCCATGTCATCCCCAGAGCCTGCTCCAGCATTCAATAAATGGCCTCAGCGTCACTTTTCTGCTGTTCCCGACAGCACTTATCTACCCTTGTGACTAAAAATCTGTTTATCTTGTCCTTGAACATACTTAACGAAGGCATCCACTGCTCTCTCGGGTAGAGATTTACAAAGATCTGGGAGAAGAAATTCTTCCTTACCTGTGTCTAAAATGGGCAAACTCTTAGGGGAAAGGTTTCTCAGTCCCTATCCTGACAAGCCACTTCAGAATCTTGCATGTTTCAATAAGATCACCTTTCATTCTTCTAAACTCCAATAAGTATAGGCCAACCTGCACAATCTTTGCTCATAAGACAACCTTGGTAACACAAGAAATAACCTCAGTGAACCTTCTTGGAACTGCCTCAAATGCATGTATATCCCTTCTTAAATAAGGACGCAAAGCTCTGTTCAGTATTCCAGGTGTGGTGTTGTCAACGACTATGCAGTTGTACCAAGAATACTGTTATACTTCTTTCCCTTTGCACTAAAGGCCAGCGCTCCACTTATCTTCACAGTGACTTGCTGTACCTGCATGCTAACTTTGTGAGTTTCCTGTAGTAGGACATTCAGACACCTATGTCCACCAGCATTCTGCCATCTCTTTCCATTTAAACTATAAATTGCTTTTCTGATTTCCCACATTATACTCCACTTCCCAAGTGCTTTATCACTCAGTTAACTTCTCTCTACCCCTTTGCAGAATATCTGTGTCCTTTTCAGAACTTGCTTCCCCCCCCCCCCCCCACCAACCTTTCTTTATAACAACAGCAATTGTAGGGAAAATACACTTGGCCCTTTCAGCTAAGTCATTAATGGTTGTCTCTCCAGCAATGATCCCTGTGGCACTCCACAAGCCCGAAGCATGTGAAAACAGCCTATTTACCCCAACCCTCTAACTTTGATAGTTAGCCAATCTTCTATCCATATTAATATATTGCACCCGGTGCAGTAACATTTCATGTGGCAACCTACTGATTCCCTTTGATCCGCACTACTCATTAGGTCTTCAAAGATTTTTAATAAATCAAATATGATTTTCTATTCATAGAACTATGATGACTCTGCTTGGGCAGGCATGGTAGTGTAGCAGTTAGCATAACACTATTACCGCGCCAGTGACCTGGGTTTAATTCTGGCCGCTATCTGTAAGGAGTTTGTACATTCTCCCTGTGTCTGTGTGGGTTTCCTCCGAGTGCTCCGGCTTCCTCCCACATTCCAAAGACATATGAGTTAGGAAGTTGTGGGCATGCTATGTTGGTGTCGGAAGCGTGGCGACACTTGCGGGCTGCCCCCAGAACACTCTTCGCAAAGATGCATTTCACTGTGTGTTTCAATGTACATGTGACTAATAAAGAAATCTTGTCTTATCTTATCTTGATTGCGCTGTGCTTTTCAAAATGTTCTGATACTATTTCCTTAAACATAGATTCCATCATTTTCCCAATGGCAGATATTGGATTAGTTATTCCCTGCTTTGCCTCTCCTTCCTTTCTGGAACAGAGACCTTAGATCTGCTGGTTTCCAATCTGCTGGACCTTGAGAAAAGCTAGGAAATCAAGGGTGATCATGACTGATTCATCCCTATCTTTGCAGCCACTTCTTAAGATCCCAGCACGTGGGGTGCAATGTCTAGGGGACATGTCGGTATTTAGTCCCATTAGTTAGAAATTAACAGGTGCTGAGGGTTGTGCAGGAAAATTTAGGATCATCTCTTAAAATGTTCTGATCTCTCTTATGACATTACATTATGAGGGCAGTGTTCCTTGCGAGGGGTGAGAGACACATTTCCCCAAGCGCTGATTTGGGAATATTACCTTTTATAAGTGTTCCTCAATCAGCATTTGCAAAGAAGGAACCTGCTTTGGAATGTATAGGGTAGGAGAGGATGTAATCCTACAGAAAGAAGCAGAGGGCTTCAAGACCTTCCTGATGGTGGACGGAGGCGTATAAAGACTGGTTCTTTGTCGCAGGAAGTTAATCTGCAGTGACAACGGTTTGATGAAGCTTCTTCCCAAGCAAGAAGGAATGAAGTTGACATTGGCTCCATGATGATATCGGCTCTACATGGTATACTGAAGAAAGAAATAAATAATTATTTCTGTAGCAGCTTTCATATTCATTGGATGGCCCAAATGGCTGTAACATCCAGACTTTGTTGCAATGTAAGTGATATAGCAACGAATCGCAAGCTAGTTCTAACAAGGCAATAGTGACTATATTATTTATTGTTGAGAGAGAAACTGGCCATCTCACTGGGAGGAACACCCCTACTCATTCTCTAGAAACCACTTGAGATGAATGGCTCCTTGATCTAGTGACTCATCTGAGAGACAGTGCAGCCAACAGCATAGTACCAGCCTTGTTCTGTCCGAGCCATTAAACCAGGTTCACTGGGGGGAATGGGATTCATGGGGCTGAAAGTTTCCTTTGTTGGATTTCTTTCAAAATCATTCTTGTTTTGTCCTTCACAGCAAATGGAAAGGAATCATCTGCAGCTGTTAGAAAGACCAGGGGTGGAAATGAGGACGCTTATATTTTGTTGCTCTTGAAGGACCTGTTAAGGAGCTTCTCAGGGCTCCAGTCAAGGCTATCAGGAGGCACTTTGTAACTTTATAACCACAACCCTAACACAGTACATTATGATTGTGTCCTCTTTTTAATTACAATGATTATTTGTTGGAACTGGGAATGTCCTTGCAGTTTCATTCTTGTGCTGTACACGGAGTGCCGGGAGCTGTGGGAAACCAGATGCCAGTTGTCCCTCACCATCCTTTGTCCCTTTTACTGTCTCTGCACAAGGATCTGGTCATTAGGCCCAGTAGAAACGCACTGACCATTGCTTGACAGGCACTGACCGTTGACTCCATAGAGTTCCTCTAGATAGTGCTGGATGAAATCCCTCACACAACATCAACCCAAGGATGTATCATTGACTCCTCTCTAAGTAGCATGTGGGTCTGCCCCAGTTATATTTTATCCTTCTCTAAATTCATGCTTGTGGTAGTATGTGTCCCTCACATTACTAATATTTATTTCCCAGTCCAAACTGCCCCTGGAAGGTGTTCCTGAGCCTTTCATTGCTGAAGTCCATCTGGTGACGAACCTCTAGTGAGGCAGTTCCAAGATATCGACCTAGTGATGAAGATGGTGATATTTCCAAACCAGGATATCCTCCAGCAATGAAGGGATCTTGGAGATGGTGATGTTCCAATATGATTGTTATCATTCCAGGGGTCATGGGTTTGAGGAGCACAGCTGGAGAGGGTTTGACTCATTGCTCCAATGTGTCCATGGATTGTGCACCAGGATGCAGCAGTGATGGAGGGAGGGAATTTTATTTTATTTTTGCATTTTCCAGGGTCTGGATGTTGCTATCGAAGCCAGCATCTATTGCCAATCCCTAATTTTCCTTGAGCCACCTTCTTCAACCTTTGCAGTCCTGCCACACTATCGTTGGTTTGGGAGTTCCAGGAATTAGACTCAGCGATGAACTGGGTCTAATTCCTGTCAGAATGTTTCCAAGTCAGAACGGTGGGTGACTTAGGGAAATGTGCAAGTGCTGTTGTTCCAACGCACCTGTTGCCCTTGTCCTTCTTGGTTGCAGAGGTCTGTATGAGAGGGGCTGTATGAGTGACCTAATCAATAAACTTCAGTGCATTTGTAGATGGTACACACTGCAGTCACTGTGCATTGCTAGTGAAGAGAGTAAATATTTAAGGCAGTGGATAAGATCCCAATCAAGAACATTTAAGTGTAGGCTTCCGGAGAAGGTGGCAGCTGAATCAATGAAACTTCAAGAATTAATTCTCAGTAATATACTGATGTGGATTGAGAATTAGTTAATGCATAATAGGGAGGAGGAATTAATCATTTTTCAGTTGGGAGACTGTCACTGGTGTGGTTCCATGGGGATTAATACTGCCGCTTTGGATTTTCAATATCCATGACTTGGCTGAGGGGATCCAAGTTTGCTAATGATAAAATGCTGGGTGACAGTGTTGGCTGTGAGAAGTACAGATAGACTTCAGGATGTAGGCAGGTTAAGTGAATGAGTGAAGACATGGCACATGGAATATAATGTGAAAAAATATGAGGTCACCTCTTTGGTAGAAAAGGAGGAGGACAGAGTTTGTCTTTATCGCAAGCGGATTTGAGTATCTGAGTCACACTATCTTGCTCCAATTAGATAGTGAAATCATATGTGGAATATGGTGTGTGGGTTGGGTCTCCCTACTTAAGGAAGGCTGTACTTGTGATAATGGGAGTGGAGTGAAGGTTCACCAGATTGATTTGTTGTAGGAAGAAAAATTAAGCAGACGGCCTACTCTCTTGAACTTAGAAGAATGAGAGATCATTGAAATGTGAAAAATGGTCACAGGGGTTTGGTGGTGTGGTTGGGAGTTGATGTTTCCCCTTTCTGGGGCATCTAGAACCAGGGACGCAGTCTCAAAATAAGTGGTCAGCTGCTCAAGGAATTCCAAAGAAATTCCTTTTCATCTAAATGGCAGAGCCCTGATCCTGAGAAGAAAAGACTTGTTTTCACAGAGTAGGTGGAGTTCACTAGCTAAGATGGCTGTGGTCACTAAATACATTCAAGATGGAGTTTGATAGATTTACAGCAATAAAAAGGATTTGAAGTATATGAGGTTAGTGCAGGAAAATGTTGCTGAGGGAAAAGGTCCACTTTGATCTATTGAACAATGACACTGGCATGAGGGGTCAAATAGCCTACTCCTGCTTCTATTTCCAATGCACAATAGGCAGGTCTCCCATCATCTACCCTCCACAACCCTGAGCTACCCACGTCCTAACTCGTACCATGCCGTCCATCCACCGTGCCTGTGCTCACTGACCCACACTGGGTCTTCATCCAACAGCACTTCCATTTTAACTTCCTCACTTCCTCCTTGGCCTCTCTCCTCCCCATCTATGGAAGCTCCTCCAACTCCACAGCCACCCAATGTGTTCCCAATCTTAAAGTTCTAACTCTTCTTCTAATTTTAATTACTCCCGTATTGGTGGCTAAGAGCTGAGCAAATTGCCTTCCTCTCCACCTCTCTGCTTCCTTCTCCTGCGTGCTTCTGAAAACCTACCTCACTGACCTGTTTAAGTATGTCTAAACATGTCTGGGTGATAACAGCATTTAGTAAGTGTCTAGATGAGCACTTATATCGCGTAGACATAGAAGGCTACAGGCTTGAAGTTGGGTGAAACTCCTTGGGATGTTTTACTTTGTTAAAAATCTATACAGATGCATGTTGTTGAATAGTGCTCTAGGTTTGCACATGACCAATACAAAACTGCACCTGTGCATCAAAAACCATTATTTTAATTGTTTTTCAGAATGTTGATCATAGAGTGAGGAGATCCGCCAGTGTCTCAGGGAGAAGACAAGGGAGACCACATGAATCTAGATGAGGACTCCAGTGTGCAGAATTGACACCAAATATGATAGCCTATTTCCCTTACGTAATATGGAATTAGAACAGAAAGTGCTGGAGATACTCAGCAGGTCAGGCAGCAGCTGTGGTAAGAGAAGCAGAGAGACTTGGAGCAGGAGCTTTGAAAAGAGGCGAGTCTCTGTGCGTGTGCTTGTGAGTTTCACCTCGCAAAGAGTCTACAAGAGGCACATTTGCAAATTGTTAATAGTTGATTGGCTAATCAACAGCAGCGAATAAAAGGAAGGTAGGTATAAGGAGAGTGCCCATTGTGTGAGTGGGCCAGGGTTAGAGTGGAGCACTTGAGGCTTTGGCTCAAGAGCCTTCGGCAAGAGGAAGTGGAGGCTAAGGTAAGTCTCTGGTATGTTTTTTCCTTTCTTTCTTTGATTTTTCCCTTAGTGCCAGGCTAGGGTAGTTAGAATGGCTCCGGGGTCAAGTGGTGTGTTCATCTTGCGAGATGTGGGAGTTCTGGGTGACTCCAGTCTCCCTGATAGCTAAATCTGCACGAGATGCATCCAGCTGCAGCTCCTTACAGACCGTGTTAGGGAACTGGAGCTGCAGCTGGATGACCTCTGGCTCCTAGGGGAGAATGAGGAGTTCATAGATAAGAGCTACAGGGAGGCAGTCACTCCTCAGCTGCAGGAGGCAGGTAACTGAGTGACTGTCAGGAGAAGGATGGAGAATAAGCAGGTAGTGCAGAGTATCCCTGTGGTCGTTCCCCTCAATAACAGGTATACCGCTTTAGATACTGTTGGGGAGGAACGACCTAGCAGGGGAAAGCCACAGTGACCACGTTTCTTGGCACTGAGCCTGGTTGAGTGGTGCATAAGGGAAGGGGGGAGAAGAGGAGATTGGTAGTGATAGGGGATTCACTATTAAGGGGGGCAGACAGGACATTCTGTGGATATGAAAGAGACTCCTAGATGGTATGTTGTCTCCCTGGTGCCAGGATCAAGGACGTCTTGGATCGGGTCCACAATGTTCTGAAGCGGGAGGGTGAACAACCAGAAGTCGTGGTACATGTTGGTACCAATGACATAGGTAGGAAAAAAGATGAGGTCCTGAGGAGGGAATATAGGGAGCTAGTTAGGAAGCTGAAAAGCAAGACATCAAAGGTAGTAATCTCTGGATTGCTGCCTGTGCCATGTGCCAGTGAGGGTAAGAATAGTTGATTTGGCAGATGAATGCGTGGCTGAGGAGTTGGTGCGGGGGGCAGGGTTTCAGATTTGTCGATCATTGGTATCTCTTCTAGGGAAGGTATGACCTGAACAAAAGGGACGGGTTACACCTGAACTGGAGGGGGGCCAATATTCTTGCGGGCAGGTTTGCTAGAACTGTTGGGGAGGGTTTAAACTAGTTTGGCAGGGGGATGGGAACCTGAGTGGTAGGTTAGAGGTTGGTGCATTTAATGTACAAGTAGATGTAGTGTGTAGAAAGATTGTGAAAAAGGATAGACAGTTGAAAGGGCAAAATTGCAGTCAGTTGAGCTGAAGTGTGTCTACTTTAATGTGAGAAGTATCAGGAACAAGGGTCATGAACTGAGAGCGTGGGTAAGTACATGGAACTACGACGTTGTGGCCATTACAGAGACTTGGCTGTCACACGAGCAGGAATGTCTGCTGGATATTCTGGGGTTTAGATATTTCAAAAGGGACCGGGATGGAGGTAAAAGAAGTGGGGGAGTGTCTTTGCTGATGAGGGACAGTGTCACAGCTGGAGAGGGGGAGGATGTCCCGGGGGGATCGTCTACTGAGTCAGTGTGGGTGGAAGTCAGAAACAGGAAGGGAGCGATCACTCTATTGGGAGTATTCTACAGACACCCCCAATAGCAGCAGAGACACTGAGGAGCAGATCGGGAGTCAGATTCTGGAAAGGTGCAAAAATAACAAAGTTGTTGTCATGGGTGATTTCAACTTCCCTAATATTGATTGGCACCTCCTTAGTCTAAAGGGGATAGATGGGGCAGAGTTTGTTGGATGTGTCCAGGAAGGATTCCTGACACAGTATGTGGACAGGCCGACTAGAGGAGAGGCCACACTGGACCTGGTACTAGGCAATGAGCCTGATCAGGTTTTAGATTTCTCGGTGGGAGAGCATTTTGGAGACGGTGACCATAACTCCTTGACCTTTATCATAACCTTGGAGAGGGATAGTTGCAGACGATATGGGAAAGTATTTAATTGGGGGACGGGGAATTATGATGCTATTAGGCAGGAACTTGGGAGTGTAAATTGGAAACAGATGTTCTTGGGGAATTGCACAACAGAAATTTGGAGGTTGCTTAGGGGGCACTTGCATGGGGTTCTGGATAGATTTGTCCCATTGAGGCAGGGCAAGGATGGGAGACTGAAGGAGCCATGGTTGACAAGAGACGTAGAATATCTTGTTAAGAGGAAGAAAGAAGCTTACCTAAGGTTTAGAAAGCATAGATCAGACAGGGCTCTGGAGAGTTACAAGGTAGCCAGGAGGGAGCTTAAGAATGGACTTGGGAGAGCTAGAAGGGGGCATGAGAAGACCTAAGTGAGTAGGATTAAGGAAAACCCCAAGGCGTTCTACACATATGTGAAGAATAGGAGGGTGACTAGAGTGAGGGTAAGACCGATCAGGGATAAAAGAGGAAACATGTGCCTGGAGTTGGAAGAGGTAGGGGAGGTCCTTAATGAATACTTTGCTTCAGTATTCACCAGTGAGAGAGACCTTGACGTTTATGAAGATGGTGTACAACAGGCTGATATGCTGGGGCATGTCTACGTGAGGAAAGAGGATGTGCTGGAACTTTTGATAAACATTAGGACAGATAAGTCACTGGAGCTGGATGGGATATATCCAAGGTCATTACAGGAAGTGAGGGAAGAGATTTCTGCGTCTTTGGCAATGATCTTTGCGTCTTCACTGGCCACAGGAGCAGTGCCAGATGATTGGAGGGTGGCAAATGTTGTTTTTTTGTTCAAGAAAGTGAGTAGAGACAACCCTGGAAATTATAGACCAGTGAGTCTTACTTCAGTGGTGGGCAAATTACTGGAGAAGATTCTTAAAGACAGGACTTATGGGCATTTGGAGAAGTATAGGCTGATTAGGGACAGTCAGCATAGCTTTGTGAGGGGCAGGTCGTGCCTCACGAGCCTGATTAAATTCTTTGAGGATGTGACAAAGCACATTGATGAAGGTAGAGCAGTGGATGTGATGTTCATGGATTTTAGTAAGGCGTTGATGAGGTTCCTCATGGAAGGGTCATTCAGAAAGTCAGGAGGCATGGGATCCAGGGAAGCTTGGCTGTGTGGATTCAGAATTGGCTTGTCCATAGAAGAGGGTGGTGGTAGATGGAGTGTATTCTGCCTGGAGGTGGGTGACCAGTGGTGTTCCACAGGGATCTGTTCTGGGACCCCTGCTCTTTGTGATTTTTATAAATGACTTGGATGAGGATGTGGAAGGGTGTGTTAGTAAGTTTGCTGATGACACAAAGGTTGGTGGTGTTGTGGATAGTGTAGAAGGTTGCTGTAGATTACAAAAGGACATTGATAGGATGCAGAGCTGGGCTGAGAAGTGGCAGCTGGAGTTCAACCTGGAAAAGTGTGAAGAGATACTCTTTGGAAGATCAAATTTGAAGGCAGAATACAAGGTTAATGGCAGGACTCTTATCAGTGTGAAGGAACAGAGTGACCTTGGGGTCCACGTCCATAAACCTTTCAAGGTTACCGCACAGGTTGATATGGTTGATACGTTTCAGGTCAGAGACCTCTTGTCAGAACTAAGATAAATAAAAGTAATTTTAAGTTGTAAAAAGGGTGCTGGAAGGGATGGATGGGACAAAGAGTGATAGTGTGAGTTTCCCCTGGATGCTCTGGTTTCCTCCCACATCATAAAGACATGCAGGTTGGTAGGTTAATTGGTCACTTTAAGTTACCCCTAATGTGTAGGTGAAAGGTAGAATCAGAGAGAAGTTAGTGGGAATGTGAGGAGCATAAACCGAACTAGTGTGTGCTTAGTATAAATGCATGCTTGACGATTGGAGTGGACTCACGGGCCATTTCTGTATGGTACAACTCGATTAATCCATGGGCTGAACTGAAAATCTGGCTCCATTGAAATAACAGGGTAAAGGTTTTGATACAAATGGTTTGTGAATTCAGAAGAGAGTGCAGCAGGGTATACTTTGCCACCTCACTCAGTCATAACCACTTGACTTATTGACGAAAATGTGCTATCTCAAAGTATACAAACTGACTGTCCTTGTCGAACTGATAGAGATTTGTACATATTTACAGTGTTGCATTCTACAAAGCTGTGTTCATTATTTCGGAAAATGTTTTCTTGTTTCAGGCAGACATAACGGAAGGGAGGTGGGCTTCCCTCGCACTAATTGTCAGTCCCACAAGAAGCAAAGCAAGACTTGGCTGCTCACTGTGACTGTAAACAGTCTTTCCTGCTCATTATGTATGGTTAAGGAAAATATCCAGCTATAATTATTTAACCCGGCATGAGTGTAAGTTATTTCCTGGGTAATTTTCTTGGCACTCCAACAGCTTTAACCTTTGCTCTGGCTCTTACGGGACCAAGAGAGCACCTTGGTGCTGACCATTCAGATGATTGGTGAGTGGTGGTGCAGTTGCAGAGGAGTCTTGCAACATGGTTTGACTGAAGTTTACCCGCTGATATTTTGACAGTCTGACCTCTAAAATGGGTCCCTGGTTTTGTGCACAAAAGGAACCTCCAGCATTTCAACGTGATGACCATATGGTGGTGCCAACAGATAGCAGTAGAATAGATTAAGCCTGATTTTAAGATTCTGTTCAGCCCTTCCATGGCTTGCACTTACACTCATAGTGTGGGCTTTACTGACATGGCTCTGCATTTATTATCTACTCCTCATTGTCCTCACTATGGGGGTGAGCTGCCTTCTTGAATTGCCGTTGTGAAGATTTATCTGACTTGGGAATGGGGAACGGCTCAGTGTTGGGAACAACTTTTGGACCTGGGATGTTTTTGGGGGCAGTTCAGCACAGAGCTGACCAAATCAGTCTGATGGAACATTACAGTGGCTTTTGTTTCCGAGTGAGTCCCAATGCGCCAGGACTAAACACATCAAATCTATGTCCAGGTAGGGCACTGGTGGTCCTGATGAAGGGTCTCAACCGGAAACTCGACTGTTTATTTCCCTCCATAGATGCTGTCTGACCTGCTGAGTTCCTCCAGCATTTTGTGTGTTTCAAAACTCTAGATGTTCATCATTAAATCCTTGGAATTTATCAGTTTTTTGGACTCGTTACCTTCTCTTGTACTTTTTTAAAACTCAAATTAACTCTTTTTACTTCCTGACCCTTGGTTCCCAAGTATTTATGCGATTTGATTTGTGTCTTCTTCCTTGAGGTGAGATCTGAAGTACTTGTTCAATTCCTCTTCCATTTCACTAATCCCATCATTCCATCACTGTCGAGAAGAAACCCACATATGCTTTCACTTGCCTTTTCCCTTTTAGATACCCAGAGAAGGCCTGCAGTCTGTTATTCTTTCTCACTAGTTTACTCTCATATCCTCTTTGCCATTTCTTCACCAATTTTGCTGAATTCTAACATGTTCCCAATGCTCTGGCTTCTGCATTTTTCTGGCAACTTTCTAAGGGCTTTTGTAGACTTGGGTCTCTCAGTCTCTTCTGTGCTCTGGTGCACACACTGTCCTGCACCAGAGGATGGAAAAGACCATATGAGAAGACCTAGAAACTTACAGACACACAGACACACACACACACACTCTCTCTCTCTCTCAGAAAAACACACACTCAGGTTTTGTCAACAGCGCCGAACCCCACGCCCAGCTCCACACAGCTCCAAGTCCCAACTGGGGAACTGATGTTCAGAGCTCACTTCACACTACCAGAGTCACTGGCAGTGATGGTGACGGTGGTGGAGGTGGGGGTGGGAGGTGGGTATCCAAAAACACTCTGCTTTTCTCAGCTTTTTCTGATAACCAATGCATTCATTTCTCCACAACCACTGCTTTCAAATCTCTGGGATGTGAATCATTGGATCCTTGGGATTTATCAGTTTTCAAACTCATTAACTTTTTTTTTAGTAATATTCATTTATTTTCCTTCCCCATTTGCACTTTCCAATATCTCTGGGAGTTCTTTTGTGTTATCTTCCTGGACGAGAGATATGTAGTACTTCTTTAATTCCTCTGCCATTTCATTATTCTCCATCTCCCCTCTCTGCCTGTAAGGAACCCTCATTTACACTCTCTTTCCTTTTAATTTTTACATACTCAGAGGCTTTAGAGTCTTTTTCTTTCTCACTATTTCATAAACAATTTCCTGATCATCTTTTGCTGAATTGTAAAACACTCCCAAATCTCTGGCTTCTGCTTTATCTGGGAGCTTTCCAAGTGCTCTCATTGGCTGAAATCTCAGTCTTTTCCATGCCTGGTGATCACACTCTCCTGCACCAACACACAAATAACGCACACACAGAAACACACACACAGAAACACACACACACACACAAACATATACAGACACACACAGGTACACACACACACACAAACAAACAAACATATACAGACACACAGAGAAACACACAGGCGCCCACAGACACACACGGACACACACGTACACAGAAAAACACACACCGGCCTTTGCTGCCAAACACTTCCGTAGACCCTTGCACACATTTCAACCTACGTTTCTCACACACTAACTTGCAAAAGATGCCACACACTTTCTCATAGTCTCCTCTCTCACAACTATTTGGAATTGAAATGATGCGAATTTAACAAACGCAGAATAATCGTGGAATGTGTTTAATGCGATGCAGACATTACATGCAGGAGACAAGTCTCCGACATCCTATTGATGATGGGTTCTACACTGGAAGGGATCTGCCTGGTTATTTCAGCTCATTTCCCAACAGATCCCGGCGCATGACATTCCATGGACGGGTCGTCTCTCCTGTGGACTCGATACAGGCAAATTTCAGGATTAAACATTGCAACACAATCTTCTGAGTAGTTTATTGGTCTGAGGAACCTGGGGAATAGATCGGGAATCCAATTATGAAGAATTCAGAACTCACAGAATTATGAAGAATTCACAGAAAGGACAGGCATAGAAGGAGGTCACTCGGCCCATCAGGTCAATACTTGTTCTAGGTAGGAGTAATACAGCATATCCCCCACACTCATTCTCATCACAGTCCTGTAAATGTTTTCCTTTCAAGGGTGTATCCAGTTCTGTTTTGAATCTGCCTTCACTACAATGCATTCCTGACCCGGACCACTCGCTCCCTAACTGAAGGGTTTCCTCAGGTCACATTTGGCTCTTGTCAGTCAACCTCAAGCCACGCCCTCGGGATCTCGACCACCCTTCCCAACGGGAACAATTTCTCTCTGAATCTCTTGAACTTTCTTGATCTTAAATTGCTCGATCTGATCCATCATCGACCTCCTGTCTTGCAAGCAGAACACCCTCTGCTGTACCAGACTAACCATTTAATTAATGACCCCGAGCAAAATAAAACGAACAGCGGGAGGATCCGGCAACATCTGTGGAGGGGAAGGGGTAGTCCATGTTTCGGCTGGACATCCTGCTTTGGATAGAAGGTCTAATGATCCCCCACCACATAACTAATGGCCTTCGTGCCCGGGAGTCATTGTGAACAAGCATCGGGCAGAAATGTGCAGGTGTCTTTCACCGTGGGAAGTCTGGAATCAGGGATCACGGCCTCAGATCAAGGGAAAGGCCACTTGGAACTGAAATGAGGAGAAATATCTTCACTCAGAAGGTGATGAACCTTTCAAGTTCTCTGC
Organism: Pristis pectinata; assembly: GCF_009764475.1. NCBI lineage: Eukaryota > Metazoa > Chordata > Chondrichthyes > Rhinopristiformes > Pristidae > Pristis > Pristis pectinata. The sequence continues at coordinate 14,328,909 of NC_067433.1, forward strand.
TTTAGGCGTTCAGTCATTGAAAGCCCAGATCGGTAGGTTTCCGGATATTAGAGGAATCGAGGGATATGGGGATAGTACAGGTAATGTTGTTGAGGTGGAAGATCAGCCGCGACGTGGTTCAACTGTGGGACAGGTTGGAGGGGCCGAATGGCCATTTCTGCTCATATTTTATTATTTTCTGTCAAACCGAAGCCCCAGTAGCTCCCACAAATTGACTGGCAGCCATTCACATGTTCCCTGATTCCCCTCTGTCACCTCCCGAATGTGCAGTTGGAGAGGGGCAGCGGTCCATAGCCCGGGACAGAGAAGAGAACAACTCGGCACAGACCCGCCCGCCCGCCCAGCGCTGACGGCGGAGAGCTGTGCTGCAATGGTGCGGCCGTGTTGAATGGAGGCTGTGCCGCTCCCTCATATTTTGCCCCATTTGCACCTCACTCCCCATTTCCGGCCCCATCCTAACAATATCCCACTCTCCCCATTCATCCCTTCCCAGGACACTGCCCTACTCACCCCTCACTCACTCCAGCCCAACCTTGTCCGTAACTCCCATGTCTGCAGCACCGCCCAATCCGGTGGGAGTTGGTGGGACGTTGGGAGAAGAAAATGGGTTGGGGCAGGATCCGTGTAAATGGTGGTTGATGCTCGGCACGGACTCGGTGGGCCGAAGGGTCTGTGTCCGTGCTGTGTGACTCTATGACTTACTTCTCATCTGGGTTTCCCGTCCCCCATCCAACACGTGTCCCCACCCCCAACCATCCCCCATCTCCCCCCATCTCTGTCTGGATCCGGACCCCGCTCCATGATCCAGTCTGTCTCGGGTCTGGTTCCCTGCCTGGCATCGGTAACACCAGCCGAGCCCCGCTGTGCCAGTCCACACGTCGGGGTCGGATCATGTGCGCTGAACGGCGGAGGATCACTTCCGTCGGACAGCATTCGGCAAATTCCTCGCCACACCTGCACCTCCTTCGGACGGAATCGAGCCAGGTTTGTCTTACCGGGTGCACCGACCCGTCGAATGGGTCAATGCAGTCGGCGGTCGCTGTTGGTGATAAAGACAGGAGTTGTTCAGTGTGCTGTCAGGGAGTGGGGTGACCCGCGGGGGTGGCGGGGTTGTTGTGTTAACTCAACACGGACGCACCCTTGGAAGTGAACCATTCGGATCATTGGGAAGAGCCGGGTTTCCCGTGTGCGCTGACCTGGACCCGGGACTTGGGCCGGACCGTTCAGTTTCACCCGCATTTTGCCAACGGCGCCCGACCCAACGCCCAGCTCCACCCAGCTCTGAGCCCCAAGTGAGGACTTGATGTTCGGAGCTCACTCCATACCTGCCGGCACCCGTGGTCCCAATGTGAGCCCCTGGGCCAATGTGATCCCCAGACCTCGCCCAGACTGTGGGTGCTGGAACCAGTCACTGGGTGGGCTCTTCTTTCAGCCTTTGTGGGGGCGGTGAAGGGGGGGGAGGGATGGGGATGGATGCGCCAGATAATCCAGCTGGCACCCACGGTAATTAGAACAAAAATCATACTCGCCTCCACTGTCCCCACTCTAAACACTGGGTAGAGCCAGTGTGACGTGAGGCGCTCACTGTGTGATCAGCTGGAGTCGAGGCATCACCTGACTCACAGCCGGGGCTCTTTACTGATTTGGTTTTGGTTTCTCCGTGTCAGGAATGTTCTCAGGCATCTTAGAAATAAAATAACTGGAGCCTCACCTCACGATGGCGGTGTAACAAGTGCCTGGGACTCAAGGAGAGGATGGGGTCAACTCTGTGAAGAGAAACATCTCCACTGTGTGACGGTGCGTGTAACATTTACCCGCAGGGAACTGGCAAGTCTCAGGGGCACAGCGCGCCCAGAGTTCAGGGGGCACTTCCCCACTCTCAAACACAACTCATTTGATGAGCTCAGCTCCAGAGCCGGTAAGGTAACGTTATTCTGGCTTCCAATGGGTGCATACACGATCCCACACACGCAGGCGATGAGAGTTAGATATTGGTCATGATACAGGGGTAGCTTCGACATAATTATGATGAGATCCTTCAATGTGCCCGTGGACATTATCGTGTCTCACCCGACGGACGGCAGAGTTACACTCCCTCAGCTGAGGACTGGTCGTAGGGGACACCCTCCACTACCTTCAGACTCCAGCCCGACCGAGGAGCAGGCGGGGAGTTAAGGTTAGCGAGCGTTAGCGCCGCGCCATGAGTGTGATACCGCCCAGCTCAGTTCCTGCTATCGGTCGAGTATCTGCGAGGGGAGCCTCGGACTGTAAGTGGCAGCGGTTTGGCCGTTTCGGTTACTAAAGCAGGCGGATTCCGACGGCTGAGCAGCAGAGCAATGCACGGTAGCAGTTTCTGCGGAGGAAGGGAGAGGACACTCGATGAGCGATGTGCTCATGTTACAAATACTGCAATATCCCGGTCTAGAACCTCGGAGTCGGAGGTGCATCAACTCAAAGCTTCGCTGGCCAGCTTACGGAACACCAAGCACGCAGCCGCATGCACAAAGCTGATTCATACACACCATGATCGTCCCAACCAGATTAGTTCTTCCCCGTGACGGACCAGGCAACCTCTGTCCCTGCGGCACCGACGGCACACTTTAATTCTCCAGTTTCACTGGCACGCCGGTCGTTCAACTCTCGCGTCTGCTGCGTGTGTTCGTTCTTATTAGGTTGATGGTGACAGAGTGAAAGGCACAGGGCTGAATAACAACGGGGTCACTGGTGGGATATTCAGGAGGGTGTGTGTTCCCTCCCACCAGGGTGGGCTGTGGACTGGCTTCAGTCTCGGCTGGGAGATGGATTCCCTCATATTTTTCTTCGTTATCCTCAAGCTGCTGTACAACCCTTTGTTGCCTCCTGATCGTTCACATTCCCACTTAGTTTCGTGTCAAACCCAAGCCTGGAAGTGTTCATTTGTTTCTGTCAGTCAAGTCGTTGACACAGATTGTGAAGGGTTGGGGCCCAAGCATGGATCTCTGGGATCCCCGGAGTCACAGCCTGACAACCGGAGAAGGACCCATTTATTACTGCTCATTGTCTTCTGCCTGTTAACCAAGGGGGAGTGAATGGCAGCGTTGGGACAGACATTTGGATTTGGCATGTTTCTAGGGACAGTTGAGCACAGAGCTGACCAAATCGGTCTGATGGAACATTACAGTGGCTTTTGTCTTCGACTGAGTCCCAGTGGGCCAGGACTAAACACATCATATCTCTGTCCAGGTAGGGGACCCAGTGGTGACCTCCAAGGACTGGTGAGCTGCCAGGGGACCTGGTTCCCTCAGCCAACGGCCTGAAACAGGGGGGCTTTGTGATTTGAATGGCCCCCAACTTCGACCTGTCCTGTGAGCAGACGGTTCGAGACCCGGCAAGCCACTATCTCCCCAATGTGCCCTAATGGAGCAATTCAGTTCCTGGGCCTATGCAGGGTTTGGGGGCGGAGGCTGTTTTCCTTTGGCGGGAAGGAGAGGCACTGACATCCAGTGGGACATCCCAATATTGAAGATTGCCGGCTGTTCCGGCCACTCTTCAACTTCTAGAAGATATTTCAACATTGCAATTTATCAATTTTCAAACTCATTAACTTCTCTCGTAGATCTTTTTTTCCCCTCTCAAATTAAATTCTTTCACTTCCTCATTTGCACAGGACCCTTGGTTCTCTGGTATTTTAGGATGTTTTTGTGTATTTTTCCTTGAGGATAGATGCGAAGTACTTGTTTAATACCCCTGCCATTTCATTAATCCCGTTCTCCCATTCCTGTCGATAAGAAAGCCACGTTCGTTCTCACCTGCATGTTCCTATTTACAGACCCATAGAAGGCTTCACAGTTTGATTTTCTTCCTCTGTAGTTTACTTTCAGATTTTATCCTCGTTTTCTTTATCAATTTCCTGATCACCTTTTACTGAATTCTGGTTTGTTCCCAAAGGTCCACCTTCAGCTTTTGCTGATAACATTATGAGCGCTTCCTTTATGTTTGATTTTTCAAACAGTCTCTTTCATGCCCTGATGCACACGCTGTCCTGCACCATCTCTCTCTCTCTCTCTCTCTCTCTCTCACACACACACACACACACACACACACACACACACACACACACACACACACACACACACACACACACACACAGTACACATTTGCCTTTGCTGCTGAGCATATTCCTTTACTTGCTCACATTCCAACTTACATGTTCTCTCATAGTCAATTTGCAAAAGCTGCCAATCACCTTCTCAGAGCCTCCTCTCCCTCATGCCCATTTCTAGCTGAAATCATGGACAAGATGACGACAGCAGAATAACTGTGGAATGCGTGTTTATATGATGAAGACATTACACGCAGGAAACGAGCTCTGTATCCCATTGATGGCTATTTCTACATTGGAAGTAACTGCCTGTTTATTTCAGCTCATTTCCCAACAGCTCCCATCACTGAACATTCAATAGATGGGTCGTTCTTCCCATCAACAAGTTGGGCAATCGAAAATTGGAACACAATATTCCGGGTACTTATTTCGTCTGATTATTCCCTAGAATGTAGGAGATTGAGGTATATAAGATCACGAGGGGCATAGACAGGGTAAAAGCACAGTCTTTTCCCCAGGGAAGGGGTGCTAACAACAAGACGGCATAGGTTTAAGATCAGAGGCGAGAGATTTATAAGGGACATCAGGGGCAGATTCTTCATGCAAAAGGAGGTGCGCATTTGGAATGAGCTGCCAGAAATAGTGGTTGAGGAGGGCACATTAGCGACATTCAAAAGCCATCTAGATAAGTACACGGATAGGAGAGGTTTAGAGGGCTATGGCCAAACACGGACAGATGGGACTAACTCGTTGGGCAACACAGTCAGCATGGACGAGTTGGACCGAAGGACATATTTCCATGCTGTTTGACTCAATGATGCACCTAAGGAATAGATTAGGAATCCAAAGATAGACAATTCAGAACTTCAGAATTGGAGAAGGACAGGCATAGAAGGAGGCCATTCATCCCATCAGGTCCATACTTGTTCTGGGTAAGAATAAAGCAGCATGTCCCACTCCCTCAATCTCGTCATAGTCCTGTAAATCATTTCCTTTCAAGGCTATATTTGTTTTGAATCTACCTTTACTATAGTTCATATCCATCTAACCATTCAACAAAACCCCCTGCCGCCCTGCCTAACCATAGAACTAATGACTCCCTTTCCCAGCCTAATCATAGAACTAACGTATCTGTGGTAGTGTAACTATATAACTAATGTCCTTCATGCCAGGAATCACTGTGAACAGCATCAGAGAGATCCCGTGCACGCTTTTTTTCAGGATGGGGAGTCTCAAATCAGGTACCACGGTCTCAGATTAAGGGAAAGGCCGTTTGGGACTGAAATGAGAAAGAATGTCTTCTCCCAGAAAATGATGAAGCTGTGAAATTCCCGACCCAAGAGGTCCATGAGCGTTGAATCATTGAAATCCGATAGGTTTCTGGATATTAGCGGAACCAAGGGACATGGGGGTAGGACAGGCGGTGCCGCGATACGGCATTTCGCCATTGCCCGTGGTTACGCTGTGAACCACCAGACTGATTTAATACCCGCACCTCATCCAGACTGTGGATGCTTGAACCAGTTTGGGGGAAACTCATAGGCCACTTTCCCCATTTTCATGCATAAAGCATTTTATGGCCAATTAAGAGATTGTGAGGTGTTGTTCATTCTTGCAGAGAAACATGGATTCCAATGGGTGCACAGCATGATGCCACACAGCCCGGTGATTGTCAGCAGATGGCTTGTTTCATCAATAACTGTTGAGGGTTGGTCATGCTACAGAAGCAGCTCCCACATCATTCTGATGAGATCCTTCCATCCACCCGTGGACACGGTTTGGTGTATCAGCTGACGGACGGCAGAGTGGCAGAGCGACTGCAGACTTTTATTCCCGAGTTTCACTGCCAGGTCGGTCGTTGAACTCTCGCTTTTGCTGCCTGTGTCCTTTCTGATCTGCCGCTAGAGTGCAATATTCAGGACTAAATAACAACACGGTCACCGGTGGGATGTCCCGGGGTGGGGGTGGACTCTGTATTCCTTGTTATGACCTTGCACCTTATTGCCTACCTGCACTGCACTTCCTTGCAGCTGTGACACTTTACTCTGTATTCCGCTATTTTTTTTACCCTGTACTACCTCAATGCAAGACAAGTTTTTCATTGTGACAATAGGATAAGATATCTTTCAGTAAAGGTTTCACAATCATTATATAAAGAAGAGATAAGATTTTTATTAGTCACAGGTACATCGAAACACACTGTGAAATGCATCTTTTGCGTAGAGTGTTCTGGGGGCAGCCCGCAAGTGTCACCACGCTGCCGGCGCCAACATAGCATGCCCACAACTTCCTAACCTGTACGTCTTTGGAATGTGGGAGGAAACCGGAGCACCCGGAGGAAACCCACGCAGACACAGGGAGAACGTACAAACTCCTTACAGACAGCGGGAACCCGGGTCGCTGGCGCTGTAATAGTGTTACGCTAACCGCTACACTACCGTGCCTGCCCAATACCAACACCAACGCCAATACCTACTGGGGTGGGCAGGTGGACTGGCTTCAGTCTCGGGTGGGAAGTCCTGGCTGCACTCTCATCCCACTGCCAGTGCGGAGCGGGCGGACAAAATTACAATCACGCCATCTCTCACAACAGCCGAAATCCCAGCTGCGGGCGCTTTCTCCAGTGGGGCAGTTGCAACGGAGAAGCAGGATCCCACGATGTCGGCGCTGATTCTTCGCCGGTCTCCCTGACTTCGGGCAGATCCAAAACAGAACTGGATGCATTTACAATGGCCAATTCACCTATCAATCTCTGTAACCAAACACTCGGAGGAAACACGCGCGTCGCAGGAAGAATTTGCAAACTCCAGACAGGCAACGTCTGAGGGCGGAATCGAACCTGCGTCGTTGGGACTGTGAGGCAGCAGCTCCGTTAGATGGAGACACAAGAAATGCTGCAGATGCTGGAATCTGGAGCAATACACAAAAAGTGCAGGAGGAACTCAGCAGGTCAGGCAGCATCCATGGAGGGAAATAAACAGTCGATGTTTCGGGCCGAGACCCTTCATCACGACTGGAAGGGAAGAGGGCAGAAGCCGGCATAAGAAGGTGGGGGGAGGGAGAGGAGCACACGCAGGCAGGAGATAAGTGAGTTCAGGTGAGAGGTGAGTTCAGGTGATAGGTGAGTCCAGGTGAGAGGGGGAAGGCCATTAGCTGTGTCACATTGCTGCAGTCATGGGAGCTGCGGAGAAGGATGGGCCGGAGTAGGTGAGGGATTGAGCAGAGCGGAGGAAAGGGATGCAGGGAGATGCAGTGTCCCGGGAAGGGGATGGGTGGGGAGGGTGGGATATTGTTAGGATGGGGCCCGAAAGCTGCAGTTGGGCAAAATGTCAGGGAGCAGCACAACCTCCATTCAACACGGCCGCACCACTGCAGCACAGCTCTCCGCCGTTACCGATGGGTCGGTGGGTGGGTCTCTGCCGACTCGTCCCCTTTTCAGTCCGTGATGTGAACTGCCGCCCCTCTCCAACTGGTCATTCGGGAGGTGTCAGAGAGGAATAGGGAAACTTATGAATGGTTAATAATTTGTGGTAGGTATTGGAGCCTCGGTTTTAACATATAATAATAAATAGAAGCAGAAGTAGGCCATTCTGCCCCTCCAGCCTGTTCCACCATTGAACGAGGTCGTGGCTCATCTTACCTCAACACCATACACTTATCCTATCCCCATTTCGCTTGATTGTCTGCTGACTTCTCTGCTTTTTGCACCATTAGTGTTTCTAATACCTTGTCCCTGTCTCAGTGACTGTCACCGGTTCTTTTTTCTTGACCTCCTTTGTTTCCTATCGATGGTTCATTTTTCTCCTGGGATCCTTTTTAATTGGGATAAACTTCTGCTGAGGGTTAGAGTCATAGAGTCATAGTGTAATACAGCAGAGAAACAGGCCCTTTGGCCCAAATAGTCCATACTAACCAAGATGACTACCTGAGCTAGTCCCATTTGACTGCGTTTGGTCAGTATCCCTCTTAACCTTTTCTATATCTATAGCTGTCCGAATGTCTTTTAAACGCAGTAATTGTACCCACCTCTACGGTGTCCTCTGGCAGCTCATTTCATATACCAACCACGCTCTGTGTGAAAATGTTGCCCCTCAGGTCCCTTTACAATCCTTTCCTTCTCACCTTAAATTTATTTCCTTTTGTGTCAGTCTCCTAACTCTGGGAAAATGACTGTGACCGTCCACATTATATATGCCCCTTATGAATTGATACACCTGTGCGTGTGTGTCAAGCACCGTTGACAAAATCCGGATAAACTGAACGATCCAGCCTAAGTCCCGGGTTCAGGACAGCGCACACGGGGGTGGCGGGTGTGGGTGTAGGGGGTGGAACCTGGCTCTTCCCCAAGGTACGAGTGGTTCATTTCCAGGGTGCGTTGGCATTGAGTAAACACCACAACCCCGCCACTCCCACGGGTCACTCCCCTCCCTAAGCGGACACTGATCCACCCCTGTCTTTATCACCAACAGCGTCCAGTGAATTACAGCAGCCCAGCAACTGCATTGACAAATCCAACAGGACGGTGCATGATGCCGGAAAGAAAATGGTTCAATTACAAATGCATGAGAAACAAAGGACTGCAGATGCTGGAATCTAGATGTAAAACACGATGATGCTGGAGGAACTGAGCAGGCCTGGCAGCATCCGTGGAGAAAAGCGGACGGTCAACGTTTCAGCTCAGGACCTTTCTTCAGCACTGAAGATAGGAAAAGAGGAAGCCCAATATATAGGATGCATGAGGTGCGTGTGATCACATGGAAGCTGCCAATGTTGTCATTAGTAAGCAATCCTCCGCCGTTCAGCGCAGATCACCTGACCCAGACACCTGAACTGGCACCGGTGGGTGCTACCGATGCCAGGGCGGGAGACGTGTAGGTTGGTAATCCATCGGGAATTGATGGGCGTTGTAGAGGGAACCGCCCAAACCAGCCGCTCTCACCTTCTCCGAACCAAGCCCGAGACAGACTGATGCATAGCACAGAGTTCTGCATCCCGATAGAGATCGGTGGGGGCGGGAGAGTGGCGGGGCGGTGGGGTAGGATTGGATGGGGGACCATAAAGCCACTTCAGAAATAATTCATAGGATCACTCAGCAGAGACACGGGTCCTTCAGCCCACCGAGTCCATGAACTACCATTTACATTAATGCTGCACCAGCCCTCCCTACATTCCCATCAACCCCCCCCCCCCCCCAACCACCCCCCAGATTCTACCAATTCCCTGAACATTCAGTGCAATATACAAAGGGCAATTGATCTATCAGCCTGCACGTCTTTGCTACCAGAGTACTCGGAGGAAACTCGGGCGGTGGCAGGGAGAATTTGCGAACCCCAGACATACAGTCTCGGAGGTCAGGATCGAACCCGGGTCACTGGAGGCAGCACCTCCATTAGCCGTGTCACATTGCCGCAGTCATGGGAGTTGCCTAGCAGGATAGGTTGAAGTGAGTGAGTGTTCGAGGAGAAGGGATGCGGAGAGATGCGGGAGCCTGAGGAGGAGTAGGTGGGGAGGGTAGGATATTGGTAGGATGCGGCCGGAAAAAGGAAGCGAAGTGCAATCGGGGAAAATGTCAGGGAGCAGCACAGCCTCCATTCGACAAGGAAGCGCCACTGCCGCACAACTCTGCGCCGTTAGCGGTGGCTGGGTGTGTCTCTGCCGAGTTGTCCCTTTCTCAGTCCGTGTGGTGTCCCCTCCCCAAATGGAGATTCTGGAAGTGACAGAGGGGAATCGAGGAACATGTGAATGGTTGCCAATCAATCGTGGGAGCTATTGAGGCTTCGGTTTCATATATAACAATAAATAGCAGCGGGGGTAGGTCATTCGGCCCCTCCATTGTATGAGGTGGCGGCCGATTTTCTACCTTAACACAATTTACCTGTACTATCCCCATATATCTTGATTCCTCTAATATCCAGAGATCTATCGATCTCGGGTTTGAATGACTAAACGTCTACAAATTTCTTGTGTTGAGAATTTCAAAGGTTCGTCACTTTCTCAGTGAAGATCTTTTTCCTCGTTTCAGTTTCAAAGGGCCTTTCCCTTCGTCTGAGACTGTGGTTCCCATTTCCAGACTCCCCGGTCCTGAAAAAGGTGTGCACGCGATCTGTCTGATGCTCACCGTGATGCTGAGCACGAAGACCATGGCCGACATGGATAGACCAGGGAAGGAGGGTTCTTATCTCTGTTGATAGAACGGGAAAGCTGAGGTTGTGCTCCTTGGAAGAGAGGAGGTAGATAGGGGATCAGACAGAGCAATTTAAGATCATGAGGGGTCTGGAGATTAAGAGATAAACTGTTCCCATTGGCAGAGGGCTGAAGATCCAGAGGACATGGGATGAAATTGGTTAACAAGAGCCAAAAATGACCTGAGGGAAACCTTCAGTTACATGACCAATGGTTCGGGTCTGGAATGCGCCGTAGTGGAGACAGATTGAAAACAGAACGAGACATATTCTTGAAAGGAAAAGATTTGCAGGCCTATGATGAGAACGGGAGTGTGGGATATGGTCTATTGCTCCCACCTAGAACAAGTATGGACCTGATGGTCTGACTGATCTCCGTCTGTGCCTGTCCTTTCTGTGATTCTGAAGTTCTAAATTGTTTACCACTGAATTCCTTATCTATTCCCTCGGCTTTTCAGACCAATTCCGTACCTAAAATATTGCATCGGAGTTTTCGATCATGAAAGATCTTGGTATCGAGTCCACAAAAAGGACGACCCATCGATTGAATGTCCGCTGTCAGAAGATGTTGGGAAATGAGCTGAAATAAACAGGCTACTCCTTTCCAATGCAGAAACGTTCATCAATGGTATATAGGAGCCTTATTTCCTGCGTGTAATGTCTGGATCACAATAAACATGCTCCATCTTTATTCCGCAGTCATTATCTTTGCCATCATTTCAATTAGAAATGGGTGTGATAGAGAAGAGGCTCTGAGAAAGTGTGTGGCAGCTTTTGCAAGTTGAGTGTGTGGGAAATTCAGTTCTAAGTGCGTGCAAGTAAAACATCTAAGAAATTGTTTGGTAACAAAGGAACGTGCGTGTGTGTTCCGTGTGTGTGTTTGTGTGTGCGTGTTTTTTCTGTGTATTTCTGTGTGTGTGTGTGTGTGTGTGTGTGTGTGTGTGTGTGTGTGTGTGTTGTATGTGCCTCGGTGCAGGAGAGGTGTGTGCACCAGGGCGCGGAAGAGACTATTTGAGACGATAAATCAAAGGAAAGCTCTCGGAAAGTTACCAGATAAAGCTGAAGTCGGAGCTTTGGGAACATTTTGCAATTCAGTAGAGGATGATCGGAAAATTGTTAAAGAAAATGAAGGGAGAATAGGAAAGCGGTGAGAAACTAATGAGAATGAAGAACAAGCTGTAAGGCCTTCTATGTATGTAAAAAGGAAAAAGGCAAGTGAGAGCGAATGCGGGTTCCTTATAGGCAGCGATGGGAGATGGAGAATAATGAAATGGCAGAGGAATTAAACAAATACTTCATATCTATCGTCAAGGAAGAAGGCTTAAGATAACTCACAGAAATAGTGCAAATGGAAAAGTAGAAGAAATTAATACATGGAAGTTAATGAGTTTGAAAACTGATAAATCCAAATGCTCTAAGGAATACGCATCCCAGAGTTTGAGCGAAGTGTCTGCGGAGATGTGGATGGGTTGGGTATCATCTTCTAAAATTCAGTTCACCCTGGAATGGATCCTGCAGATTGCATAGTAATAATTGTGAGGCCACTGCCTGAGAGAGGAGGGAGACAGAAAACAGGGAGCTACTGACTGACAGTAGCAGTTGGGAAAATGCTGGAATCCGTCATAAAGGATGTGATACCAAGAGCATTCGAAAATAATCGGACTGAGCAAAATCAATGTGGATTAATGAAAGTCAAATCACGTTTGACTAATCTACTGGAATTCATTGAGGACTTATACCTGGCAGAGTAGATGAGGGGGACCAATGGATGTGGTATATGTGTTTGTTTCCGAAAGCTTTCGATAAGATTCCAGGAGGTTGGTGAATAAGGTTGGAGCGCCTGAAATTGGGGTACATATACTAGTAGATCGAGACTTGGTTAACAGATAGAAAACGAAGCGTAGGAATAACTGGGTCCTTCTCGGGTTGTCAGGCTGTGACTGTGGCGTCCCACAGAGATCGGTTCTGGAGCCCCAAGCTTTCACCATCTATGTCAACAACTTTTCTGGCTGTTCCCAAACGTTTTGATGACGCAATACTAAATGAGAATGTAAGGAGCGATCAGGATACAAAAAGATTGCACGGCAGATTGAGTATAATAGAGAAAAATATAAGGCTATCTACTTCAGTAGACATAAGCGTTTGATGTCTCTGGGTCTGTACACGATGGAGTTCAGAAGGATGAGGGGGGATGTCATTGAAACATACCGGATACTGAAAGGCCTGGATAGAGTGGACGTTGATAGGATATTTCCATTAGTAGGAGAGTCTATGATCCAAGTGCACAGCCTCAGAATAATGGGATGTCCTGGTAAAACTGAGGGGAAGAGAAATTTCTTCAGCCAGAGGGTGGTGAATCTGTAGAATTCACAGAGTTTTGTGGAGGCCAAGTCAATGACTCTATTTAAGTCGGAGATTGATAGGTTCGGTTGGTAACGAGCTTAAGGGTTACCGGGAGAAGGTGGGACAATTAAGTTTAAAAAATCAGCCATGGTTGAATGGTGAGCATACTCGATGGGCCGAATAGCCTAATTCTGCTCCGATATCTTATGGTTATGTTCTTATAACGCAGAAAGGCAGGGTGTTTTTCAGATGGAGAGAGGCTGACAATTGTTGATGTTCAACATTTCGTGAGACCTCATCTGGAGTAATGATTATGATTATTGTCTACTTACCAAAAGGTCGATCCTAAGGACAGACAGACCGGCGTGGGAATGGGAAGGGGAGCTGAAATGACGTGAAATCGCAAGCTTTGCCGATCCAGCGCAGGTCCTCTGCAAAGCTGTTCCCCAATCTACGCTTGGGCTCGCCAATGTAGAGGAGGCCACACCATGAGCACCAAATGCAATAGACCAGGTGGGGGCGAGCATCACATGAAACTTTGCCTCAGCTGGAACAGTTGCTAAGGTGCTTGGGTGGTGGTGAGGCAGGAGTTGCGGTAACAAGTGTTGCACTTCCTACGATTGCCGGGGTAAGTGTTCGGGGATAGGAGGGGTGGGTAGGAAGCGCTGACTGGAACAAGGAGACATGAACAGAATCTCTTCGTAGAGTGTGGGGGAGGGGAGGGGAACCGGAAAGATGGCTGGTGGTGAGATTCATTTGGAACTGGTGGAGGTGGTAAAAAATGATATACTGGAGGCCAGTGGAGTGAAAGGTGAGGGCCTGGTTAACTCAAGCTCGGTATTGATTGGAAAGGGCACAGGCAGCATAGGCGAGAGTTGCAAGACCGGTTTAGCAGTGAAATTGGAACATAAAAGTCTGCAGCCAGTGTCACCAGGACAGAGGTTAGCTGTTCCCTCACTGCGAAGAACCAGTCTGGTCGGGACAATCATGGTTTGTATGAATCAGCTTTGTGCATGCGGCTGCGTGCTTGAATGACTATTCACCTTCAACCGTTCGGTTCTTGAACCAACCTGCAAAACCCTAATCACTACAGTTTAGCAACAATATGACCACTTTGCACTAAAATAGACTTTATTTTTCTGTTCTAATTGTGTTTTCTTGTAAAAACGTGTGTAATTTGTGTTTAATTTATGTTTTTTCAGTGAATGCTGCTTATCTGACGCTATGTGCCTGTGATGCTACTGCAAGTAAGTTTTTAATTGCACCTGTGCATACATGGACTTGTGCATATGACAATAACTCGACTTTGACTGGCCAGCGAAATTTCAGTTGCTGCGCCTTGTCCTTCCGAGGTTATAGTGACCGGGAGATATTGCAACATTAGTAACTTGACCACGTCGCTCATCGAGCTGTCTTTCTCTCTCTTCCTCCGCAGAAACTCCTACCGTGCATCGCTCTGCTGTTTCTCCTTGTTCAGTTGTCGGAATCCGCCTGCTACTTTCAGTCAAGAAACAAAGGCAATGTCCTTAACGTTCCGAAATTCCACTCTCAGATCTGGCGGCGATACTCGACCAATAGCAGGGATTGAGCTGAGTGAAATCATACTCATGGCGCAGCGCTAATGCTCGCCAACCTTGGCTCCCCGCCCGTCCCTCGGTCGGGTTGGAGTCTGACGGTAGTAGAGGTTGAGTCCCCGACCAATCCTCAGCCAAGGGAGTGTTCACAATATTAGCATTAGCCGTTAAATGCGTCGTGCGTGGGAAAGGGGTGGGTGCCCCATGAATCCCCCCCAAACGAGTGATTCCAGCCAAAACACCCTGGATGAATTCCGGGAATCTAATTGGCCCAGGGGTTCACCAGGTAACCACGGGCAACGGCGAAACTTACTCCCCAGCGAGTGCTGGCGGGCATGTTGTCAGCTCTGAACATCAATTACCCAGCTGGGGCTCGGAGTTGGGTGAAGTGGGTGTTGGGTCAGGAGCCGTGAACAACAAGGAGGTAGCAGATGCTTTAATCTGGAGCAACAAACAAGATGCTGGAGGAACCCAGCGGGTCAGGCACCATCTGTGGAGCGTCCCGATGAAGGGCCTCGACCCGAAACGTCGACTGTCCATTTCCCTCAACAGATGTTGCCTGACCCGCTGGGTTCCTCCAGCATCTTGTCTTTTGCAGCTGTGGACAAAATCCGGGTGAAACTGAGTCCCAGGTCCGGGTCACTACACACGGGGACGGAACCCGGCTCTTCCCAAAGGTCCGATTGGCTCGTTTCCAGGGCGCATCGGAACTTAGCCAACACCACCGCCCCGTCACTCCCACGGGTCACTCCACTCCCTGAAGGCACACTGACCAACCCCTGTATTTATCACCTACAGTTTTGTACCAATATGGCAAATGCATTGACAAATCCAGCGGGAAGGTGTACGCAGTAGGAGAAAGTTGGATCGATTCCAATTGCATGACGTGTGTGTGTTCGGAGCAAGGTTCCGAATGCTGTGACAGGTGAACTATCCTTAGCCTTTCAACGCGCATGATCTGACCCCAACGTGCGAACTGGCACCACGGGGCTCGAGAGTGTGTGACCGATGCCGGGGGTGGAGTCCTGTAGGTTGACAATGCATTTGGAATTGATGGGCGTGCTGGAAGGAACAGCCAAAACCACCGGTTCTTCGAAAGAAATCCGAGACAGACTGGAGCATCGCGCGGTACCTGGATCCGGACAGAGATCTGTGAGAGAGCGAGGGTGGGGGACAGATTGGATGGGGGGACGGTAAAGTCATATCAGAAGTAAGCCAGAGTCACACAGCACGGACTCAGGCCCTTCAGCCCACTGAGTCTATGCCGACCGTTAACCTCCCTTAGCTGAGTGGCTTTATAACCAGAGAATTCAGAGGAAACTCACAGGTCGCAGGGAGAATTTGCAAACTCCACACATACAGTGCCTGAGGTCAGGATCGAACCCAGGTCCTTGGAGCTGTGAGGCAGCAGCTCTGTTAGCTGAGTCACACGCCGCATTCATAGGAGCTGCGGAATTGGATGGTCTGGATTGGGTGAGGGATTGAGCAGGACAGGGGGACGGGATGCGGAGTGCTGCAGGGGCCTGGGAAGGGGTGGATGGAGCGGGTGGGATATTGTTAGGATGGGGCCCGAAAGGGGAAGTGAGGTGCAGTTGGGGAAAATGTCAGGGAGCAGCACAGCCTCCATTCAACACGGCCGCACCATTGCAGCACAGCTCTCCGCCGTCAGCGCTGGGCGGGCGGGCGGGTCTCTGCCTCGCTGGTCCCTTCTCTGTCCCGGGCTGTGAACCGCTGCCCCTCTCCTACTGCACACTGGGGAGGTGTCAGAGGGGAATCAAACAACTTGTGAATAGTTGCCAGTCAATATGTGGGCGCTATGGTGGCTTCGCTTCAACAGAAAATTAAAAACAGGAGCAACCAGTAGGCCAATCGGCCCTTCCAACCTGTTCCACCATTGAACCACGTCGCGCCTGATCTTCTGCTTCAACACCTTTTACCAGTCCTGTTCCCTTATCGCTTGTCTCCTCTGAGATCCGGAAATCTACCGACCTTGATTTTCATTGCAACGTCCACAAACGTCTTGGGTAGAGAATTTCAAAGATTCATCACTTACTGTGTGAAGACATTACTTCAGTCCCAAATGGCCTTCCCCTTAATCTGAGACCGTGATCCCTGGTTCGAGACTCCCCATCACGAAACAGGCGTGTACGTGTCCTGCCTGATGCTTGATCACAATGATTCCAGGCATGAACGACATCAGTTATATAGATAGACCAGGAAAGGGGGGCGGGATTGTTTGCTATATGGATAGAATTGTGGGGTGGGGGGCATTAGTTACATGATGTCAGTGGAAAATCTGCGGTTGTTTTGCTCGGAAGAGGGGAGGTAAATGGGGGATCAGACCGAGAAGTTTGAGTGCATGAGGATTATGGAGAGACAAAACTGTTCCTCCTGACAGCGGCGTCGAGATCCGGAAGGTATGGAATGAAATTGACTGACGAGAGTCAAATGTGACCTGAGGGAAACCTTCAATTACATAACGAGTGGTTCGGGTCTCGAATGCACTATAGAGAAGGCCGATTCAAAACAGAACTGGACATGTACTCGAAAGGGAAACATTTACAGGACTATGATGGGAATGTGTGCTCGTGACATGCTGCTACTTAGAACAAGTCTAGACCTGATGGGCTGAGTGACCTCCTTCTACGTCTGAAGTTCTGAATTCCTTATGATTAGATTGCGATCTATTCCTTGGGTTCTTCAGACCAACTGGGTACCCAGAAAGTTGTGTAGTAGTTTTCGATCGTGAAAAATGCTGGTATCGAGTCCACTGGAAGGAAGACCCATCGACTGAATGTCCAGTGTGGGAAGCTGTTGGGAAATGAGCTGAAATAAATAGGCTTCTCCCCTCCAGAGTAGAAATATTCATCAATGTGACATCGGAGCATTGTATCCTGCATGTAATGCCTGCTTCACAATAAACAAATTCCAGTTATTCTGCAGTCTTTATCTTACCCATTAAATCAATTAAAATGGGAGTGAGAGAGAGGAGGCTCTGAGAAAGTGTGTGGAGTGTGCGGCAACATTTGCCTGATGAGTGCGTGAGAAATGTAGGTTAGAATGTGAGCAAGTAATGGATCTATGAACGTGTTCAGCAGCCAAGGCAGATGTGTTTGTGTTTCTCTCTCTCTCTCTCTCTCTCTCTCTCTCTCTCTGTGTGTGTGTGTGTGTGTGTTTCTGTGTGTGTGTGTGTGTGTGTGTGTGTGTGTGTGTTTCTCTCTGTCTCTGTCTCTGTCTCTCCCTGTGTGTGTGTGTGTGTGTGTGTGTGTGTGTGTGTGTGTCCCAGTGCAGGAGCTTGTGTGCACAAGGGCCTGCAAGAGACTGCTTGAGGGATTTAAATCCAGGAAAACACCGAGAAAGTTGCTAAAAAAAAGCAGAAGCCTGAGCAAAAACTGATCAGGAAATTGATGAAGACCATGAGGGGAGAAGGTCAAAGTAAATTACTGAGAAAGAAATACAGAATATACGCTCTTCTGTAGGCAGGCAAAAACGAAAAGGCAAGTGAGACAACTGTGGGTTCCTCGTGGACAGAGAACGGAAGTGAGAATAGTGAAATGGCAGAGGAATTTGTGTCCTAGAGAGATCGCTGCTGGAAAACTAACCCTTCACAATCTACGTCACCAACTTCACTAACGGAACCAAATTAACATTCCCAAAACTTTTGACGACATAAAACTAAGCGGCAATGTGAGGAACGGCGAGGATGCAGAAAAGGTTGAATTGCAGGTAGAGTACACCAGCGGATAATATGAGGTCGTCCATTTTTAGTAGAAATAACATAGGTGTTTTCTTTGGATGGTGAGAGATTGACAAATGTTCATGCTCAGTGGGACCTGCGTGTCCTTGTAAACAACTCACTGAAAGTAAACGTGCAGGTGTTTATTACAAGGTAAATGACGCTTTGGCGTTTATTTGAGTACAAGAGTAAAGGCATCTTACTGCAACTAAATAGGATCTTGGTGAGATCACATATGGAGTAGTGGATATGATTATTGTCTACTTATCTAAAAGTGATATACTTGCTGTACTGGGAGTGCAGGAAAGATTCACCAGTGACAGCCGGAATGTCGGATTAAAAATCGATAATGACGGAAACTCTCAGCAGGACACACGGCTCCGAGTTGGGTGCAGCCGGGTGTTGGGTCGGGACGCCTTAGACAAAACCGGGGTGGAACTGAACTACGCTGCCGAAGTCCCAGGTCCATGTCAGCGCCAACGGGAGTGGCAAGTCTCAGGGGTACAGCGCGCTGTGCGGTATCGACTGCTCGCCAACACAGCCTCACAGACCGGAGCGGAGAGGTTTGGAGTAGTCGCCCCCGTTTCCTCACCCTCAGTCACAGCGATCCCAGAGTTGGGATTTCGGCTGCTGGGAGAGATGGGCCTGATTTTAACTCTGCCCGCTGACCCCGCACTGCCAGATGGAGCAGAGTGTGACTTGCACTTCCCACCCGTGACTGAAGCCAGTCAACCTGCCCACCGTAGGGAATGCACACCCTCGGGAGTATTTCACCGGTTGCTATTCAGCCCTGGGCCTTTCACTCTGTCACCAGCAGCCCGATTGGAAATGAGACTCAAGAGACTGTAAGTGTTGGAATCTGGAACAAAAAGTCTATTGCGGGTGAACTCAGCGGGTCGAGCAGCATCTCTGGCGGCAAGCGGATGGTCGACGGTTCGGGTCGAAACCCCGCATCTGGGCTGGGAGTGCAGAAGCAAGATAGGCAGTACAAAGAGGTGAGAGGGACGCGTGAGACAGGGGCAAGTAGTGATAGGTCGAACCAGATAAGGGAGGGATGATGGGCAGATAGAACCAGGTGAGGTGGGGTGAAGGAAAGGTGAACCAACGGAGAAGAGACCGATGTAGATAGATTTGTGGGTGTGGGCGGATGGAACGAGGTGGGAGTGGCGATGAGTCCAGAATACGAGAAGTGGGAGTAAAAAAAAGCAGCACAAGGAGAAGGAGATTCTGTGTGGAATGGCCGGAGTTGGAAAGTAACACCGGCGCGGTATCGTTGTAAAGGTGTCTGGAAATACTCAGCAGGCGGGCAGTATCTGTGTGAAGAGAAACAGTCATGTAGTTCCGATGGGGTGTGTTCAAATGTTAACTCTGTGTTTCTTTCCATGGATGCAGCCTGCCCTGGTGACTGTTTCCAGAATTTGCAGTGTTTTGATTTTCATTGATTGTTTTCTTCCCCTTACTATTTCTGAACTCCGCTCAAACAGATTCCAATTCTATGTCATGATTTGCCAAGCCAAGGTCAGGGCTGATGAGGACCTAACAAGAAGGAGCAGATTTAGGATGCTTGACCCCTTAAACCTGCCCTGCTATTCAATATGGCCATGGTTCATCTTCATTTCCTCTTCACCGATGGCTCTCCAGAGCCCTGGCTTGCTCGATCTTTTCAAAATGTATCTACTCCCTCTTTAAGTATCCCCAATGATCTCAACTCACAGTGTCTGAGGTATGATCATGAGGAGAGACTAAGGGATCTAGGGCTTTACTCATTGGAGAGAAGGAGGATGAGGGGAGACATGATAGAGGTGTACAAAATATTAAGAGGAATAGATAGAGTAGACAGCCAGCACCTCTTTCCCAGGGCACCAGTGCTCAATACAAGAGGGCATGGCTTTAAAGTAATGGGTGGAAAGTTCAAGACAGATATCAGAGGGAGGTTTTTCACCCAGGGAGTGGTTGGTGCATGGAATGCGCTGCCTGGGGTAGTGGTGGAGGCAGGTACGTTGGTCGAGTTCAAGAGATTGTTAGATAAGCTTATGAAGGAGTTTAAAATAGAGGGATATGTGGGAGGAAGGGGTTAGATAGTCTTAAGCATGGTTTAAAGGTCGACACAACATGGTGGGCCAAAGGGCCTGCATTGTGCTGTATTGTTCTATGGTTCTAAGGTTCTATGGTAGGGGATTCCAGAAACTCATCACCCTTTGCAAGAATAAGTAAATTGGTAAATTCATTTATTATTGTCACATGTACCGAGGTACAGTGAAAAAACTTTGCTTTGCATCCATCCATACAGATAATTTCATCACATCAGTGCATCGAGGTAGTACAAGGAAAAAAAAAACAATAACAGAATGTAGTATAAAGTGTTACAGTTTCAGAGAAAGTGCAGTGCAGGCAGAAAATACGGTGCAAGACCATAACCAAGTAGATCGTAATATCAAGAGATCCGATCAGTAGTCTTATAACAGCAGGATAGAAGTTGTTCTTGAGCCCGGTGGTACGTATTTTCAGGCTTATGTATCTTCTGCTCGATCGGACGGGTGAGAAGAGAGAATGTCTGGGGTGGGTGGGGTCTTTGATTATGTTGGCTGCTTTACCGAGGCAGCGAGAAGTGTAGACAGAGTCCATTGAGGGGAGGCTGGTTTTCATGATGTGCTGAGTTATGTCCACAGTCCTCTGCAGTTTCTTGTGGTCCCAGGCAAAGCAGTTGCCATACCAAATCTTGATGCATCCAGAGGGGGATGCTTTCTATGGCGCATCTATGAGGGCCAAAAGGGACATGCCGAATTTCTTTACCCTCTTAAGGAAGTAGAGGCGTTGGTGCACTTTTTTGGCCATGACATCTACATAATTGGACCAGGACAGGCTATTGGTGATGTTTACTGCTAGGAACTTGAAGCTGTCAACCCTCTCAACCTCAGCACCATTGATGTAAACAGCAATATGTGCACCAACCCGCTTCCTGTAGTCAATAACCAGCTCTTTTGTTTTGCTGACATTGAGGGAAAGGTTGTTGCCATGACACCATGTCACCAGGCTCACTATCTCCTTCTTATGCTCTGACTCATCATTGTTTGAGATTTGGCCCATGATGACCCAATATGTTTCGATAAGATCTCCTCTCCTAAACTCCAAATAATATAGATGTAAATTCTTGAACATCTCATGATGGAACAACCCCCTCATCACTGGAACTGGCCTCGCAAATCTCTTCTGGGCTGTGTCCAATACCAGTATATATTTTAAAACATGCGAGCAAAACTGCATACAGCATTCCAGGTGTGGTCTCAACAGAATCGTGTACAATTGTAACAATACTTTCTATTTCTAAACCCCAGCCCTCCTGTAATAAAATGCAAGATGCCATTTGCCTGTTCTTAGCCCTGAAATATTTATGTTATATAAATGACCTGGAGTTGGGGTCAAAGTGCAATTTATCCAATTTGCTGAACACGGTGGGAGGTCATGTCGTGATGAGGATGTTCGAACTGGTTGAGTGAGTGAGTGGGCAAAATCTTGGCAAATGGAGCTTAATGCGGGAAATGTGAGAATATGCACTTCGGTGAGAGGAAGCTAAAGACAGAATATTATCTAACTGGAGAAAGGTTACAGATGAACAAAGCACAGAGGGATCCAGGGGTTCTTGTTAACAAATTGCAAAAAGTTACAATACAGGAACAGCAAGTGTTTAGGAAGGTAAATGGCAAGTTGCTCTTTATTACCGGGGCCTGGGAGTTAGAAATAGGAAAGTAATATTTCAATTGTACACGGTTCTGTTGAGACCACACCGAGAATGCTGTACGCAGTATTGCTCCCGTTATTTAATAAAGGATATACTGGCATTGGACGCTGCCCACGGATCCCTGAGGCACTCCACTGTTTACTTCTTTCCAGCCTGAAAAGGTTCCATTCACTCCGACTGTCTTGCGCCCTTGACTTTTATGTGCCACCCGGTCGGTCAAACGCCTTCTGAAAATCCCAATGCTCCACATCTACAGCTTCTCCTCCACCAACTCTGCTTGTTACATCCTCAAGGAATCCAGCAAATTTGACAAATAGGATATACCTTTCTTAAAAAAATGGTCACTTGTTTTGATTACATTAAATTTCTCTAATTGACAAGTGTTTTCGTCCTTGATTGCAGACTCCAGCATCTTGCCAACGACATATGTTAAACTATCAGGCCTATAGTTACTCACATCTCGTCTTACTCCCTTGAACATCGGATTCACATTTGTGTTTTTCCAATCCCTGGAACTCAGTGCGTTTTGAAAAACCTTTTAACTCTCAGATACAGGCCAGCGGTACCTGATGACTCGTCTGCTTTCAGCCCCGTTAGTTTATTCTAATACCTTGTCCCTGTGATAGTGACTGTCAGAAGATCTTCCATATTAGTTTAAAGGAGCCCATCAGGAACCTGGGATATTTGCCACGACCTCCACCGTGAAGAATTTTGAAAAGAATTGATTTAACTTTCCTGCCGTTTACTTGTTCAGCATTATATATTCCCCGGGCTCGCTCTCTAGGGGCTCCACACGAACGTTAGGCACACTCTTATTTTGGATATATCCACACAAGCCCTTGATTCTTGTTTTAGATATTACTTGATAGTTATCACTCAATCGATTTTCTCCCTCCTCATTAATATTTTCGTCTCTCATTGCTGTTGTTAAATTTCCAGTCCTCTCGTCTACCACTCAGTTTGGGTTAGGGTAAGGTTAGGTAGTTATCCTCCATCATTGATTTAACATGGTTTGAACTTTGCTAAACATCGATGGTTCAGTTTTCTCCTGGGATTTCCTTCAATTTGGATAAATTGCTACCGAAGGTTATAAATTAGCTGTTTAAATATTTGCTGCGGCTCAACAAACGAGTGTTATCCTGTGGCCAAAGTCAACCGGCAAACAGCATAACTGCCGGGAAATCTGAAATATTGTTTTGATGGTCTTTGACTTTGTGCAAACATTTCCCATTGATTTATCTGGGGTGACAACGGGGGGCGGGGGGGGGGGGAGTGCGGGGGGAGTGGATCAGGGAGAGGTGTTGGGTGTTGCGACGGCTTGTTTTTGGTGTTAGGACATTTCTGGGGCTGGTTCAGCACAATGTTCAAATATCTGAGTGGCTGGAACAGTCGTCAATCTTCAATATTGGGAACTCCCACTGGTCTTCGGTGCCTCTCCTACTCGGCAAAGGAAAACAGTCCCCACTCCCAAACCCTGCATGTCCGCAAGAGCTGCAGTATCTCCATTAGGCGCAGTGGGGAGCGGGGAACTCGAGAAGCCTTGAACAATCTGCTCACAAGACAGGTCGCAGTTGGGCGCCATTCAAATCACAAAGCCCCTCTGTTTCACACCGTTGTCTGAGGGCAACAGGACCCCCAGCAGCCCACCAGTGCTTGGAGATCACCAGCGGGTCCCCTACCTGGACAGAGATGTGATGTGTTTAGTTCTGGCCCATTGGAACTCAGCCGGAGATAAAAGCCAATGTAATGTTCCGTCAGACCGATTTGGTCAGCTCTGTGCTCGACTGTCCCCAGAAACATGCCAAGTCCAAAAGTCTGTCCCAACGCTCCACCGTGGTTAACAGGCAGAAAACAATGAGCAGTGATAAACGGGTCCTTCTCCTTTTGTCAGGCTGTGACTCGGGGGGTCCCAGAGATCCGTGCTCGGGCCCCAACCCTTCATAATTTGTGCCAACGACTTGACTGACGACGACAAATGAAAACTTCCAGGCTTGCGTTTGACACGAATTTAAGTGGGAATGTGAACGATCAGGAGGCAACAAAGGGGTTGTACAGCAGCTTGAGGATAACGAAGAAAAATATGAGGGAATCCATCTCCCAGCCGAGACTGAAGCCAGTCCACAGCCCACCCTAGTGGCAGGGAACACACACCCTCCTGAATATCCCACCGGTGACCCCGTTATTATTCAGCCTTGAGCCTTACACTCTGTCACCAGCAGCCTGATAAGAACGGACACACGCAGCAGGAGCGAGAGTTGAACGACCGGCGTGCCAGTGAAACTGGAAAATAAAAGTCTGCAGTCGGTGCCGCAGGGACAGAGGTTGCCTGGTCCGACACGGGGAAGAACCAGTCTGGTTGGGACGATCATGGTGTGTATGAATCAACTTTGTGCATGCGGCTACTTGCTTGGTGTTCAGTGAACTGGCCACCGAAGCTTTGAGTGGCTGTACCTTGCCCCCACTGTGGTTAAGGTGAACGGGAAATATCTTAGCATTAGTAACCTGCCAACATCGCTCATCGAGCTCTCTTTCTGTCCCTTCCTCCGCAGAAATTCCTGTTGTGCATCTCTCTGCTGTTTCTCGCTGCTCAACCGTCGGAATCTGCCTGCTATCTTCAGCAAAAGAACGGTCCGAAGCTCCACTCTCAGATACTCAACCGATAGCAGGGATTGAGCTGGGCGGTATCACACTGAGGGCACAGCGCTAACCCTCGCCAGCGTTCGCGCCCTGCCTGTTGCTCGGTCGGGCTGGTGGCTGACGGTAGTGGAGGTGGAACCCCACCACCAATCCTCAACTGAGGGGGGGGGGGCTACTCTTCCAGCTGAATCCTCATTCATCCCCGCAGCACCGTCACCCATTAAGGCTCAAAAGAGAGGACTAATGCAGGTTTCGCCCCAGCCAGTGACTGGTTCAAGCACTCACAGCCTGGGTGAGGTCTGGCTATCACATAACCACGGGCAACGGCGTAACTTCAACCGGCCAGCGAGTGCTGGCGGGTATGGAATGAGCTCCGAACATCAGGTCCTCACCTGGGGCTCAGAGCTGGGTGGAGCTGGGCGTTGGGTCGGGCGCCGTTGACAAAATGCGGGTGAAACAGAACCGTCCCGCCCAAGTTCCGGGTCCAGGTCAGCGGACACTGGGAACCCAGTGATCCGAATGGTTCACGTCCAAGGGTGCGTCAGCATTGAGTCAACACTACAACCCCGCCACCCCCGCGGGTCACCCCACTCCCTGACGGCACACTGAACAACCCCTGTCTTTATCACCAACAGCCACCGCCAAGTGCATTGACCCATACGACGGGGCGGTGTACGCAGTGGGAGAATCATGGATCAATCCCGTCTGTGTGAGGTGTTCGTGCGGTGAGGGCACTGTCGGTTGCTGTGACGTGTAAGTGATCCTCCGCCGTTCAGCGCACATGATCCGACCCCGACGTGTGGACTGGCACAGCGGGGCTCGGCTGGTGTTACTGATGCCAGGCAGGGAACCAGACGCGAGACAGACGCGAGCATCCCGCGGGGTCCGGATCCAGAGATGGGGGGAGAGGGGGGATGGTTGGGGGTGGAAGGACGGCTTGGATGGGAGACGGTAAGCTCAGATCAGAAGTAAATCATAGAGTCACACAGCACGGACTCAGGCCCTTCAGCCCATCGAGTCCATACAGGGGCCTGGGAAGGGATGAATGGGGAGGCTGGGATATTGTTAGGATGGGGCCGGAAATGGGGAGTGAGGTGCAAATGGGGCAAAATGTCAGGGAGCAGCACAGCCACCGTTCAACACGGCGGCACCATTGCAGCACAGCTCTCCGCTGTCAGCGCTGGCTGGGTGGGTGGGTCTGTGCCGAGTTGTTCCCTTCTCTGTCCCGGGCTGTGAACCGCTGCCCCTCTCCTACTGCACTTTCGGGAGGTGACAGAGGGGAATCGGGGAACATGTGAATGGCTGCCAGTCAATTTGTGGGCACTACTGGAGCATCGATTTAAAATAAAATAACAAATAAAAGCAGAAGTAGGCCATTCGGCCCCTCCAACCTGCCCCACAGTTGAAACACATCACGGCTGGTCTTGTAACACAACAGCATTTACCTGTACTATCCCCATACCCCTTGATTCATCTAATTTCTGGAATCCAACTGATCTCGGCTTTCAACGTCTACAACAGAGAATTTGAAAGGTTCATCACCTTCTAGGTGAACATATTTCTCCTCATTCCAGTCCCAAGTGGACTTTCCCTTGATCTGAGTCCGTGATCCCTGATTCCAGACTTCCCACGGTGAAAGACACCTGCACGTCTCTGCCCGATGCTTGTTCACAATGACTCCCGGGCACGAAGGCCATTAGTTATGTGGTGGGGCAGGGGGTGGGGGATCATTAGACCTTCTATCCAAAGCAGGATGTCCAGCCGAAACATGGACTACCCCTTCCCCTCCACAGATGTTGCCGGATCCTCCCGCTGTTCGTTTTATTTTGCTCGGGGTCATTAATTATATGGTTAGTCTGGTACAGCAGAGGGTGTTCTGCTTGCAAGACAGGAGGTCGATGATGGATCAGATCGAGCAATTTAAGATCAAGAAGGTTGTGGAGATTCAGAGAGAAACTGTACCCATTGGGAGGGGTGGTCGAGATCTAGAGGGCGTGGCATGAGGTTGACTGACAAGAGCCAAATGTGACCTGAGGAGACCCTTCAGTTATGGAACGAGTGGTCTGGGTCAGGAATGCACTTTAGTGAAGGCAGATTCAAAACAGAACTGGATACACCCTTGAAAGGAAAACATTTACAGGATTGTGATGAGAATGAGTGTGGGGGATATGCTGCATTACTCCTACCTAGAACAAGTATTGACCCGATGGGACGAGTGACCTCCTTCTATGTCTGTCCTTTCTGTGATTCCTAATTATTTATGGTTGGATTTCTGATCTACTCCCCAGGTACTCCACGCCACGAGGGTATTCAGAAGATTGTGATAAACTGTTCAATCCTCTAACTTGTCAGTTTCGAGTATACAGGAGGGACGACCCGTCTATTGAATGTCCTGTGCATGGAGGAGTTGGGAAATGAGCTGAAATAAATAGGCAGCTCCCTTGCAATGTAGAGACCATCATCAATATGATATCGGTGACTTATCTCCTGAATGTAATGTCTGCCTCATATTAAACAGATTCCTCAGTTATTCTGCAATCCTTATCTTGCCCGTCATTCATTTAGAAATGGGTGAGAGAGAGAGAGTGAGAGAGAGTAGGGTCGTGTGTTTGTGTGTGTGTGTGTGTGTGTGTGTGTGTGTGTGTGTGTGTGTGTGTGTGTGTGTGTGTGTGTGTGTGTGTGTGTGTGTCTGTTTCTGTGTGTGTGCGTTGTGTGTATCTCGGTGAATTAGAAGATATGCACAGGGCATGGAAGCTGATGCTTAAGAAATCTAAATCTAAAGTAAGCACTGGGAAGTTGCCAGGATAATCAGAACCTAGAGCTTTGGCAGCACTTTAAAATTCAGCAATGGATGATCAGGAAAGTGATCAATAAAATGAAGAGGAATATGAGAGTAACAGAGTGAGAAAGAGAAACAGTTTGGTGAATTGGCAAGTTGGTTTATTATTGTCACATGTACCCAGGTACAGTGAAAAACTTGTTTTAAATGCCATCCATACAGATCATTTCATTACAACATTGCATTGAGGTAGTACAAGGGAAAAACAATAACAGAATGCAGAATGAAGTGTTACAGACGAAGCGCAATGCACATAGACGATAATGTGCAAGGCCATAACGAGGTAGATTGTGAGGTCAAGAGTTCATCTTATCGTAATAGGGTACTCTTCAATGGTCGTATAACAGTGGGATAGAAGCTGTCCTTCAGCCTGGTGGGACAAGTTTTCAGGCTTTTCTACCTTCTGCCCAATGGGAGGAGGGAGAATGTCCGGGGTGGGTGAGCTTTTTGATTACGTTGACTGCTTTACTGAGGCAGCAAGAGGTGTAGATAGAGTCTATGGAGAGGAGGCTGGTTTCAGAGATGTGCTGAGCTGTGTCCACAACTCTCTGCAGTTTTTTGCAGTCTCGGGCAGAGCAGTTGCCGTACCAAGCCGTGATGCATCCAGATAGGATGCATTTTATGTTACATCAATAAAAAATGGTGAGGATGAAAGGGGAAATGCCAAATTTCTTTAGTATCCTGAGGAAGTAGAGGTGCTGGTGAGTTTTCTTGGCCATGGCGTCTTTGTGGCTGGACTAGGGCAGGCTATTTGTGATGTTCACTCTTAGGAACTTCATGCCTTCAATCCTGTTGACGTCTGCACCATTGCTGTAAACAAGAAAATGTACACCGCCCCATTTCCTAAAGTCCTTCAACATTTCTTTTGTTTTGCAGACATTGAGGGAAAAGTTGTTTTCATGACACCATGCCACTAGGCTCTCTATCTCCTTCCTGTACTCTGACTCATCATTATTTGAAATTTGGCCCACTGTGGTGGTGTCATCTGCAAAGTTGTAGATGGAGTTAGAGCAGAATCTGTCCATGCAGCTGTTAGTGTATTGGCATTGAGTAGGGGGCTGTGGACACAGCCTTGTGGGGCACCAGTATGGAGGATAATCGTGCCAGAGGTGTTGCTGCCTATCTTCATTGATTGCGGTTCGTTGGTCAGAAGGTCAAGGATCCAGTTGCAAATGGAAATGTTATGTCCCAGGTCTTGGAGTTTGGAGATAAGTTTGCTTGGAATTGTAGTCTTGAAAGTGGAGCTACAGTCAATAAACAATCATCTAACATAGGTATCTTTACTGTCCAAGTGCTCCAGAGATGAGTTTAGGGCCAGTGAGAAGGCATCCACAATGGACCTGTTTCAACAGTAGGTGAATTTCAGTGTGTTGAAGTTACCCGGGAGGCTGGAGTTGATGTGTGTCATGACCAGCCTCTCAATGTACTTCATGATGGTGGTATTCATTATCACAAGTTACCTTATTTTTCTTGGGTACTGGGATGACAGTGGTCTTCTTAATGCAGATGGGAACCTCAGATTGAAGTAGGGGAAGGTTAAAATATCTGCAAATACCTCCACCAGATGACCTGCACAGGATCTGAGGACACGGCCTGGAACACCATCCGGATCAGATGCTCTCTGTGGGTATACCCTCTGGAAGACTGTTCTGACACCTGCAATGGTGACTGTGAGTTTCTTGTGTCTCCATGTTTCCTGTAGATTAGAAGTGTTTTTAGATGGTGAGAGATTGACAAATGTCGATGCTGAAAGGAACTTGCGTGTCCTTGTACACAACTCACTGAAAGTGAAAATGCAGGCAATTATGAGGATCAATGGTATATTGGTCTTTATTGCAGGAAGATTTCATTACAAGAGTAAAGGTGGCTTACTACAGTTAAATAGGACCTTGGTGATTCCACATCTGGAGTAGAGTATTTGAACCTTGTCTCCTTACCTAAAGAAGTTTATGCACACTGTGAAGCCACTATTTGAGAAAGGAGGGAGAAAGAAAACAGGGAACTACTGACTGACACAAGCTGTTGGGAAAATGTTGTAATCCTCATAACGGACATGATATCATGCGAATTAGAAAATAATATGATTGAACAGAATCAATGTGGATTTATGAAAGTCCAGTTAATCTTGGAATACTTTAAGGGCATATCAATAATATAGTAGATGAGGGGAAAACCAATGGATGTAATATATTTGTTTTGTTTTTGGGAAGCTTGTTATAAGATCCCAGGAGGTTGATGAACAAGGTTAGAGCAGATGAAATTGGGGATAATACACTAGTAGATTGAGACTTGCTTAACAAGCAGAAAACAAAGAGTAGGAATAATTGGGTTCTTCTCTGGTTGTCAGGCTGTGACTAGTGGGGTCCCACAGGATCCGTCCTGGAGCCCTAACCCTTCACAATGTCAACAACTTGACTGATGGGACCAGATCCACATCCCTAAATGTTTTGATGACACAGAACTAAGTGGGAATATAAGGAACACTGAGGATGTAAAAAGGTTGCTTTGCAGATTGATTATAACATAGAATAACATGAAGTTATATATTTCAGAAGAAATAAACTGGAAAGCCAGGTTTTTTTAGATGATGAGAGATCGACAAATGTTGATGCTCAAAAGGACTTGCGTGTCTTTGTACACAACTCACAGAAAGTAAACATGCAGGCAATTATGAGGAGGAAAGGTATATTGGTCTTTATTGAAGGAAGATTTGATTACAAGAGTAAAGGTGACTTACTGCAGTTAATTAGGACCTTGGTGACACCACATCTGGAGTAAAGTATTTGATTACTGTCTCCTTACCTAAAGAAGGTTATGGCTGCCACAGTGGGAGTGCAGCAAACACTCCACTAACCCATGTGTCATAGCACTTGTAATAAAGGGCAATATGGCATTTGTCTGTTCTTTGCCCTGAAATATGTATATTATACAAATGACCTGAAGATTGAGTCAAAGTGCAATTTATCCAATTTGCTGAACACAGTGAGAGGATTAGTTGTGATGAGGATGTTTGGACCGCCTGAGTGAGTGAGTGGGCAAAATCTTGGCAAATGGAGCTTAATGCAGGAAGCGTGAGGATATGCACTTCAGTGAGAGGAAGCTAAAGGCAGAATATTATCTAACTGGAGAAAGGTTGCGGATGAACAAAATACAGAGGGATCCAGGGGTTCTTGTTTGCAAATTGCTATGTTACTAGGCAGGAACAGCATGTGTTTGGGAAGGCAAATTGTATATTGCCCTTTATTACAAGAGGACTGGTGTTCAGAAATAAGGATGTAATGTTAATATTCTACACTCAGCCTTTCTCGGTTATTTCTATTGAAATCAATCACCTCATATTATTCCATGTTATCGATTTTCTTCCTCGTTATTAAGTTTTTAGTCTCTCATGGCTGTTCCTTGTAAAATTCCCAGTCCCTTGGTCTACCACTAGGTTAGGGTTAGGGTAGGATGAGGGGGTTTATACTCCACTCATTGATTTAATATTTTCTTGAACTCCTTTCTGAACAATCAATTGTTCATTTTTCTCCTGTGGTTGTTTTAATTGGGATAAATTGCTACTGAGTGTCATGAACTAGCTGTTTAAATATTTGCCTCTGCTCAACAAACCAGTGCTATCCTGTGGCCAAACCCAACAGGGAAACGGCATAACTGCAGGGAAATCTGAAACATTGTTTGCACCCTGGAGGTTATTGACTTTGTGCAAATATTTCCCATTGATTTATCTGGGGTGAGAACGGGGGGTGGATGAGGGGGAGGTGTTGGGTGTTGCTACAGGTTGTTTTGGTCTTAGGACATTTATGGTGCTGGTTCAGCGAAATGTTCAAATATTAGAGTGGCTGGAAGAGTTGTCAATCTTCAATATTGGGACATCCCACTGGTCTTCAGGGCCTCTCCTCCCCGCCAAAGGAAAACAGTTCCCACCCCCAAACCATGTGTGTCCCCAGGAACTGAAATGACTCCATTAGGTCACAGTGGGGAGCTGGTAAGTCGCCGAGACTTGAACTGTCTGCTCAGAGTGCAGGTCCGTGTGGGGGACCATTCAAGTCACAAAGCCCTTCTGTTTCAGTCCGTTGGCCAAGGGAACCAGATCCCCTCGGAGGTCACCAGTGCATGGAGATCACCAGCGGGTCCCCCACCTGGACGTAGATGTAATGTGCTTCGTCCTGGCCCTTTGGGACTCACCCGGAAATAAAAGCCACTGTAATGTTCTATCAGACCAATTTCGTCAGCGCTGTGCTGAACTGCCCCCAGAAACATCCCAAGTCCAAAAGTCTGTCCTAACGCTGATCAATCCCCACCCCCCTTGGTAGAAAACAAAGAGCAGGAGTAAATGGATCCTTCTCCGTTTATCGCGCTGTGACTCGTGAGGTTCCACAGAGATCGGTGCTTGAGCCCGAACCCTTAACAATCTGTGTCAACGACTTGACTGATAGGACCAAATTTACTTCCCCAAATTTTCTGATGACACAAGTATACGTGGAAATGTGAGGAGTGCTCAACAAACAAGATTGGATGGCAGACTGTGTACAACAGAATAACATGGGGTGATTCCTTTCAGTTGGAACTAACTTAGAAAAGCAGAGTCTTTTTAAATGGTGAGAGATTAACAAATGTTGACGCAGAATGTGACATGTGTCGTGCACAACTCACTGAAAGTGAACATGCAGACGCTTATTATGAAGGTAAATGGTACACTGGCTTTTACTGCGAGAAGATTTGAGTACAAGAGTGAAGGTGTCTTACTGCAATTAAACTGAAATTGGTGCAGGGGACAGGGTTTCAGATTTGTGGATCATTGGGATCTCTTCTGGGGAAGATGTGCCCTGTACAAAAGGGACGGGTTACACCTGAACTGAAGGGGGTCCAATATTCTTGCAGGCAGGTCTGCTAGAACTGTTGGGGAGGGTTTAAACTTGTTTGGCAGGGGGATGGGAACCTGAGTGACAGGTCAGAGATTGGTGCATTTAGTGTACAAGTAGATGCAGCGTGTAGAAAGACTGTGAAGAAGTTGAAAGGGCAAAATTGCAGTTAGTTGGATGGGTTGAAGTATGTCTACTTTAATGCAAGGAGTATCAGGAATGAGGGGAATAAACTTAGAGCATGGGTAAGTACATTGATCTACGACGTTGTGGCTATTACAGAGACTTGGCTGTCACAAGAGCAGGAATGGCTGCTGGATATTCCGGGGTTTAGATGTTTCAAAAGGGGCAGGGACGGAGGTAAAAGAGGTGGTGGAGTGGCTTTGTTAATCAGGCACTGTGTCACAGCTGAAGAAAGGAAGGATGCCCTGGAGGGATTGTCTACTGATTCAGTGTGAGTGGAAGTCAGAAACAGGAAGGGAACGATCACTCTATTGGGAGTATTTCACAGACCCCCCAATAGCAGCAGATATGCTGAGGACCAGATCGGGAGGCAGATTTTGGAGAGGTGCAAAAGTAGCAGGATTGTTGTCATGAGTGATTTCAACTTCCCTAATATTGATTGGCAACTCTTTTCTGTAAAGGGGATAGATGGGGCAGAGTTTGTTAGGTGTGTCCTGGAAGGATTCCTGAGACAGTATGTGGACAGGCCGACTAGAAGAGAGGCCATACTGGACCTGGTACTAGGCAATGACCCTGATCAGGTTTCAGATCTCTCGGTGGGAAAGCATTCTGGAGACAGTGACCATAACTCCTTGACCTTTACCATAGCCTTGGAGAGGGAAAGGAGCAGACGATATGGGAATGTATTTAATTGGGGGATGGTAAATTAGGCAGGAACTTGGGAGCGTAAATTGGGAACAGATGTGCTTGGGGAAGTGCACAATGGAAATATGGAGGTTGTTTAAGGAATACTTGTATGGCGTTCTGGATAGGTTTGTCCCATTGAGGCAGGGTAAGGATG
The DNA here is from genome assembly GCF_009764475.1 of Pristis pectinata. Taxonomy (NCBI): domain Eukaryota; kingdom Metazoa; phylum Chordata; class Chondrichthyes; order Rhinopristiformes; family Pristidae; genus Pristis; species Pristis pectinata. Next base: position 14,361,926 of record NC_067433.1, read on the forward strand.
GTAGTGTGAAGGAACCATTGTTGACAAGAGATGTAGAACATCTTGTCAAGAGGAAGAAAGAAGCTTCCCTAAGGTTTAGAAAGCATGCATCAGACGGGGCTCTGGGGAGTTACATATAGAGCAGTAGATGTGGTGTACATGGATTTTAGTAAGGCATTTGATAAGGTTCCTCGTGGAAGGCTCATTCAAAAATCAGGAGACATGGGATCCAGGGAAATGTGGCTGTGGGAATTCAGAGTTGGCTCGCCCATAGAAGACAGAGGATGCTTGTAGATGGAGCATATTCTGCTTGGAGGTCGGTGACCAGTGGTGTTCCACAGGGATCTGTTCTGGGACGCCTGTTCTTTATGATTTTTATAAATGACTTGAATGAGGATGTGGAAGGGTGGGTTAGTAAGTTTTCAGATGACATGAAGGTCGGTGCTGTTGTGGATAGTGTAGGAGGTTGCTGTAGGTTACAACAGGACATTGATAGGAAGCAGAGCTGGGCCAGAGCTGGGCCAGAGAGCTGGGCCAGAGTTCAACCCAGAATAGAAGATCGATTTTGAAGGCAGAATACAAAGTTAATGGCAGGATTCTTAGCAGTGTGGAGGAACAGAGGGGTCTTGAGGTCCACGTCCATAGATCCCTCAAGGTCGCCACAGAGGTTGAGAGGGTTGGCCTTCGGTAGTCGGGATATTGAATTGAAGAGCCACGAGGTGATGTTGCAGCTCTGTAGAACTCTGGTTAGACCACACTTGGAGCATTGTGTTCAGTTCTGGTCACCTCGTTGTAGGAAATATGTGGAAGCTTTAGAAAGGGTGCAGGGGAGACTTACCAGGTGCTGCCTGGATAATAGAGCATGTCTTATGCGGATAGGTTGTGCGAGCTAGGGCTTTTGTCTTTGGAGAGAAGGAAGATGAGAGGTGACTTGATAGAGGTGTACAAGATGATGAGAGGCATGAATCGAGTGGACAGTCAGAGACTTTTTCCCAGGGTGACAACGGCTAACACGAGGGGACATAATTTTAGGGTGATTGGAGGAAGATATAAGAGGGATGTCAGAGGTTAGTTTTTTACACAGAGAGTGGTGGGTGCGTGGATCGCACTGCGGGCAGAGGTGGTGGAGGCAAATACATTAGGGACATTGAAGAGACTCTTAGATAGCCATGTGAATGATAGAAAATGGAGGGAAGAGTTAGATAGATCTCAGAGCAGGATAAGATATCGGTACAACATAGTGGGCCGAAGGGCTTGTACTGTGCTGTAATGTTCTATGTTGTATGTTCTATAAACAGTACTTTGGTGAGTGTATATGATTATTGTCTCCTTACTTAAAGAAGGATAGACTTGTGGGAACGCAGTAAGCATTCATCGGTGACAGATGGAATATCGGACTAAAGGCTGGAAACACTCAGCAGGTCACTAGGGACAGCAGCTTCTCAGTTGGGGCTTGGAGTCTGGTGCATCCGGGTGTTGGGTTGGGGCGCCTTCGACAAAACCCCAGTGGAAATGAGCTGTGCATCCCAAGTCCCAGGTCCAGGTCAGCGCACACGGCAATGGCAAGCCTCAGGGGGACAGCGCGCTGTCCCGCATCGAATGCTCGCCAACACAGTCCCACTGTGGGGCGCGGAGAGGTTTGGAGCAGTCGCTCCAGGTCCTCACCCGCAATCACAACCACCCTGGATGTGTAATACATAAGAAAACGTATTAAGGTGCTAGAGGGAAGGGAAAACAGAGATTCAGAGGTAGGTGTTGAGCATAACCGGATAGGAGAGGGGCGATGGACAGATAGAGCTCGGTGGGGGTGGGGAGCGGAAAGTTCATCCAAATTGTCCGGATGAGGCTCGGAGCTGGGCAGAGCTGGGTTTTGGGTCGGGAGCCTTTGACGAAGTTTGTGTGTGTGTGTGTGTGTGTGTGTGTGTGTGTGTGTGTGTGTGTGTGTGTGTGTGTGTGTGTGTGTGTGTGTGTGTGCGCGCGCGCCCGCGCGCGCCCGCGCATGTATCTGTAAATTTCTATGCAGGATAGTGTGTGCTCCAGCGCACGAAAGAGACTAATTGAGAGATCTTTGTCTACGAAAGCCCTGAAAATGTGGCAGAAAAAAAGCAGAAGCCGGAGCTTTGAGAACATGTTAGAATTCAGCAAAATATTGTCAGGAATTTAATAAAGAAATGGCAAAGAGGATAAGAGTAAACTGGTGAGAAAGAATAATAGACTGAAGGCCTTCTCCGGGTATCTGAAAGGGAAAAGGCAAGTGAGAGGAAATGTGGGTTCCTTCTCGACAGAGATGGGATGACGGGATTAATGAAATGGCAGAGGAACTGAACAAGTACTTCAGATCTCACCTCAAGGAAGAAGACACAAAAAAAATCACATAAGTACTGGGGAACGAAGGGTCCAGTACAAATCAGGAAGTAAAACAAAATTGAGTAATAAAACGTACTGGTTAATGAGTCCGAAACCTTGATAAGTCTCAGGGATCTGATGATCCACATTCTTGAGTTTTGAAAGTAGTGACTGTGGAAATGTGGATGCATTGGTTATCATCTTACACAATTCAATTCATCCACTACCTGAGAAAGGAGGGAAACAGAATACAGGGAGCTACAGACTGACAGTAGCAGTTGGGAAAATGAGTGAGTGAGAGTTAACAAGAGAAGTGAATGAGTGAGTGTTGACAAGAGAATTAGAAAATAATATGATTAAGCAGAGTCACCGCGGATTCATGAAAGTCAAATCGTGTTTGACTATTCTACTGGAATTCTTTAAGGGCATATACCTGTAGCGTAGATGAGAGGGAAAACACTGTTGGTATCGTATTTGTTTTTTTTCGTATGCTTTCGATAAGATCCCAGGAAGTTGGTGAATAAGGTCAAAGCACATGAAATTGTGGATAATATACTTGTAAATTGAGACTTGGTTAACACACGAGAAAGAAACAGAGTAGGAATAAGTGGGTCCTTCTCCGGTTGTCAGGCTGGTCCTATGGAGAACGGTGCTGGAGAACGAGCCCTTCACAATCTCTGTCAACAATTTGACTGACGGGACCAAATTAACATTTCCAAACTTCCCAATGACGCAGAATTGAGTGGGAATGTGAGGATGACCTTGTGAGGAATGTCCTTGTATGCGACTCGCTGAAAGTAAACATGCAGACCCTTAATATGAGGGCAAATGGTACATTCGCCTTTATTGCGAGAAGATTTGAGTACAAGAGTAAAGGTGTCTTCCTGCAGTTAAACAGGATTTTGGTAAGACTACATCTGGAGTCGTGTATTGTCTCCTTACCTAAATAAGGATGCTCTTGCAGTAGAGGGAGTGCACAGAAGATTCACCAGAGTGACAGGTGGAAAGTCGGATTAAAAACCGAGAATGCTGGAAACAGTCAGCCGGTCAGGCAGCAGCTGTGTAAAGAGAAACAGTGTCAAATAGTTCTGGTTCAGGGTCTTCAACCTGAAATGTTAACTCTGTGGGTCTTACCATGGATGCAGCCTGACCCGGTGACCGTTTCCGGCATTTGCAGCTTTTTCTTTCATTAAATGTTTTCTTCCCTTGGCTATTTGTTCGCTCCACCCGAACAGATTCCGGTCCTGCATCATGATTTGCCAAATCAAGATTAGGATTGATGAGGACAAAACAAGATAGGAGCAGGTGGAGGATACCTGTCCCCCGAAGTCTGCCCGGCCATTCAATATCACCAAGGGTCATCCGCCCCAGGTCTCATCTCTTCTGAGACAGTTCTCCAGAGCCATCAGTCCCCTGACCTTTCAGAATCATTAAATCATTTAATCTCTCGTTAAATACCCCCGATGATCTGAACTCCACAAATCTCTGGGGTAGGAAATTTCAAAAATTCATCACCCTCTACAAGAATAAGTTTCCACATACCTCAGTTCGAAATGACCCTAATTTTGTAACTACGTCCTCTCGTTTGAGATTCTCCCAATAATGGAAATAGCTTGCCATCCACCACACGATGCCCGCTAGTGATCTCATGTGTTTCAATTAGATCATCCCCTCCTTCTTCTGAACTTCAAAGAATATATATATAATTTCTTCAGCTGCTGATGACAGAACAACCTCCTCATCCCTGGAACTGGCCTCATGAATCTTTTCTGGGCACCATCCAATGCCAGTATATCCTCTCCTAAATACGGGGAGCAGAACTGCGTACAGCATTCCAGGTGTGGTCTCAACAGAACCGTGTACAATTGCAGCAATACTTCCCCATTTCTGAACCCCAGCCCTCCTGTAATGAAGGGCAATATGCTATTTGCCTTCCTAAGCAGTTGCTGCTCCTGCCTTGTAACTGTTTCCATTGGGAATGGTGTCGAGATCCTGAGGGCGTGGCATGATGTTGACTGAGGAGAGCCAAATGTGACCTGAGGAAACCCTTCAGTTATGGAGTTTGTGGTCCGGGTCAGGAATGCACTGTAGTGGAGGCAGATTCAAAACAGAACTGGATAAACACTTGAAAGGAAAACATTTACAGGGCAGCGATGAGAATGAGTGTGGGGGCATACGGCATCGCTCCTACCTAGAACAAATATTGACCCGATGGGCTGAGTGACCTCCTTCAACGCCTGTCCTTTCTGTGATTCTGAAGTTCTGAGTTCTTTCTGATAGGATTTCTGATCTATTCCCCAGGTACCCCACACCAGCTGGGTACTCAGAAGGTCGTGTTGCACTGTTCAACCCCCGAGCTTGTCGGTATCGAGTGTACGGGAGGGACGACCCGTCTATTGAATGTCCTGTGCGGGGGTCAGTTGGGAAATGAGCTGAAATAAATAGGCAGCTCCCTTGCAAAGTAGAAATCATCTTCAATAGAATATCGGTGACTTATCTCCTGAATGTAATGTCTGCTTCACATTAATCATACTCCTTAATTATTCTGCAATCCTTATCTTGCCCATCATTCATTTAGAAATGGGTGTGAGACAGAGGAGGCTCTTTGTGTGTGTGTGTGTGTGCGTGTGTGTGTGTGTGTGTGCGTGTGTGTGTGTGTATGTGTGTGTCTATATGTGTGTATATTTCTGTGTGTGTGCGTTGTGTGTATCTCGGTGCATTAGAAGATGTGCACAGGGCATGGAAGCTGATGTTTGATAAATCTAAATCTGAGGAAAGCACTGGGAAGTTGCCAGAATAATCAGAAGCTGGAGCTCTAGCAGAGTTTTAAAATTCAGCAATGGATGATCAGGAAATCGATAAAGAAAAAGTCTTGGAGTTTGGAGATGAATTTGCTCGGAATTATAGTATTGAGGGTGGATCTGAAGTCAATAAACAATAGTCTAACATAGGTGTCTTCACTGTCCCGATGCTCCAGAGATGTGTAGGGCGAGGGAGAAAGCATCCACAGTGGACCCGTTTCAACAGTAGGCAAATTGTGTGGGTTGAAGTCGTCTGGGAAACAGGAGTTAATCCGTGCCACGACCAGCCTCTCCAAACACTTCATGATGGTGGATGTCAGGGTCACCGGGTGGTGGTCATTACGGCACGTTACTTTATTTTCTTAGTTACCGGGTTGATCGTGGCCTTCTTAAAGCTGGCGGGAACCTCAGACTGAAGTAGGGGGAGGTTAAAAATGTCTTACTCCCTTGAACATCGGATTCACATTTGTGTTTTTCCAATCCGCTGGGACCTTCCTGGAACTCAGTGAGTTTTGAAAAGCTTCGACCACTTCCCCTTAACTCTCCGGTACAGGCCAGCGGCACCTGGTGACTCGTCTGCTTTTAGTCCAGTTATTTTTTCTCTAATACCTTATCCTGGGATGGTGACTGTTAGCAGATCTGCCATATTAGTTAAAACTAGCCCATCAGGAATCTCTGGGATATTTGCCGCGTCCTCCATTTTTCGGAAGTATCGATGTGACTTTCCTGCCGTTTAGTTGATCGACGTTATTTATTCCCCAGACTCGCTCTCTGGCGGCCCCAGGCTTGCCTTAGTCACACTCTTACTTATTATATATTCATAAGAGCCCTCGCTACTTGTTTGGATATTACATGATAGTTATCTCTCAAATTTATTTTCTCCCTCCTTATTAATTTTTTAGTCTCATTGCTGTTTACTGTAAAATTTCCAGTCCTCTGCTCTACCTCTAGGTTAGGGTAGCTTTAGACTGGTTCTACTCCGGTCAACATATTCTTGACATGCTTTGTTGACTATCGATGGTTCATTATCTCCTGCGGGACTTCATTTTAATTGGCATAGATTTCTGCTGACGGTTATGAACTGGCTGGTAAAATATTTGCCGCGGCTCAACAAATCAGTGTTATCCTGTGGCCAACTGCCGGGAAATCTGAAATATTGTTTGCACCCTGGAGGTCTTTGACTTTTTGCAAACATTTCCCATTGATTTATCTGGGGAGGGAACAGAGGTGGGTGGGGAGGGGATGTTGAGTGTTGCTGCAGGTTTTTAGATCCTGGGACATTTCTGGAGCTGGTTCAGCGCAATGTTCACATATCAGAGTGACTGGAAGAGTCGTCAATCTTCAATATTGGGATACCCCAATGGTCTTCGCAGCCAAATGAAAACAGTCCCCATAACCACACCAGGCATAAGCCCAGGAACTAAAGTGGTTTCATTAGACGTGGTGGGGAGCCAGTAACTCGCCGTGTCTTGAACAGTCTGCTCACAGGACAGGTCGGAGTTGGGGCCATTCAAATTAAAAGTCAAGTCGAAACAGTCTGTCCCAACGCGGCCATTCACTCCCCCTTGGTTAACAGGTTGTAAACAATGAGCAGTAATAAATGGGTCCTTCTCCGGTTGTCAGGCTGTGACTCGGGGGGTCCCAGAGAGATCCGTGGTCAAGCTCCAATCCTTCACAACCTGTGTCAACGACTTGATTGTTGAGAACAAAGTAACTTTTCCAAACAGTGGAAATGTGAGAGCGACCAGGAGGCAAAACGGGCGGCAGGACAGTTTGAGTAGAACGCAGAATGTTGAGGTAATCCATTTCCCACCCCAGTCCACAGCCCACCCTGGTGGCAGGGAACACACGCCCTCCTGAATATCCCACCGGTGACCCCGTTATTATTCAGCCTTGAGCCTATCACCCTGTCACCAGCAGCCTGATAAGAACGGACACACGCAGCAGGAGCGAGAGTTGAACGACCGGCGTGGCAGTGAAACTGGAGAATTAAAGTCTGCAGTCGGTGCCGCACGGACAGAGGTTGCCTGGTCCGTCACGGGGAAGAACCAGTCTGGTTGGGACGATCATGGTGTGTATGAATCAGCTTTGTGCATGCGGCTACTTGTTTGGAGTTCAGTGAAGCTCTGAGTTGCTCAACTTTGCCGCCACCAAGGTTAAAGTGACCGGGAATTATTGCAGCATTAGTAACTTGACAACGTCGCTCACCGAGCTCTCTTTCTCTCCCTTCCTCCACAGAAGCTCCTACTGTGCATCGCTCTGCTGTTTCTCGCTGCTCAACTTTCGGAATCTGGTTGCATTCTCCGGAGAAAGGACGGTGCGAAACTCCGCTCTCAGACACTTGACCGATAGCAGGGATTGAGCTGGGCGATATCACACTGATGGAGCAGAGCTAACGCTCGCCAACCTTGGCTCCCCGCCTGCTCCTCGGTCGGGCTGGAGTCTGACGGCAGTGGAGGGTGTCCCCCACGACCAGTCCTCAGCTGAGGGAGTGTAACTCTGCCGTCCGTCGGCTGAAACACGATAATGTCCACGGGCACATTGAAGGATCTCATCACAATCATGTGGGAGCCGCGCCTGTATCCCGACCAATATCTAACCCTCAACTATTAATAAAACTAATCAACTGTTGACAATCACTGGCTTTTGTGGGATCACAAAGGCTGACCTGGACCCGGGACTCGGGCCGGACCGTTCAGTTTCACTCGCATTTTGTCAACGGCGCCCGACCCAACGCCCAGCTCCAACCAGCTCTGAGCCCCAAATGAGAACCTCATGTTCGGAGCTCACTCCATACCTGCCGGCACCCGTGGTCCCAGTGTGAACCCCTGGGCCAATGTGATCCCCAGACCTCGCCCAGGCTGTGGGTGCTGGAACCAGTCACTGGGTGGGCTCTTCTTTCAGCCTTTGTGGGGGCGGTGAAGGGGGGGGAGGGATGGGGATGGATGCGCCAGATAATCCAGCTGGCGCCCACGGTAACTAGAACAAAAATCATACTCGCCTCCACTGTCCCCACTCTAAACACTGGGTAGAGCCAGTGTGACGTGAGGCGCTCACTGTGTGATCAGCTGGAGTCGAGGCATCACCTGACTCACAGCCGGGGTCTCTTAACTGATTGGGTTTTGGTTTCTCCTTGTCAGGAATGTTCTCAGGCATCTTACAGGTCAGCGCACACGGCGGCTGGAACCCGGCTCTTCCCAATGATCCGAATGGTTCACTTCCAAGGGTGCGTCGGCGTTGAGTTAACACAACCCCGCCACCCCCGCGGGTCACCCCACTCCCTGACGGCACACTGAACAACCCCTGTCTTTATGACCAACAGCGACCGCCGACTGCATTGACCCATTCGACGGGTCGGTGCACCCGGTAAGACAATCCTGGCTCGATTCCGTCTGCAGGAGGTGCAGGTGTGGCGAGGAATTTGCCGAATGCTGTCCGACGTAAGTGATCCTCCGCCGTTCAGCGCACATGATCCGACCCCGACGTGTGGACTGGCACAGCGGGGCTCGGCTGGTGTTACCGATGCCAGGCAGGGAACCAGACCCGAGACAGACTGGATCATGGAGCGGGGTCCGGATCCAGACAGAGATGGGGGGAGATGGGGGATGGTTGGGGCTGGGGAGACGTATTGGATGGGGGACGGGAAACCCAGATGAGAAGTAAGTCATAGAGTCACACAGCACGGACACAGACCCTTCGGCCCACCGAGTCCGTGCCGAGCATCAACCACCATTTACACGGATCCTGCCCCAACCCATTTTCTTCTCCCAACGTCCCACCAACTCCCACCGGATTGGGCGGTGCTGCAGACATGGGAGTTGCGGACAAGGTTGGGCTGGAGTGAGTGAAGGGTGAGTAGGCCAGTGTCCTGGGAAGGGATGAATGGGGAGAGTGGGATATTGTTAGGATGGGGCCGGAAATGGGGAGTGAGGTGCAAATGGGGCAAAATATGAGGGAGCGGCACAGCCTCCATTCAACACGGCCGCACCATTGCAGCACAGCTGTCCGCCGTCAGCGCTGGGCGGGCGGGCGGGTCTGTGCCGAGTTGTTCTCTTCTCTGTCCCGGGCTATGGACCGCTGCCCCTCTCCAACTGCACATTCGGGAGGTGACAGAGGGGAATCAGGGAACATGTGAATGGCTGCCAGTCAATTTGTGGGAGCTACTGGGGCTTCGGTTTGACAGAAAATAATAAAATATGAGCAGAAATGGCCATTCGGCCCCTCCAACCTGTCCCACAGTTGAACCACGTCGCGGCTGATCTTCCACCTCAACAACATTACCTGTACTATCCCCATATCCCTCGATTCCTCTAATATCCGGAAACCTACCGATCTGGGCTTTCAATGACTGAACGCCTAAAGCAGAGAACTTGAAAGGTTCATCACCTTCTGAGTGAAGATATTTCTCCTCATTTCAGTTCCAAGTGGCCTTTCCCTTGATCTGAGGCCGTGATCCCTGATTCCAGACTTCCCACGGTGAAAGACACCTGCACGTTTCTGCCCGATGCTTGTTCACAATGACTCCCGGGCACGAAGGCCATTAGTTATGTGGTGGGGCAGGGATTGGGGGCTCATTAGACCTTCTATCCAAAGCAGGATGTCCAGCCGAAACATGGACTACCCCTTCCCCTCCACAGATGTTGCCGGATCCTCCCGCTGTTCGTTTTATTTTGCTCGGGGTCATTAATTAAATGGTTAGTCTGGAACAGCAGATGGTGTCCTGCTTGCAAGATAGGAAGTCGATGGTGGATCAGATCGAGCAATTTAAGATCAAGAAGGTTGTGGAGATTCAGAGAGAAACTGTACCCGTTGGGAGGGGGTTCGAGATCCCGAGGGCGTGGCTTGAGGTTGACTGACAGGAGCCAAATGTGACCTGAGGAAACCCTTCAGTTATGGAGCGAGTGGTCCGGGTCAGGAATGCACTGTAGTGAAGGCAGATTCAAAACAGAACTGAATACACCCTTGAAAGGGAAACATTTACAGGACTGTGATGAGAATGAGTGTGGTGGACATGTTGCATTGCTCCTCCCTGGAAAAAGAATTGACCTGATGGGCTGAGTGATCTCCTTCTATGCCTGTCCTTCCTGTGATTCTGAAGTTCTAAGTTTTTTCCTGAATGGATTTCTGGTCTATTCCCCAGAGTCCCCACACCAGTTGGGTACCCAGAAGATTGTGTTGCACTGTTCAACCCTCGAAGGTGTCGGTATCGAGTGTCCAAGAAGAACGACCCGTCTATTGAATGTCCTGTGACACAAAGTGTTCTGTAATGAGCTGGAATTCACAGGCAGCTCTCTTCCAATGTAGAAGCAATCATCAAAAGGATATTGGAGACTTATCTCCTGCATGTAATGTCTGCTTCACATTAAACATATCCCACAGTTATTCTGCAATGTTTATCTTGCCCATTATTCATTTAGAACTGGGTGTGAGAGACAAGAGGCTCTGAAAAAGTGTGAGGTGGATTTCACAAGTGTGTGAGAAAACGTGTGTTGGAATGAGTGCAAGTAAAGTATCTAAGGAAATGTTCAGCAGGAAAGGCAGGTGTGTATTTGTCCGTGTGAGTGTGTGTGTTTTTGTGCGTGCGTTGTGTGTATCTCGGTGCAGGAGAAAATGTGCATCAGGGCATGGGAAGTAATGTTTGAGAGATCTAAGTCAAAGGAAAGCACTAGAAAGACAAGTGAGAACCAATACTTATAGCCAGTGACGGGAGATGAAGACTAATGAATAGGCAGAGGAATTAAAGAGCTACTTCATATCCACTCTTAAGGAAGGTGGCACAAAAAAACTTGGAACTGAAATTGGAATTGGTTTATTATTGTCACATGTACCGAGGTACAGTGAAAAACTTGTCTTGCATACCGATCGTACAGATCAATTTGTTGCACAGTACATTGAGGTAGTACAAGGTAAAACAATACAGAATGCAAAGTAAAGTGTCAGAGCTACAGAGAAAGTGCAGTGCAGGTAGATAATAAGGTGCAAGGTCATAACGAGGTAGATTGTGAGGTCAAGAGTCCATTTTATCATACCAGGGAACCGTTCAATAGTCTCATAACAGCAGGATAGAAGCTGTCCTTGAGCCCGGTGGAACGTGCTTTCAGGCTTTTGTATCTTCTGCTTGATGGGAGAGGGGAGAAGGGAGAATGTCTGGGGTGTCTGGGGTCTTTGATTATGCTGCCTGCTTTACCAAGGCAGTGAGAAGTATAGGCAGAGTCCTTGGAGGGGAGGTTGGTTTCCGAGATGTGCTGAGCTGTGTACACAACTGTCTATAGTTTCTTGTGGTCCCGGGCAGAGCAGTTGCCATACCAACCTGTGAAGCTTCCAGATAGGATGCTTTCTATGGTGCATTGCTAAAAGTTGGTGAGTGTCACAGGGGACATGCCAAATTTCTTTAGCCTTCTGAGGAAGTAGAGGCACTGGTGAGCTTTTTTCACCATGGTGTCTATGTGGTTGGACCAGGACAGGCTATTGATGATGTTCAGTCCTAGGAACTTGAAGCTTTCAATCCTCTTGACCTCAGCACTGTTGGTGTAGACAGGTGCATGTGCACCGCCACCCTTCCTGAAGTCAATGACCAGCTCTTTTGTTTTGCTGATATTGAGGGAAAGGTTGTTGTAATGACACCATGTCACTAAGCTCTCTATCTCCTTCCTGTACTCTGATTCATTGTTATTTGAGATACTACCCACTACAGCGGTATCATCTGCAAACTTGTAGATAGTGTTAGAGCAGGATCTTGTATAAGGACTAGAGTAGGGGGCTGAGGACACAGCCTTGTGGGACACCAGTGTTGAGAATAATCGTGACGGAGGTGTTGCTGCCTGTTCTTGCTGATTGCAGTCTGTTGGTCAAGAAGTCAAGGATACAGTTGCAAAGGGAGGTGTTGAGTTCCAGGTCTCAAGAGTTTGTGATGAGTTTGCTTGGAATTATAGTATTGAAGGTGGAGCTGCAATCAATAAACAATAGTCTAACATAGATGCCTTTACAGTCTAGATGCTTCAGAGATGAGCATAGGGCCAGGGAGCTGTCATCTGCTGTAGACCTGTTTAGATGGTAGGCGAATTACAGTGTGTTGAGGTTTTCTGAGAGGCTGGAGTTAACACGTGCCATGACCAGCCTCTCGAGCACTTCATGATGGTGGATGTCAGAGCCACCGGGTGGTAGTCATTAAGGCATGTTACCTTGTTTTTCTTAGATACTGGGTAGATAGTGGTCTTCTTAAAGCAGGTGGGACTGGAGAAACATTGATTCAGTGCAAATGAGGAACTAAAAGAAATTAATATTCATTGAAAGAATACCATGTTAAAGAGCCTGAAAACTGTTAAATCCCAAGGGATCCATTGATCTGCATCCTAGAGTTTTGAAAGAAGTGGTGTGGAGATGTGGTTTCATTAACCAATACAGTCCGAGAATGTGCTGGGGGCAGCCTGCAAGTGTCACCACGCTTACAGCGCCAACATAGCACGCCCACAACTCCTAACCTGTATGCCTTTTGGAATATGGGAGAAAACCAGAGCACCCGGAGGAAACCCACGCAGACACGGGGAGAAGGTACAAACTCCTTACAGGCAGCAGTGGAATTGAACCTGGGTTGCTGGTGCTGTAATAGCATTACTGCTACACTACCGTGCCACCCATACTTGAAAATATGTGTGCAGTTGGTGGCTGAAATGGAAATGGGAGAGAAAGAATCTAAGTATCATTAGGCCAACTATCTCAGCCATCCAACATCTCCCACCACACCGAGCGTAGTGATCTGCAGAGACCTTTTGTCCCACCAAGCTTGTAGTAGCTCATTCCCAACTCCCCTCCCAAACTGACCTGTTTCCCATTCTCATGGTTTACTTTTCAAGTACTTTTCCAATTCCCTGTTGAAGGCACAGTTACAGGAAAAGCCATGTGTTACTCCTCAGTACCATGGGATTGTTGTTTACTGAGAACCGTGCTCTATCCATAACTTTCCTCTCCATTCTCATCCTGGGAGCATTACCCATGCAGTAGGCTGGGCATTTCTCCTGCACCTTCACCAGAGAGTATTGAACCTGAGATTTCTTCACCCAAGTCAAGCTGGTCTTGTGTCTCACTGGAAAAACTCCCACTCCTGTACTAGGTTTTAGCCTTTGAATCTCAGATCTCACTTGACCAAAGTAATTTCTCAACTTTTCCCAGTCTTCATTGGCCTCTCAGTCTTCTCTGTCTTTAGAACAATCCCCCCTTTCCCACCCCACACTCTTCTTCCCCTCCACCTGCTCTCTTTTAAGTTGATCTTCTCTTTGCTCTCCCAATGGTCAATGAGTATCTCTGAGACCCAATGTGCCCTTGGCCTGACTCTGGAAGCAATTCTCCTTCTCATGGCAAGATTGTGGGAGTTTGTTATTGTAGATCATTGTTCTCTGGACTCAGGCTCCACAGTTAATGTTCATTTTGTTATCCATTTATGTTTTTCTGTTGTTCCTGCACTGCAGCCTTACTCAGACACAGCTCTAGGCCTCCCATTTTGACAGGAACAACCATTGCACCATTTCTTACTTTGTCTTGTACAGTTTGGAATCACAAGCTTGCAGGTCCTCTTAAGTCAGTCCTATTTGGTCAAATTTTTAAAAGTCTGCTCAGCCAGGTTTGGCCCCCCTTTGTGCCCATGACCCCTCCCAGTACTGCAACCCACCCATCCCAAACGCTGGTCTCCACTGACTGGGATCTTATACCTGTGTCCCCACACATCTCTCAGTTCCAGTTGGTGGCTGACTGGACACTCTCCACAGTTGCATCCCAGAACTCCCTGGCAGAGAATGTGGTCAGTGGGGTTAAGCTATTGCAGGAGTTTGTCACTGGTTGTATTCAACTCCATGCAACTCAGTACCATTGAGTCAGTGCAGCCAAATGTTCAGTGGTAAATGTATCAGGCACATTGTACTTAATTCTATTCATATATCTCCTGCATTGCTCATTGATGTTATAATAGCACCCCTCCATCATCTCCCTGCTCTGGAACTATGTCTATTTGTTCCATGCTGAGTTACACTCCTAAAAGAACCCTGTGAATACAACTTGCCATCGATGTCATCCTCAACACTTGCCTTAGGAGCAGTGGTGGAAATGGCTGCAGATGTTGCCCGAGCTACTTTCTAGCATTCTCTGTTTTTATTTCATATTTCCAGCACCTGAGGTAATTTGCTTTTAAGCATGCACAATTCTAGTTTTTGAAGAGTGTGTTTGCCAATTCTCTCTGTTAACTGCAGGCCCATCTTCCATTCCTCTGTTACTCCAGTACTGATGGACAATTTATTTAAGGATGGTCTCTACAAGTTTATCATGCTTCACGTCAATGGTATATCACATCGTATTTCTTGGTGCTCTACTCATGATGTTTTCACTTAACAATGGGTTATGAACCTTGGGAACTCTTTGCTCTGATTGAGTCTGGAAGTCTCCTCACAGGCCCCAGGATTTAGAGCAGTTTATTGCCTGATAACAACTTACCTGAGTTTTTCCTGTAGGTTACGACAGATGATTCAATGTGTGAGGAATGTGAGGAACAAGGCAAGACAGATGATGAGCTCCTGAAAGAGAATGACAATGAGTTCAGGAAACCTGGTCATAACAGACTTAAAAGGGAGGAGAACTTTATATTTCAAATGTGACTTTCAGCACATTCCAAAGCACTTAGCAACTAATGAAGTAATTTTGAAGTGTAGACACTGTTGTAGGAAACAAGGCCACCCAAATGTGCAAAGTAGAATTCCACAAACAACAGTGTGATAATGACCAGTTAAAATGTTTTATTAATGAATAAGTGTTGATTGATGGATGAATATTGGTCAGGATCCCAGGGAAATCCCTTGCTCTTTGTTAATATACTCCCATGGGAGGTGTTAGGTTCAGACAGGGACTCAGTTTAATGTCACATCCAAGTATTAGTGCTGTAGATCTGTACTGTCATGCTAGATGTTTGTGCTCACTGAAGTGGACTGTCATTCACAACTCTCTGACTTAGAGGCGTGAGTGCTAACTACTGAGACACAATCAACACATCACAACCTGGGGAAAATTTCCCTTCACTTGAACTCGCTAGAGTGCAAGAGTAATGAAACTAATCTCACCGGAGGAACTGCTGGGGAAGTCGTCCCATCATATTCCCCGTTAACAGAGAGCCACAACTGTACCATTTCATAGAGTCATAGAGCCACAGAGGCATACAGTAGAAAAACAGGTATATCAGTCCACCAAGACCACGCTGACCAGCAACCATCCATTTCATTGAGACAAGACTTCAAATTCACTGTTTCTCCTAATGAGATTCAATCCTCGGCCATTTTAATCTGAAATCTCTTTGATCAGAGGAATTAAGAGCATTAAAATAAATTGCCAGCCTCTCCAGTGAAACAACAGCTGAAGGTGAGTAGGTGTTCATGGTCCCACAGCCTTGGCATTCTCAAGGAGCTGATCTATCCACAAGGACTAACAAGGTTCATCATAGCTTAACGTCTGTAGTTGGGAAAATACCTGAAGCTGCCATTAAGGAAGAAAGAGTGAGACATCTGGATAGAAGTGGTTCCATCAGACAGACACAGCATGGATTCAGGAAGGTAGGTCCTATTTGACAAACTTACTGGAGTTCTTTGAGGATATAATGAGTGCAGGGGAAAGAGAAGAACAGGTGGATGTTGTATACTTGGATTTCCAGAAAGCATTCAATAAGTTGCCGCATAAAAAACTTATCCATAAGATAAGGATGCATGGAGTTGGGGGTAAGGTATTAGCATGGATAGAGGATTGGTTAACCAATAGAAGGCAGAGAGTTGGGATAAATGGTGTTTCTCTGGTTGACAATCAGTGGTGAAAGGTGTGCCACAGTGGTCAGTGCTGGTCCCGCAACTGTTCGCGATATATATTAATGATTTGGAAGAGGGGGCCGAGTGTAGCCTTTCTAAGTTTGCTGATGACACTAAATTGAATGGAAAAGCAAATTGTGCAGAGGATGTGGAGTGTCTGCAGAGAGACACAGATAGATTAAGTGAGTGAGTAAGGGTCTGGCAGATGGAGTACAGTGTTGGTAAATGCGAGGTTATCCACTTTGGAAGGAAAATTAGAAGATCAGATTATTATTTAAATGGTGAAATATTGTAGCATGCTGTTGTGCAGAGGGACGGGAGTGCTTGTGCAGGAATCACAAAAGGTTGGTTTCTAGGTGCAATAGGTTATCAAGAAGGCAAATGGAATGTTGGCCTTCATTGCAAGACGGATTGAATTTAAGAGCAGGGAGGTTATGCTGCAACTGTACAGGGTACTGGTGAGGCCACACCTGGAGTACTGCGTGCAGTTCTGGTCTCCTTACTTGACGAAGGATATACTGGCTTTGGAGGCAGTGCAGAAGTTCACCAGCTTGATTTTTTAAAAAGATATTTAGATATTTATTTCTTAGTCACATGTACATCAAAACACATAATGAAATGTGTCTTTTTGCTTTACTGAGAATGTGCTAGAGGCAGCCCACAAGTGTCACCACTCTTCCAGTGCCAACATAGCATGCCCACAACTCCTATCCTGTATATCTTTGAAATGTGGGAGGAAACCAGAGCACTCGGAGGAAACCCATGTAGACACAGGGAGAGTGTACAAACTCCTTACAGACAGCAGCAGGAATTGAATCTGAGTCACTGGCACTGCAATAGTGTTACGCTAACCGCTACACTACCGTTCCGGAGATGAGGGGTTAGCCTATGAGGAGAGATTGAGTTACCTGGACTTGCTGAGTCGCCTATACTCGCTGGAATTCAGATGAATGAGAGGGGATCTTATAGAAACATATAAAATTATGGAAGTGACAGATAAGATAGAGGCAGGAAGGTTATTTCCACTGGTAGGTGAGACTAGAACTAGGGGACATAGCATCAAGATTCGGGGGAGTAGATTTAGGACGGAGATGAGGAGAAACTGCTTTTCCCAGAAAGTAGTGAATCTGTGGAATTCTCTGCCCAGGGAAGCAGTAGAGGCTGCCTCATTAAATGTATTTAAGACACAGTTAGATAGATTTTTGCATAGTAGGGAAATTAAGGGTAATGGGGAAAAGGCAGGTAGGTGCATCTGAGTCCACGGCCAGATCAGCCATGATCTTATTGAATGGTGGAGCAGGCTCGATGGGCCAGATGGCCTCCTCCTGCTCCTATTTCTTATGTTCTTATAAACAGATGAGGTGTAAGGTGAGGCATACCTGTCCTCTCAGGTGGTTTAAGAGAACCTATGGGACCATTTTAAGAAGCTGGAATGAACCGCATGCTGTCCTGGGTGAATGTTTACCTCTCCATCAATGCCAGTAAATCAGATTATCTGGTCATTATCATATTGCTGTTTGTGGGATCCTGCTGTGCACACGTTGGCTGCTGCATTTCTGAGAATTCAACAGCGAATATTGTTGTATGTCACTGGCTATGAAGCCTGATAAATGTCAAAAGCAAGATGTGATCTTTATCACATTACCCTCTGTGGGAGATTGCTGTGCACTACTTGTCACCAATGGCTTGTCCTGGTCCAACCACATAGACACTATGGCCAAGAAAGCACACCAGCATCTCTACTTCCTCAGAAGTCTAAGGAAATTTATTTGACCCTCACCAATTTTTATAGATGTACTATTACAAGCATCCTATCTGGATGCACCACAGCTTGGTATGGCAACTGCTCTGCCCAAGACTGCAAGAAATTGCAGAGAGTTGTGGACACAGCTCAGCCCATCATGAAAACCAGCCTCCCTTCAATTGACTTTATCTACAGTTCTTGCTGCCTTGCAAAAACAGCCAGTATAATCAAAGACCCCTTTCACCCCAGCTATTCTCTCATGTCCCCCCTTTCATTGGCAGAAGATACAAAAGCTTCAAAACTTCTGTCCCACTGTTATAAGACTCTTGGATGGACGTCTTGTAATGTTGAACTCCTCATCTCACAATTTATCTCATCATGGCCCTTGCACCTTATTGCCTACCTGCTCTGCACTTTCTCTGTAACTGTAACTGTAACACTATATTCTGCATTCTGTTATTGTTTTTCCCTTTATTACCTCAATGTACTTATGTTTTGAAATGATCTGTGCAGGTGGCTTGCCAAACTAAGTTTTTCACCATATCTCAATGCATGTTACAATGATAGACCAATTCCAATTCTTACATGGGTGGCATTTTAAGTGCCTTAACTTGGCTGAGGAGGAACATTGTGAAAGCTGCTTTATAATGTTAGTCTCTCTGGAAATGCAAGATGATGCATGAGGTATGCTAGAAACACAAGGGGGAAAGAAATCACCCATATCTACTTCACATCTAATGAAATGTAAATCAACAACGACAATCAAAGTTGACGTATGTACCATAATTGCAGAGCTTGGTCAGAAGGAGACCTGGCGCCTTGTGTGCTTTACTCTTGAAGCTCCTGGCTGCTTTGAACATCTAGAAAAAGTCACTCAGTGGAATTGGCAGCTGTCTGATGGTTGATTGGCTGAGTCCATTGATCATAAAGACTGAAAATACACACAGGACCAGAAGCCTGCTCTATTGAACCCATAACTCAGTTTCCGCTTCCCACCACCCTATTTTCCTTCAGCAGCCTAGAATGTAACAGGGAAGAAGTCACTGGGAGACTTAATTCATCTTCCTCGCCAGCAGTGCAAAGCCAAGAAGTGAAGCCACAATCCCATCCTCTTCCCCGGCCTTATCCTGCCCCAGGTTCTGTTTGGGATTTGGCACAGATTGCAATCTCTACAATAAGGTCAGTCAGGCAGAAACCCTTCTGAATGTATTGTTTCTCACGGGAGACTTTGACAAATGACTGAGAAAGGCTTTTTGGCGATGCTGTTCCCATGTGAAGAGGTAAGAGGTAGAGACTGATGTGCCATCTCATCTTGGTGAAAGGGTTCTTGTGTTGGAATGAATCTGGTCATTTCACAGGCAGAGCTGCCTCTTCCAGATGAGCTGTCCCATGCTCTGCCTGCTCTCTCAGGTGGATATAATGGCCGGATGGTCTGACCTGCCAAAACTATTCGGTCGTTTTCTTTTTAACTTCACAATGTACCAGATATAATCACAGCTTGGTAATTAAAGACAACATTCTGACACTCACTGGGAGGAGCTTGAAGTTCCTATCCACTCTGGAGTACTGGAGACTTTGGAGGAGAGTGGGATTTGACAGCTGAGTTAACAACTTGGTTCTTGTTCCCTGCACCAAAGAGAGATTTTGATAGCACCTTTCACATCCTTTCTATGTTCTTTGCAGCCAATGTAATGTTTCTCAGAAGTAGGAATTGGTGCATAGAAAGCTCCCACACAATCTACATTGTGATAATAAGCAGAAAGTCTGGTTTTGTTCAATATGTTGATGTGGGATAAATATTGGCCAGGACACCAGGGCCATTTTCAACACATCTTCCATCCACATGAGGGACCAGAATGACCTCGGTCTAGCGTCTCATCCAATGGATAGTACCTCTGGCACTACACAACTCACTGAGATATGCACTGGAATATCAGCCTGGATGTTTATTCTCAAGACCAAAGACTGAGAACTGTTCCAAGGATTTCCGAAAAGGGAAAGCCCATTTCATAAAACTATTGGGAGCTCCAGAGATAATTTCCCTGCAATAGAACTCTCTGTAAGTTTTAGAATACTGGTGATTGAACAAGCTGCTAGGCTAGCTGGCCACCATTTCCATTTTCAGCCAAGTGGTTGTGAGCTGTGATTTGAGGTTTGAGTTTGTCTGAAGAGTAGCATGTCCCGTGTGGAAGGAGATAACTGCCCGTCTGTGATGAAGCTCAGTGTTCCTCTTTCTGCCAGTCACTGAGGTAACATTTCCATTCCATGGTGAATTAAGCATGGGGGCGGGGGAGAGGGGGGAGTGCAGGGAGAAGAGACTTTGTTAAGACTAATGTTTCTTGGTGTTAGATGTTGGTGGCACATCTCAATTGGCTTAGAAGGCTGTGGGTTCAATTCCCAACAGAAACACAATCATAATTGAGGCTGATATTTCAAAGCAGAACTGAGGCAGTCCTGCAGTGTTGGAGGTGCCTTCCTTCAAATGAGACATTATCTGGGTCTGCCCTCTGAGGGGATATGAAAATATCCCACAACATTATTTTGAAGATCAGCAGGGGAACTTTTCCCAGTTTCCTGGCTCATATTTCCCACTTGACCAATATCACTTACAAACAGATTATCTGATCATGTATCACTCTTCCATGCTTTCTTCATCACACCAGTAAGTCTTGTTGGAATTCTGTTGGCTCTAACATACTTTGGTGCTTTAAAAAATGCATATATTCCATTCCATCAGCTGGCAGAACCAGATGTTGAAAAATGTTGGAAGAGTGGTTGTTAAACTCAATGTAGACAGCAGCATTTCACCTTTATCTTGTATTGGATTTAGTGCAGGTCAATGTCTAAGTTGTAATGTGCTCCAGCAACTGAATAAAAAGAAACTTGCGGGTGATTTGGCAATCAAAGAACACCTAAAATATTTTATGCTGTGATGTGGTTTAACCAGATGAAGAAAGTTCCCAGGCTAATAAAATGACAGGCAAATTCTCTCAAACATGACTCCCACCTGTACTGTATGGGGCTGGAGCCATAAACCCATTGGTCAACCACCACTGTCCCTTGATTGTCACCAGGAGTGCAGATTCAGGTAGGTTGTGGTGCTGGCTGAGAGGAGCAATGACATTGAGGTGAGTTGGCCCGGAACCAGTTGGTGGAGTGCATGGAGCCAGAATGAATCAGGATGTTGCTGCACTAAGACATACACAGGACAGGATGGGAAAAGGAGACACTTTAAGTATCCAAACTGATTAAATAAAAGGGACATGATGTGTGAACTCATGGGCTTGGACAACACAAAGTATTCTGCCCATCAAGCTTCCAGTCACAGAGTAAGGGCAGTCTGTTAGGAGATTCTGCTCAGACTATAATTCCACAGAGTCGTAAAGAGATACAGTATGGAAGCAGGACCTTCAGTCCACTGCCTCCTCACTGGCTGTCAAGTATTAATTTTGATACTAATACGAAATGGGTTGGTTAATGGTCATTGCTAACTCAGTGGCCCAAAGGACCTGGTTCTGTGCTGTTTCTCTCTAATACTCAATGACTACCCTAACCCATTTATTCTCCCCTCATTCCCGTCAACTCTCTACAGATTCTATCACTCAACCTACACAATAGTGGCCTATCAGCCCTCCAGCAAAGGGCACTATCTGTGGATGAGATGCTAAACCAAGGCCTTTCTGGTCACTCAGGGGTGTGAGAGGAAAATGGAGCACCTAGAGGAAGCCCACAACTGTCACAGAACATGCAGACACCACACAGACAGCACCAGAGATCAGGACAAGTTGCTAGAGTTGTGAGGCTGCATCACTGTGCCACTTCCTATCCCTGAGGAACTTATTCCATCTTCCATTACACTGGACCCTGGAATATAACAGAAACCTGGCAATCTCAAAACCATCCTAATCCTTAAATGGAGTCTGTCAGATTAGTGTGATTAGCTTGGGCCAATGGCTGCAAAGACCCTGGAAAAGGTACAGAAATGATTTACTAGAAAGCTGCTGTGGATAAGAGTTCCAAAATCTGGGAATGATCTCCTTGGAGCGGAGGATGAAAGAAAATTTGATAGAAAAATAAAAGAAAGCAACAATGGGGCAAAATCCATTGTCTGGTAATAAACAGGAACAGTGATTCCTTGAGCAGTTACGAATGATAGGTATGTGACTTTATAAGAGGGTTGGATAGAACAAAATGGAAAGCCCTCCTCAGAGAAGTCAGAGAGGGAAGTTGGTAGAAGGCAAGTTGAGGAACAGTCTTCACCTGAAGAAATGTGGGGGCCGGAACTCACTGCCTGAAGGGTTTGGAGAGACAGAAACTCTACCACATAAAAAAATACCTGGATCATCCCTTGAAAAATTCCAGGGTGATAGACTAAGGTGACAGGATGTCTGAATAACCATTTTTAAGCCAGCGTAGTTGTGATGAACTAAATGGACTCCTTCACCACCATAAATATTAATAATTCATATCTTGCTCATAATCTCATCCACATCCTTTAGCCTGGTTGATTGAAGTAGAAGCCAAAACAGAGAATGTAAAAACAATCATTAAATTTTCTAGCCTGCACTGAACGTTTCATCACAGAATTCTCCACTCTTGGAGACCGTGCCGTTAGCTAACGAGGACCTGAGCGCTGGAATTCCCTCTCTATATTCTTTTATGGCGTGCAGTTGTTGCTGCAGAGCCAGAGATTTTTGTTCATCTATAACTTCCCATGAACTGGATGGCAGTTAATAGCCAATCACATTGGCCGTGTGGGTCTCATATTTCCTTACGTCATGGAAGGAGGCTATTTGGTCCATCAAGGCTTTGCCAGGTCTCAGACCAATTGCATCAATGCCATTCCCTGCCTGTAAGCTATTCTTTACCATGTGTCCATTGATTTCCACCCCCACTCCCTCCCCCGTCCGTGCTTATTCTCCTACCACTGACCTGCACACCAGGGCAGTTTACAGGACTTAATTCACCTACTAACCAAAACGTCTTTGGGATGTGGGAGGAAACATGTGGAGCTTGCATGCTCCTTATGGCTATCATCAGAGGTCGGGTTGAACCTGGGTCGCTGGAACTGTGGGCCAGCTGCACTACCTGCAAATCACTGTGCTGCCTGCAGATTTACATCCCAAAACTGCAAGGACAGTCAGGTTTTTATGGCGATCTGGTAGTTTCATTCCTGACATCGTTTTTATTCCAGATTCACAGCTGAGTTTGTTGCCGTGATGTAATTTGCACTTCTGTGGGACATTAACTAATGGGGTGGCACAGTGGTACTGGTAACTACTAGTGCTGCTGTCTCATAGCTTCATTGACCCAGGTTTAATGCTGACCTCCAGTGCTGTTTGGGTGGAGTTTGCATGTTCTCCCTGTGCCTGCATGGGTTTCATCCAGATCCTCCAGTTTACTTCTGCCTTCCAAAGATTTGCGAGTTGGTAACTTGCCCCGAGTATGTAGCTGAGTGGTAAAATCTGAAGAGCTTCGATGGGAATGTGGGGAGAACAGGTTACAGGAAAAAATAAGTGGTGAATGATATTGCTCTATGAGCCAGCATAAACTTGATGGGCTGCAAGGTCCTCCTACATTGGAAGGAAGTATGGAATATGGAACCTCTGAGTTGCCAGCTCAGTAGTTTAACCACTACTCTAGTGTGTCCCATTGATACAGTAATATCTTGGCCCCTCTCCTCCCTTAAGATGATCCGTATTTCTTTGACTAAGGTTTTGGTCATTCATCCGAAAGTCTGCTTCTTGGTCTTGGCATCACATTTCTTTTGATAATGTTCATATGAAGGTATATAGCTGTTATATAAGCATGAGTTATTAGTTGGGCTGAGATCCTGACCGTCAGCAGATAAATCTGTTCTAATTGTGTGTGTTGGATGTTCCTGATTTTGGAGAGGCCCTCTTAACAGGCTGCTTTTTGTGCCAGTTTTGGTTTGTCAAGGATGTTGTTGATTTAGCTTAAAAGGCCAGTGTTGTTTGTGAGTCAACAGGGTAGCCTGTCTCTGTCTTACAATATACAGGCCCTCCTTTGTTGTCAATCTGCTCAAGTTAGTGTGCATGCTGGTGTCACATGCATTATCTCTCTCCATTAACACATTCAGCCAGACACAAGAGACTGCAGATGCTGGAACCTGGAGCAATAAACAATCTGCTGGCGGAACTCAGCAGGTCGAGCAGCATCTGCGGGAGGAAAGGAATTGACGTTTCGTGTCGAAACCCTGCATCAGGACCAGAGAAGTCGATAATTCCTTTCCTCCCACAGATGCTGCTCGATCTGCTGAGTTCCTCCAGCAGATTGTTTGATGCAACACATTCACTGCTTCTGTATAACCGTTTCGTTCCTCCTCCGCTTACCAGATCATTCACATATCAATTAATAATGATATCTTTAGATCTTGGGCAAAGTAATATTTGCAAATTAAAAAAGAATGCTTTATTAAAGCTAATTGTAGAGTATTGGTGGTCCAACATACAGCCAATGCTGACAATTTGAAATAAAAAACAGAATTACTCGGCAGGTCAGGCAGCATTTGTGATAGAAGGAACACGTTTAATTTTCATGTAAATGATCTTTAATCGGAACTAGAAGAATTTCAACAGTGCACTGGAGAGGTCGTGAAGGATGAAATAGGCTTCTCTGATGCACCAACTCAGGGCTTTGAGTGCCTTTACTGGTAGGGTGGGAACCAATTACCTGTTTCCTTCTAATGATGATGCTGAACTGATCAGAATTTGTTGAATCTTACATGGCAAATGAACTCTGGACATTTCTGCTTATGATTGTTCCACTAAGATCATGAGAAGATCCGGTTATAGTACTGAGCCCCAATGTAAAGTAGCTGCAAAATAAAATGAACACTCTTAAACAAAGAGGATATGGAAAGAGGCAGTGTCACCTTCTGTTCCTGTTACAATGGGCCTGTCTTTAGTTCCTGACACCACATTATCCCAGGACACACACTTCCTCGGTCGTGGATACATCTGTCTCCATTCAGTTCCTCAGCTCCTGGTGCAGACTTTCGACTTCTTTTCTCTTCTAATCTTCGGTCACCTGGTGCGGAGGGGTGTCAAAGTTGGTCATGGAGACTCCCTGTCAGTCAGCTCCTGGGCCTGGCCAAGCAGTGGGCCACCGAGGGGTCCACCTAAGTCGATCACTGCCCTCTTCTGAGGATACACCTGTACCCAATTGTCAGTGGAGAGGGAACATGTGGTACCTGCTGGCTCTCTGGAGGCCTTCTGGGACCTGTGGATCCACAGTGGTTAGCTTGCATCCTGGACAAGAATACTATGTTCTAAGTTGAAAGTTATGAAATATTCTGAAGAAGATGATATTGTAATTATGTAAATAAATCTTCTTTTAAAAGAGACATCACGGGTTGCGACACCAGAGGGCAGCAACAGGGACAGCCCCTACTGTGTGTTTCCTCAGAGGAGATCACCACCCCTTTGAGTATATCCAGGAGATCCTGGAAAGATCTGCTAACCAATCAGGAATGATTTCATCTCTTGTGCCAGTCTGAAACTGATACAGATGGGCAAACAGATGGACAGGATTCCCTGAATAATCCATGCCCTCCCCTGGGGCAGTGCAGTGCACATGTTGCTTTGTGTTAAACCTGAACTCGGTTTAAACAGTAATTTAAGTGAGGCACACTCAGGGTTTGCGTTTAACCCATCACATCCCCTTCACTATCAAAAGATCCTCGATGCTCTTAAAGTTCACCTGTCTGCACATTCTAAAAGTGACTGATGGCTCTCGCCACTGACTTTTGCAAATGCTTTGAGCTGTTTGTAGTGCAACTTCCGAGGGAACTGGTGAAAGCAAAGCTGGCGAGCTAAACTTCGCACCCTCAAATGCAATCAGGTTGCAAAAATATTCTGATTCCATTTATAACCTTTTAATGGTCAGAATATATTGTAAAAAAAAAACCCAGAATGATGATTTGTTTTACAAATACATCCCACTTAATTCCAGGACATTGATGGATAATCTTTCAGTACGTTTATATGCACATATGTATATGTGTACAGGTATGTTTATGGATAAACATATATGCATGTGTGTAAATATATGTTTGTGCATAGTCTTGAAAGTTAGATCACATCGGATCTAGTGCAAGCAAGTCAATTGGATACAGAATTGGCTTGATGGTATGAAAAAGAGGGTTGTTTTTCAGATTGGAGGCCTGTGACAAGACAAGACAAGATTTCTTTATTAGTCACATGTACATCAAAACACACAGTGAAATTCATCTTTTGTGTAGAGTGTTCTGGGGGCAGCCCGCAAGTGTCGCCACTCTTCCAGCGCCAACATAGCATGCCCACAACTTCTTAACCCGTACGTCTTTGGAATGCCACAGGTATCAATGCTGGGTTCACTGCTGTTTGTCATTTCTATTGATGATTTGGATGAGAATGTAGGTGGTATGGTTAGTAAGTTTGTGGGTGACACTAAAATTGGTGGTACAGTGGACAGTGAAGGAGGCTATCTCAGATTACAATGGATCTTGATCAACTGGGAAAGTGGGCCAAGAAATGTCAGATGGAATTTAATTCAGACAAGTGCAAAGTGTTTGCATTTTGGTAAGACACACCAGGGCAGGACAAACATAGTGAATGGTAGGGCCCTGGGGAGTGCTGTAGAACATAGAGACCTTGGAGTTCAGGTTCATAGTTCCTTGAAAGTGGCGACACAGGTAGACAGGGTGTGAAGAAGGCATTTGGCATGCTTGCCTTCATCAGGAAGGAGTTGGGAAGTCATATTACAGCTGCACAAGATGTTGGGAAGTCCACATTTGGAGTTCTGCGTGCAGTTCTGGTCCACCCTGCTATAGGAAGCATGTTGTTAAAGTGCAGAGGATGCAGAAAAGATTTACGAGGATACTACTGGGACTGGAGGCTTGAGTTATAACAAGAGGCTGGATACATTGGGACTTTTTTTCCTGAAGCACAAGAGGCTGAGGGGTGACCTTATAGAGGTTTATAAAATCACGAAGGGCATAGATAGATGAATAGCCAAAGTCTTTTCCCCCAGGATAGGGGAATCCAAGGGAGTATATACTCTAGGGGAGTCCTCTAGAGGCCACTGGTTTAAAAGTGAGAGGGGAAAGATTTAAAAGGAATCTGAGGGGCAATTTTTTTCCACACAGAGGGCAGTGAGTATGGAACGCGTTGCCAGCAGAAGTGGTAGAGGTGGGTACAATTGTGAAATTTAAAGGGCATTTGGACAGTTACATGGATGTGAAAATGTTTAGAGGGATATGGGCCAAACGCAGGCAAATGGAACGCTCCTTACATGACTCGATATGTACGTGCATTATAAAAGTATGCATTCAATATACGTATTATATATTCCTGTGTACAGATTTAAGTGTGTATAATAGTGTGTAAAACATCTGTACATCCTAACCACCAGCTGACGCATTCTGTCATTGTCCTGCGCAGTGGGTGGGCCCGCCCCACTTCACGTTCATTGGTCGTTTGTCGTCACCGCTATCGGCAATGTTGCCAGTCGTCACCTGGCACTGATTGGCCGCTTGTCCGTCAATCATTTGAAACGCGGTCGTTCCCCGCTGTCTCTTTAAAAGGAGCCGGAGCTATGGCTCGGGACTTCTTCAATCAGTCTGTCAATCGGGGTCCGACTGCTGGCTCGCTGCATCGGTAGAATAAAGAGGCTTCGAACAAGGTAATAAAGGATGGAAATCTCCCTGCTGGTGTTTGGAATTAAATTATAGACAGGTTCCTCTTTGCCCAAAGTCTGGACTCAGTTAGGGAAAGTGAACGAGTGCAGTAAGGTCACTGTGAAATTAACACCTCTGTCTCTCCGAGCATTGCTGCACCCGGGCAGTACACGGCTCCTTTAGCGAGGGAAGAGATCCCGTTGTAAAGGCACCGACTGCTCTTTTAAAATCCACGCGGATTTTTAATAAATGCAACTGGCTCCTTGCCCAGGGCTCGATCTGCAGTAAACACCAAGGGTGGCCTTGGTTTACGGATAAGAGTTAACCGCTGCCCACACAGCACTGTCTTGTCCCCTTGCTTCACGGGGATCTCGCAGCGACTGAGGTGACCGGAGGTTGCCCGTTGCCTTTGGGGCGAACCTGCCTCGTGCACTGCTGAGGCCAGGGTCAGAGTAGTCAGTGGAAGGGAAAATTCTCTGAGCACATCAGTGCTGCATTCGGTGGCGCCCGTCCCAGTAAACAAAAATGTGCAGCTTTAAAAAATAAAGCCAGAAATGAACTAGCTGTGTGCATTGGTTGCGCTGTGAAATGCGACCCCCTGGAAGGCAGCAGCTGCTTTTGCATATTGCCTGTTGGTGGCACGGTAGCTAGCCGCTCGGACACCGCGGGGAGGGAGCACATTGTGGTGCCGACGCCGCTGTCAGTGGGGCGGCAGTTCTTGGGATGAAGCACCGGTTCCTCGGGCACAGAAGGGCCTCTGGTGATTCCAAGGGGAAAGGGGGGAGAGCGGGAGGGGATGGATGGACTCAAAACATCCAGGGGACCAGTCCGCTGCAACCTTGCGAGGCTCAGGTGGGCTTCCTGAACTGTTTGTTGAATTAGTTTATAGAAAGGTTGGAAGCCCCTTTGCTAAACCGTTTGAGATCCTTGACTCTCCACTGATAGCCCAATTGTCTGCACTCTGGCCTCTACTACGAAACCCGAGAACCCATTCCGTGCATTGCCTTTACTTGGAGACTGGTGTTTCTATTGGTGTTTCCCCTCACTACTGAACTGAGGGCCCCATTTCTCTCCTGCTGGCCTTGCCTCTGAGCTGGATGCTGGACTCTGCCTCCGTTCTGCTAATTTCAAAGCTTGTTTGATTCTTGAACCCAATTTGCCTTTTGTTTCACCCGATCATCTGCCGTCCTTCCCTGCCCCTTTGGGTATTGGGTGTCTCAGTGGGCCCAGACGCCCCCACAGCTTTCTGGCAGCTGTGGTCCCTGATCCACAGCAGCAGCAGCTCTGCCTTGCTTTGCAGAGCTGTGCAGAGAGATTAACTGTGGCAACCTGCCCTTCCAAGTGCTGAGGTAGGTGCTCAATTCTGCTCTCGTAGCTTGGTGTTGCTGGTTTATAGACAAGTGCCTGTGGTGGAGCTGGAGTGTAGGTGGTTGACGCAGGCGAGCCGCTCTGTTTGACGAGCACTGGGACACAGAGATGGTCCAGTGAAGATCTGCCTTCCGAAATACAGGAAGCCTTGGGAAAAATTGGGCTGTTTCATGAAATTGGATGGTATTAAAGAGGAATCTGATAGATAGTAATGTTTAAAATTATGAAGGGTTGGTGCCTGGGTGTGTGGTGGAAGCAGGTACACTCATAACATTTACTTATCTAGATGAGCACTAATCACAATGGTGCAGCGCTGGTAAATGGGCTTTTGTTTAGATGGTCAGCACTGACACGATGGGCTGAAGGGCCTGTTTCTGTGCTTGTATGACTCTCTGAGGCAGAGTAGTTGCAAAATTATCATTGAATGGAGGGTGGGGGGAGGCAACAAGAACTAGGGGATGTCGGTATGTGATTACATGGAAGAGATTTGGGATGGAGAATGGGAAATATTTTTCCTCCAGGACTGAGGCTGTGGAACCCAGAATTAGTGATGGCAGCAAAGACCTAATTGGTCTTTAAATTAGTTCAGAGATGTGGTGGGCACAAAGGGGACATGGCAATGTAGACTGGTGCCATTGCGTGAACAGTGTAACCCTAACCAAGACTGGTTGAATGGAGCTGCCTGTTGCCAGGTTGGAATTTGTGTGATACATATTGATGAACGTAAAGAGTAATTTACAATGAGCACACAGTCCAAAGTCAGTTTCTTGCCCTCATTATGTGCCATGGAGTGATTTCAATCAGTGATCCAATTTTAACAAAAACTATTGCTGGCACGGGTTTGAAAGGCTGAATGGCCTCTTTCTCTGCTGTCAGTCATAGAATTCAATCCCATACTTTTTCAGCATTTGAAAATTTATTTCTCCAGAACAAGATATTGTACAAAATAAGATATCGTATTAGTCACATGTACATCGAAACACAGTGAAATGCACTTTTGCGTAGAGTGTTCTGGGGGGCAGCCGGCAGTGTCGCCATGCTTCCGGTGCCAACATAGCATGCTGACAACTTCCTAACCTGTACGTCTTGGAATGTGGGAGGAAACCAGAGCACCCAGAGGAAACCCACACAGACACAGGGAGAATGCACAAACTCCTTGCAGACAGCGGTGGGAATTGAACCTGGGTTGCTGGCGCTGTAATAACATTACACTAACTGCTACACTACCCTGCCAACCATTTACAAGCTGCATATTGTCACTTCTGAAATTTGACAGGGTGTTTCCTTGTGCCCAGTATAATTTTCTATGTCAGAGATGCATAGGATGACACTTCCTATTGGGATATTGTTGGTAAACCTAGACCCTGTTGTCCTGGGGCAAACTTCCTTGGTCAGTCCTAGGGGACAGCTAAGTTTTCCCAGTACATATTGGATTGGGAACCTGATCAGCTTAGTTCGCTAACTTGCCTTGCATCCTTCTGGCTGAGTGCACCCACCCACCCCCAGATGCTCCAATGGCCCCAATACCCTGAACGCACTCCTCCAGCCATGGAAACAGGTCCTGACTGAGCCTGTGACTGCTGGTGTTCATCTGTCTCCTGAACGCACCTTGGTCCCAACTCTCAGCAGCACATTGGTATTGTACGTTGGGACTTTACTGCGCTCCATCTGGATGCCCCAGGTCATTGGTTCTCAAATATTATGGTGAGTTTTGATGCATTGGCACATGGGTTATGTTCACCATGTACTGTGGAGAAATCAGTGCCCAAGGATGAAGGGAAACGAGACTTGCATCGTCACCTTTAGGACATCCCAATGTGCTTCACGACCAATTAATACTTTTTAAATTTTTGTTTGTAAGGTGTGCAACACGGCCACCAAGTTTGGGTACAGTAACAATGTGATAAGGATGTTGGTGAGGGAGAAATATAGGGCATTGGGGAGGCGTTCCCTTCGGAATAGTGCCATGGAATCTGTGTCTGTCTGAGAGGGGTGGACAGGCCTCTGTTCAATGTCTCATCCAGGAGCTGGCACCTATGACAGTGCAGCACTCCCTCTGTACTGCAGTGGAGTGTGAGCCTAGACATTTCTGCTCAGTTCTCTGGATTGGGGCATTGAGTCACAATCTTTAGATGTGGGTGAGAGTGTTGCTTACTCAAGGTTTGTTCGGGTATAAGTTAAAACATGACCCAATCATTGGTAATAAGTTGAGGATTTGTCAACACTCCCGACCTGACCCGAGCATTGTTGTGAATATAATGATCTCAGACATGGTCTTCACAAGCAGTAATACTGAGCAAATCCTCCTCCCCTGGACAGAATATTCAGCAACTGATCCAAACCCATCTGTTATTAGCAGACCCTAGCAGGTCCTGTTGAAACCTGTAGATTGTGTTTCAGGTACCTGACCTCTGCTGCCCACAGAGCTTGATTAGTTAGAACATAGAACACTACAGCACAATACAAGGTCCTTTCGGCCACAATGTTGTGCTGTACATTTTATCCTGCTCTAAGATCTATCCTAACCCTTCCCTCCCACGATAGCATCCCATTTCTCTATCATTCATAGTGTTCTATCTAAGAGTCCTCTTAAAATGTCCCTATGTATCTGCCCCCACAACCTTATGCCCAGGCAGTGGCATTCCAATGCACCACACCACACTCTGTGTAAAATAAATACTTACCCCTGACATTCCCCCTTGATACCTTTCCTCCACTCATCTGAAAATTATGCCCCCTTGTGTTAGCCATTGTTGCCCTGGGAAAGTCTCTGACTGTCAACTTGATTTGTTGCCTCTCATCATCGTGTACACCTCTATCAAGTCACCTCTCATCATCCTCCTCTCCAAAGAGCAAAGCCCAAACTCACTCCAACTATTCTCATGAGACATGCTCTCCAATCCATGCAACATCCTGGTAAATCTCCTCTGCACCCTCTCTAAAGCTTCCACATCCTTCCTACAATGAGCCGACCAGAACTGAACACAATACTCCAAGCGTGTCTGACCAGGGTTCTATCGAGCTGCAACATTACCTCGCAGCTCTTGAACTCAATACCCCCGACTAATGAGGCCAACACTCCATACGCCTTCTTAACAAACCCTATCGACCTGCATGGCAACCTTGAGGGATCTATGGACATGGACTGCAAGATTCCTCTGTTCCTCCACACTGCTAAGAGTCCTGCCATTAACCTTGTATTCTGCCTTCAGATTCAATCTCCCGTAGTGTATCACTTCACATTCATCCAGGTTGAACTCCATCTGCCACTTCTCAGCCCAAATCTGCATTCTGTCAATATCCTGTGGTAATCTACAGCACCCTTCTACACTATCCACAACACCACCAACCTTTGTATCATCAGCAAACTTACTAACCCACCCTTCCACATCCTCATCCAAGTCATTTATAAAAACCACAAAGAGCAGGGGTCCCAGAAAAGATCCCTGCGGAACACCACTGGTCACCGACCTCCAGGCAGAATACGCTCCATCTACCACCACCCTCTGTCTTCTATGAGCGATCCAATTCTGTATCCACACAGCCAAGTTTCCCTGGATCCCATGCCTCCTGACTTTCTGAACGAGCCTTTCATGAGGAACCTTATCAAATGCCTTACTAAAATCCATGTACACCACATCCACTGCTCTACCTTCATTAATGTGCTTTGTCACATCCTCAAAGAATTCAGTCAGGCTCATGAGGCACGAGGTGCCCCTCACAAAGCCATGCTGACTGTCCCTAATCAGCCTATGCTTCTCCAAATGCCCATAAATCCTGCCTCTAAGAATCTTCTCCAGTAATTTGCCCACCACTGAAGTAAGACTCACTGGTCTGTAATTCCCAAGGTTATCCCTACTCCCTTTCTTAAACAAAGGAACAACATTTGCCACCCTCCAATCACCTGGCACTACTCCTGCATCCAGTGAGGATGCAAAGATTGTAGCCAAAGGTGCAGCAATCTCTTCCCTAGCTTCCTGTAATAACCTTGGATATATCCTGTCTGGCCCTGATGACCTTGTCTATCCTAACGTTTTTCAATAGTTCCAGCACATCCTCTTTCCTCACATTGACATGCCCTAGCGTATCAGCCTGTTGTACACCATCCTCACTAACGTCAAGGTCTCTCTCTGTGAATACTGAAGCAAAGTATTCATTAAGGACCTCCCCTACCTCTTCCGACTCCAGGCACGTTTCCTCTTTTATCCCGATTGGTCCTACCCTCACGCTAGTCATCCTCCTGTTTCTTCACATATGTGTAGAATGCCTTGGGGTTTTCCTTGATCCTACTCACCAATGACTTCTCATGCCCTCTTCTCGTTCTCCTAAGTCCATTCTAAGCTCCCTCCTGGCTACCTTGTAACTCTCCAGAGCCCTGTCTGATCCTTGCTTTCTAAACCTCAGCTAGTTTCTTCTTCCTCTTGACAAGTTATTCTACATCTCTTGTCAACCCCGGTTCCTTCACTCTACAGTCCTTACCTTGCCTCAGTGAGACACAGCTATCCAGAACCCCATGCAAATGTTCCTCAAACAATCTCCACATTTCCGCTCTGCACTTCCCCAAGAACATCTGTTCCCAATTTACGCTCCCAAGTTCCTGCCTAAGAGCATAATTCCCCTTCCCCTAGTTAAATAATTTCCCATATCGTCTGCTCCTATCCCTCTCCAAGGCTATGGTAAAGGTCAAGGAGTTATGGTCACTGTCCCCAAAATGTTCTCCCACCGAGAGATCTGAAACCTGATCAGGCTCATTGCCTACTACCATGTCCAGTACAGCCTCTCCTCCAGTTGGCCTGTCCACATACTGTATCGGGAATCCTTCCCCATCTATCTGCCCTATCTATCCCATTTACAACTAAGGAGTTGCCAATCAATATTAGGGAAGTTGAAATCACCCATGACAACAACACTGTTATTTTTGCACCTCTCCAAAATCTGCCTCCCGATCCGCTCCTCAGCGTCTCTGCTGCTATTCGGGGGTCAGTAGAATACTCCCAATAGAGTGATCGCTCCCTTCCTGTTTCTGACTTCTACCCACACGGACTCGGTGGACGATCCCACCGGGACATCCTCCCTTTCTACAGCTGTGACACTGTCCCTGATCAGCAAAGCC
Source organism: Pristis pectinata (assembly GCF_009764475.1). Lineage (NCBI taxonomy): Eukaryota > Metazoa > Chordata > Chondrichthyes > Rhinopristiformes > Pristidae > Pristis > Pristis pectinata. The sequence goes on from NC_067433.1 coordinate 14,395,788, forward strand.
ACTCCCCACCTCTTTTACTTCCGTCCCTGTCCCTTCGAACATCGAAACCCTGGGATATCCAGCAGCCATTCCTGCCCTTGTGACAGCCAAGTCACTGTAATGACCACCACATCATAGTTCCACGTACTGACCCACGCTCTAAGTTCATCAGCCTTGTTCCCGATACTTCTCGCATTAAAGTAGACGCACTTCAGCCCATCCAACTGACTGCAGTTTGCCCTTTCAACTGTCTCTCCTTCCTCTCAGTCTTTCCACACTCTGCATTTGCTTGTACACTGAATGCACCAACCTCTGACCTATCACTCCAGTTCCCATCCCGCCGCCAAACTAGTTCACACCCTGCCCAACAGTTCGAGCAAACCTGCCCGCAAGAATATTGGTTCCCCTTCCAGTTCAAGTGAAACCCGTCCCTTCTGTACAGGTCGTACCTTCCCCAGAAGAGATCCCAATGATCAACAAATCTGAAACCCTGCCCCCTGCACCAACTCCTCAGCCACACATTCATCTGCCAAATCATCCTATCCTTACCCTCACTGGCACGTGGCACAGGCAGCAATCCAGAGGTTACTGCCCTCGAGGTCCTGCTTTTCAGCTTCTGACCTAGCTCCCTATATTCCCTCTTCAGGACCTCATCTCGTTTCCTACCTATGTCATTGGTACCAATATGTACCACGATCTCTGACTGTTCACCCTCCCCCTTCAGAATATTGTGGACCCGATCCGAGACGTCCCTGACCCTGGCACCGGGGAGGCAACATACCATCTGGGAGTCTCCTTCACATCCACAGAATCTCCTGTCTGCCCCCCTTACTAATGGAATCCCCTATCACTACCGCCCTCCTCTTCTCCCCACTTCCCTTCTGCACCACACGACCAGGCTCAGTGCCAGAGACCTGGTCACTGCAGCTTTTCCCCTGGTAGGGCCGTCCCCTGCCCCCAGCAGTATCCGAAGCAGTATACCTGTTATTGAGGGGAACAGCCACACGGGTACTCTGCACTACCTGCCTATTCTCCATCCTTCTCCTGACAGTCACCCAGCTACCTGCCTCCTGCAGCCTCGGAGTGACTGTCTCCCTGAAGCTCTTGTCTATGTACTCCCCAGTATCCCATAGCAGCTGAAGGTCATGGGCTGGTTTGGAGCACCATTGATTGGTGTGTTGGTGGGAAGGAACTGTGTTTGGATGAAGTAGGCTTTCCTCGTCACCAAACCCAGTGTTGCAGTAGTTCCACTCCTGTTGTTCACCTCAGTGCTGGAAGTCCCAAAAAGTAGGAACCCTGCCCCAAATCCCCCTCCAAGCACATGTTGAAATATCCTCATTCCTTCAACCTCACTATGTCTAAATATTGCAGTTCCCTACACACCAGCACAGTGGGAGCACCTTCAATGGCTCACCTTCTCCGGAGCAACGAGGAATGGGTAGCAAATGTTGGCCTTGCTCATTCTGAAAACTGTTTTTTAAATAAAAAAAAGGGCATGAAAGTTAATATGGTTTATTAAGGCTAGATCAAAGTCAGTGGCTCATGATCACACACACTGAAAGAATAATGTCACTGCCCACTGACTGAATACAAATCCACACTAATCAATAGAGACAAACACCAGAAATAACAGGCTGCCTGCAATGTATAATGATGCTTTATATTCGTGCCAGGATTTCAATGTGATTCAATGTCAGGAAAGAGATGACAAATGACTTTGGGGATCCCAGCCGTCAGTTGGTCCCACCCCCAACCCTTGGGACTCTTACCGTCTCATTTCAATGTTGTCTGATGGGCAGTGTTCAGTTAATTATTTCGGTTCCACTGAACTGATTTGAGCAAGAGGGTTTTTTTTTGTTTTAAGAGGAGTGCAGAAATCCACTGAAAATGCTGGGCAGACTGGGGCTCGGAGTCTGCACTGCTGAGATGGGCTCATTGGCTGAGTCTATGGAGGACGTGCTTTGGCTTGAGTACCAGACACAGCTGGGACAACTGAACACAACAGCAGTCGGGCAACTGTAGTGATGCAAGGTCAGCTGATCACTTCCTCAAAATACAGGAAGGCGTTCAGTAAATGAGGATCTGAAAGCCTCGTATGTTTGCTCATCTCAGACCAACAGCATGTCTGCCATTATGTTTGAGGGGCCTCTCTGCTCCCTGCCTTTTGTTCTTTTGAACTAACTTCTGTTTCCTGGTGTCTGTGGTCTGCATAACTCTTCCAGCCACAGCATATGGAAGCAAAGTGTCTCTGTTACTGGGCTGGAAACCCAAAGGGCTGCACAAATGATCCACAGTTTAAACCTCTCCACAACAGCTGGGAAATTTAAAATTAGTTAATAAACTTTTTTTTTCGCAACAAAAAAAATCTGGAATTTAAGTGTCGGTAAGAGCGGTAGTGAGACAACCAGATCATCTTTAAAACACATCTGGCTTGCATATGTCCTTCACAGAAGGAAATCTGCTATTCCTTTCATGTGACTCCTGCCCAGAGTGATGGAGCTGACCCTGAATTGCCCCTGGCTAGCCACTCCATTCAAGGGCACTTGGAGACGGTCAATAAATGTTGGGTTTGCCAGCGATGTCCACTTCCTGTCCGTGCACAGCTTCAGCAGATTGGGCTGTTTTCCTGTCTCTCTCTGTGTGGGGTTTGTTTGAGGATCCGTCACAGGATGACTTGGTCATGCGCTGCATTAGCTCAGCACCCCACTTTCGCAACATCCACAGAACTTCTCTTGACACAGCAAGGCACAGGGACTTGTGGCAAGTCACTGGTCTCGCTCTTTTTGATAAGGATCCATTGGCAGCAGGAAGTGTAAAGGCATCTACCCATTGCGGAGGGATCACTAGCCTGGATTTGAATTTGTGTAAGATTTCTGGGTGCATAGCACCTTGTCAAAAATCAAGAACTTCAGATGCTAGAAATGTGAAACCAAAATAGGTAATGGCAGTGACAAAGTCAGTGGGTCGAGCAGCATCTGTGGGGTGGGGTGGTGTTTGAGTAGGGAATGGTTGACATTTTGGGTTGAAATACTGCATCGGAACTGAGTGGAGAGGGGGGATGGCTGGTATAAAGAGGAGAGGGGGAGTGGTGAGACAGGAGCCCGGGGTGATTGGCGGTGGTGAGACAGGATCCCGGGGTGATTGGCAGATTGCAGGGGGGTGAAGGATGCAGGCAGGTCGAGCCAGGTAGCAGAGGGGGAGGAGGGGGAGATGGGCAGGTGGATGGTGAATGGCAGGTTAGGCTGCCTTTGTGGAAAGAGGAGCAGGGTTAATATTCCCAGCTGAAGGCACTTTGTCCTGAATCATTCCATACATGTTGCTGAGAATTTCTAATATTCTCTTTTTCTTCCCCCTCACCAGTGTCAGTGTTAGTTTCTTGCTTCTGACCCAAGTTTGTGGGATCAAGTCCTTCTTGCAGCACTTGAGCACCCAAAACAGGACTGTCGTACAAGGGGGTGCTCTGCTGTCAGAGGTGTTGTTTTGTCTGAAGTTCTGCCTGCAAATAGCTGCCTTCAGCTGGATGTAAACAATCCCTTGTAATTTCCCCAGTGCTGGAACAGCTCTGGGGTTGTATAGGGGCTGTATTTACCCCTTCAATCATTATTCTCTAACCTCCTTACCCCCTCCCCTCCACTCCACACTTCATTCTCTTTACAAGCTCAGCCTCTCATTTTATCCCCTTCTCCCCTCATTTGTCCTCCCCCTCTCATTCCCATCCCTCTTTGCATGAGTTCAATGGTGTCAAGTACAGCCCCAGCACAGTGGTGACCTGTAGCTCTGTTTCGGGAGGAGTGTGTGAGGGAGTTGGTATGGTGTTGTGTGCTGTGATGAATTCATTTTACATTTGCTCTGTAAACTCTGCTGATAATGTCGTTGCCCATTGAGCAGCTTAATGTGGACCCCAAGGCAGCCCAGAGATATATAGTGCGACACAGCCAAAGTAAAAGGAATGGTTGATGCTTTCTGGAGTAGGAGTCTTCAACAGTGTCATCCACTCCTGGAAGACTAATTCGGAGTTGGGATCTTGCAAAGAACAACAGACACCAGGGGCACTGTGCCCATGATTGTCATGACCTTCACTCAGTGCCATCTTTTCTATCTTTCTCCCCAGAGCCTGCCAGTGATGACTGTCCCACCCATGATGGAGGATCCTGTTCAGATTGGGGAGGACAAGTATATTCCCAAGTGAGTCGATTGGGCAGAGAGGAGGCTCGGAGCTTACTGAGCATGCACTGCAGCCATTGTGTGTGGGTGGTGGAGGGAATGGTGCTTTAAGGTGGTGGATGGGATGTCAATCAGGTGGGCTGCTTTGCCCCAGTTGATGTTGAACTTCTTAAGAGTTGAAGGTGTTGCAGTCACGTGGAGTGTTCCATCACACTCCTGACTTGTCTTGCAGATGGTCAGGTTGCGATGGCCAAGCAAGTGTCTGTGGGAAGGAGGGATGTTGCATGAGAGAGAGGGGTCTGTGCAAGCCACCCTTCCAGATATCTGGTTGGATATGCAGTGGTGGGGCATCATCTGAGCCCCTGCTTGCTGTGAGGCTGTTTCCTCAGGCTGTCTCTAGGAGCGGAGGGCACCACCTCCGGGAAGCTGCAATGTGCCACTCAAGACTGCAATGAAAGGAAATTTCTTTACATGGGATGGGAGTGGGAAGGATGTGAACCATTGGGGTCCTACTCACCAGAGGGCTGTGGAAGCTTGGTCGCTGAGTCTATTTGAGGCTGAGATTGATAAGATAAGATTTCTTTATTGGTCACATGTACATCGAAACACACAGTGAAATGCATCTTTTGTGTAGAATGTTCTGGGGCAGCCCACAAGTGTCACGATGCTTCTGTCATCAACATAGCGTGCCCACAACTTCCTAACCTATATGTCTTTGGAATGTGGGAGGAAACCAGAGCGCCCAGAGGAAACCCAAACAGACATGGGGAGAATGTATCAAACACCTTACAGACAACTGCTGGAATTGAACCTGGGTTGCTAGTGTTGTAATAGCTTTACACTAACTGCTACACTACCATGCCTGATGTGTTCAAGCAGCTGGGAATAGGGGAAGATGGTGATCATGTGGAGAAAGTTTCTGATTTAGAAGATGAACACTGACTTGTAGTTGGTGGAGAATTCAGTGCTTTTATTTATACATTTTCTGGGTCTGGTGCTGCTGATAAACCCATTCCTAATCACCCTTGAAAAAGGGATGGTGTGCTGATTTCCTGAGTTTCTGCAGTTCTTCTGCTGAAGGTAGTCTCGCAGTACTATTGGGGAGGGAGTTCCAGGATTTGGATCCAGCAAGGATGAAGGACTGGCAAAAGTTTCCCAGTCAGCATGGTGTGACTTGCAGGGGAACCTGCAGGTGGTGGTGCTCCCTCAACCTGTGAGCACAGGAACAGATCCTTCGGCCCATGATGTTGTGCTGAACTAATTAAAGTCCTAACTAAATGAATCCCTTCTGCCTGCACATTGGCCATATCCCTCCATTCTCTGCATATTCATGTGCCTGTCTAAGAGCCTCTTCAATGTCTCTCTTGTACTTGTCTCCACTGCCACCCCTAGCAGTGCATTGCAGACAACCCTATCTGCATATTTGAGCATCCAGTCTGGATGCATCACGGCTTGGTACGGCAACTGTTCTGCCCAGGACCGCAAGAAACCTGCAGAGAGTTGTGGACACAGCCTGGCACATCACAGAAACCAGCCTCCACTCCTGTCTATACCTCTTGTTGCCTTGGTGAAGCAGCCAGCATAATCAAAGACCCCACCCACCTGGGACATTGTCTCTTCTCTCCTCTCCCGTCAGGCATAAGATACAGGAGCCTGAGGGCACATACCACCAGGCTCAAGGACAGCTTCTATCCCACTGTGATAAGACTATTGAACAGTTTCCCTTAAACGATGAGATGGATTCTTGACCTCACAATCTACCTTATGACCTTGCCCTTCTTGTCTACCTGCAATGCACTTCCCTGTAGCTGTGACACTTTACTTTGTATCCTGTTATTGTTTTTACCCTGTACTACTTCAATGCACTGTGTAATGAATTGATTTGTATGAATGGTATGCAAGACAAGTTTTTCACTGTACCTTGGTACAAGTGACAATAATACACCAATACCCACCATATATGTATATATGTGTATTTTTAAAAAAAATCTCACATCTCCTCTGAACATCCCCTCTCACCTTGTATGCATGCCCTCTAGTATTAGACATTTTGACCTGGTGGGGGCGATGGTGGGGGAGTGGGTGTGGAAAGATACCAGCTGTCTACACTATCTATGCCTCTTATAATCTTAGAACATAGAAAACCTACAGAACAATTCAGGCCCTTTGGCCCACAAAGCTGTGCCAAACATGTCCCTACCTTAGAAATTACTAGGCTTACCCATAGTGCTCTATTTTCTCAGCTCCATGTACCTATCCAAAAGTCTCTTAAACGACCCTACCGTATCCACCTCCACCACCATTGCCAGCAGTCCATTCCACACACTCACCACCCTCTGAGTAGAAAACTTACCCCTGACATCTCCTCTATACCTACTCCCCAGCACCTTAAACCTGTGTCCTCTTGTGGCAACCATTTCAGCCCTGGGAAAAAGCCTCTGACTATCCACACGATCAACGCCTCTCATCATTTTATACACTTCTATCAGGTTCCCCCCTCATCCTCTGTCGCTCCAAGGAGAAAAGGCTGAGTCCCCTCAACCTGTTTTCATTAGGCATGCTCCCCAATCCTGGCAGCATCCTTGTAAATCTCCTCTGCATCCTTTCTATGGCTTCCACATCCTTCCTGCAGTGAGGCGACCAGAAATGAGCACAGTACTCCAAGTGGGGTCTGACCAGGGTCCTATATAGCTGCAACATTACCTCTTGGCTCCTAAATTCAGTTCCATGATTGATGAAGGACAATACCTGTATGCCTTGTTAACCACAGAGTCAACCTGTGCAGCTGCTTTGAACGTCCTATGGACTTGGACCCAAGATCCCTCTGATTCTCCACACTGCCAAGAGTCCTACCATTAATACTATTGTTGTGAGAAAGGTTCTTTTGGTATCTTAAAGATAAAGGTCTGGACACACTGTCTTAATTTAAAAATGGTTTATTAACAAAGACAAACGCAGGACAGAATGAATGGGAACAGATGCACACTCACACACTCTCAAGCATGAGATCATGAATGTGGAGGGAAATCGCGACAGAGGATGAGGTTCTCTCTCTCTCTCTCACACACTCACACTCACACTCACACACAATAACTGGGTACAAATGATCAAGGAATAAACTATACAATGTTTGGACACCCTGATTCTGGACAAACATTGGCTCTTTGGTCTCGGGGAGTTCTTAACTAACTGCCCTGAAGTAGTGCACAGCTTACCTCAACATCCTCGGACACAGAAAAATGAGCGAGAAAAACCAAACATGCAGCACTTTTATGCTGCTGCGGGCTGGGTGGCCCAGCAAAGACAAAGGTGTTTTAAACGGGCCAACAGTAGATGTGACCAGGAACAAAGGTGCACGCACAGACCTGTTCGAGTGGTCCAGCAAGACAAAAGTGTTTACCTAATGGGGTAGACCCGGATTGACAGTAGTATAGCTTCCGACCTGATAGACAATGCTATCATCCGACCATGGGGGTAAGTAGTGTTGTCACTGTCATCTGACTCCTGGCCTTTCACACTACAACTATACTCTGCCATCATATTTGACCTACCAAGATGAACCACTTCACACTTATCTGGGTTGAACTCCATCTGCCACTTCTTAAACCAGTTTTGCATCTTATCTATGTCCCGCTGTAAACCTCTGACAGCCCTCCATACTATCCACAACACCTCCAACCTTTGTGTCATCAGCAAACTTACTAACCCATCCCTCCACTTCCTCATCCAGGTCATTTATAAAAATCACAAAGAGTAAGGGTCCCCAGAATGGATCCCTGAGGTACACCACTGGTCACTGACCTCCATGCAGAATACGACCCGTCAACAACCACTCTGTCTTCTGTGGGCCAGCCAGTTCTGGATCCACAAGGCAATGTCCCCTTGGATCCCATGCCTCCTTACTTTCTCTATAAGCCTTGCATGGGGTACCTTATCAAATTGCCTTGCTGAAATCCATATACACTACAGCTACTGCTCTCCCTTCATCCATATGTTTAGTCACATCCTCAAAAAATTCAATCAGGCTCGTAAGGCAGGACCTGCCCTTGACAAAGCCATGCTGACTATTCCTAATCATATTATACCTCTCCAAGTGTTCATAAATCCTGCCTCTCAGGATCTTCTCCATCAACTTACCAACCAACTTATAAACTTGTATCAGGTCTCCCCTCAGCCTCCGCTGCTCCAGAGAAAACAGCCCGAGTTTGTCCAGCTTCTCCTTATAGCCCTCTAATCCAGGCAGCCTTTGTCCTTCTTGGGGATAGAGGTGGTGGGTTGGGAGCTGCTGTTGGCATAGCCTGGTGAGTAACTGCAGGAAGCCACTGTGCCAGTGATGGAGCCACTGTGCCAGTGATGGAGGGAATGTATACTTAACGTGGTGGATGGCGTGTCAATCAAATTGGCTGCTTTTCCCTGGATGACACTGAGCTTCCTGAGAGTTGCTGGCAAGGAACTCATCCAGGCAAGCGGAGAGTGTTCCATCACGTTCCTAGCTTGTGCCTTGTAGATGGTGGAAAGGCTTTGGATGTGAGGAGGTGAGTCACTCACCATGAGGTACCAGCCTCTGACCTGCTCTTGCAGTCATGGTATTTATGTGGCTGGTCCTGCTGAAGTTCTGGTCAGTGGGGAGCCCCAGGATGTTGATGGTGGGGACTCGGTGAAGATCGTGCCACTGAATGTCAAAGGTAGGTGGTTGTTGTAGGTGGCCGCTGTGTGGCATCTGAATGCTTTCTAGGTCATGCTGTATGGCTGCAGATAGGGGTTGTTTCATTTGCTGAGGCTTTATCATTTAATGTGGATTAAGGGCTGGGATTGATTCCCCACCCTTCCTCCACTAACTTTAGCCCTAAATCCTAATGGGTCATTTGGCAAAGGCCACAAGTTGGTGAGAAAAATCTGGGGTCACTGTCGAATTCATGACACATGACCCAACAGAGGTACCAGTGCACAGACGCATGGTCCTGGCCCCTGAGACCTACTCAAAGAGCAAGAAGCTGTAGCAGTAGATTTCAGAGCTGTGAAATGTTTGAGTGGCAAAGACCGCTTTAGTGGCCAGCCACTTAACATTGTCTGTACGAGATGAGGGAGGAGCTGCTTCCTGCAGAGGGCAGTGGGAACATGGGGCCCCTTGTCACAGACACTGGAACTCTGGGATCACTTGGCCTCGACACGTACCAGGGCAGGAGCTGCTGACTCTGCAGAATGGTCCCTGACATTCAAGGCATTAAAGATCTTTAAAATGCTATGGATGGGAGTTAATTATTGGGTCACTTTATTATTCTGTCCACTTTTGTTTCATTGAATATAACAATATTGGTGAAGAATTTTGTTTTAGAACAATTTATTCAAATGGGCGAGGCAGTACAGGGTGAGAGGTTGTATTTCAAGCTTCAGACATGCATCTTGGCAGTCAACAACTGAGGGGCTGAATGGTCATCTCCCAAAACACAAGTTTCCAATATATGGACGTTGGTAGGATAAGGGTTGGACCCGGCATTTGATTCTCCTTTGAGTCTAATAACCTACTGGCCAGGGGAAGCATGGTGAATGCAGGGGTTAGAGTGAGGGGGGGGTTGGGGGCAGCTGAGTCCAATTGAGGAGCTTTATTTAATTATGACTGGGTTAATGTTATTGATGAAGCCACTCTACGCTGGGGCTTTTACTGTGAAAGTACACAGCAATTCCTTAATCAGAGTTTTGAGTTCCCCATTTCATACTGAGCTCAGAGTGGTGTCAATAATCAGAAGCCTGTGCTTCTGAACCAGGAGCTCTGTGGGACGAGCCTTTGGAAAGTGCAGACTGTAAACTGATCGAGCAACTCCATCAGCTGCTCTTTGTCTGGTCCCCAGCTCCATGGCAACAGCTGACATCAAAGACTGTCCACTTTTTTTGTAACAAAGTCTTGAAGCTGCAGACCATTTGCTATTCATGCCTCATAATCCTGACCTTTAACATCCCCAATTTTAATTGCTCCACTTATTGGTGGCTGTGCCCTCGCTGTCTGAGGCTCCAAGCTCTAGAAATGGCCTCCTGTACCATGCCAATTTTCCTAATATCTCCTTGTATCTGATTATGCTCTTGTGAAATGCTTGGATGCATTGTGCTGTCTCAGTGCATTGTTGCTGTTTGAACTGTGACACGTGTGGATCATGAGTGAAATATCTTTCACCATGGGGACAGGAACAAGTGGTGTGAATGGGTACAGTGGAGCATGGGAACTGGCAGCTCTGCTTGACTACTGTGCCCAGAAGACAACAAACATTTATAGTGTTCGAAAGCTTAGTATAGCTGGAGTAGAACACGTTTAACATGTTGGCTGTCTGACCAATGATGTGCTGTGATGTGGAAGAGGCAGCGTGAGAGTAGATTCCGTCCTCTTTCCTCTCATTCAGAATTCCATCCCCTGTCCCAACTCCTACCAGATCTCATTGATCTCCACTGGTTCTTGATTAGGCAGCAATTTGATTTTAAAAATTGTTTTTCAGGCGCTGATCATATCCTGACCTCTGCTCCAACACATCCCTTTGGCTCTCCAAGATCTCTGCACTGCTCAAATCCTGGCCTCTTGTTTGATGCCGAGTTTATTTGCTCCACCGTTGGTGGCTTCTTCAGCTGCCAGGTCTAAGGTTCTGGAATCCCCTCCTGACCTTCATCCTTGAGATGCTGCCTTTACCAGCTTCGTAATCACCTTTGGTCACTTGCTGTTAGCCCTGTACTTTCAACATGACAGTGGAGATGTTGGGATGTCTTCACTAGTGGGAGAGAGTCGGACAAGGGGACCTAACTACAAGATAAGGGACCAGTCCTTTAAAACCGAGATTCTTAGATTTCTTCAAGAGTAATATATCTTAAAACTCTCTCCCACAGGCAGCTAGATCATTAGAGGTATTTAGGTGGAGCTACAGACATGTTTAAGAGATCAGGGAATAGAGAACTATGGGGATCTCCCTCAGAGGAGTTGAGGCATGGGTAAATCAGCCATGATTATCATGAATGGTGGGGCAGACTTGAGGAGCCTGGTGGCCTACTCCTGCTCTTATTTTCTTGTATTGAGTTGGCTGGCATTGGAAATTCATTTTGTTTGATCTTGCTGCATTAAAGATGCTACATGAATGCGATTTGTTGTTGATGTGCTTGAACTTGAAAACAAATTTTTCCTGGGGTGGTAGATTGGTCACTGTAGGTGGCTGGTAGGGGAATTGGGATGGAATCAATGGACATGTGAGAGAGAATGGTTATAGGAAACTGAAGCAATTGGGTTAATCTGAGAGCTGGTATGGACTTGATGGGCTGAAGGGCCTCCTATCTTGTGAAACAGGAAATGAAATATTGGTTGCCCTTGTTTCTTTGAAAACTAAATGTCTGAGAACTATCCTTGGGACATAAACCTGGGGAGAAATTTCCTTTCTTGATTGGCTGGTCGATTGTATTTTTAAGCCAAACAGTTGTCAGCCCACAGATTGGTTGAATTTGGCTCCATGATGGGATTAAAACTCATTAGTATATTTTTAAAAGAAACCTACTACACACCATGCCCTTTATTGGTCTACAGTTGGCATGGGCAGAACAATGGGGCAGCTAGTGTGTTTATTTAACATAACATAACACGCTTCAGTGGAGTGCTATTGAACAGTTTGTCAACTATCCTGGATGTATTAGGAATGGTGACCAAATGTATGGTCAAAGATGGATTGAAGGATCTCCTTGAAAGGGTGAAGAGAGAAACGGTGCAGGATAGGGAGCGTGCAAGAGCAATAATGAGACCGGTTTAGGGAGGAATTCCAGAGGTTTGGAGTCAGACAGCTGAAGGCACAGCTGCCAGTGGTGGAACTGCTACCTTCTGGGATGAACAAGAGGAAAGAATTTGTGGTGTGGAATAATCTTGGAGGGCCCCTGAGGTGGAAATGGGGAAAAGTGAGGGGATGGATGGATTTGAAAAGGGAGTGAATGTTAAAATGGAGACATTTCTTATTCAGAAGTTGGTGTCCTCAGGAGATGAGGCATTAATGGGGATCTAGATCTGATGCTGAGGCTACTAAAAGGGTGAAAAGCTCCATTGATGAAATTGCTTTCACAATCTCTGGACATCCCAAAGTACTTTACATTGAAGCTTCTAGTTATTGTAGTATAATACAATTTTGGCACAGCAAGCTCCGGCAAACTAATAATGATCAGATTTTTTTAAGTGATGACTGCACAAATATTAGCCAATGTACCAGGAAGGAATCTAAACGTGTCCTGTGAAAGGAGTCCTGATTTCATTTATTTTGTTCTGAGATGACTTGGGCTACAGTGCAGCCTCTGTGAAGGGTTGCACTGTTGACGGTGCTGCACTCCCTCAGTTCTTCACTGTTCATGTCTCTGGAGGTGACATGAGGGTGGCACCTGTAAACGCTGCTGTGAACAGCGGTGGTTGGTCAGGTGGGAAATAAGGTTAAGAATGTTTCCTCTCACTTCTAGGAAGGAGCTCCTGGGACACTTGAAGACGTACAACTATTACCATGAAGGACAGACTGCACAGCTCCGACACAGGGAGGTAAGCTCCTCTTTGGCCAGCTGATGGTAAAATGGCTCGACTGCTCTTGGTGAGGTGTGGCAGATAATCTGCAGGCGCAGTAGGTATAACTCTCTTATTAATTTTCTATGATCCTGGAGTTGCCGACAAGACCAGCATTATTGCCTGTCCCTAATTTATCTGAAGATTATGGTTAGTAAAGATCTTGAAGTTCTAGGCTTCTGGCAGAGGTAATCCCCTTGTGCGGCTGTGTATGGACTTCCAGGACCCAGACTTTGCAACATTGGAATTGTGCTATCTTTCCAAGTTGTGATTGTGTGACTTGGTGGAGAACCTGCAGGTTGTGGTGTTCCCGTGCCCCCGATGCCCTTGTCCTTGGTGGCAGAGGTCGTGCCTTTGGGAGGTGCTATTGGAGTAGTCTGTACAAATAACTGTAATGCATTTTATAAATGTACATCAGGGGTGGAGGTAATAAATAATGGAAGTGGTGGATGGGGCACCAGCTGAGTGGGCTGCTTTGTCCTTGATGGGGTCGAGCTGTTTGAGAGATTGAAACTGCACTCATCCAGGCTAGTTGAAGGGCATTTCATCATGCTCTTAACTGGTGCTTTTGTAGATAGTGGAAGGGCCTTAGAATGTCAGGAGGGTCATTCACATGTCAAACGATACCCAGCTACTCTCCTCTTGTAGCCAGAATATTTATCTGGCCGGTCCAGTTGAGTTTCTAGTAATGGTGACTCCCACGATGTTGATGGCAGGGACTCGTTGGATGTAATAATACCATTGAATGTTAAGGGTACGTGATTTAACCCCGGTGCTCTCCTACACACTAATTCTCTCCTGTCCAGCTAAATTTCTTCTCCCTTTGTTCATCCTTTCCCTGTTTGGTTCACCTGCCCATCATCCCCTCTCCATCAGGCTCCACCTATCACCTACCAGCCTCTGTTCCGCCTCCCACATACTACTATATACTGGCAATCTTTCCTGTTCCTTCTGTCCTGCTGCAAGCTTTCAATCTGAGATGTCAGCTTGCACCTTTTTGCTTCTACAGATGCTGCCTGACCTACTGAGATCTTCCAGCGTTCTGTTTTTGTTCTAGATTTCGGCGTCTGCAGTGTCTTTTGTCTTCTGTCCTGATCTAACTCTTGCTGCGGATGGTCATGGCTGGGGTGGCTTTGTTGCTTATCATTCATCAGCCAATGCCCGAATGTTGTCTCGTGTATCCAGTGGAAATCCCCTTCTAGAAAACTCCTTAGCTGTCTTCCCCTTTAGGAACATCTTAAAATGTGCTCGTGTAGCCAAGCTTTGGTAACTTGTTCAATGACCTCTTTGTGTGACTAGGCGTGGATTTTGTTTTGATTGTGCCTCCGGGACATGTTGGAGGAAGTGGCATTAATGCAAAGATATTTTTGAGGCAATAAAGTCGATGGATGAAGGGCAACTGGTGACTTGTATAGCCCCTTGACAGGTGTTTGATATAATGCTGTATTTTGCCTTGTCATGGGTAGGTAAGCATGAGGAAATGGAGTATAGTGAATGGTAGTTTTTTTTGTTTGAACTGGAAGGACATGTGCAGTGGCATTCCAAGGGCTTGCTACAAGACCGACTGTCCTTGATGTCCACATCAATGACTTGGATGTACAAAGCACAACTTTCAAATTTGCAGACAATGCAAAACTTGCAAGTGTAATGAACTCTGAGGATCGGTGAGTAGTAGTTAGAGGACTGTGATACATTGGTTAAGTTATTGGACTACTTGAAAGCAGGGTTTAGACCATTGGCCAGAGGTGAGAGTTCAAATGCCACTGTGCTAACTGGAAATGTTAAAGTAATTGAATAAATCCTGGATTTTTTTAAAATGCATAATCGTAACACAGAGTCCGCAAGTTGGAAATGCGGCCGTGTACTGAGTTGCCACATGGTGGAGATGCCTGCAGTCCCTCAGTAGCTGGCAAATCCATCTCACTGGTGTCCCAAATGCTCATTTTTGTGTGTGTGTGTAAGTTGGTGTTTGTAAGCTGGCGAGGACCTGTATCGGCAAACTGGTGGAATGGGGGTCAGGGATTGGTGGGGTGAGGGGGATACATGATTAAATCTAATTCATGTAGATTGTGGTATTGTATCTCTGTGGGAAGGGGATGGGGGGTTGGGGGAAGAAGCAAGAGGGCTCAATTCTAAATGGGGTACAAGAACAGAGACCTGAGTGTATATGTGCATTGATTATTGAAAGTGGTTTTAATAAAAAGCACCCCGGGCTTTAAGAATAGAAGCAAGAGCAAGGAAATCATGACCAGCCTTTATAATGACACACACAACACTGGAGTAACTCTGTGTTTTGTGTGTTACTCCAGATTCCAGCATCTGCAGTCTCTTGTATCAGCCTTTTGTGAAATGCTGGTTTGGCTTCATCTGCAGTATTGTATCTGTTTCTGGCACCAGACTTTAGGAAACTTGAGAGCCTTGGAGAGGGTGCAGAAGGCACTTGTTGAAAGAATTCCAGCGATGAGGGACTTGCACAGAGACTGGGTTGTTCTCCTTGGAACGCAAGGTTGTGAAGGGGTCTGTTGGAGGTATTTAAAATGACAAAGGCCCTGATCAGAATGCATAATGTGACTGTTTCCCTTGGCAGAAGGATCAAGAGCTGGAATATGATTTGCAAAAGTGAAAAGAGTTTTTTTTTACATAGTGAGTGGTTAGAATTGTGAGTGGATTGTCAGGGGGGGGGCAATGGCCATACAAGCAGTTTCAATTTTGCCATTCAAAAGAACTAGATCAATACTCAAAAGAATATTGCAGGACTTGTGACGAGGGGGAGTGGACCAAGCTGGCTTACTCTTGCATTGAGCTGCCATGCACTCGATGGGCTGAATGGCCTCCTTCAGTGTTGAGCAAGGGTCCAATGGAAGGGTTACAGAGCACTGACAATTAGCTGATGAATTAAGCAAAGAAAGTCTTCCTGTTCCACACTGACTTGGTTCTCACTTTGTTGCTGACGCATCTTATTGTAGGGCTTGGTAGTTTCTATTTTAAACTGCTTGTGGTTAAAAGCAGAACAAGCTGTTTCCAAGCACTGACAATTTGCTCAACTTGGCTCCATGCTGCCTCACCCACCATGGGCATCAACCACCCCACCACCTCGCGCATTCCTGGCACCAGTGTCGGTTTACCCCTACTGCATCCCCTCACTCCATCTGTCCTTGCCCCACCCCTATTCCCAAATTACTACCTAGGATGGTGAATCTTTCCACTTGAACTGCACCTGTGTCTGAGTTTAGAAAAATGAGAGGTGACCTTGCTTAAGCCTGTAAGGTTGATGTGGGGATGTGTTGTCTTGGCCTGTGTGTCCAGAACCAGGGCCACAGTCTCAGCCTCAGAATGAGGGATCGGTCATTTACAACTGAGAGGAGAAATTTCTTCAGAAGGTGAAGACAGCTGCAGAGGCGTGGTTACTCAAGACAGATTGATAGTTTTGGATGCTAAGGGATCCAAGAGAAATGTATTAGTGGCAGGAAAATGGGACTGAGGTGAAAAATCAGCTGCAACTATGTTGAATGGTGGAACGGGTGCAAGCAGCTAGATGGCCCACTCCTGCTTTGACTTGTGTCCTCTCCCTCCCTCTTTCGCTGATTGATTGCGCACGGTGCTGACCGAATCTCTCTCCTCTCTGATTGGCGGAGAATGTGTGCTCTTCCCCCCCCCCCCCCCCCCCCCCCACTGCAGGAGGAGGAGGAGCTGATTATCGAGGGTCTCCTGAACATCTCGTGGGGATTGCGGCGGACCAATCCGGTTACAGATGCAGGATGACAATGAGCGTATCCGGCCGCCACCCTCGTCAACCTCCTGGCACTCGGGATGCAGTGTGGAAGCACAAAGGTAGGGGGTTGTCCAACCCTCCTGGGCCTGGAGGGCAGCAACGGATGTGTGTGTTTGGTAGGGGGGGTGGCAGTGGGTGCTTGTTGGGAATAACATTTGGCTCTCACTGTGGAATCTGTTTTTGGGTTAAATGGATTCCACTCCTGGTCAACTGTTTGCATGCAATTCTGGTCGCCCCATTACAGGAAGGATGTGGAGGCTTTGGATAGGGTGCAGAAGAGGTTTACAGAATGCTGCCTGGATCTCCTTTAAACCCTCTCGCCTTAAATGCACGACCTCCAGTCATTAGCATTTCTACCCTGGGGGGGGAAAAAAAGATTGGCCATCTACCCCTACTGTAATTTTCGAAACCAGTCAGGTCTCCCCTCAGCTTCCACTCCAGAGAAAACCAACCCAAGTTTGTCCAACCTCTCATAGTTTGTCCAACTTCAGGTATGAGCTATGAGAGGTTAGGACAAACTTGGGTTGGTTTTCTCTGAAGCGCCGGATGCTGAGGGGAGACCTGATCGAAGTTTAGAAAGTTACAAAGGGGTGGATGGGTCAGAATCTTTTATTTTAACTTCACCTTACTTTATTTCTACAGGCACGGTAACAGGCCCTTCCGGCCCAAGGAGCCCGCGCCACCCAATTTACACCCATGTTAACCTACTAACCCATACGTCTTTGGAATGTGGAAGGAAACCCACGTAGTTGCAGGGAGAACATACAAACTCCTTACAGACAGCAGCGGGAATTGAACCCCGATCGCTGGCGCTGTAATAACGTTACGCTAACAGCTATGCTACTGTGCCACCCAGGGTAGAAATGTCAATGACTAGAGAGCTTGCATTTAAGGTGAGAGGGTTTAAAGGAGATGTCCGGGGCAAGTTTTTTTTTAGTGGTATGTGCCTGGAACGGGCTACCAGGGTTGGTGGTGAAGTAGTTGCGTAAGAGGCTTTTTGATAAATGCATGTGAATGTGGAGGGATAGGGATCATGTAGAGGCAGAAGAGTTTTAATGTAGCATTGTGTTTGGCACAGACATTGTGGGCCGAAGGGCCTGTGCTGTACTGTTCTGTGTTGGAGTAACTGGTTTCTTCCTCTTCCTCAGGCCATCTAAACTGACGTGGGTGCTGCCAGACATCAAGGTGGAGGAGTCAGAGAGTCCGCCCGAGACCAGTGCTTCAGTTGCGCCCAGCGACACTAGTAAGGCTGCTTGCAACACAGTGGATGTATTGGGTCACCTTAATGTTTGGAGCAGGAGCCCCTCTGTGATGTCTGTCTGTTCTAGGGCATCACGGCTGATTTGCATCTCGTCCCCAGCTTTGTCACTGATGACTTTGCCTTGTGAACTGACAGAAGTGAAAGGTGTCCTATGACAGTCAGCCTCTGCAAGGGACAGAACCTTATTCATCTTTTCTGTTTTATCAGATAACACTGGGGTGTCAATGGTAGAGCAGTTGCCTTGGCCCAGAGCAACTTTACACCCCAGCCTCACAGATGAATTAAACCTGGGGTTTGACACCATTGATTGAGCAAGCATCTACTGCTCTGTGGCAAGAGTTCCATATTCACGTGTGATGAAATATTTTGTTGCCTTGAATGTCCCATCACCTTGGCCAAGACATCCCAGAGTTTGTAAATGCCTCCTTGAACCTGTAGAGTGTGACTGGGTCACTGGTTATACAAACCCAAACTGAGTGGGGTTGGACTATGGAGATGACTGGGATTTCAATCAACTTCGAAGTCCCATAGGACTGGGATTGGATAGGCCCCATGTCCTCTGTTGAATCTAACTACAGATCTGAGCTTTCTTAATGAGGGTTGACACAAGTACAGACCAGAACAGACATCTGTTCCAGAGCAGCAGTGGGAAGCGAGCAGAGGTTTCTCTCCCGGTATCCTATGTGACTCTGGTCAGCTAGCACTTGCTAACAGGAGTGGCCTTGTCCTCTGTTCAGTGGCTCGAAAGGACAGCTAAGATGGATGAGCCCGTCTCTGAAATGATTTTGTTAATTTGTGAACTGTGTGGCTTCACTGGCAAAGTCAGTGATTCTGCTGTGGTCTGGTGTCACAGGTGGGCCAAAAGGCTGGCCTCCTCTCCCTGAATGAATGCAGTAAGCCAGTTTGAGTTTCTCAATCCAGTAGGTTCACTGATACTAGCTATTGAATCCAGGACTGTCTCCACTAACTGGTGTAAACTAACCCAGCTGCTGTGGTTAGATTTGATGTGGTCTCTGGATCAGTAGCAGCCCAGTGAAACACTCACTTGGTTACTGCTGGTGGTGGGAAGGGAACAGAGGGAATTTCCACTCCTGTTGCAAAGGGTACTTGTTGAGTGAGGAATGCCATCCATGGAGGGAATAGCCTACTGGTTAGCCAAAGTCATGCAGCACAGAAAACGGACCCTTCAACCCACCAAGTCTGTGCCGACCATTGAACACCCATTTACACTAATCCTACCCTAACCTGATTTTATTGTCCACACATTCCCATCAATCTACCACTCACCCACACTAGGGACAGCTTACAATGGACAATTAATTCACCAACCCATACATCTTTCGGGTGTGGGAGGAAACCAGAGCGCCTGGGGGAAAACATGTGGTCACAAGGAGAATGTGAAAAGTCTACAGAGACAGCAGTGGAGGTCAGTAATCCTGAGTTCCAGTCCACACCCAGCGTCTCTCCTGGAGCAGCAGTGGAGAGCGAGCAGGGGTTTCTGCTGACAGTAACCCAGGTCAGGCTTGCACACGTACAATGACCAGTCGGGAAGGTGTTGGATGAGGGGGGCTGGAGGGCCTCAGGTTTTCCTCTGGCAGGGAGGTGGGTGCAGTCGGGGGGATGAGGCAGTGAAAGTGTGGCCTGCTCTGTTGCTCCTCCAGACACGCAGGACGGCAGCTCCGGTGACACGGGCAGCTCGCAGCTGATGCGGACAAAGAGCGACGCTGGAGTTCTGCGGAGAGACAAGTTACGGTCGCCAAGTGACCAACGGCGAATCAGACGCCACCGGTTCTCTATCAACGGCCACTTTTACAACCACAAGGTAACAGTGTAGCTCCATGCAATGTTAAGGCTGTATTCCAATGTTGGCTGAATAGGAGGCCACCTTCAAATAAGCTGACTCTTGGGTTGCAAGGTCCAGTGGAACACGTCTTCGACTGAAATATTTTTTCTTTCTACGGGTTCTGCCTGACCTGAGTGTTTCAAGGATTTTCTGTTTATATATTTTTTTAAATCCTGTCTTCGTTTCATTAAACAAGAAGAACATTCTTCCAAAACGGGGTGCTGGACATATACTTCAGTTCCTAGAGGTTCCAGGACAGTCTCGCAGTGCGGGCTCCGCAGCTTGGTGTTACTGGGCATCCCTCATTAAGGATAAGTAGGAGGTCGATTAGGTTAGAAGCTACAGTTGGCCTGGGCACGTTCTCCTGATCAACATCCAGTGAGGAAAGTTCATCTGGAATGACATGGAGCCAGCATGTTGATACCAGGACAGTAGGAGATTATTTGCCCCTTCCCCATACCCACAGCCTGTCCTTCCTGGTATGCATTTTTCCCTTATGAACTTTGGTTAATAAAACTTGATCCTTTGCAGTTTTATTGTCAATTTATTGTCATTGACCAAAACTGAATAATCAAGCTCCAAATACACAAAAGGTCAGGCTGCAGCTCTGCATAAAGAAGCAGAATTAATGTTTCAGGTTCTCTAGAATCTTTTTATTTCAGATTTCCAGCACTTGCAGTTTTTATTTTCCTTTTCAGTACATGTACAAGCCACTGTTTGTTTTAGCTTGAAACAGAGTAAAGCTTTTACTTCACCCTTAACTAGCCTTAGTCAGACCTTGGAATTGGTCATTGGAATTGGTTTATTATTGTCACTTGTACCGAGGTACAGTGAAAAGCTTGTCTTGCATGCCGTTCATACAGATCAATTCATTACAGTGCATTGAGGTAGTACAAGGTAAAACAGTAACAGAATGCAGAATAAAGTTAGTTACAGAGAGAGTGCAGTGCAGGTGGACAATAAGTTGCAAGGTCCTAATGAGGTAGATTGTGAGGTCAAGAGTTCATCTTATTGTACTAGAGAACCATTCAATAGTCTTATGACAGCGGGGTTACAGACCTTGACACCACAATGGAAGTATTGGCTCTCTGTGGAGGATGCCTTGATTTGCCGAGTGATTTCCTGTCTTGCCTTATTGCTCTGCATTCACCGGCTGTCACTCACTTACAAAATTTGTAAAGGCTTGACCGGCCAGATGCAGACATTTCCCCTGACTGTGGAGTCCAGGACTGGGGCACTGTTTGGGAATAAGGGAATTGAGGAGACATTTCTTCACTCAAAGGGCAGTGAACCTTTGGCGCTCTCTCCCCCATCGGGCTGTGGAGGTTCGCTTCTTGTGTTCATTGGAAACGTGGGTAGATTTTTGGGTATTAAGAGAATCGGGGATAGGTAGAAAATGGCACTGAGGTAGAGGGTCAGCCGTGACCTTGATGAATGGCAGAGCAGGCTCGAAGGAGCAGAAGTCAGTCGTACAGCCGTCCATCTTGAACTATCCCTATCCTGAGCCCCAGTGCAGGGTCTTGACCCAACCCATACCTCTGCCCCCACAGATGCCACCTGACCCACTGAGTTCCTCCAGCTGTTTGTTTTTTTTCCCCCCTTACATTCTTCCCTTTACTCCTCTTGCTGCTCCCTCCCTCGCTCAGCACAAGATGAGAAGAAACTTTCTCCAACTAAGCACAGCATAATGAAGGCACTCATTTCCTTCCAAGAGAAAACTCTTGCCCAGCTTCTGACTCTGCCCTTGGCCCAGGAGGCTGTCTTTAACTGAACCAGACGGCTTGCAACCCTTATCTGAGTGGGCCATCGCAAAAATTAGGCTGTTTTCACCTCTGTAGCATTGTTGGACTCTCCCCTGCCTCGGTCTATGTGGAAGCCTCTATTCAGCACTGCACTGCAGATACACCGTAAAGCTGAGACCACCAGCTCTGCCTGTGTCCCGAGTAGCACTGGCCAGATCACTGACAACCCTTCTGCTTATTTTTCT
The DNA here is from genome assembly GCF_009764475.1 of Pristis pectinata. Classification (NCBI taxonomy): domain Eukaryota; kingdom Metazoa; phylum Chordata; class Chondrichthyes; order Rhinopristiformes; family Pristidae; genus Pristis; species Pristis pectinata. Next base: position 14,417,351 of record NC_067433.1, read on the forward strand.
GCAAAACAACACCTCTATTTTAACTTTCAAAAAAAAAAATCTGTGCCCTGTTTGCAAATGCCTCATGCCGTGCCTTCCTTATTGTGGTAAACTGCTCCAGCCCTACACCTTCAAATCTTTACACTCCTTTAAATCTGGCATCCTGCCTATGCTGCACTTCCATTGTTCTGCCATTAACCCTTGAGCTGCTGAAACTCCTAAGCTCTGGCAATCCCTTCCCCCAAATCCTGTACCTCTCCATCCTCAAAAAAACTTACCTGTTTGACTGAGATCTGCTCTGCTGTGACTTCACATCAAGTGGTACAGCTGCTGTCTCATGGCTGCAGTGACCTGGATTCAATCCTGACCTCCAGTGCTGTCTTTGTGGAGTTTGCATGTTCTCCCCGTGACTGTGCGGATTTCCTCCCACATCTCAGACATGTGGGATGGTAGGTTAATTAGCTGTTGTAAATTGCCCTGGTGCATGGGCAAGAGGTAGAATCTGGGGATAAACTGATGGGAATGTGGGGAGAATAAAATGGCATTAGTTTAAAATGAACGCTTGATGTATGACGTGGGCTTGGTGGGGGGGAAGGGCCTGTTTCTCTGCTTGATCTCCATGGTGATCAGGTTTTGTTTGACAATTCTCCTATGAGGTTTTTTAGGACATTTTGTTCCAACAAAGACATTCTTCTTTTAAAGCAAGTAAAAACAAAGCTAGAAATACTTAACAGGTCAAGCAGCATCTGTGGAGAGAGAAGCTGGGTTAAAGTTTCCAGTCTGAAAAGTTAACAGATCTGAAATTGTTGAACGCAAGAGATTCTGCAGATGCTGGAATCTGGAGCACCACACACACAAAATGCTGGAGGAACTCAGCAGGTCAGCCAGCATCTATGGAAGGGCCTTCATCAGGAAGGGTCTTGACCTGAAACGCCAACTGTTTATTTCCCTCCATAGATGCTGCCTGACCTGCTGAGTTCCTCCAGCATTTTGTGTGTGTTGACCTGAAATGTTAACCGTTGCCCTCTCCACGGACAATCTGATCTGCTGATTATTTCAGCAACCCATTTCATTGGGGATTTCCAGCATCTGCAGTTTTTACTTGTCAATGTAAATGCAAGCCATTGGTTTAGTTTGAGACAGTGAAGGTTCTTCTGCATTGCTCTTGGTAGGCTATCTCACTGCTTCCATACCATTTGTGATGTTTCCAGCAGAATCATCCGTTATTGGGTGCTTTGTATGTACGTGGTAACTGATGGTAAGATGGAGGTGGCATTGTGTGATCTGGTTTCCAGCTGTCTCTCTTTCACAAAGCCTCTTGCGGAATTTTCTTTTGCAGACGTCTGTCTTCACTCCAGCCTTTGGCTCTGTCACGAACGTTCGGGTAAACAGCACCATGAGCACTGTTCAGGTTCTCAACTTGCTCCTCAACAAGTTTAAGGTAAGCAACTGGTGTCCCACGAAGTGAGGAAACGAGCTGAGGTTGGGAAATGTGTCTTTGAACTTGTGAGATTTCAGCCACACAAAGTGCACTTGGACAGGAGCTGCTTGGGGAATTCTCTTGCCACGTCTCTCCTCTGCCACTGTTTACAGTCTCTGCTGTCAGATGCACGATAAGTTGCTGCTTGGCAGCTGCTGCAGTTTTATTCCTCACCCCTTCTGCCCGTATTTGTGCTTCACTCTGTCTTGCTCACCAGCCTGTAATCTAACTGTGACTGCCCCCCCATCCTCTGTACCGGTAAGACCCACTACTGTCTCCTGCCTCCCGAAGCCATCGCTGGTTGTCTAACACCACCTGACTCAATTCTCCATAAACTCCAGTGTATTCAGAATTCCACTGCTTGCATCCAATCCCATCTGTTCTCCTCATGCCATCTGCACTGCCTCTCCTGGCTGTCGGTTCTTCCCAATTGAAATCAGTCACCTAAACACTGTGGTCTGCTGTTCCCTCTCGGGCTCCCTCTCTTCCTTTAAACTCCCTCCCTGGTTATGATTTTGGGTTCTTTTCTGTTACATAAAATTCTACATACAGTCAAACAGCATGGAAACGGTCATTATGGAGACGGCTGTGAGAAGGACAGGACTGGCAGCTCGATGTTCCTGGATTTCAATTGCTAGAAATACTCAGCAGATCAGACAGCATCTGTGGATGAGGGCAACAGTTAACGATTTAGGTCAAGGAATTTGCAGACCACCCACCCTCCCTCCTGATTCTAACCCTCACCTATGCATTGGCAGCAGTTTGCAGTGGCCAGTTGACCTACCAACCCATACATCATTGGGATATGAGAGGAAATCTTTAGGGCATAATAGGGTGGATGGTGAGAAACTTTTTTTCTCCCCCGTAAGAGAGACATCGGAAACCAGAGGGCGGAGGTTTAAGATGAGGAGACACAGTTAGAGGAAATCTAAGGGGAGGGGGAAAAATTCACTCAAAGGACGGCTGTAATCTGGAATGTATTGTCTGAGAAAGTGTTGGAGGGAGGTGGTACTCACAACATTTAAAATATTTGGATGACCACTTGCATCATCAGTGCATAGAAGGCTGCAGACCAAATGTTGGTCAATGGGACGACTATCAATGGGTACTTAATAGTCAACATGCCCAAAGGGACTGTTTCTGTGCATTTGACTCTGACTTGATCATCTCACTCTTAAATGGTCTATCCTTTATTTTGAAACTGATTTCCCCTGGTTCTGGACTCCTAAGTGTGGGGAAACATCTGTCCTGCACCAGCCCTATGATCTTTTTTTTGCAAGTTGTTTTGTAAACTTCGAGTGATCTTTGTCATTCCTCCTAAACTCTGCAGAATACAGGCCTAGTCTATTCTGTGCTCCTCCACCCTGCAAGCCGAGAATCTTCATTGCACTTTTGATAGACGCTGTAGTCTTTTTAAGAAAGGAGATGAAAACTGTAGTCGAAGTGCGGTCTCACCAGTCCCCACACAATTACAAATCTTTCTGTGAACAGGGGAATGGGTCAAAAATAACTCTTTCACTAGCAACCAAAAGGTTTTTCTCTTCTCTTCCAGATCGAAAACAGCTCTGATGAGTTTGCACTTTACATAGTCCACACCAGTGGAGGTGAGTTGGTGGCCGATTGCTCAGATTGAACAAGTACCTTGGTCTAACAGAACAAGTGTTTGTGCCAGTAAACAAATCTCCAGAGCATGGTGTAAAATAAATTACAAGAGCAAAGAAAATCGGAGCAGGAATAGGCCTCTCAGCCCCTCAAGCCTGGCCTGCTGTTTAATAAGTTCATGGCTGATCCATGCTGGCCTCAACTCTTGTGCCAGGTCCCCATAACCCTCAGTTCCTCGATCTTACAAATGTCTATCTCTCGCCAACTTAAATATATCGAATGATCTTGGCTCCACCTCCCTGGGGCTAGAGAATTCCAGAGATTCAGTACCCTCTAAGAGAAGAAACTTCTGCGTGCCCAGTTCTAAATGACTGCCCCTTACTTTGCAGCCAATCCCACAGGTTTGGAGTGAAGCAGGTGAATAACTCTCAGTTTGGCACTGAGTGGCACAGCTCAGAGCCCCTGCCTTGCATCTCCAGAAACCCAGGTTCAATCCTGACCACGGGTGCTGTCTGTGTGGAATTGTAGGTTCTCCCTGTGGGGTTCCCTCTGGTGTTTCAATTTCCTCTTGTATCCCAAATGTGTACATGTTAGTAGGTCAATTAGGGGCTGTAAATTGCCCTAAGTGTGTAGGTGAGTGGTTACTGGAAATGTTGGGTGATTAAGGGGACATAATTTTAGGGTGATTGGAGGAAGATGCAAGGGGGATGTCAGAGAAGTTTTTTTTTAACAGAGTGGTGGGTGTGTGGAACGCACTGCTGGCAGAGGTTGTGGGGGCAGATACATTAGGGACATTTAAGAGACTCTTAGATTGCCACATGAATGATAGAGAAATAGGGGGCTATGTGGAAGGGAAGGGTTAGATAGATCTTAGAGCAGGATAAAATGTCGGCACAACATTGTGGACTGAAGGGCCTGTACTGTGCTGTAGTGTTCTATGTTAAAGTGAATTAGTATGAATGGGAACTTCATGGTTGGTGTGGACACAGTGGGCTGAAGGGCCTGTTTCCATGCAGTCTGACTCTGAACACAGTAAGCACAAGGTCTAAGGTCCTGCTGCCACTGGACACCAAGAGGCTACGCTCTGTAACAGCTGCTCAACTATTTCCTGGGTGTATTGAAAGGGGAAGCATGAGTGGCTTTGATGCATCGTAAATAGAATGTATTGTGTTGATGGCAGAAGGGACGCAAAGAAATGCACTGATTGTATTTCCAGTATAGATTTTAATGAATAGTTTATTATTTTGGGGGTAAAAATGATCTTAAAGCCCCAGTCAGTTTTCCATTTCATTGTTCATGAATTTTACAGAGAGAACAAAATTGAAGGATTTGGACTACCCTCTCATTACCCGCATTCTTCAGGGACCTTGTGAGGCTATAGCCAAATCTTTCTGATGGAGAAGGACCTGGGGGAAGAAGTCACGTATGATGTACGTCCATTTCTTAATGTTTATTCAACGACTCAATCAATAATATTTGTGCTTGGATCTCTGAAGTGGGACAGATACTTGCACCTCAGTGCAAGTCGTGATCTCGTTGAGTAAGGAAGGTTGCCTGCATTAGGTGATATTGCCGCTAATGTCTTGGGAATAATGTTAATTCAGTGGAACCAGTTTTGGACATTTCCTCTTTCTCCACCCTTGTTCAGGTTGCCCAGTACATCAAGTTTGAAATGCCAGTGCTTCAAAGTTTTATCGTAAAGTTGAAAGAAGAGGAAGATCGTGAAGTGAAAAAGTTAACACGCAAGTAAGTTCCTGTAGAAACTACAGCTTTTAAAAAAATATATACTTTTATAATTAATGGAGATAGTGTTCTAGAAATGGAAAAGTGAAATAATGTGTTTTATTATAATTCAATGCTATGGGCTCTGAACAGTTTGAGTAACTGAATAATATTTGTAAACTAATACTGAACTGATAAAGAAGCTGTAAGCATCACCAGTGATGGGAGTGTACATGGCATGTTTGCACAGGCATGTTTGCACAAGAATGTTTGCACAAGGAATGTGCATGCAATTAAAACAAAAGAATTTGGGAAGGAAAGCTGGTTTGAAATGCACTCGATGAGATTTAATCAAAGATGTAAATAGTGGGTGCCACAGCTTGTAGAGCTGTTGCCTCACTTCCAGTAACCTGGGCTCAATCTTGCCCTCCAGTGCTGTCTTGGAGGTTGCATGTTCTCCCTATGACCACATGGGTTTCCCTTGACTGCTCTATTTTTCCTCCCAGATCCCAACTTCATGCAGATTGGTTGGTTGATTGCTCACTGTAAATTGCCCCTAGTGTGTAGGGGAATGATGTAATCTGGGGAGTTGCTGGGAATGTGGAGAGAGTAAAATGGAATTAGTTTAGGATTAGTGTAACTGGGTGGTTAGTATTTGGTACAGACTCATTGGGCTGAAAGGCCTGTTTTCGTGCAGTATGATGCTATGAATCTTGTGATTCATGGGTGTAGGGCAAAATTTGTTTCACTGGGACAAGGAAAGGTCATTTCCAGCCATTTGGAGGAGTTTGACCATCAGGTGCAGGAGAAGGATGGATGTTCTCTGGAGTCTGCTCCACCATTCAGTAAGATAAAGACCTCCTGGCTGCCCTGTGCTTCCAAAATATTAAAGTTGTACAATCTCATTTTTGATTTTGTAATCTGTCATATTTGTCAACCCAGGAATGCATGGCCTTATTAAGTTGTCCTGTCCCCTTCATAAATCAATGTATGGTGGTTGATGGCAGGCTGATAATATTGAGTTCTGGAGAAATGAACTGAGGCAAGAGCGCAAATCCAACTATGGGTATTGATGTACAATTAGTTAAATCTGGAATGTAAGAAGCTGATATTGGTCATGTTGATCACGCAATCAACAGATCATTGTAAAATGCCATCTGCTTCAGGGAAGGAAATCAGCAATGTTTGCATGGTCTGGCCTCTGTGCAGCTTGAGATCCACAACAATGAGGTGACTGAATTGACCCCAGTTCAATGGATTCATGATGGGCAATAATGCCGTCTGTATCAGTCGCTCGCATCCTGTGAATGAATGATAGCCCCCGAGTTCATGCATCCAAAAATTCCACCACTTAGTTTGCATTCACTTGATTGGGAGAGGAGACTTGGATGTTCCCAGGAATGGGAGAGCTGTAGGTTTTGAGGAAAGACTAAATAAGCGAGGGTGGTCTTTGGAAGAGGAGATGCCGAGGAGAGAATAATTGAAGTGTTTTAAATTGAGGGGCTTAGAGTAAATACGATATTTCCCTTGGACAGAAGGGTCAAAATCCAAAATCCATTCTATTTACAATGCAGCAAAGCCATTCATGCTTCCTAGATTTGGAGCAAATTGGTAGAAAGGAAAGTGAGAATTTTATTTTCACCCCGAGGGATGGTAGGGATCTAGAAGTCAGTCAGTTGAGTTCATTGTCATATGCACAAGTACATGTATGCACAGGTTGCAATGAAAAACTTACTTGCAGCAGCATCATGGCATCATATAAGCAGCATTCACAAGAAAAACATGAATTAAACATATTATTCAGAAATTCTACAAGAAAGAACACAATTAAAATAAGAAAAACTAAGTCCATTTTAGTGCAAAGTGATCAAAGTGGTCATGGTGTTGCTATACTGAGGCAGTGATTAGGGTTGTGCAGGTTGGTTCAAGAACCACATGGTTGAAGGGAAGTAGCTGTTCTTGAAACCTGGTGGTGTGGGACTTCAGGATTCTATACCTCCTGCCCGATGGTAGCTGTGAGAAGGTGGCACGGCCTGGATGGTGGAGATGTTTGATGGAGCACCTCCTGTGGATGCTACTGATGGTGGAAGGAGGTAGAAGCCTAAACCCTCTTCACACTAAATCAACACTTAAATAGATCCATACTTCACATTTCTTCAGATATATGCCCCCAGAATCATAAGTTTTCTTGCATTCTGTTAATCAAACATTCCTCCCACACTGGAGACTTTTTGTTAACACTGGTCTGAGCAAAATGGAGTCTAAGATGATGTTTCCTTTCACAGGTACTCAGTGATGCGTGCAGTTATCGAGACACGTGTACAGGAGCTGACGGAGTCCTGGGCACAGATGTGAGATTCATTCTAGCTGATGGAATGACTTGCTACGAAGTAAGCTGTGGGCAGATGTTCATTGCTGTTGGCACCCTGGTGATCATGCAGAGACTGCTTTCCTGTGCTTGCACTTCAGTGAGGTGTTCCCGCACCATTCAGAATTTCCCTTGCAACAATATGATGGGCGAGGGTTCCTGAAATAACATTGCTAACCCTCTCTGATTGCCTTGGAGTCTGCAGCAAATGGATTAACCGTCAGGACTCTTCTGTGAGTGAAACCCAGGAGGAAAACAAAACTAATCACGGGCATTTTAAAGAGACTTTTTTCCCCCATTTTCTTTTAACACCTTTTGTTTATTAGCTAGAGAAATATAGAAGTTGTGGGCTGTTGAGAAAAGACTGAAAGCCATGAATTAAATCAAAAATAATTTTGCTTTTGTAATTGCTATGGGAACCTGATGATGGACATATTGAGTAACCAATGGTGGAGGCAAGGGGGTGGGACAATTCAAAGTCTTCACCCCTCCCTTCTTGCGTTGGAACCTCCAGGAGACATCCCAATCACTGAAAACTCTGGCTCTGAAAGTTGCAAGAATTCACCTCTGATGAATGCAGTTGATAGTTTACTTGTAATGACTGTTGAGGGCTGACTAGGTTTCTGCAGTTCTCTGGAACATGGCCAGTGTGGTTCACTAGTGAGCAGATATGAACACAAGATGTTTTATTGAAACAGAAGCACAAGCAGGATTGGTGAAGAATCCCTCTACAGCAACAGCACATACTGTCCTCACGTGATGCTCTTGGCCTTTAGCTCGAAGCTTGTAAGTCTAACTGTTGATGAAGGAAGTTCAGTTGACCTGTATGCCCTGCCCTCTTTTTTCACTCCCATGATTCTCTATTGTCCAGTTGACCTTTGCTCCCTCACCCCTAGGTCATAAGGCCATGGAGTCATCCCACACTAGACATCCGATGGTGCTATCATTTGGATTGAAGACCCCACGGCATGGTTGTGCAGAGCAAAGGAGTTCTCTTGCATCCTGAGATCAGTGTTTATCCTTCACTTAAGGTCACCAACACATTATCTGGTCACTATTTCATCGTTATTAGTAGAAGCTTGAGTGCAGTTAGTTGCTGCATTTCCTGCATTACTTCACTGGACGCAACTGGTTAGTGATAGCTGAAGTTTGTGCAATAGCCTGATGAAACCAGTTGGGAGTCCCCAACAACCTGTCGGCTCCAGTGGGTCCACTGCAGCAAGCACCAGTGCAGTCTTTGCTATTGCATGTCGATTCCCCGAAGGCAGGGTGACTGCTGAAGACTGCTTACCACATTTATCCAACGCCATTTCTGAAGATCACTTGGCTTGAAATCTTGTCATGTGCTCTCGGGTCTGAGCACTAAGGGATTGGTTCAGATGAAATTCTTTTGGTAGGAAGTCTAATGACAATCCCAACACTGCTCTGGGAGACTCTGACTCAACCCTTCTGAGCTTAAGATGTGGTTGTGCAGGGCACTGCAGTTGGCATTGCACAGATGGCATTCACATGGTTATTGTCACATTTGCAAAATTGTAGTGTGAACTTGAGTAGCATGGCCTTGAGTGGAAGAGAGCCAGCACAAAGGTTGAAGGGCAGCTTCTGTGTGAGTGCAGGAGTTGCTCTGTAACTGGGCTTAAAGTGGCAACCTGATTCTTCTTCTCGGACTGTGCATGGTCATCTTACAGTGGGTTCTTTCAAGTACTTTATTACTGGGGGGCCCAGGACTCTACCTCCATGGGCACAATATTCCATTGGCTGTTAGAGGCACAAGATGACATCTCATTACCCACCCGCCTCTCGAGGGCAAATCTGGCCCAAAGCTGCCCCAGTAGTTGGGGATTGCAGCTCACTGACAGGATATAGAGGAGCCAAGTTTGTATTTTTTAAAATGCAGACTGTGCTCCCATGTGCATGTTGTGTTAAGGCAAGGAGCTGGTGATTCCAATGCACAGTTTTGCATGTCACATATTAGAACATCCCTGTTTCCCTGAACAAAACCAACTCTGGTTCCCCACACCCTTCAATATGCTGAGGAATTTCTATCCCCTGGCTTGTTACTCAGGCCATGTTTGAAGTACTGCTGGGACAATGCTTGTAACATGTGGGGAAGATGATGTCTTCAGGTGACAAGGTCATGTGGAGCTTTCAGCTTCTCTCCCATTCCCATGTGATCCTGGAGAGCTGACTGCTCCTAGAGAGACGGATGGTTGTCATCAATCTTGCCTGCCGATAGGTATAGCTCCTTGAGAGTAAGATAAAGGGAAGTGGGCATTTTTCTTGATTGAAATGTTGACTGTCTTTGTTTAATAATGCAAACAGCTCAGTGGTGAAAGTGACTCTGAATAATTGCCTGTCCTTTCAGAAACCCACCAGTGTTGTTTCAACAATTACTGACATGGACTTCTCCCCACACTACTTCCAAACTGTTCCAAGGTGCTGGAGGAACTCAGCAGGTCAGGCAGCATCTATGGAGAGAAATGAACAGTCGATGTTTCGGGTCGAGACTCTTCATCAGGACTGGAAAGAAAGAGGGCCGAAGCTTCCTTTCCCATCCTGATGAAGGGTCTTGACTCAAAACGTTGACTGGTTATTTCCCTCCGCAGATGCTGCCTGACCTGCTGAGTTCCTCCAGCATCTTGTGTGTGTTGCTCAGATTCCAGCATCTGCAGTATCTCGTGTCTGCTTCCAAACCGTTCTCCCTGGGTTGCTCAGGAAGGACCACTGGCTTTACTGGGTTAGTTCTCCCACCAGAACGCAACAGACCCTTGATGGTTTTGGTGTCTTTTGATCCTTTTAACAAACCCTTTTCTTGTAAATAAGCATTTTATTTCATTGTCACAATATAAAGTCCAAAATAACTACCTTTTGAAAGGCTTGTTTCTGCTGGCAAGGGAGGAGTATACTCCTCAGTTACCATATATGCATATTATTATAGGTGTAGGGATGGATTTAATGGATGATAGGGACCCTGTTCATTATCACTGGCCACTCGGTGCTGTGTGTAATAGAGTAAGCTGGGTTTTGGTCAATGACGTGAACATTAAGATATAGGCCATTAGCTATCTTGTATATGCAGAAAGCACACTATGTCTCATTCAGAATATAATTGCACTTTTGATGTATGTGATCCAGTTTTGGAAGATAAAATATGGTTCTAACAAATTTACTTTATTGAAGTCCTCTGGTTTAAACTGGCCACTATTAGCCTGAAACTGGTCTGCAAAAACTACATGGTTTTCGCTTGTAACTAATAGTGTTTCTTTTCAAATGGTGTACTTTGCAAGGTATATTCAGGCTCATGTATTTTAATTTGTTAATGAAGCAGTATGTTTCTGCAGAATGTGATTATGGTACATTGTATAATCAGGGTATGGATTCACAGGGCAAACACTGCATAAAAATGAGTGTTGTCCTTGATCCTGACAAGCACAGATGTAAACGGCCAAAGTGTTTCCTGAGATGAAGTGAGTTTGCGTCACTGGATCAGGGGGAAAAATTTATCAAGCTGAGGTCCTAGTTGGATGGATAAAGCCTGCAAACCACCAGCTTTCTGCTACTCCCCTTTCTGAAGGTCACTGCAGTTTCACTTCTTCTAGGCTGCTGTCCTTCCAAGGACACTCTCATTGCTGCATTCCTTGTCTGAAGTGGTCGTGCTTTAAATTCTGGGTGAAAAAATCATCAGCCAGTTGCCCTGGTCTCAGTGGCTGATACATTCCCAGGGCATCAATTCTACCGAAGGTGAAAAACAATTGTTAAAAAAAAAATCTATTTTTCTGTCATGCTACTTAGCACACACTTCAGTAGCTAAAACCTATGAGCTATTTTTAAAAGAATGCAGTTGAATAAACTCTTCATAAATTAATAACAAATGTGACTTTAACTTTTTTGTGTGATGGGGTGAAGTTTGTTCAGGAGCACACTCAGTACTTCGACATCATTTTGCTTTCTTTAATATTCTTTGTGGCATTACTCCACCCAAGAGACAAGATAACAATGAACTAACTAGGGTTTGGAATGAAATAGGTGAACAGTGTAGCGGTTACCATAATGCTATTACAGCACCAGTGACCTGGGTTCAATTCTGGCCACTGTCTGTAAGGAGTTTGTACATTCTCCCCGTGTCTGCGTGGGTTTCCTCGGGTGCTCTGGTTTCCTCCCATATTCCAAAGACATACAAGTTAGGAAGTTGTGGGCATGCTATTTTGGCACCGGAAGTGTGGCGACACTTGCGGGCTGCACCCAGAAACACTCTACGCAAAAAAAAAGATGTATTTCACTGTGTGTTTCGATGTACATGTGACTAATAAAGAAATCTTAACTTATCAAAGAACAGAACAATACAGGGAAAAGGGCCCTTTGGCCCACCATGTCTGTGCTAATCATGGTGCCAATTTAAACTACACATCTGTCTGAACATAGTATATATCCCTTCCTTCCTGTCTATTCACACCAGTCAAAATGCCTCTTAAACATTGTTATTGTATCTGCTTCCACTACTTCACCTGGCAGTGTGTTCCAAACACCAACCAATCTGTAATTTAAAAAAAAATTACCTTGTAAATCTCCTTTTAACTTTTCCCTCTTACCTTTAAAGCTATGCCCTCTAGTATTGACATTTCCACCCTTGGGGGGAGGGGGGGGGGGGAAAGACTCCATCCTCCCTGTCTATGGCTCTCATGATTTTATATACTTTTAACAGGTTGCCCCTCAGTCTCTGACACTCCTGAGAAGAAAACCTGTCCTGCTGGTACAGGTCCCACCTTCCCCAGAAATGATCCTACTGGTCCAAAAATCTAAATCCCTCCCTTCTACACCATCCCTTGCGCCACGCATTCATCCGACCTCTCTATCTATTCCTATCTTGCACAAGCGCATGGCATCAGGAGTAATCCAGAGATTGCACCCTCAGAGGTCTCTAATTGTTACCTTGCATTGCAGGACGTTATCCCTTTCCTCCCAATGTTGTTGGTACTGACATATCACAACCACCAGTTGTTCACTCTCCCCCTTCAGAATGTTCTGCAGCTGTTCCAAGACATCCCGTCCCTGGCACCAGGGAGACACTATACCATCAGAGCATCTTGTTACCGGCCACAGAAACTCCAATCACTTTCTTCCCTGCCACCCCACCCCTCTCCACTCCCAACCATGAGTAGCAGAGACAAACTGTGTCGCTACAAACTTAGCTGTTGCTGATTTTCTTCTGGGAGACCCTCCCCTCAACAGGATTGCAGCACGGTACAGGTCCTCCCTGGGTTATGAACACACAACTTGTGGACACCCTGTACATACAAATGAGCATTTGGGAGACACGGCGGGATGGATTGGCCAGCTGCTGTGGGGCTGCAGGTATCTTCTGCTGGGTGGGAACGTGGTAGTTCTGCCTGCCTTCTCTCCCTACCTCCGAGCCACAACAACCCGGGGGCTGGGTTGGAGCTGAGCAATGCTGAGCAGACTCACTCGCTCGCTCGCTGTGTGTCGGTGAGGCTGGCTCCCAGCTGCTCTTCCTGCTCCTCCTCGCTCTCCTGCACACGGTTTCTGTTCATTTCCGACTTAAGGACGGTTGGGTTATGAACAGTTCTCGGGAACAGAACCCTGTCGTAACCTGGGGACCGCCCGGATACAGTATCTGTTTGAGAGCGGAACAGCTCCAGGTGACTCCTGCACTCTCTACCTGCACCTACTGCTCCAACTAGCGGTTAACATTGCTCTCCTAGCCCGTGTACTCATTGCTGGCTCACCGAACGTGCCATCCACAATGTTCTCATCATCATGGGTGCTCCGAAATGAGTCCATCTGCAGTTGGGAACTGCAGCTGGACACACTTCTGCACACATGGTCGCCAGGGACACTGGAAGTTTCTCTGATTTCCCACATATTGCAGGAGGAGCATTCCATGGGGCGGACTTCTGCCATGAATTACCCTTGATCTAAGCCCTCAGTTATGCACCTGAGAGTACTGTTAATGTGAGGGACATTATTTCCTCTCTGAACACTTCCTACTACAATTTAAAGACACCACCTATACTTTTACCTCAGTGAATGTGAGTGTTAGGGAAAGACGGAAGTACCACCTTTTGCTACACACCAATCAGCTGCTGGACGTCACTCTGAATCGTTGCATCACCTCCAGCTCTGCAGTGGTCTCCATGAGTTGAGTACTGCATCTGTCTCCATCCCACTGCTCTCTCCCAGGTCCTCATCACTCACTGCTGCCTGCCACCTTTCAAGAAAAGGTAGTACATTGTGCAGATAGAAACAAGAAATGAAAGGCAGAGATTGCGAGCAGACAGAGCTGGAGCAGACAGACTGCATTGGAAGGGAATTGAGAGGCCAATGGAATAATTTCTGAACACAGACATAAAATCACCAAAAACTGAGGCTCAAAATGGTACATTTAAAATAAAAACTGGAAGGTTGACCTTACCTTGGTGTGGGTGGAGTGAAAAGGAAAGTTGTAGTTGTGCTTTGGTATTGCAGTATTTGATGGCACAGGTTCGAAAAGATGGATCTTTTGACATCCCATCTCAAATGTTACAGCTTTTGGGTGAGGTGAAGTGCAAATTTTACCAATGTGGTATCAGTTGGAAAACTTGCTTATAGTGTAGAAGGTTAAGGACTTTTTTTTTACAGCTGTTTCAAATGTTAACATGTTTGATGTTATAAATGAAAAGAAACAATATCTGATGGAGCATGGGGAGGAAATGATGGGACCATAATCCTCCAAAGCTAGAGGAGGGTGTAAGGGAATGAAATTGGGATCATCGGACACTCAGCGATAGTAGCTATGGTCCTCTTGCACGGGAGTCAGAAGGTAGTGGTTCACAATTGAGGAAGTGCCTTTCTGAACACAGCTCCCATTCTTCCTTTTGGTGGAGTATGTACAAGGCATGGTTAGTAAGTTTGCAGATGATACGAAAATAGGTATCGGTATTGGTTTATTATTGTCACTGTACCGAGGTACAGTGAAAAAACTTGTCTTGCATACTGATCCTACAGATCAATTCATTACACAGTGCAGTTACCTTGAATTAGTACAAAGTGCATTGATGTAGTACAGGTAAAAACAATAATAACAGTACAGAGTAAAAGTGTCACAGCTACAGAGAATGTGCAGTGCAATAAGGTGCAAGGTCACAACAAGGTAGATCGTGAGTTCAGAGTCCATCTCATTATGTTAAGGAACTGTTCAATAGTCTTAATCACAGTGGGACTAGAAGCTGTCCTTAAGGTCTGGTGGTACGTGCCCTCAGGCTCCTGTATCTTCTACCTGATGGAAGAGGAGAGAAAGAGAATGACCCGGGGGGTGGGGTCCTTTAATAATCAATGCTGGCTGATTCAGCAAGGCAGCAAGAGGGTAAAGACCAGAGTCCAAGGAGGGGAGGCTGGTTTCCGTGACGTGCTGGGCTGTGTCCACAACTCTCTTGTGGTGGTGCAGACAGTGAAGTCGGTTATCAGGACTTACAGAGGGATCTTGATCAGCTGGGTCAGTAGGCTGAGGAATGGTAAATGGAGTTTAATTCGGATAAGTGCGAGGTGTTGCATTTTATGAAGACAAATCAGGGTAGGGCTTTTAGAGTGAACGGTAGGGCCCTGGGGAGTGTTGTAGAACAGAGGGACCAGGTAAATAGTTCTGTGGAGACGGAGGTGAGAGAGGCTTTTGGCATACTGTCCTTCATTAGTTTGGACATTGAGTATAGAAGTGGGATGTTATGTTTCAAGACATTGGTGAGGCTGCCTTTGGAATATTGTGCTCCGTTTTGGTCAACCTGCTACAGGAAAGATGCCATTAAGCTGGAAGAGTGCATAAGAGATTTACAAGGCTGTTGCCAGGACTCAAGGGACTGAGTTTTAGAGAGAGATTGAGCCGGTTGGGACCTTATTCATTGGTGCAGAGAAGAATGAGGGGTGACCATATAGAGGTGTATAAAATCATGAGGGACATGGATAGGGTGAATGCGCACAGTCTTTTTCCAGGATTGGGGAATCAAGAACTAGAGGGCATAGGTTTAGGATGAGAGGGGAGAGATTTAATAGGAACCTGAGGGGGAATTTTTTTCACCCAGAGGTTAGTCAGTGTATGGAATGAGTTGCCAGAGGAAGTGGTTGAGGCAGGTACATTAACAACAATTAAAGGGCAATTGAACAGGTACATGGATAGGAAAGGTTTAGAGGGAAATGGGCCAGATGCAGCCAAAATGGGACCAGCTTAGATAGGAAACTTAGTCGGCATGGACCAGTTGGGCGAAGGGCCTGTTTCCATGCTCTATGACTCTATGACTCTATGTAAAAGTTCCCAAAGCTTATTTCTTAACCAATCACAGCCCAGCTGTTCTGGTCCAAGGAGTGCTTCAGCTGGAATCTCTGGGCAGGCTTGGTAGTGTAGCTGTTAGCATGACGCTTTACAGCACCAGCAACCCAGGTTCAATTCCAGCCGCTGTCTGTAAGGAGTTTGTACGTTCTCCCCGTGACTGCGTGGGTTTCCTCTGGGTGCTGCGGTTTTCCTCCCACATTCTAAAGACATACGGGTTAGGAAGTTGTGGGCATGCTATGTTGGCGACAGAAGCATGGCGACACTTGCAGTCTGGCCCCCAGAACACTACGCAAAAAGATGTATTTCACTGTGTTTTTCGATGTACAAGTGACTAATAAAGATATCTTATCTTATCTTATCTTAAGTTACTTTGTACCTACCAGTGACTTGGGATAAAGACTGACAGTAAAGTGGACCCTAAGACCAATACACTAAATTTAATACAGAAACATAAAATGCTGGAAGAACTCAGTCAGGCAACATCTGAGGAGAGAGAAGCCACCGTTAACATTTCACATCAGAACTGGGGGCAGAGTAGAGGGGTTACAGTTTTCAAAACAGAGCTGGGGGTGAGGAGTGAGGTGTCAGGCAAAAGACTACATGGGGATTGGTTAAGGCAGGCTAGGTGATAAGGAGGCAAGAGCACTGACTGCTGGGAAGGGATTTGTAGAAGTGAGTTGAGAAGGGGCACGATGATGGGGATTGATGAGAGACCAATTTACTTGAAGTTGGAATATTTAAAGTTTTATCCCAGAATGTAGAAAAGTGCCTAAACGGAAGATAAGACATCCCTCATTTACTTGGGCCTCACCATAGCAGTGGAGAAGTCCACAGACAGGCAGGTCGGAAATAGCGGTGGGGACTGAGAACTGAGGTGGCATGTAACAGGAAGCTTAGGAAAGAGATCACCCAATCGAGTTTGGTTCCTCTGATGTTGAGGAAGCCGCAATGTGAACACCAAATGCGGTTGCACTAGATTGAAGGAGTGTGGGTGAATCGTTGCATTGTTTGGGTCCCTGACAGAATTTAAAAAACGGATCTTCGCAAAGAAGGACCCGCTGTCTGGAGTACATCTGTAGGTATCTACAACGAGAGTTGGGAAAATTAATTCTGGACCTTAATGCATTTGCAGAACCTTTGCACTTGCTTATTTGCAGGGCGTGTTCCAATTTCAGTACAATATAGTGCTCATTAAGAATGACTGTTCATCTGCAACTTGCAATTGGCTACAACAGTGGCTGCTGCTCACTGTTGCCATCATGTGGACAATGATGTTACAACAGTTGGATTCTCTGAAAAACATTATATTTGACCATTTTAAAGTCATTGAATGCAAATTTCCCAAATCATCCAAACTGAATTATACTAAAAGTAATGAGGTAGATGCTGTGAAGCTCACAAGAGAGGCAGTAAAGGGAAGAAGAAATTAATTCAGTGAGTGTAACGTCTGTTCAGCTTTCAAAACCATTTCAACTTCCCTTCTTCCCACTGCTGTAATGTATCCTCCAGCTTCAAAATATTAATATCAATACTCTTCTAATTATCGTTATTCAGGTCATTTCACCATTTAAAATATTGTCTTGGTTTCAAGCTCTGGAAATCCTTTCCTGAACACGGTAGTGCAGCGGTTAGCGTAATGCTTTACAGCACCAGCAACCCGAGTTCAATTCCGGCCGCTGTCTGTAAGGAGTCTGTACGTTCTCCCCGTGACTGCGTGGGTTTCCTCCGGGTGCTCCAGTTTCCTCCCATGTTCCAAAGACGTATGGGTTAGGAAGTTGTGGGCATGCTATGTTGGTGCCGGAAGTGTGGCGACACTTGCGGGCGGCCCCCAGAATAGCCCACGCAAAAGATGCATTTCACTGTGTGTTTTGATGTACATGTGACAAATAAGATATCTTATCTTAGAGTGACCATTATTCTGTAAGTTCGAGGTAGTTATAGAAAGGGATAAGGTTGGACCTCAAGTTAAGGTCTTGAATTGGAAGAAGGTTGATTTCAATAGTGTAATAGAGGACCTGGCAAAAGTAGGTTGGAGACTGATGCTTGTGGGGTGTAAAATGGCAGCTGACATGTGGAAGTCCTTCTGAAGAGAATTGGTAAGAGTAGAGGGCCAGCATGTTCTCATCAGGGTGAAAAGCAAAGGTGGCAAGATTAGTGAAACTTGGATGACAAAGTTTTGATCAGGAGAAAGGAGGAAACATATGGAAGATATAGGCAACTGGGATCAAGGAAGTCTCTTGAAGAATATCGAGTGTGTAGAAGAGAAAAGAAAGAAATTAGGAGGGCCAAAAGGAGTAACAAAATAACTTTGACAAGTAAAATTAAGGAGAATACAAAGACATTCTGTAAGTATGTAGGGATAGAGGCCATCCAGGGAAAGAGTGGGTCCCTTGGAGTCCAAAGTGGGAATCTATGCGTGGAGCCAGGAGATGTGGGGGAAGTCCTAAAAGTGAGTACTTTTCATCTGCATTCACCAAGGAGAAGGACATGGACGATAGTGAGGTTAGGGAGGGGTAAGTGGATAACCTGGAGCAGGTCAATATTAAGAAGGATGAAATGTTAGATGTCACGGGGTGCATGAATGTTGATAAATCCCCAGGGCTGGGTGTGATCTATCCAGCGTCCTGGGGCAGTGATGGAGATTTTGAATCTTTGTTAGCCACAGGTGAGGTGCCAGAAGACTGGAGGATAGTGAATGCTATTCCTTTATTTAAGAAGAACAGCAGGCATAAGCCAGGTAACTCCAGTCTTACATCAGCAATGGAGAAATTATGGGGAAAATTCCTAAGGGATAGGATTTATGTATATTCGGAAAGGCAGAGGGTGATCAGGAATAGTCTGCATGGCTTTGTTGGGGAAGTCCTGCCTCACATACTTGATTGAGTTTTTTGAGGAGTTAACCGAGATGATTGATGAAGGCAGAGTGTTAGACATTGCCTATATGTAGTTTAGTAAGGCATTTGAAAGGATCCTTGTGGTAGGCTGGTCCAGAAGGTTAGGACACATGGGATTGAAAGTGAGCTGGCTAATTGGATCCAAAATTGGCTTGATGATAGGAAGCAGAGAGTAATGGTGGAAGGAAGCTTTTCTGATTGGAAGTCTGCGACCAGTGGTGCACCGCAGGGATCGGTGCTGGGACACTTGTTATTTGTGAACTACATTAATGACTTGGATGTGAAAGTAGGAAGTATGATTAGTCAGCTTGTGGATGGCATGGAAGTTGGTGGCGCTGTGGATAGTGAGGAAGGTTGTCTAGGTCCACAGCAGGATATAGGTCAGATTGAAAGTTGGGTGGAGCGTTGGTAGATGGAGTTTAATCCCAACAAGTGCAAGGTGATGCATTTTGGGAAATCGGATAGGGGTAGGATATATACAGTCAATGGTAGGGCACTAAGGAATGTTGATAAACAGAGGGACCTTGGGGTTCAAGTCCATAGTTCCATGAAATTGGCAGTGCAGGTAGATTGGGTGGTGGAGAAGGCATATGGCACGTTTGACTTCATTTGTTGAGGCACAGAATATAAAAGTTGGGATGTTATGTTGCAAATTTACAGGACATTAGTTGAACCGCACTTGGAGTATTGTGTGCAGTTCTGGTCATCATTTCTGGTCACCACACTATAGGAAGGATGTGGTTGTGGTGGAAACAGTGCAGAGGAGATTCACCACAAGAGACTGCAGATGCTGGAACCTGGAGCATCTGCTGGAACTCAGAGGGCTGAGCAGCATCTGTGGGGGGAAAAGGAGTCGTCGATGTTTTGGGTCAAAACCTTGCATCAGGACTGAGAGTGAAGGTAGCCGGTATAAAGAGGAGAAGGGGGAGGGCTGAGACGGGGGTTTGGGAGGTAACAGGTGGACAGAGGAAGAGCGAGGGACGATGGGCAGATGGGGCCAGATGCAGGAGGGGGAGGGGTGGAGTTGGGAGACAGAGGGTGGGTGGTAGGTGGAAGCACACAAGGATAAAAAGGCAGATGGAGTTAGGTGGGGGCAGGGGAGGGTAAAGATGGAGACAGAGGCTAAAGGGTGATAAACAGGGACACAAAGACGCCAAGTGCTGGAACTCTTAGTAATCATCCCTCCAAGTGCTCTAAGTAATCATCCCTCACTGCTCCCCGGTCGACTGTGTCATCCCTCCACAGTCTCGTTATACCAGCTATCTTCCCTTTCTGGATTCACCAGGATGTTGCCTGGATTGGAGCTCCGTAATTATGGGGAGAGCTTGGATAGTCTGGGTTTGTTTTCTCTTGAGTGAAGGAGGCTGAGGGGTGACCTGATAGAGGTTTATAAAATAAGAGACAAAGATAGGGTAGATAGTCAGAATTTTCCCATGGTGGGGATATCAAAAACAAGAGGGCAGAAGTTTATGGGGATTTGAGGGAAAAGATTTTTTTTAAGCAGGGAGTGGTTGGTATCTGAAACGTGCTGCCAGAGGAGGCGGTGGAGTCAGATACAACCACTGCACTTAAGAGACATAAGAGGCACTTAAACAGCAAGACTCGCGAACTTAATGCAGGCAAATGGGATAAGTATGGATGGGCAAAAGGTCGGCATGGACATGATGGGTGAAGGGCCCTATGACTCTATGGCCTTTTTTTAATCTCCTTTTCCCAGTTCTGACAAAGGATCTCCAAAATGAAGCAGTAACTCTGTTTCTTCTGTCCACAGATGCTGCCTGACCTGCTGAGTGTTTCCAGCATTTTCTGTTTTTATTTCTTGGGAAACAATCCTTAAACTTTGTTCAAGCTTTATCCCCAGTATCTCCTTTGCATTAAGTTTTACTTCAACATCCTAAAGCACATCGAAACTTTTCAGTATGTGAAACTAGGTGGGATTGAGGATGGGAGGAGACTTGGGAAACAAGCTAAATGGATGTGAATCAAAGCCAGAGATAAATAGCAAGTGAACAGAATCACCAAATTAATATATTGTAACCATATTATGAAGACAAGTGGGATATTAAATCCCAAGTTATAAACATTTGGCAAGACCATATCAGTGCAATGTGGTTGTACTAATTTTCACATTATACTGATCCGTGGTTATAAACTGCACTTAAGGTATTGAGTTGGTCAATAGCAGGTGGCAGAAACCTGCTCTTAACACATTCTGCAGTGTGCTAAGGGAATTCTACATCGAAGTGAATGCGAATACAGGCTATCATAGAATTATACATCATGGAGACAGGCTCTTCAGCCCACCAAGTCTGCACTGAACATCAAGCCCCCACTTATACTAATCCTACACTGATCCCATTTTATTGTCCCCACATTAACATCATCCTCATGCTTTAACTCTTTCAGCTTTGGTGTCATATTCTCTGTTGTAGGCACACCAAGACAACATCACTTTTAGGCTGCACTGCCTAGGAATGAACACAGGGAGGCTGCATTACTTAGGCAACAGTTTTTATAAATTAACTATTAACCTTCAGCATTTTGTATTCCAAACTTTTGAGACAAAAGTAACATTTCAGACCTGTATAAAATTATTTTCTAGCGCTGCCTGCTGCTCTGTAACGTTTTCTTTATGTAAACCCCATGAACCCCCTCTGTTCCCCCAATTCTGTGTTTTTCTTCATTTATAAAATGGTCTTACATAATTGACAGAACAGAATCAAGAGTCTGAAAGACTTGCTTGTATGAATGACAAACTCTGACAATAACTGCAACTTACATCTTCATAACACTTTCGTCGTAGTTAAATGGAAACATAGCAGAAAGAGGCCAATCAGCCCTTTGAGTCTTCTCCATCATTCAACATGATCATGACGGATCCTCTATCCTGATACCATTTTCCCTCTCTTGCCACATTCCCATTGATAGATTTTGCATCTAGAAATCCATCTATCTTCTTAAGTGTATTCATCAAAGACCTCCACAGCCTTCTGTCCCATGGCTAAGTCATCAGGGTAACTTTGTCACTGAGATACAGAAGGACAAATTGGGTGATTTGCGAGAGGGGTTTTAGGAAGTATGTTTACAGGGAGAGGCAGAGAGATGGGGGGGGGGGATGGTAAAGGAATGGAATTTCAGATCCGATATTCCCTCTGTCCTATTCACCTCTCCCCCCACCACCCCCCACCCCCAGCTTCTCTGCGAAGTAAAACGGCCTGAAACCTGAAAAGTTAATTCTGTTTCGCTCTCGGCAGATGCTGCCCGACCTGCTGAGTCTTTCCAGCATTTTTGATTTTCTTTCAGATTTCCAGCAACTACGGATTTTTTTGATTTTTTTGTACAACAATTAAAACTGTTATTGTTTTTACCTGTTCCACATCAGTGGACTCTACTATCTCAATGTAACTGCACTGTGTATAATGAATTGACCTGTACGATCGGTATGCAAGACAAGTTTTTCACTGTAAGTGACAATAATAAACCAATACTGGAATGTGTAAGAGGTCAGATTTGGAGCAGCAAGTAGAATGCGGGGTTTTGTAGGGTTAGAAGATACGGGGATTGTGGAGTGAACTGTGAACCTGGGGGGGGGGGGGGGGGGGGGGGGAGGTGTGTGGAGCTGGTAGCTGGGATAACCCTGCATTTTCGAGCACTGTTCAACTATTCTGCAGGCTTGGTGGAGGTCACTCAGCCCCATAGGTGGCGGTGTCATGGGTGTCGGTTCTCAGCAGCCTTGCAGTTTCAGTGCGTTGTTCTACCGGGCCGCCCGCAACCCGAGCGCGCATGCGCCGGAGGCGATTGTAACAAATGGAGTGGCTGTGACAGTCTGCAGTGTATCTGTTGCCGCTCTGACATTGGGGCGGATCGGAGCCATTCCCTCTCTCACAGCGAGAAGTCCGTTTCGGTTTGACCGATAAGAGGATCTCACAAGTGAGTTGCAAATTGCAGTTAAATATCGACCCATCCCCAGGCAAATAAAAATGAGGAGATTTGTTTTCTGTCGCTGTTTGACGGAGTGGTGAATTGCTCACCTTCGTGGACATATGGATGTATTAAGGCAGTGTCGTTTGTGAAGGCCTTTGATCCTGGAGAGTTGGCGTCTTGTTATCAATGTGACCTTGTATGCATTCAGTGTGATCAGAGACTGTGCAGGTCTCACTGACTGCCCTTGATTTGGGCAACTGTGTCTTGTGGTCTGTGGTGGGCTTTTCTGACGTCGTAAGAAGTCCTTGGAGCACTAATTGTTATAGAATGAAATGCACTTAGGGTTTTCGTGTGCATGGTCGGTTAATTGGCTACTGTAAATTACTGCTAAAAGAATCAAAGGGGAATTGATGGGCATGTATTAAGAAGAATAAATTGCTGGCGTACGGGGAAATAAGTAAGTAGTGAGACTAATGGAATCACTCCTTTGGGAATCAACGTGGATCTGATGGGCTGAATGGCCTCAGTCGTTATAAGACGTGCCTGGACACTCACACAGTTAGAGCTGCTGTAACCTCTGTCTCTGGGGTGAGAATGTTAACCAAGTAATCACCTGAGTAAGCCAATAATTTAGTGTGAGATGGTGGGATATTGGTAATAGTCATAGATGCACGGCACTCCTGGTATGGGATGCAGAGTGAGATTTAGAGAGTTATATGTTATTCAAAGCAAATTTCAGTTGAATTGTTCTTATGAAGCAAACAAGCTGAATTGGGTCAAGATATATTTGTCCAATGATTTTAAATTTTTTTCCTGTTTTTGCTCTTTATGCAAGATTTGGATTTGCTGTGTTTTCTACAGTCCATTCCCTTTATTTTCTGTGGCTGCTGTGTTTGACTTTGGCTCACCCTGGCGCTTTTCCGTCTGGATGGAGTTTACCTCTCGAAGCAGGAAGCAGAATTTGCAGATAAAATTTCCGAAGAGCTGGAATGTCTTCTTTCACAAACCATTCACGATCCAAAAAAGTAAGCAGACTAAGTCTGGCTGTCAGCTTCTGTCTTAGCTTGAAAATGTCTAAGGACGTGAAATTGATATGTCACATTGTGGACGTGAGTGTCGGTTGCAGGGTTCGGTTCACAGTGTGTAACAGGATGGCCTTTTCCTTTACCAATGATAGTGAAGGGAGAGCTACCTTGTTGGGGTACAACCTCCAAAGATAACTAACTTATACACTGATAAACCCATTGCACACAGTCCTTTCAGCATTCTAGGCACGATGGTCAGTGCAGACTCATAGAATAGTGAGGAGCAGAGCCTGATTTTATATGGAGCAACACAGTGGTGCAGCTAGGAGAGCTGTTGCCTTGCAGCTCCAGAGGCCTGGAGCTGATCCTGACTTTTGGATCTGTCAGTGTGGAGTTTACATGTTCTCCCTGAGACTGGGTGGGCTTCCCCCCAGGTGCTCCGGTTTCCTTCCCAGATGTGTGGGTTGGTAGATTAATCAGCCGCTGTAAATTGTCCCTATTGTGTAGGTGAGTGGTAGATACCTGGGGGCTGTTGATGGGAATGTGGGGAGAGTTTTAAAAAATGGGATCAGTGTCGGTGGGTGCTTGATGGTCAGCATACACTTGTGGAAACAAAGGGCCTGTTTCCATGCTCTGTGACTCTCTGACTCTATATGGAGTGGGTGTGGTGAATGGCATGGATGCATTTGGAGGTTGGAGGGAAGACAGGTGAATGGGCAGGAAAGGACTGTAGATGACCTAGACTGCAGCTGTGGTTTGGTTGATAGCAGTTTAGTCTCTGAGTTAGAAGGTTAGTGCCTTCACATTCCTCATCGGAGATGAGCACAGAATTTAGGCTGATACTCCGCAGTAGTGCAGGGTGGCAGCAGTGTTAGGGTGTCATCATCTTCAAATGATAAACCAAGCCTATGGCTACCCCAGCAAATGGATGTGAAATATATCATGGTGCTACTTTGAAGTTCTTCCCAGTGACTGGGACAGTGTTTAACCCCTCAACCAATGCTTAAAATAGAACGTTTGATGATTACCACTGTGCTGTCTGTGGGAGCTTGCTATGCACAAATCACTTTCCTTGCATCACAAAATTACTTCTTATTGGCTGTGGTTATGAAAGGTAATGAAATGTAGGCCTGCCTGTTATAAATCCAAATTGTTGTTTGTTGTTATCTTTGCCGTCTGTCTGCAGAGTGCTGCTGTTTTCCACCACTGCCAAGTCGTTTACGTTACCTGATTCATCGGATTGTGGAGAACTTTGACTCCCTGAGTAGCTTCTCTGTTGGAGAGGGAGATGGGCGGAGACGGCTGTATGCCTGACTGAAATGAGGTAAGCTGGAAGAGACTGAGGGGGAAAACTTGGGTTTGCCTCTGTTCACTGATGTCTGTTCCTCTGAGCATTGCAGATTCTGATTGGCAACTCTGGGAATAGATGGTGTGTTGCTTGAATGTTGGCTAAATGGAGGCCAAATGCTTGGCTCAAACAGCAAGAGAGAATTCTAAACTAAAGTACCAGAAGTAAATACCGTAAAATATTCTACGGATCAGGCAGCATCTGTGGAGAAAGAAACTCAGCTGATGTTTTGTGTCAATGAGTTTTCCTCAGAACTGGAAGAACTTGGGTTTTAAGATGCAGAGAGAGGGATGAAAGGAGTAGAGATTAAAAGGTGATGGTTGTGGGAAGGTGGGAGAAATTGAATAACAGAAGGGATGATGGTGTCAGACAAAAGGGGATAAGGAATAAAATGTGTTAATGAGAATAGCAGAATCATTATCTGAAATTGTCACAGATTGTTTGTGTCTGCGAAGGCCCTGAAGTGTTTAGTCAGAAGTCGAGGTGCTTATTTTGAGCTTAAGTTGGGCTTCATTGGAACAGTTTAGGAGTCCAACGGATGAGGTTTAAATGGAAGCCAGATGGCGGATTAAAGTGATGGGCCTCAAAAGCTTGGAGTTCAACCTGTGGATCGAATGGAGGTGTTCTACAAAGTAGCTGGCCTGATCTGTGTTTGCTTTCCCCAGTATACTAAATAAAAGAAGGATAAGTAAGTTGCTGTATCACTGGAAGAAGAGATTCGAGACTTGGATGGTGGTGGGTGGGGGGGGGGGGGTGGTGGGGGGTTGAGTGAGGACCAGGTTTTGCAAGTCCTGTGGTTTGCACAGAAGGTGTGTAGGTTGTGATAGCAGAAGGGACCATGGTGTTGCAGAAGATAAGGCTGAAAGGGACGAGGAAGATGTGTATCAACACTCACAAAATGCTGGAGGAGGTCAGGCAGCATCTATGGAGGCAAATGAAACATACGACGTTTGGACTCTTCATCAGGTCTGGAAAGAAAGAGCGTAGAAGCCAGAATAAAAGGGTGGAGAGAGCTGATGCGGTGAATCCAGATGAGGGGGGATGGTGGGGGAAGTAGGAATGATGTGAGAACCTGGGAGGTGATAGGTGGAAGAGGCAAAGGGTTGAATGTGCGTTTGTTGGTGGCATCGTGCTGGAGGTTGTGCAATATGATGGTGGATGATCCATTTTATAAGTGGCTGGTGGGGAGGAGGGTGAGAATAAGGGTAACCCTGGAGTGGTCCTGGGACAGGGAGGTAGGGGTGAGAGCAGGTGTGGAATGGACACAGTTGAAGGTCTTGCCAAATATGGTGCCAGGGGAATCCTCAATTGAGGGGAAAAGCAGGAGGTACTGGTAAGGAAGTTAGTGTTGTCAAGTGAGACTGAGTCTTAAGAAACTGGGAGATTGAAGGGGGACTCCTTGCAGGTAATGGGGTGGCAGGGAAGTAGGTATGGGGGACATTTGGATTATAGATATTGGCCCTTCTAGGACAAATTAATGTCTTTAGATGATGGCTGGGATGGAATCAGCTGCCTGATGTTTCACCAGGTGAATAGTATCTAACCCAGGAAGATTCGGGGTTGGTGGTACGGTGAGGGGTGGAGTCAGTGTATGTTTTTAACATTGGCTATCTAAATGGCCAGCCTGAGTTTGCAGACTGAATAATGAATGGAATCCTACAGGATGCGCCTCGGTGCTGTGCTCCTGCTGGGTCTGGTGGAGGTATGGTTAAGCCTCCACGTGTGAATCTTTCCATTTCTAATATTTGTCCAGTTCCCCAATTGAAAGTCCCAGCTGAATCTGCTTCCATCACCCTTTCGGGCACTGTGCTGTGCTACCAAATAAAATGCAGTGGAATTCATCTCCCCTCCAATTCCTTTGCCATTGGAAATTTTCTCCTAATCAAAACCAACACTTCTATTAGATCTCTCCTTAACCTGCACTGTAAGGAAAACAATTTCAACTTTTCCATCTCTCCCCATATCAAGTTCTTTATCCCATTACTGCTATGATATATCTCTTCTGGATTTTCTTAAAGGCTTAAGCTTCTTTTCAAAATTAGTTATATCCAGTAGTGGATGCCATACTGGCCCAGCCAGAGGTTTTAGAAAGGTTTAATATAATTTCCAGAAGAATTGTATGATTGGAACCAGGTAATTAAACCTTGAATCCGTAGTAACTTCCTTCCTGTCCCATGTTAGTTGATAAAAATTTATCAAAGCTTCCTGAAGAATTGCATAGTTGTGTGTCAGTGTAGCAAAACTGTATCAACTTTTTATTCTGATCTCCGCATTGGTTGAAACTGTTAAAGGTTCCCTTCTGGTCATCAGACCCATCCTTTGAAACTGCGTCACAACCTCCTTCTCAGGGTAAATGACACTTAACCCCTTCATCCTTGCAAAATGCTGTCCCCCTCCAGTTCTCTGGTCCTTCCACGTGCTGTGGCCTCCCAAACTGCGTCCATCCTACCCAGGATGTTTACTGGAATTCCTTCAAACAGATTTCCACCCCTATCATAGTGTGGAGATGGCTCTGATCAAAATTGCAAATGACATCCTATGTGATGGTGACAAAGGTAATCTATCCTTCCTCGGTCTCCTTGATCTGTCCACAGTCTTTGATGTGGCTGACCACACCATCCTATTCCAATTCTTTCCACCTTGTCCCTGCTAGGTGGGACACTACTAGCATGGGTTCATGCTATCCATCCAGTTGTAGCCAGAGAATCTACAGCAGTGGCTTATCATCCCATGTCTGCATTGTTCCCTTTGGTGTCTCCAAAAGATCTGCCCTATAAAGAGATCCCCTCCTGTTTCTCACTGATATGCTTGACCTTGGCAACGTCATCTAAACACAAGATTTCACTTTTCACTGGGTGCTGAAGACGCCCAACTGTACCAGACCACCACTTGCATTGACTGCTGCACTGTCTGTAATTTGCCAGGCTGTTTGTGCTGGCTCTATGAGCAGAAATTTCATCCAACAAAGCAGAGAGGTCGGTAACTGAGGAGCATAAACTTTAAGGTTACTGGCAGGATTTATTGGGTAGTTGACAGAAAAAAGTCCCATTTAGAGTAGTGGGATCTGGTACTTGTTGCCTGAAAGAGTGGTTGAAGCAGAATGTTTAGTACAATCAATGTGTCTGGAAGGATAAAACTAGCATACCGAGAGTCAGAAAATGAAATTATGCCTAAATAGTATTTTTTTTAACACAATGGGGCCAAATGTCTCCTGCTGCTAATTCTTGTTTTCAATCTTTTTATTAGTTTCCAAATTAATACAGATTAATATTATAACGTCAATGATTGTACATGTAATACAAAGAGATCAAGAGAACAATCATGGCATAGATAATCATAAAGAATAATAAAATATTTTTAAAAAACTCTACGATCTCACCATCTCTTAGTAGTATGAATACAATATAAAGAAAGGAAAGAGGAAGATTTATTGTGTATATAAAAGAAAAGAAAAAGAATCCTCAAATCAATAAAAGATTGTAAATAATATAACAAACCAAACTGAAAAGAAAATTTCAAAAAAAAGACAAAAAAAAACTGGACTGAAATTTCTCAATAGAAACAGAGAAATGTCGTCAACTCCGTTCCTCTAAATTGAAAAGTTATTGAAAAGGGATCTATATCATATGAAAGTATTGAATAAATGGACTCCAAATATCTTCAAATTTAAGCGAAGGATCGACAGTACCACTCCTAATTTTTTCCAAGTTTAAACATGATATAGTTTGAGAGAACCATTGAAAAGTAGTAGGGGGTATTGGATCCTTCCATTTAAGCAAAATGGATCGTTTGGCCATTAATGTGACAAAGGCAATCGTACGGTTAGCGGAAGCAGATAAATGGCCAGACTCTATCCTTGGTAATCCAAAAATTGCAGTGATAGAGTGAGGTTGTTAATCAATATTCAATACAGTTGAGATAATGTTAAAAATGTCTTTCCAATATTTTTCCAGAAGAGGAGAGGACCAGCTCCTGCTGTAATTCAATGCTGGAATTGTTGTAGTACTGAAGCCATTTGGTGCATCAGGACTGAGCCACTCTTTGCAATTGCACCCCAGTCAGTCCCATTCCCCAGCTCTTTCCTGCAGACTGTGAGTCCCTCCATAATCGATCCAATTCCATTTTTGAAAGTGCTTCTAAACCCTGTCAGGTGGTGAATTCCAGGTCATAATCATTTGGTGTGAGTAAATGATCTTTCTCATATCGCTTCTGGTTCTTTTGCCAGTCATCTTCTCCTGTGGTTCCTGATCTACCCCCCCACCAATGGGAACAGTTCCTCTTTTGTTACTTATTTCTCTTTCCCTGATGATTGTTAAGAAAGCCAAAGTAATCACTTTTAGTCCCATCCCAACTCCATTTCCCATCCACCTATTCCATTGCTCCCCCAGTAACTCCCTGAAACTGAACAGATTTTTTTTTACCTCAATGTCATATTTAATCCCAGTTAGTTTTGGATCTCCATGCTATCACCCAGACTGCCTGCCTCCACCTTGGGATCACTGTCCTGTCCCAGTTCAAATGCAGCTGAAGCCATCGTCAACTCTAGACTTGGCTATTCCAATGCATTTCTGGCATGTGTGTTACTCAGTACAGTCTTGAGATCATCCAGAAGTCAGCTGCCTATACTTGCAGTATCCTGTCCTACCATTACCCTGTGCTTGCTGGTTGTCCTGTAACATTCCTGTTTTCAAATTTCTCCCTCTATTTTCACCTTTCCTCCTCCCCTCACCACTTCTCTCCGACCTCCTCAAGTCTTGAAAACCCTAAGATATCTGTGCATTTCCTATTCTGAGCTCTCATTCATCCCCAAGTTTAATTACTCACCATTGGCGGCTGTGCTATCCTCTGTCAAGGTCCAAAGCTGTGAGATTCCTTCCCTGAATCTCCTCACATCAACCACCTTTAAGATGCTCCTTAAAGTCCTAGAATCCTACGGCATGGAAACAGGAACCCCAACCTACCAAGTTCACGCTGACACCAAGTAATAATGTGTGAACACTTTGGTATGCAGAGCTGTGAAACTAACTGAACATTCAGAGCCTTAAACCGAAGCAAGATTATTAAATAAATATCAGTGAATGTTGATTTTCTTCCCCCTCGAACTGGCAGATCCTATTCCTACGTTACTTCCATTTTATTCACGGCACATTGCCTTTAAACTTCTCCAGATTCTCTGACACACAAGGGGCAATTTACAGTGGTCAATTAACCTGCTGACCCACTTTGGGATGTCAGATGCATCACAGCTTGGTATGGTGACTGTGCCGCCCAAGACAGCAAGAAAATGCAAAGATTTGTGAACGCAGCCCAGTCTGTCATGCAAACTGGCCTCCACTCCATTGACTTTGTCTACACTTACTGCTGCCTCGGGAAAGCAGCCAACATAATCGTGGACCCCTCCCAACCTGGTCATTGTCTCTTCTCCCCTCCCCTCGGCTCAAGGACAGCTTCTATCCTGCTGTTATCAGACTCCTGAACAGACCTCTTATGCACTAAAGATCAACTCTTAATCTCTCAATCTACCTTGTCATGGCCCTTGCACTTCATTCACCTACCTGCACTGCATTTTCTCTGTAACTGCAACACTAGATTCTGCATTCTGTTTTTTTTCTTTTTGTACTACCTTGATGTAGTTATGTATGGAATGCTCTGTCTGGATGACATGCAGACAAAGCTTTTCACTGTTTCTCGGTACATGTGACAATAATAAGCCAATCACCAAACCACAGCACCCTGGGGAAACCCATGCAGTCATGGTGAGAATGTGCAAACTCCATACCGACAGCACCCGAGTTCAGGATTGAACCTCGGTCACTGGAGTGTGAGGCAGCAGCTTTACTAGCTGCGCCACTGTTTCACCCATAGGAAATACCAGGAGTAGGCCAAATGGTCCTTCGAGTCTGCTCTACTAGTGAATAAAATCACGGCAAATCCTCTCCGAGTCCCACTTTCCCATCCTGTTTTCATGCTCTTCGATATTTTTAGAATCCCAACATCTATTGATCTCGTTCTGGACTTTAATTGAAGTGGACTTGGTTTATTGTCACTTGTACCGGGGTACAGTGAAAAGCTTATCTTATGTACTGTTCATACGGATCAATTCATTACACAGTACATTGAGGTAGTACAAGGTAAAACATTACAGAATACAGAATAAAGTGTAACAGCTACAGAGAAAGTGCAGTGCAGGTAGACAATAAGGTGCAAGGTCATAACGAGGTAGGTTGTGAGGTCATGAGTCCATCTTATCGTACTAGGGAACTGTTTGATAGTCTTATAACGGCGGGATAGGAGCTGTCCTTGAGCCTGGTGATACGTGCTTTCAGGCTTTTGTATCTTCTGCCCGATGGGAGAGAAGACAATGTCTGGGGTGGGTGGGGTCTTTGATTATGCTGGCTGCTTTACCAAGGCAGTGGGAAGTATAGACATGAAGGGGAGGCTGGTTTCCGTGACGTGCTGGGCTGTGTCTGCAACTCTCTGCAGTTTCTTGTGGTCGCGGGCAGAGCAGTTGCCATACCAAGCCATGATGCATCCAGATAGGATGCTTTCTATGGTGCATCGATTAAAAATTGTTGAGTGTCAAAGGGGACATACCAAATTTCTTTAGCCTCCTAAGGAAGTAGAGGTGCTGGTGAGCTTTCTTGGCCATGGTGTCTACGTGGTTGGGCCAGGACAGGTGGTTGGTGATGTTCACTCCTAGGAACTTGAAGCTCTCAACCCTCTTGACCTCAATGCCACTGATATTGACAGGAGCATGTGCACTGCCCCCTTCCTGATTTCAATGACTCATCGTTATTTGAGATATGGCCCACTACAGTGGTGTCATCTGTGAAGTTGTAGATGGAGTTAGAGCAGAATCTGGCCATGCAGCAATGAGTGTATAGGGAGTAGAGCAGGAGGCTGAGGAAGCAGCCTTGTGGGGCACCAGTGTTGAGAATAACCGTGCCGGAGGTGTGGCTGCCTATCCTTACTGATAGCGGTCTGCAGCTTTTTTAGGTCACCAAAAAGACTCATTACCCTATGAAAGAACAAATTTCACCACGTGTCAGTCCTACCTTGGCCACCGCTGTTCCATTGTGCATGTTGATTAATTTGACTTGTCACCTGCATTGAAGGGTTCAATGTGTCGATTGATTAGAGCCTTGGCAGATTGATCATTCTGCCTAAGTGGTTAGATCATGTCACAAACTACACAAGCGGTCACTAAATTTTGATTGGCACTCGAACTACTTCCTGTCTCTTGTGAGAACTATTGGCAGCTCCTGTACAAGCATCCACTGATAATGTAAGTGAGGGCAGTTCAACTGGGAGTACTTGTCTTGCCGAAGGCAAAGATATATTTTAACAGGTTTTTAATCCCTGCGCTTCCCAGGTTACAGCCTCTGGACGAGAATGAGAGCCATATGAAAACGCAATGGAAAAGCAATGACGAGCTGACGGAGAAATTTAGATCTCTTCATGATGGGGCTTCAAGGTACCACAACCTTGCTCCTGGCAACAGCAAATCCAGGAATAAGCCTGACAAAGCCAAGTATGCTCATTGCCAAAACAGAGTGGAGAAAAGAAGAGATGTCAGGTTCAATTACAAAAGGGATGGCAGATACAGGAAACCCAACAGCAGTGGGAGTAAGGAAGGAAGAGAGCCAAGAAGAGGCAAGGAGGAGAAGGATGAAACATGTGGACAGGCTCTTGAAGATGCCAGTGGAAAGATGGCTGGCACAGAGGAAGGGCGGAAATGCACGGTCTCAAACCTGCAGCATGAAGGTGAAAACGAAACAGATCCACCCACTGAAGACTTGTCAATTGATCCAATATTGAATGATAATCTTGATGAACCAGAAGGAAAGCAAGGTCCCAGTTCAAATGCTGCGACAAATCGCTCCTCTGATGAGAAAAGAGCAGAGAATGACAGACCAAGACTGGAGAATGCTGAGGGTTTGTTGGAAGATGCCAAGCCCTCAATAAAAGATTCTTATAAACTTCAGACATCAATGCACACCGCAAAGACATCAGAAGCCATAGGTCCCAGCCCAAGCGCAGAGTTCAATCTTAAAGACAACGCTGCGTTAAATTGTGACCAGTCCCAGACAAGTAACACTGTGGATGCTTGTTCCACGGAGAGCAGGCACATCCTGAGGACGGGCAGCGCGCTGGGGAACGAGGAGAAGAGTAGCAACTTTGACAATGTGAGTGGCTTTCTGGAGTCTGCTGATTTTAAGGCAGAGGAAGAGGGTGTGGTCGGAGTGAAGGCTGAGGATGTTGCGGAACATTCTCAGAATCCTAATGAAGATTTGCTCAAAGAGGTAACTGAGTTCTGTTGAGACTTTTTCCACATATAAATGTATTTGGATAAATGCATTGCAAAACCTGGAGTTGTATTCAATTTGAATTATCCCTAACCCTTAAATTTCTTCTTAATTTTATTCTGGCTTTGAAGTCCATTCCATTTTGTTGAGTTTATGCTTTTGAAGGTTTAAGTAGGATCAATTACTTGTTGAAGCAAGGAATCTTGGATCACTGTTGACAATGTTGCCACAAGAGGATATTGCGAGGAAGGGAAATTAGAGTCTTTTGTTGCTATTAATAATGTGGACATGGAAAATTGAAAAAAAATCTGTCTTAATGCTCAATTATTCCATGACTGAGGTTTTACTTTATATTGTTTCCCGGAGAAAGGCTTGATATTATTACAGTGGTCTTATGCGGTTTTGATCTTTGGTTGTCCATTCTTTATGATCCACCTTCCCACTCGCTAAGGACAGCAATCAAATTTTTCTGTAATGACCTTTTTTTTTCTGTGCAGAGTTCTAGATTGCCAAGCAAAGTCCACATTTGTGCTTGGTGCAGGGAATATTTGTGGGAATCTTTTGTGGTACTGAACCACCCCTCCTCCACAATGACAATTGGAATAAGAGCTGGGTTTCCATTCTTGGAATGGACAACTGCTTCATTCTTTCAGCATCCCATCAGTAATGCTGTCAGTTCCCTGGAATTGCTTAATAATTTTTTTTTGTATAAAGTATCATAGGATGCGAGTGTTAATGCCCATTCCAAACACACTTTAGTGGATGGTTCCCAATTGACTCTGTGAAGCTCTGCACACCATATTGTGAAGGTACTGCCTTGGCACAGTTAGGTAGAGACTTCTAAGATTTTAATGCAGTCAGGATGGTTGAGACTTGGAGGTGGTCGTATTCTTTTGCACTAGCTGCCCTTATTGAAGTGGTAAGTGGATATTTAATGTTGTAAAGTACTTCATCAATAAGAGGCTAGAAAGTATGTTAAAGCCTCAAAGTATTTGTGAGAATGGTTCCTGGGATGATAAACTATGGTTAAAAGGTAAATCAGAGAGGCTGGTATTGCTTTCTTTAGAGAAGGTTGATGGAAAATTAGACAGGAAACATATAAAATAATGAAGGATGTTGACATAGTGGACATTGGGAGGCTGTTATGTTTGATGAAGGTGTTGAGGATGAGAGATCACAGATATAAACTAAAGGGGAAGAGAATTCAGAGTTGCATGAGGAAAATATTGTGTGCAGTTGGAATCTGGAAAGCACTGCTAGGTAATGTGGTGGAGCAGGTTTCATTGTGACGTTCAAGGGGGAACTGGATAAACATATAGTGGTGAAACATTTGCAAGGCTGCAAGAAAGGGCCAGAGGTGGAACTAGTGAGTTGCTGTGGTAGAGGGCTGGCATGAACACATTGGGCTGAATGACCACCTCCTGGGCTGTAACCAAGATCCTATGAAGTTGATGTCGGACGTACATGGAGTTGAGGTACAGATTAGCAGTGATCTATTTGAACAGTGGAAAATGTCTGAAGGATTAGTGAAAATTGTTCCTAGTGAGTGCCGTTTAAATGTAAGTTCTTTTAATTGGAAGCGATGAACATTTCTGCATTCTTACGTCAAACTTTTGATTGTTTCAGCTTTCATCCTGCCTGGGGGAAAGCAGCATCAGCATTGAACAGCCTCAGTCTGACTATTCCACTTACCTCTCAGGGGAACCACAGACATATGATGTGGACTTTGGGCATATCATTGAAATCTATGACTTCCCTCCACATATGAAGACTGAAGACATTCAAGAGGCTTTTGGCTGCTTTCGGTAAGTATTGAAATTCCCCCTTAGTGCTAGCCCTTTGGAGCAATGCTCCTTTACTGAGGCCAATCAGGAGGATGCAGCAGGGAGACAGCAAAATCGTTGTGACATTAGATGAGTGTCTGAACATTGAGGTGAAAAGGTGGTCTTAATCACTGCAAACTATGTCCCTTTCCCCACCCTGGTACAAAGTTCCACCACTGACTAATTGTACCTCTAAACAGAGAGGAAGGATGTCTATCGCAAACTTGTCCAAAATTACCAAAGTGGGTTAACTTTTCATGGGCACGTTTATGGAAAATGGGTGTAACCTTTATCACCTCTGGAAACCAGAACAGAGCTGTATTACAAACGCAGGGCATTTGTGTATGTACCAGAGATACAAATCCAATGAAATGGAGAAATACATAGACTCATCTGTGGAAAAAAAAATTTAAAATAAGTTTTTGGCATAGCTTGATAGCTTAAGTGTGACGTATCTTTTGATCACTGTGAATATTGGGGTTTGAGAGGCTAAGACGAGCATTTTGCAAAGATTGGCAACACTGTTGGTGGAATTGAAGGATGGCAAAGATCCTCTGGAATAGATATCTGCCTGTTTCTATGGCTGCTAATGAGCCGTTGGCACTAGTTCACAAAGAATGGTGTGCTCTCTGCACATAAAAGCCAACATTTCCCCTCATTATCACGACAACCAATCCGAGGTTGTTGACCTTGCCGCTGGTGCCAAGTGATGCTGGCTCCAATGTCCTAGATCAACCAACCTACTTTTAAAGTGATTCAAAGTGGGGTGATGATGCATTGCAGAAATGTAAATCTTTTCTGATACTTCTGTTTTGACATTTGCCAGTGATAAAGGCTTCAGAATAAAATGGGTGGATAGTTCACATGCTTTGGGAATATTTTCAAGTCCAGATTCAGGTAGGTGCCTTTGTGGTCTTCTCACCTATAATCCAGATAGTTATCTAATATCACTACAGAAAGTTGTTTGTGGCTCACCAGTCAGCTGCATGTGGACTGGGGTTTAAAGGCAATCTAATTCTGCACTTCTAAAAGCTTCCTTACAAATTCTGAATCTGGCTTTATCAAAATTGCACAATTACTCTCTTTTTTTAAGGCCAATTGGCTTAACCACTTTGCATTGGTATGTATCTGTACAATCCTTTCAGATCTCGGTGCACTCCATTTTTGGTGTCTTGAGCCACCCCAAAGTTGGACTGTTATCTGAAGGTAGAATGCTGTTCCAGCATGCTGGTCCAGATTTATCATTTTACCACTGGCAGCCATGCCTCCAGCTGGCAGGACCTGAAGCCTTGGATTTCCCTTGCTCAAGCTGTCTATTTTGTGAAAGCTCTCTGCCCCTATTTTTAAGATCCCTCTTAAAACCTAGCTCTTTTATACTAGTCTCTTGTATGGGTTGTTACCAAATATTGCTCGACAACAGTCCAGTGAAACACCTTGGTGTTGTCTCAAATTAAAGGCATTTTAGTTATGCATGTTAATCTCTGCACACCGGCAGCTGTTGACATGCTTGCTGTTTCCAGGTCCTTAACTATCTTAATAATGTATTCTATCACTGATGCATGATCAGAGCCGCTGTTAAATGTAAAGCTTGCTCTAGAGAATGTGGGGAAGACTGGCAGTGTTCGAATTTTGGATTTCATGAACAACTCCGAGGGAGTTTGAATGCAACAAGCAGTACTTTGGATGTACGGTTCTGTAAGTAAGTGACTTTTTTTTCTTTTCTCTCAGCCTCCAAGGCCCTGTCCATCAGCCATGAGCAGTTCAAAACGCAGCCACTGTCTCAAGCAACAAAACAGTCAAAACTGAAGGTTTCCAGATGTTCAGGTAAAGGAACTGGTTTCTATGTGCCCCTTGGAGGCATACAATTATTACAGCAGGGAAAGTGGCCATTCAAACCTTTAACAGCTTGATGGGTTGAATGGCCTTCTCCAAAGCAGCCCCATTCCCTTAAGTATACATTTTCTTTTTGAAACCATCTTCCAAGTGAGATGTCGCTCAAGAGGCTGCACAACATTACCTCAATGAACTGCAGGTGAATTATTCTGGGGGCAGGTTGATTTTTTTTCCCCAGTGTCCTGGCCAATATTTACCACCTCTGCTAAAATTGGTGAAAACAACATTGCTGTGTCCAAATTGTTTGCCATTCTTCCTATTGTATAATAATGACTGCATATGAAAAGTAATCATTTGACTGTAAAACATCCTAAGGACATGAAGGACGGTATAGTAAAGCAGGAAAGCCCTGAGGGCCCTTTGCTGCTTTTCTGAACAGAAGCCCAACCAGTCTGTTGTCATCACTACCCTCTGTGCCTGAGTAAACTCATTCTTGCATTAAAATAACTCTCCTTGATCTTTAGTCTAATTGAAGTACCTGCACAAGTCCAAGCCATGTCTGTCTTCTTGTGGGATATGGTGAAAATTCCCTGTTGCAATCAAACTCCAGCCCCATTACCCACCTCTTTTCTGGACATTGATATCTGTATTCCCGTCCTTGTTCAGAACTCAAAAGTTTCGTAACATTTGCTGCCAATTTCCACCCTGGACTCACTTTCACGTGATCCCACCTGCTCTTCCCACTCCTTTCTCCACTTCTTTATCTTCACCTCAGGGGATGGTTTAGTGACCGGTATCCAGGTGTGGTGGTTAAATTACTGGATTAGTAATCTAGAAACCAGGACTAACAATCCAGAGATTAGAGTCAAATCCAACCATAATCCAGAATTTTTAAAAAAAGTTATCACGATGAGCATGAAATTATGGGATTGTTGTGAAAATCATAACTTCCAACCAAAAAAAGATTTCATTCCCTCAACTGGACCACCTGCATGGAATGCATTCCATTCTTTCCATTCTCCATCACGATAACACCAGTGTTTCCTTTTTCCATAACCATGGTTTTCCCCCTCTTCAGCTGACAGGACTTTCAACTGCATCTGTTCCATTTCCTGCACTCTGCTCTCACCCAGAGCTCAGATAGGGATCCCCTTGGCCTTCCATCCCATCATGTTCAATAAATAGTCTTCTGTAATTTCTGCCACCTTCGACGTGAATGCCTCCACACAACGCATATTTCGTTCTCCTCCCCTCTCAAGATTCAAAGGGGCCCGTCCTTTTGCATCTCCCTGGTTCACCCTTTTGATGACATCCTCCTGTGAAACCCAGGAGGTGCATCAACCACCTTGAGCTTCTAGGAGCCTGTCACTTTAATTGTCCATCGTATTTCCACTCTGCCTTCAGCCTCTTGCACTGTTCCAATAAACATTTACTTTGAACAACTGCTCATCTTCTAATTAAGTTCCACCCATATAGCCTCATTTTGAAGAGCCTTCTATGAGGTCCTTTATCATTGCTACATTAATGGACTCCTTATTCAAAATTGCAATGCCTCATTTAACAGTGAGGAAGATAGACTGCAGGAGGATATAGATGGTCCAGTCAATTGAGCACAAAAATGGCAAATGCAATTTAATGAAAAGATGTGTGAAGTACTGCACTTGGCAAGGTGCAGTAAGCAAAGGGATGTACACTTAATAGAGTTGAATAGAGTGGAGGAACAAAAGATCTTTGGAGTGTTTGTCCCTGGGTAATTAAAGGTAGGGCAGGTCAATAAGATGGCTTAAAGGGCAGTTGCGATGCATCTTTAATTAGTTGAGTTATAGAATATAAGAGCAAGGAGGTTACACTGGAACAATAATTAGGCCACATGTTGCGTACCTCGTATGGGTCTGGGCACCATAATACAAGAAAGTCGCGATTGCACTGGAGAGGGCGTTGAGAAAATTTACTGATGTGTTAATAGAGCTAGAACATTTTAACTGTGAGGATAGGTTGGACATTAGAATTGTTTCCTTTGGATGAGGGAGGGTTAGGCAGACTTGTATATAATTATGACAGGCTTCGATAGAGTAAATAGGGAGGACCTACTTCCCTTAGTAGAGGGGTCAAAAACTATTGAAGTAATTGGTAGGATTAGAGGGGAGATGAGGAAAACTTTGTTTACCCAGAGGGAATCTTACTGCTTGAAAGGGTGGTAGAAGTAGAAATCCTCTGAACAGTTAAACAGTACTTGAATCTGTACTTCTGAAGAGCCTTGTCCTGCAGGGCTATGGACCAGGTGCTGGGTGGGATTACCCTCAGGAGTTCTTTTGTGATTGGCACAAATGTGATGAGCTGAATGACAACGTGCTGTGCTGTAAAGTTCTATAATTCACTGCAGTCTTGAGGATGGGCTCTGCACTGCTGGTGGTGCTGTCTTCTAGTTGAGAATTTACGCTGAACCATGCACATTGTATCTAAGACTGGCACTGTTGGAATTGCAGGGCAATTCTCCCTCAATTAACAATACTTAAACCAGATTTTCTGGTTACTCTTTGGCGATGTTCTGTGGTAAACTGCTGCATTTGCCTGCAAAATAGAATCGAACATCTTAACATCTTCCTTTGAGAATAACGAAGCATTTAAAAAAAAGTCTCACTTTCAAGTCTCTTTTGGGACATCCAGAAGCCAATGAAGTACTTTTGAATTGTAGTCACTCTTGTAATGTATAACTTGTGGAGGTCTGTTTGTCTGTAGCAAGATCACATCTCCAGTGATCCGGGTTCAATCCTGACCTCCAGTGCTGTCTGTGTGGAGTTTGCCCATACATCCTGTGACCGCATGGGTTTCCTCTAGATTCTCACAGTTTCCCCTCCATATCCCAAAAATGTCCATGTTGGTAGGTTAATTGGTCACTGTAAATTGCCCTTAATGTGGAGATGAGTGCTTGAATCTGGAGGAAGTTGATGGGAATGTGGGGATAATAAAATGGGTTAGGGGAGGATCAGTGTAAAAATGGGTGCTTGATGGTCAGTGTGGACTCGATGGGCAGAAGGTCCTGTTTGCAAGCTGCATCTCTCAATGTGACTCTATTCAAAGTAAGCAAAATTTTCATGATGATTTGTTTATGATGTTGGTTGTAGGATGTACAAAGTCCATGATACTGGAGATGACTACTGGCTTTTTTTCAAAATTATGTCACGAGATCGTTTACTTGTGAAAACAGATTTAAGTGATCAAAAAGTGGCATCCATGCTGCAGTACAGTGCTAGCTGAGAATCCTTGCTCCAATTTCTAGAGTCTGACAGGTGAGAGGGCCACCAACTAATCCACAGCTGGCATTTTGAGATGCCCAGAAGGTTAACACAAGGTTCCTTTTGTTCCTCTGTGTTTGGTCATTTCCGGTTTAAGAGAATTTGAAAAACACAACTTTGATTCGTTGCTTGTAGAATTCCTGCAGCCAGTGAAAGAGAGGGCACAGGTCAACACTGCCATCGCCAAGCGACTGGTCAGCAGGGCTCTCGGATTCCAAACCACTGAACGCAGAGGGCAGCCGGATCTCAAGCCCAAGAAACCGAAGGAAAATAAAGGTGCGTATCAATTCGTCCTTGGCGTCTCAGAATATTGTTTGAAATTCATCATTATTCTATTGGTGAAAAGGGTCCACAGAACAATTCTTGTAAAGCATTTGGTTACATACAGATTAGAAATGGGATTTGAGGCTACAGGTACAGACTGAGCACTAAGTATTCCAGGGGCTGTTTCTGCTTGTGTATTACGTATTGGTTGTACTGACTGTGAAACTTGTCTTTGGTTATGAACATAGAACAGTACAGCACAGGAACAGGCCATTCAGCCCACAATGTCTGCACTGAGCATGATGCAAAATTAAACTAAATCTCTTCTGCCTGTATATGATCCATAGCCCTCCATTCCTTACATATTTATGTGTCTAACAGCCTCTTAAACCCCACTATCATATCTGCTTCCACCACTAGCCCTGGCAGACCATTCCAGGCATCTCCCACTCTCTGTGGGGTGGGGGAAGAAAAACACATCTCCTGCACATCTTTAAATTTTCTCCCTCTCACCTTAAATGCATGTCCTCTGGTATTTGGCATTTCCACCCTGGGAGAAAGATTCTGACTGTCTACCCTATCTGTGCCTCTCATAATCTTATAAACTTCTATCAGGTCTCCCCTCAGCCTTTGAAGTTCCAGAAAAAACAACCCAAGTTTGTCCAATTGTTCCTTATAATACATACACTCTAATCCGGGCAGCATCCAGGTAAACCTCTTCTGCACCCTTTCCAAAGCTTCCATATCCTTCCTGTAATGGGGTGACCAGAATTGCATACAGTGCTCTAAATGTGGCCTAATCAATGTGTTATATAGCTGCACATGACTTCCTTGCTCTTGTATTTAATGCCCCAACTGATGAAGGCAAGCATGCCATACGCCGTCTTTACCACCCTATATACTTTTGTGGCCATTTTCAGTGAGCTATGGATTTGGTCCCAAAGATACCTCAGTACATCAGTGCTGTTAAGGGTTCTGTCATTAACAATGTACTTTCCCCATACATTTGACCTCCCAAAGTGCACAGTAGTGTAGCAGTTAGCATAACGCTATTGCAGTGCCAGCGACCCCTGTTCAATACCAGCTGCTGTCTGTAAGGAGTTTGTACGTTCTCCCTGTGTGTCTGTGTGAGTTTCCTCCGGGTGCTCCGGTTTCCTCCCATATTCCAAAGATGTACAGATTAGGAGTGGTGGGCATGCTATGTTGGCGCCAGAAGTGTGGCGACACTTGTGGGCTGCCCCCAGAACATTCTACGCAAAGATGCATTTCACTGTGTGTTTCGATGTACACGTGACTAATAATCTCTAAACACCATCTGCCATTTCTCCATCCATATCTGTAAGTGAGCTATACTGTACTGTATCCTATGAGACTCCTCTACTGTCCACAATTCCACCAATCTTTGAGTTGTCTGCAAACTTACTGACCCATCCATTTACATTTTCATCCAACTCTTCTGTATATATCAGGCCCCAACACCGATCCCTACGGAACACCATTGGTCATGGACCTCCAGCCAGAATAACTCCCTTCCACTACTCCCCTCTGTCTTATATGGGCAAGCCAATTCTGAATCCAAACTACCAAGTCACTGTGGTGGATCCCATGCTGCTTAATCTTCTGGATCAAATGAGATGGACAAAAATAAGCTGTTAGCTAACAGCACCAGTAGGATCAGGGAAGTTCTTCCTGGTGTCCTGGGCTATATTTATCTCTAAATCGTTATTACTTAAAGATAATCTAGTCACGTTGGCATTTGTAGGAGCTTGCTGTGCATTACTTACAACAGTGACTGAACTTCACAAGTACTTCATTGAAAGTAGTGTTGCGAGATGTCCTGAGGAACAACGAGGAAGCCACTTAACTCCATGTGTCTGTTCTGTGGGCTATGCAAGATGCTATATAAATGTACATTTTTGATGGCAGCAGGGCAGAGCTGGGGATTGTAGATGGAAGAACAGTAATTACTCTGGGGATTTGCTGCACTGATTGTGAGCATCCTGGGGTATTTTTGGTGAAATTGTCTCCAAGCCTCTGGGGAGGTTTGGGTTTTGGGAGAATTGGCTTATCAGCTGATCCAACCCTTCCTTATGCCATGTTTGGTTCTCTCCTTCCAGTTCAGCCACACAAGACTGAAGATGATGCTGGAAACACACTGGTACGTATTGATATTCAGCCCTTGCCCAGCCTGAAATCTGATGGGAACCATTGTTGTACTCTGTGCATAACTACATATTTTTCTCTTTCCTTGCTTGGCACTGGATCCCAACAAGCTACTGTCATCTGTATTCATAGAAATGTAGAATTGTCTAGTCATTTGGTCCATTGGGTTCACGTGAGCTTGTAAACATTGGCAAGAACAAAATGAAAGTTTCTGCAGCCCCTTCAAAACAGTTCCTGAAATGGGTCTTGGTTAGTGACCCGTCTGATGAACAACTCCTTGGAAGTGCACTGGCATTGCCAGCCTTGATTTCAGGGCTCTGTAGTGTGAACTGAACCCAAAACCCAACTCTTGAGACAAAACTTCTATCAATTCAACCACGACTAAATCAAAAAACTGCCGAAATTCAGATTGAAGCAGAAAATTTGGGGTTCAGTCTAAGTGGGTTATCTTGGTCTTGCTCCTCTGATCAAGAAGATTAAGGGTTCAAATCTCACTAAAGGACTTGTCATGGTGTAATGTTAAATTGAGGCTCCCTCTGTACATTTGTCGTGGGTGTTTTATGAAGAATGGAGGGTTCATCTTGTGCCTTTGCCAATGTTCATCCTGCATCCAACACCATTCAGGCATTCCTTTGTGTCCAGGATGTTTGTGATCCATGCTGTATACAGTCTGAAGCTTGTGTTTACTTCTGAAACAAGGAATTATACTTCAAATGGACTTCACCAACTGCAATGTGCTTCAGGTCAAGTGGAGGATGTGAATGGAAATGTTCAATCATGTGTTGTAAATAGTTGTGAGAGTCATGAAGTTAGTGCTTTGGTATAACAGGGTACAAATTATCTGTTCAGAGTAATCCTCTTTGATCAGAAACTGCCCTTCACCATGTGTGACCAGATATATAATTGGCTGTGGGATGGCCCAAGCTGAAAGGCTCCAAATAAATAAGTGCAAGTACTTTATTTCTTCATGCAAAAATTATAACATGGAATTGGTGGTTTGGCCCTGCCTGTGCCTATATTGGTGATTATCCTCCACACTAGCAGTTCGCATAATCCTTTAACTGCTCCCAAGAGTCTCACCAAAATACTTCTTAAATTCTTTTGACAACAACTACTGCTTGGATCTGGCCAGGGAGGGATATGATCTTAATTGTTAAGTGGGTTCTTTTTAAAGAGGGTTATATCCAGGAGGTGAAAGTAAGCTGGTGCAGGTTAGAAAGTGGATGAAATGTTCAGTACAAATGGGGGAAAATAGGTGATATTTGTTGGAGCAAGCATACTGGCAAGAAATTTGTTCTTTTCACTAAGCTGAGCCCAGACTCCTGAAGGAAGCTGGCTGCAGGGCTTAAACTGTATTAAGTGACTGCTTGGGCCACAGTTTATGGGTGAAAGTGTTGGGCTTGTCACGTGAAATGCATCCTTATCCTGAGTCCATCTACATCATCAATCTTGTCTGAAACACTGTCTTTCACTGTATATTTTTGCTGACAGTGCCAGTATTTATTGCCTGTCCTAATTGCTCTTGAAAGGTGTTGGTGAGACAGAAGGACTGCAGCAGTTCAGGTTGAAGGTGCTCCCACAGTGTGAATTTCCAGGATTCATAGCAGGCAACAATAAAGGAGCTTGAGGATTGTGTGTGGCTTGAAAGGGGAAACTGCAGGAGGAGGTGTTCTTCTTGCTCTTGGAGGTAGACATCATGGGTTTGAGAGTAACTGCAGTGCATTTGGTAGATGGCACACACTGCCGACGTGGCGCTTGGGGTGATGATGGATGGGCTGATTTGCCCCAGATGTTGTACAGCTTTCTTGATTATCGTTGGAGGCGCACTCATTCTGGCAAGTGTAGTTTATTCTACTGCACTATGACCTGTGCCTTAGAACATAGAACAGTACAGCACAGGTACCGGCCTTCAGCCCACCCTGTCTATGCTGACTATGATGCCAATCTAACGGATCC
Source organism: Pristis pectinata (assembly GCF_009764475.1). Lineage (NCBI taxonomy): Eukaryota > Metazoa > Chordata > Chondrichthyes > Rhinopristiformes > Pristidae > Pristis > Pristis pectinata. The sequence goes on from NC_067433.1 coordinate 14,461,651, forward strand.
CATCTGCTTGCAAATGGTTCATATTCCTCTCTTCCCTGTCTTTCATGTGTCTGTCTAAATGCCTCTTAAATATTGCTATTGTATCTGCTTCTAGCACCTTCCCTGGCAGCGTGTTCTAAGCACCCACTACTCTTTATGGGGGGATAAAAGACCTTGCCTCCCACATTTTAAACTTCTCCCCTCTGACCTTAAACCTATGCCCTCAAATATTTGACATTTCCACCTAAATAGCATTGCATTATGCAACATCCTTTCATTTTTTAATAATCGCATGCTATTTACCGATCTTACACTGTCTCTTGAACATTGAACCACTGACTGACTGGGTGAAACCAACCATCAGTAACATTCTGTTTTATCCCTTTTCCCTTCTTTCTGCTGCAGAATGCTGGTGCTGAGCAAATCTGAAGTGCCGAGGCCTGGACAAACTCTGGTGTGACGAAGATTACACACAGTTGATTCGCACTGAAGAACTGCTGTCCTTTTTGGAAAAATAAACTGTGCACTTTGAAACTGGATTAAAGTTACCTCTGGGCTGAGGATGCTGTGGCACAAATTTTGTGTTTAGTCTGATATTTCTCTTTACATTGAACCGTACTTGCCATGTATTTGACCCTGAATTTTTTGACTGTGATCTGCGGTTGGCCGGCAATAGATGGGAAAGTGGGCTTTGCTAATTAGATTTGGTAGCTCTCAAATTAGTTTTGGAAAATTACTCGCGGGAAGGAATTGCAGGGCTGCAGGGAAAGAACAGAAGAGTGGACTGATTGGCTTAATACATTTGCGGGCACTGATTTAACATGAGGCATACACTCTGGCCAGAGTTAGTGTTGTCCTCTACTAGGGCCACCTGTGCTGCACTGGTTTCACCAGGACATTGCTAAATGTGCAAGGATTCATCACAGAGTGTGGCGCAGTTTCAGTCTTGTTACCAACTTGGCAGAAATCTGCCAATTGTGAGCACTCTGGTGGAAAAGCTATCAGCGTGCTGATTGGCAATATCAAGCACACACAAGATGTATTGGGAGTCATGGCACAACAGGGTAGAAACCGATGGAATGGAAGGCCTGCGTTCCTAGAGCACCTTCCATGACTGGGGATGTTCTGAACCACTTCACAGCCAATGTGGTGCTATAGAAGTGAAGTCACTGCTTGGAGAAACACAGCAAGATCTCGCAAACAGCAATGTGATTCTTCTAACTGGGAGCTAAATACTGGCCAGAACACCAGGGATCAATTGCCTGCACCTGTTAGAATGAATGTCTGATGTCCATCTGAGATGGTAGATGTGGCCTTGGTTTAATGTCTCACTTGGAACTGGCATCTCTGGTGGAGCACTTCACGGTGTTTGTGTCTCTGGAATGGGACTGTAACTCCCATGAGACAACATTTCAGCTCAGAATTTGTTTTAGAAATTCACTTCTGTGGAACTACTGGATTGTCATTAAAACGTATCCAGTTCATTAAAGTCCATGAACAAAGGAAATCTGCCACCCTTACTCAGAATGCTCTACAAGTGACTGTAGCTGCCAGCAATGTCAACTGTCTCTGAAATGGCTCTGCTAGTCACTTCACTTGTATCAGCAAAACGTGAATGGTGAGTGCAACATGGCTCCCTCACTTCCTCCTCTTTCTTCAACCGAGGATTCTCCTCCACCTTTCCAGACAGGGCTCCTGATTGTATTGTTCCATGTGCACAACTTCTGCGCTTGTCCCTTCTCCTTCCTCTCAGAAAGGGGAGAAGACTCCATGTTCTGGGTAAGCTCAACGAACAGCACCTCATCTTCTGAAAAGACACATGATGGTGTCTTGGATTCAGCACTTGGTTCAACAATACCAGGTAGAAAATGTTTATAGCATTTTCTGTTCTCATTACAGTTATTTGTCGCTTTCTTTACTAATTTCAGCCAATGGTCTAATTTGCCCATTTGCACTGAACTTTAGTTTCTTGTCCCATTATCATCCTCTTTCACCTTGCTTTATCAACTATTTTGTCATTTGAAGCTCTCTTAAATTCCACCCTGCCACGTACTTTGCCTGTGCACCTCTAATATTTCACAGTTGATTGTCAGACTAAAACACTTTTTTTTCTTCCTTTTGATGACAAGTATTCCCAGCACATTCTGTATTTGAAAGCAAAATAATGCAGTGGCTGGAAATATGAAGTAAAATATATAGTGCTGGAAATACTTCGACCAGGCAACATCCACGAGAAGAGAAAGGGTAACATTTAAGGCCAATGAACCAGGAAGTTAGAAATAAAGCAGGCTTTCAGATGCAGAGAAAGGGATCTTGGGGGAGAGAATGAAAGTCTGAAATGGAAGACAGAAGAGATTAGAAGACAAAATAGCATAAGGGAAAGAAGTGATAAAAGGAATAGTAAGGAACAAAGGATGGTTGTAAACAATATTAAAATTATCTGAAAATACCAGAAGGGGAGTGGGATGAAAAATTAAAGCAATAGAACATAAAACCTTACAGCACAGTACAGGCCCTTTGGCCCACGATGTGCTGACATTTTATCCTGCTCTGAGATTTAACTCTTCCCTCCCACACAGCCCTCCATTTTTCTGTCATTCATGTGCCTACCTAAGAGTCTCTTAAATGTCCCTAATGTATCTGCCACTATAACCTCTGCGGCAGTGCGTTCCACGCACCCACCAACTACTCTGTTTTAAAAAAAACCTTACCTCTGACATCCCCTCCTATACTTCCCTCCAATCACCTTAAAATTATGCCCCCTCATGTTAGCCATTTTCACCCTGGGAAAATGTCTCTGACTGTCCACTCGATCTATGCCTCATCATCTTGTACACTTCTATCAAGTCACCTCTCATCCTCCTTCTCTCCAAAGAGAAAAGCCCTAGCTCACTCAATCTATCCTCATAAGACATGCTCTCCAATCCAGGCAGCATCCTCTGCATTCTCTCTAAAGCTTCCACAGCCTTCCTATAATGAGGCGACCAGAACAGTACAACCAGAGCTTTACGGAGCTGCAACATTACCTCACGGCTCTTGAACACAATACCCCTACTAATGAAGGCCAACACACCATATACCTTAACAACCCTATCAACCTGCGTGGCAACCTTGAGGGATTTATGGTCATGGACCCCAAGATCCCTCAGTTCCTTCACACTGCTAATGTGTCCTAAGCATTAACCTTGTGGTTCTACCTTCAAATTTGATCTTCCACTATGTTTCACTTCACACTTTTCCAGGTTGAAAATTGTGACTCTAAGTTTGAGGTATACCATTGTGGAATGGACAGAAATGGATCCACAGAGTGGTCACCCAATGTGCTTCAATTTCAGATTTCCAATATTCTATTCCTGAAGTATGCCATTGGTAAAAGATTGATGAGGCTCATGGGAAGGGTTCTGCTGATGTTAAGGATGCTGAATAAATTTATTTCCCACCACTAGACACCTTCCCTTCCCATGTTCAAAGGGATTGTTTTCCTCTGCGACTCTCATTACACTCAATCATCTCCAACAACTTCTCATGGCACATTTCCATGCAACTGCATGAGTTTACAACACCTATTTTTGTACCTTCTTCACTTCCTATTATCTAGGGACCCAAACAGTGGTTCCAGCTGAAGAAACTTATTGCAAATTGGTGCATTGCATTCAGTGCTCACAATAATGTAGTCTCCTCTACATTGCTTAATCAAAAGCATATTTGGTGATTGCTTTAGCAAAACCTCTCCAGTCAGGTTTCCAATGGTGACCCTTATCTTTCAGTAACCTATCACTTCAATTCACTGTTCCACTCCACGCTGACCTCTGATGTTGCTCCAATGATGACACATGTAAACTTGAGGAGCAGTATCTCAGCTTCCACCAGAGTACATTACAGCTCTCAGGACTTGATATTGAATTTAATAATTTCAATTAAGCAACCTTTTTCTCCCTCTAGGTATGGTTGCATCTCTCTGTTCCAATGTGTTTCTCGTATTCTCTGTTGATTGCTGTGTTTTAAAGTACTTGCTATCTTGACTATTGTGGTCTGCATTCTTACCCCAGATGTTCCCTCTGTTATCTCCACCACTCCAGTGTCTGCAGCTTAAAGCACACCTACTTTCTCACTGTTCCAGCTCTAATGAACATTCCTTGATCTGAACCATTGAGTGATATTGCTTGACCTGCTGGGAGCTGCTGTTTCGGACTTCCAGTATCTGCAGTTGGACCCAATTTACTTCCCAAGTTGACACAAGGACCAAGGTACTACAAGGACCAAGGCACTACAAGTCCCATGAGGCACAGCAAGAGCCGCGCCTGCGCACTCCAGCGTCAGCACCCGGTTGGCGGCAGTGTCGCGAAGGGCGGCAAAGAGCTTCAGTCAGCGCTGAGGGAGGCGCAGGCGAGATGGTCGTGGTGATCGCTGGCGTTGTTGGGGTTTTATTCCCTCAGTTTTGTATGTATTTTAAATGACAGGGCAGCCAGCGGTCAACCATGAACGGGTAAGTGCTAACCCCCGCAACCGCGACGCCAAAGCCAGCGATCCCGGTCCGATTTGTTAGATAACCGTTATCGTGGTCGCGATCGGCGACGTGACGTGCATCTGACATCAGCGGGTCCTGACGTCAAAGGCACTGGTTTGATTGACGGCGATGCTCAGCCAATCAACTACAGAGTGCGGGGACGGGTCGGCAGGCGGTAGCCAGTCATTGCAGCGAGGAGGCGGGTGTGGGTCAGTGACTGAGGATGGCCCAGGTGGGCAGCCACGTAGTGAAATATAGGCGACAGGTAGCGGTGGAACCGCAGGGCCAGGACACAGGTCCTGCATCAGGAAAAGAAGCACGATTTTGGGGGAAAAACATCACTTAACATCTAAGATACAAAAAAGAAAGCGAGCAGAACCTTTGGTATGGTTTTGTAGAGGGAACCGTCTAATAGAGGTAACTTCTGTTTTAAGTTGCAATTTGTATTTCCATGAGCTTTGGCGATAATCGTCAGAAAGCTTCGCGAAAATGTACACAACTGATTGTTCTGGGTATAGTTGTTAAGAGACTACAGATGCTGGAATCTGGAGCAACCCACAAAACGTTGTTGGAACTCAGCGGGTCGGAGAACGTCCATGGAGGGAAATGGACAGTCGACATTTCAGGTCGAGACCCTTTGGACTGGGTGCAAATGCAGAGTCTTGACCTGAAATGTCGACTGTCCATTTCCCTCCATGGACACAGCCTGACCAGCTTAGTTCCACTAGATGTTAAGAGTATGTGGATGGCAGTCATAGAGAATTTGTATCACTGATGGACGCCATTTGGCCCATTGCCTGTATTGTCCAACTTAATCCTGCTGTTCAGAACCAAGGCTATAGTCTTGCATGTTCCAACTTTCCAAGTGTACACCTAAATACTTTGTGTGGTGAGCATTTCTGCTTCATCCATCCTTTCTGACATTGTGGAAAAAAAAGTTCCACGTCTCTAATCCTTGTATGAATTACTTCAAATCTGTGTAATTGGAGAGTTATAGAGTCATAGAATTATACATCATGGAAACAGGCCCTTCGGCTGAACTTGTCCATGCCAAATAAAGTGTCTTCCCAAGCTAGTCCCATTTGCCTGTGTTTGGCACATTTCCCTCTAAACTTTTCCTATCCATATACCTGTCTAATTGTCTTATAAACTTCGTAATTGTACCCACCTCCACAACTTCCTTTGGCAGCTCGTTCCATATACTCACCACTTCCTGTGTGGAAACAATTGATCCTTGGGTCCCTTTTAAATCTTTCTCCTATGACCTCTAGTTTTAGACTCCCCTACCCTGGCAATAAAACTGTGACCATTCACCTTACCTATCCCCCTAATGACTTTATATACTTCCTATATGGTCACCCACCAGCTACCTATGCACCAGGAAAAAAAAAGTCCCAGTCTTCTTATAACTCAAACCCTCCAGTCCTGGTACCATTTGCAGCTTAATAATGTCCTTCCTACAGCTGGGCAACCAGAACTGCACACAATACTCCAAGTGTGGTCTCATCAACGATTTGTATAATTGTAACATGATATCCCAACTCCCATACTCATTGCCCTGGCTGATGAAGCCAAGCATGCCAAATGCCTTCTTCACCACCCTGTCTAACTGTGTTTCTACTTTCAGGGAATTATGTACCTGTACCCCCTAGTTCTGTCTGTTCTACAACACTCTCCAGGGCCCTACCATTTACTGTCTAAGTCCTGCCCTGGTTTAACTTACCAAGTCCAACACTTGCGCTTGTCTGAATTAAATTTCATCTACCATTCTTTGGGCCCACGTCCCCAGTTGATCTAGATCCTGTTGTAATCTTAGATAACTGTCTGCTATAACAGTCAATTTTGGTGTCATCTGCACACTTACTAACCTGCCAACTACATTCACATGCAAATTATTAATTAATATAAATGACGAACAGTGGACCCAGCACCAATCCCTGCAGCACACCACTGGTCAAAGGTCTTCAATCGGTAAAACAGCCCTCCACTACCGCCCTCTAACTCCTTCTACCGAACCAATTTTTGTATCCTTTGGCCAGTTCACCCCAGGATCCCATGTGATCTAATCTTCTGGACGAGCCTACTATGTGTGACCCTTGTCAAAAGGCCTTGCTGAAGTCCATGTAGACAATGTCACCACCACAAATAGCATTTGAGCTTCTGCTAAGGAAACTCAGTCTTTCGATTTACCATTTTCTTCCCCCTCTTAATTTTAGACACTAGGTGGAGTTTTTATTTCAAATTCATAAATGTGATAAGTGTATCACTGACGTAGCCAGTACTGATTTCCTATCTGTAATTACCTTTGGACTGTGTGGCTTGCTGGACCATTTCAGAAGGCGGTCAAGAGTCAAATAAGGCAGCAGATTTCTTTTCCCCAAGCAAATGAACCAGATTGGATTTTAAAACAATTCCACAGTTTCATGAGCAGTCTTACTGGTACTAGCTTTTTAATTACAGATTTATTTGATTAACTGAAATGAAATTCCCTAGCTGCTGTGGTGCAATTTGAATTTGTTTATTTGTTTCCTTATTATTATTCCAGCCTGTACATTCTAAGTTGAGTATTGGAAGTACTATCATACCATTCCAATCAACATGCTGGTTAGCTGTTATCTAGCAAATGGATCACAATATAGGAAAACATGAAATTGTCCATTTAAGCAGGAAAAATTAATAAGAAGCATTTTATCCACTGGGAGAGTTGGAGTTCTGAGATGCAGTGGGATCTGAGTGTTGCAAAAGACTGGTATGTAGGTACTACAAGTAATTAGAGCTAATATGATGTTATCATTTTTTTGCAAGGGAATTGAATACAGAGTATGGAGGTTATGCTTCGGGTCACCATGTAGGATATTTTATGGGAACTCACTGGATTACTGTGTATAGTATTTGTCTCCTTATTTAAAGAATAATGTTAATACTTTCAGAGTAGTCCAGTTGATGAAAGGTTTGAACAGGCTAGGCAGGTATCCACTGAAGTGTGAAAGAGTGAGAGGGGATTTTAATTGAAATATATAAGAATTTGAGGGATGTTGACAGGGTGAATGTTTCATGTGGAAGAATCTAGAAATAGTGACTGGTTTACAAATATAGTGTCTCTTATTAAAGGCAGAAAATGAGAGGTTCATTTCTTTGAAGTTTGAGTGTCTTTGGAACTCTCTTCGTCAAAGGACGATGGAAGCACTCTGAGTATTTGTAAGGCAGAGGTAGGTAAATGTTCCTTGCACTTGCTGGGTCCCTGCTCTGCTCTTTGAGTTCACTGGAGAATTTTATTATAATGCTGGGTAAACATTCTTTTTTTTTAAAAAAAGTTAAATGTGTGTTGGGAAATGAATGTGACCAACATACAATACTCTGAAAAACCCTGCAGTCTGGTACCACCTGAGCATGCCAGATTATTGGAGTTTTACTGTACTTGCATAAACTGGAAAGGTCAGATGTACCTTGTAATTAGACTAACAAAGACATTGTTACTGAACTGGTAATGGAGAGAGTTGGACTAATGATCTATGAATAAGGTCAAATCCTATATACAGCCGGGTATTAAAATCCAGTTAAATTTGTGTGTATGGCTAGAAAAAACATTGTTTGAGGTTTGTAAGGCACTATATGGAATTTTTAGAGATGGCATTTATCTCAAAAGTATCTTTGAATGTGCATCGAGGACAGCATGTCACTGTCTGATCCAGTTTACCAGATTCATGGGCAGGGGATGACTTGATTTACCATTTATTGCCTTGTGTTGCCAAATCTGTTCAGATTCTGTTAAGAACTGCCTATGTTCTTCGAGGCTAGTTAGTTATTTAAGGCTGGAGTATAAAGTTAGTGTTGAGAGGTCATATAATGAAACGGCTGGATTGTCATCCTTTCCTGGTCTGGCCTATTTGTGATGCACACCCCATAGCAATGTGGTTACTATTCAGCAACCCTCTGAAATGGGCTGGCAGGCCTCTCAGTCTTCAGGGCACCACCTTTCAAGAGCAATTGGTAATGGCCAATAAATGCTGGCCTTGACTGCCTGCGAATGGATAAAAACTTTTAAGATTGATTGAAATGTATAAAGCAAAAGAGAGCCTATGTCTTTGCAGCACATGGAAAAATAAAGTGCTGATTCCCTTCTTTTTGTTAGAACAGGATAAAAATGTCTACTTGGCAGAGCTGTGCATTGTGCTCGACCAATCTTCGATGCATTGAGGACACATAGTTGCTTCTTCTCATCGTTCCATAATTAGAGCAAATATTTGCCATGGGAAGGTAAGAATTTAGTCCAATACTATACATGAAATTGCAGTGTTGATCAACAATGAATTTTTCTGGAGAAGTGCCTTGCACACAAGTTGGCCAGTTATCATTGCTTAAAACTAATGTTCAACTGCTAGAACATTTAGCAATGTATCTTTCAGTGGTGGACCTGACTTAATTGAATCATTCACAGTTTCAGTTGTCAAATTTGTCTCCAAGACACTATATTCTATTTTGTCTGTTTTGTTTTCAGTGGCAGCATTTGGAATTCCATTAATTTCTTTGAAAATAGATAGATCTGAATGTAAAGTCTGGATTTAATGACACTTTCCAGTGCATCATTACATTTTTAATGAGTTCAATGATGGGAACTTTCTCATCATGATGCCTAAATAAGAGTTGCATATTTTCTCAAACTTGGGGCATCCCAGTGCTTTGCAGTCAATGAACAACTTCTGAAATGCCATCACTGTTCCAGTGTCAGCAGGACTGCAGCCATTTTGCATTCGACAATCTCCCATCACAAACAACAATGTGACAGTGACCAGATTTTTTTATTGCTGGAGATCAAGGAGTAAAAATGAGCACTCCAGTGCCAATCTGGATTTTCCACTGTGGCTTGAACCTGCAGTCATCTGACCCAGTCAAAAGTGCTGCCAATTTAGCTGTAATTAATGCTTTAATATTTATGACATCTAATCTTGCAAAGAGACATGGGTTAATCTGGTCAATTGAAGTTGGGAGTCTGTAATTTAGTGCATGGCCTCTATGTGAATATATATTCTTGCACTAATCAACCTTAGAGCTTGCCGATTTCTATTGTGGAGAGATGTTGCTTTTGCATACTTGAACAAGGACCTGATATTTATGGGGGTGGGGGATCTGTATTAAAATCTTGCAGCACTTTTTGTTTTAACTAACAACTTTACTTTTTTTTTAGGTTCTGTGTCTCCTGCTTATTTCCTGCTTCGTGGCATTTCAGTTTATCCCCTTCAGCGTGTCCTCGGCCTCTCAACACGACCTATCGCCAGTTGACAGCTGTTGCATTGCTCACTGTTTTAATCTCTCTACTGTACATTTTACTGGTCTTGGACAGGAATCGATGGGGACGTTTCTACCAGGAGAGAGGAGATAGGTAGTGTATGGAACAGCTGTTTCTTTTTTTCCTTTTTTTGCAATTACTACTTCAGCTTGGGTTCAAATAGTGTTCGTCCTTGTATCTCAGTGTTGAAACTGACACTCATTGAACGGTGCCCAGACTATTCTTCTGAATCCACCCTCTCAATATTTGTACCGTCCATGAGTTGTCAATATCTAAACTTGAAGGAAGGTCCTGCATTTATGTACCACTGCTCCAACGCTTACTTTTCAAGGGTGGTTGGCAGTGGCAACAAATGTTGGGTGTGTCTTGACCCAAAATGTTGACTGTCTGTTCCCCTCTATAGATGCTGCCTGACCCGCTGAGTTCCTCCAGCACTCTTGTGCGTTGGCTTACAGTAATGCCAAACTTATGAAGAACTCTTCATGACGGGCCATAAGTTACAAGATTTATTGACCACTCTCAAGATGGAAAACCAGATCTGGTGTGAATTTGGATGTGGTTGAAAGAGTTTGACATGAACTCGAGCTTGTGCAGGCTGTAAATTTGAAGTCCACCTGTGAAAATGTTGGAATAATTGAGAATGGAGGTGGCAAATATTGTGATTTTTGAACGTGTGGCCCAGAATGGTTGTGCATTCCCAGAACTGCATTTCTTTTCCATTTTATTGCTCCTTTATCATTGGTTCAGAATAAGAGAAGTGACAGAAATCTGAAATTAAAACAGAAAATACTGTAGGTACTGCTTGGTGAGTTACTATGTGAAATAAGGGCTTCCGACCAGTACATGATTCTATTTCAGTTTTGCAGCTAATCTAGAATAAGAAACTAGAAGGAAAATTCTGGAAGTGTTTAACAGGTCAGGCAACACCTGAGAGGAGCAGAGCTAATGTTTTGGGTCACTGACCTTTCAGCACAATGTGTCCAGAAATAATGTAAAGGGGTTTGCAGTGGCTCTGAGAGATTAGCATGAGGCAGCAGAAGAGAGTTTCAAGCCATATCAGTGGTGACATTGCATGGTGAAAGTTCTGTTCACTTGAAACAGCTCTGCACATCTCACTGAACATTCATGCCTTCCTCCAATGAATTCCAACTTTTGGTTATTTGCACTAATATCTTATTACGTAGATCCGTATTAAATTTTGTCACCTTTAACTCCTGTGAAGCTTCTTGGGCATTGTACCACTATTAAGGTGTTGTTGATACTGTCTTGCAGATACTTAACCAAACTGATAGATATGGAGGCCACTGATATAAAGAATCCTTACTTGAACTATGGCATAGTGATAGACTGTGGAAGTAGTGGCTCGAGACTCTTTGTGTACTGCTGGCCAAGACACAACGGGAATCCACATGATCTGCTCGATATCAAACAGATGAGGGGCAAAAACAGACTGCCTGTGGTGATGAAGATAAAGCCAGGTGGGATTTGCCTTCTAAATCTACTGGAGTAATTGCTTTTGATCTTGAATAGGGAAGATTTTGTAAAGATGCTGAGCAAGTTGACATAGATTAACAAATAGATTTTTTTGATTTGCAACTTCTAAATCTGTATGTAAAGATGTTTCGATGGTAGATGGGAAAATATTCTTTCTCTCAAGTAAATTCATAATCAAAGGTAAATATCAAAAACTGCAATTACTGAAAGTCAAAAATCACAATTAAAATCTTTGACAGAAAATCTACAGGCGAGTGGGGATGCAGAAGACAACAGATGTTTAGTGTTGTGTTCTGCCTGAGAAAATGGTAGGCGTTGATACAATTGAGGGTTTTAAAAGAAATTTGGACAGATTCTTGAGGATAAGAAGATTGCGTGGTTCTAGACAAAAACTGGGGATGTGCAGTTGCTCTTTCAGAAGACCAGTGCAGTTATAAAAATCCACAATGGCCCTTGACTGCTTCAAGCTTCTATAATTTTGGCTCGGCATCGGAAGCATTTAATGGAAAGCTAAATAAATGTATAAAAATGAAATAAATCAAAGATAGCAGTGATAGTGAAATGAAGCAGGAGGTTCATCATAAACACCAGTATTGATGAATACCAATACTGAATGGCCTGTTGCAGTGCTGCACTGATTTAACATAGATTTCATGCACTTCCACACACAAACTCATAGAATTGTGGAATGATGCAACACAGAAGGAAGCAAACAGTCAAGAGTAAAGTGTGTTTATTTTTCTAAGTTGACATATACTGTCACATTCTCAACTCTTCTAAAAATCCTTACACTATATCATTTTTCATGATTAGATTTTAAATCCTTCATTGTGCAAGACAATGTTTTAGCACCACATTGTGGTTCTTCTGGACATGAATATTTAATATATTAAACAATGTATGGCTGGTCTTTCTAGAATTCTGTCTGATTTTTGTATCAATAACAGTAATTAATGTGCAGAGTGACTATTGACAATAGTGACAGTAAGTTGGATGTTGGATGGGACTTGTGATAGAGTTTGGAGCAAATGGTTTTTCACTGCTAACAATTTGTAACGTAAAATATAAATGTTTCATAAGTAACACATAGAGTACTTAGTTTATTCAGTTTTATTTAACTTTCTACTTTTTTTTTTGCAGGTATTTCAGACCTGGCATCTACACCAGAAAAGGCTAGTGATTACCTCGCACCTCTTCTGAATTTTGCTGCAGACCATATTCCTCATTCTAAACATCAGGAAACTCCTTTATACATCCTATGCACTGCGGGCATGAGGATTTTGCCTGAAAAGTAACTTTTATTTGCATTTTTAAAAAAAAATCCATGATCCCATTTTGGGTGGTGTTGCAAACTGAGATTAAATTTAAATAGGTGAAACAATGAAATAATTGTTTCACAGTATTTGTACCATGGGTTGATCTGTTAATGGTTTATATTCTTCCCTATTCATATTTACACCGCTGTAAGAAATGAGTTGATATTGGGTTTACAATCTGTCCATTTGTAACACAGCGCCATAGGCAATGGAAAAAGCAAGTTGTATCCAATTTCCTACCATTGATTTCCTTTGGGGTCAACCATGTATAAATCACATAGCTGAGCTGTAAAGTTGGGTCAGTTGCTCAAACTGCAGTGGCACCAGTGAGGGATGAGATTGTATTTCACTGGAAGCATAAAGTTCCAGGAATGGGACAAAACCTAAAACACAGAATAACTTTAATAGAATCATGGGAATTTGCAGCTCTGCAGGAGGCCATTTAGTTCATCATCCAAGGCAGCCCAAAAAAATACTGTGTAGTTTGGTTACACGGAATTGGGAAGTAAAAGTCTGATAAATTTTACCCTCTTTTAAGAATGTTTTGTAGGCATGGTGTGCCTTCTGCTGAGATAAAAGATGGGAATAATATGAGGTAGGTTGGAAGGCCTGAGAGCAGCTGCTACTTGACCGTCTTTGCATTGAGAAGTGATGCCAATGCAAATCCTGAAACAGAGGAATTTATGCTATGCAGTTGATCCAGTGGGTACATGGTCAAAGCAGACTGACATAACGTTAATGTTATATATGAAGCATTTGAGTTGGGGTGTAGATATTACTTGGCAGTGCATCTAAGAATACAAGAAATCAGAAGAGGAGACACAAGAGACTGCAAATGTTTGAATCTTGAGCAAAAGCTAAACTGCTGGAATAACTCCAGGGGTTAAGCAACATCCATGGAGACAAAGGGGTGGTTGACATTTCGGGTTGAGACCCTGCAACGGGAGTTGACTACATGATCCTTTGAGTCTTCACATTGTTCATTTAAAATTAAGATCAATTTTCTCAACAATCTATCAGCCTCTGTCTTGAATATGCTTAATAATTATACTCTGCTCTCTGCAGTGGATTATTTTTTTAAATGCCCTAAATGACTGACCACTTATCCTGAGGGCCCATTGCTTTCGGATCCCCAACTGGGGGGCAGCAGCTTCTCTGCACCTGCCTTGTTTATTCTTCTGAGAAACTTTTATGTCTCAATGGGATCGCCTCTCCTACACACCAGGGAAAGTAGGCCCATCCTGCTCAATTGTGCTGTCTTCATTACTTAATCTGGAACCCTTTATACAGAGCAGAACAGTCCTTAATTTCCTATCGTCGTATGTATTCAGCAGACTAATCTCAATTGGGACAACAATGGAGATAATACAGATATGGAGATCCTCTGTACTCAGTTGCTGCGGGGAAGAATTCCAGTTGGGGTTGGAAAGTATTCTGTCCATTTCAAGTGCAACTCAGTTTGGATCCCTTGGTAATAGTCAATATGACAGATCTGTCACTTTTGATTGGGGCCTAGAGGTTTTCAGATTGCCTTGGCCTGAAATTATGTATTTAAGGGAATCAGGAAGCACACTTCTGCCACCACACAATGTGAACAAATTCATTCAAAGTGTTGACCACTGACTTTTTTGTTTGGCAGCCAGCAAAATGCCATACTTGAAGACCTCCGCACAGATATCCCACTTCACTATGATTTCCTGTTTGCAGATTCACATGCTGAGGTAATTTCAGGCAAACAGGAAGGTATGTATTCTGCACTAACTCTAAGTCTGAATCATTCATCACTTGACAAATGTAGTTTGCGGGTATTGTGAATAAATGTTAACAGGCAAACTGCAACTCTGGCTCTCAGTTTGATCCCTGTTGTTAAAAGTAGTACACTGGTTGAATTGTACTGGTACTATTATGTCAGTCAGTGAGTTAAAGGTTAGGCAGTACTTAGATAAGGACTTGAAGGAAACACTGTTAACATGCAAACAGGATATGTTTAAGCAATCTTCACAAAGTATAGCAAACACAACCTATGTTTAAATCTTCCCCCATTTATTTTTATGGTTCTGGTATCCTAAGTAATTAATATTTAGCATTTCTGCGAAGATTTTATATTTAAATATGTCTTTTTATTTAATTGTTTCAGGTGTATATGCTTGGATTGGAATCAACTTTGTCCTGGGAAGATTTGACCATATCAGTGCTGGTAAAAATCAATCTTTGCTTTGTAGGGGATAGTGGGATTAAATATTTATTGGGTGTATTTTGCACCTTGTTATTTATAGCTTATTTTGCACTAAGATGAAGAGTTGAGTATTATGTTGCAATTAATATTATAATCTTTTGCTAGTTCTTAAGATAAATTTATAATGTGGGAATGCCTGTGTCACAGTTGGTAGAGCTGCTGCCTCACAGCTCTAGTGACCTGGGTTCAACCTTAATGTTCTGGTTGGTAGGTTAATTGGCCACTAACTTGACCCAAGTGTAGGTGAGTTGTAGGTTCCAGAGAGATTTGGTGGGAATGTGGGGGATAAAAAAGGTTAGTACAAATGGGTGCTTGATGATCAGTGTGGGCTCATTGGGTGGTAGGGTATGTTTCCTTGCTATTGACTCCATGAATACTTGGCATGTTCTGTTAGAAGAAATTCAACTTCTGCCTTTACTTCCTGCCCCATCAGTTTTGTTTTGGAATCTGGATTTAGGTATTTGAAGCCTGGTTTTGAGACTAAAATGGAATATATTTTCCAACAGAAAGGTGAACAACTTCTTCATCAGATGATTGAGGGTATTTTGGAGATTTTTTTATATTTCTGCCATCTGGGTGTCACTGGCAAGGCCAGCATTTATTGCCCAGCCCTATCTGCCCTTAAGAAGATGGTGGTGAGCCTCTTCTTGAACTGCTGCAGTCCTTCTGCTGAAGGTACTCCCACAATGCTGTTGCGTCAGAAATTCCAGGATTTACACCCAGAATCGATAAAAGAACAGTGATACGTTTCAAAGTCAGGATGGTGCCCAACTTGAGTGTGAATCTGCCAGTGGTGGTGTTGTTTTTCTGCACCTGCTGTCCTTGCCTTCCTTTGTGGTAAAGATCATGAGGTTGGGAAGTTCTGTAGGAATAGCCTGGGTTATAAGCTTGCAGATCAAAACCAAAAAGATATTCCAGGTGGTTATAGGGGGAATAAAATTCATTCTGTTCACCGTGTACTTTGTGTAAAGTTTGCGTGATGGCTTTCAAAAAAAAAAGTCATCTAATTTGTTCTTTCCTGAATTCACACAGGTGAAGATTCGGTGGTAGAAGTCAACGTTCCTGGCACTGAAACCCAGGCGGCCGTTGTCCGCAAGAGGACAACTGGTGTACTGGACATGGGTGGGGTTTCCACTCAAATAGCCTATGAAGTCCCCAAAACTGTAAGCTTTGCCTCTTCACAACAGGTTATTATCTGTCCAACCTTCTTTTATTTTGCACTTTTCCTTTTAATCCATATTCTCTAACCCTTGGTCTTTTACTTTGTCATTGAAGCCTTGTGTTTAATGCTTTGCATGTTGGCTACTGCAGCTGTGACTCCCGGTCATATCTCACGGATACCCATGTGCATGCTCTGTTAAAACTACTGGGCTATTACTTGTATATTGTGTTGTCTTAGTTTTTTTTTAATTTCCCTTTAATTTTCAAATTAACTTCTTGTCAATCAGACAAAATTTTGCACTAATTTAAAATCACCTTTGTGGCGAATGTCCTTTGCACCCATTCACAGTTAGTTTCAAGATGGAGGAGGTCTGATGACAAGGGTGACGGCAGAATGAGCAGGCCCTCGCTATGGCTGTGGGGAGGCAGCAGTGAAGGCCAGGGTGGAGTGGGTAAGAAAAGTGCATTGGAGAGGATATGCAGGGGCATGTGGTTGGAAGAGTTTTGTGTCACTGGGCTGAACATAAAGCCTAAAATGAGGATGTGCATTTTGACCTTAGTTTCTGTAAGACCCTTGGAGATGATAGAGCTTGGGAATGAATGGGATAATGGGAGTGCAGAAAAAAAATGCAGATGTTGGAAATCTAAAAGAAAACGGAAAATGCTGAAAACACTCAGCAGGTCAGGCCACATCTGTGGGAAGGGAAGAAGAGCTAATGCCTCAGTTTGAAGACCCTTCATCAAAAGACTATGGGAGTGAGACCTTCAGCTACATTTTAGTTGAATGAGTTTAGAGGATTTCATTCAGAGAATTGGTGATGCCAAAGGAACAACAGGATTTTGTCTTAACTAGCATTTTTAATGTATAAGAGCCCAAGGTTATTCACAGGAAAGCTGCTGAACAAAATAGAACATTTAAGCACATAAGATGTTCAGAAAGACACCTAAAAGCTTTGTCAAAGAGAAGATTTTAAGGAGAGACTGGCGGAGGAAGAAACTTCCAGAGCATAGAGGTTAGGTAGATTAAAGCATGAGACCACAGAGGTCTTGGAGTGTTGTAGCACTAGAAGGGATGGGGAAATGTGAGAGCATGGAGGGATTTGTAACAAGCTGGAAGGTCCAGATTTGATTTCCCCTTGAACATAGTTGAATTAAATGAGAACTTTGCTGTTTATTCTTGTTCTGTGTTTTGGCCCTGCTGGAAATGGGCATAAATACATACCAAGTGATGATGTTAAGTCATTAAAGTCCTCTGAGGGCCAGTCCATTTCCCCAGATCTATAATGCATTTTATGTCATTTGATATTGAGTGCACAGAAATTTTCCACTACAATATGGAGAAGACTGAGGGCATTTTCTTTGATCCTCATCACAAACTCTGCTCCCTGGTCACCACTTCTGTCTTAAGAAATCTTTTGGAGCTAAGCCAGACTACTCGCACTCTTTGTGCTGTACTCTTGTGCAGCTTAAGGCCATTTTCCTGCCTGGTCCCCAATTCCCTTACTGTCCAAAGTGCCATCAAGCTCTGGCTTAAGTATGCTCAGCGGCTGAATGGACACTCTTCTGGGTCCACTGGTCTGTTTCGATGCTCACTGGACTCAGTGCTGAGACCATGAATTAAATTTTGTACATAAGAAGGTGGCCTCTGGAAAAACAGATTGTGAACAGAGGAGCTTGAAATTTACTTTGTTCCTCGTGGAGGGGAACCATTACAGTATAAAGTTCTTGTCCTCATGTTCAAACCACTCCAAGACCTCATTGCTCCTGGGGGCATTTTCCGAAGCTAAAGGCCTATATTTCCCAAGAGAACCTTTCTCCTGCATGCTCTTTCAATTTACCTATTTAATTTTAATTTTTCTTAATTTTGCTTGAACTATATATGAAAATGTTGCAGTGAATCTGCCTGTTCTGCTAGGAAATATAGGCCTTTAGCTTCGAAAGTGCCTCAAGGCAGTTTTGGAGGTTTGCAGAAATAGAGCAGGGTTAAGGAACAATGAGGCCCTGGAGGGGTTTGGACATGAGGACGAGAACTTTATACTGTGGTGGTTCTCTCTCCACAAGCAACAAAGTAAATTTCGAGCCCCTCTGCTCACAACCTGTCTTTCTGTGGATCTTTTTCTAGAGGCCACCTCCCAATATGCAAAACCAAATGCCTGGTCTCAGCAGTGAGTCCAATGAGCATGGGGAAAGTCCAATGGGCCCAGAAGAGTGACCGTTCAGACACTGAGCATACTAAGGCCAGAGTTTCGTAGCACTTTGAACAGTAAGGGGATTGAGCAAGAAATTAGTCTTAAGCTGCAGGTGCAGCCATGATGCTGAATTTTGGAGTGGGCCCAAAGAGCCATATGGCCTCCCCTTCATGTGATCAGTCCTAATGAATTTGTTTTTGTTTGCTGTAAGAAACTGCCCTGGGGTTTGATTGCTTGCATGGTATAGTGGTAAACGTCACTTTTCCTACTCCCAGTATTGGGAGAAGAGCAGAATCTTTCCTGTTGGGACCTCAGGGGATCTCAATTTGCTTTTCCTTTTGTCTCTCACTTTCTCACTTAATTCAATCTTTTTCTGTCTTCTCTTTATTCTTCTTTTGACCTAATTTGACTCCAATTCTCATCCTTCCCTGACATTTTCCTTTTTGCCAATCCTTGAATCTCTTTGATTACTGAGGCACCCTACTCGTGCCATCATCCTACTGTTATCACCTCATGGTCCCAGTAAGTTAAGGTGCATGTTATATTCAAGCTCAGGCACAGATAAAAGTCTAACAAATCTAATTGTCTTCTGCTGAATACAGCTGGTGTCCATTTAGCTCTTGTGTATTTATTTCCATTTCACCTTAGACCAATTTCTCCTCACTACCTCAAGTTGAATTGCTGCAGTACTCATTCAATGCTATCTGTTAATTGTGCTGTGTGATTTGAGCTGCACGCTGAAAGGTCTGGGCACAGGATAAAGTTGCATGCTGATGTTTAATTACTCGCACTTTGAGCAGGAGGAGGTAGCCAAGAACCTGCTGGCAGAGTTCAACCTGGGCTGTGATGCCCATCACACAGAACATGTATACAGAGTCTACGTCACCACGTTTCTGGGTTTCGGTGGGAATGCTGCCAGACAGCGCTATGAAGAACAGATTGTCTACAAGACTATGCTGACAAACAGGTACTTGAGGAGAGATTCACACGTGGGCTGGGCAAACTTATTATTTGGTCCAACTGGTGGCTTCCAACATGTTTGCTCCATTTGTGTGCTTCTTCTCACTCTACTGCACCCCTTTTAAATAGAGAAGGTAATTGCATCAGTATAACAGCTTTATGACTTTGTAGAATAAATGTTGCACAGGACAGAAGTGGGTTCTTTGGCCCACCATGTCCATGCTGACCTTTTTGCCCATCTATACTAATCCCATTTGCCTACATTAGGGTCATATCCTTCTATACCTTGCCTATTTAAGTATCTGTCTGAATGCCTCTCAAACGCAGTTAATTGTATCTGATTGCACCACCCCCTCTGGCAGTGCATTCCAGATGGCAACAACTGTGTGTGTGTGTTAAATCTAATTCTCCCCTTAACACTATGCACCCTTGTTCTTGATACCCTGCAAGATGTTCCAAAGCACTTCACAGCCAATGAAATACTTTCAAAATCTTGTAACTGCAGTAATATACAATATGTAACAGCCAGTTTGCACACACCAAGCTGTGTGATAATGACTGGATATTTTGTTGTAGTGGCATTGGTTGAAGGATAAATATTGGCCTGGACAAAGGGGAGAACTCTTCTGGTGTTCTTTGAGTCCAATGGAATCCTTTGCATGTACCTGAGAGAGGATGTGAGGTATTTGTTTAATGGCACACATGAGAAGTGGCACTTGACTCTGCCTTGATACTGCACTAAAATGACAGTCTGCTGTATGTTTTATTTTATTGCTGAAATGCTTGGTGTGGGACTTGACTCATAATTTTCTGCCTGAGATGAGACCACTAACAGTTGATCCTTGGCTGATGATACACTCTTTCCCATTCTTCCATCCAACCACCTTTCCCCCTCTTCCTCCTAAATAAAAATGCCAATGCTACAATGTTTACCCACTCCATGTGGCAAGGAGTTTCATTCCCCAATGTGTTCTGAGCAAAAGTGCCCCTTCATACTTTTTGTTTGATTCATCATTCATGCCCTAGACACTTAAGTAAATTTGTTGTTTCCAACACCAGGAACCCATGCATCTGCACGCTGCACTGGAATCTTGAGGTTCGTGTGTAGGGTGGGATAGATGGTGTGTTTCCTATCCATGAACACTACCTCATTGTTCCTCTTTTGCACTATTTATTTATATTTATAACTTATAGTAATTTTTATGTCTTGCACTGTACTGCTGCTGCAAAATAACAAATTTCACGACATATGTCAGTGATAATAAACCTGATTCTGAATTCTGTCCTATGGTGTCCTCCTTGCAGTGTAAAATGAATCTTAAACTTAATGATATGCACACATTCTATCTTTCTTACTTCAAGTGCATTATGGAAGCTGAGCTGAATTGTGATGACCGTATTTGTTCTTAAATGTGCATGTCAGTGTCACTGGAATTGTGTGACCAGCCTATTCAAATTGCACACTGCCTTTATAGGCCAATTAAAAGCTGGACTTGAAACATCTAGAACCCTGAGCATAATTCTCTATTTATGGAACACATGCAGAAGGAGTTTCTGAGTAAATCCAAAACTTATTAGTGTAAGATTATCATTAATAAATCCAATAGGGAATTGAGACATTTTTTGGTGTGGAGAGTGCTGAGAATGTGAAGCTCACACAAAATTCAGGAA
The DNA here is from genome assembly GCF_009764475.1 of Pristis pectinata. Lineage (NCBI taxonomy): Eukaryota > Metazoa > Chordata > Chondrichthyes > Rhinopristiformes > Pristidae > Pristis > Pristis pectinata. The sequence goes on from NC_067433.1 coordinate 14,482,451, forward strand.
GTGACAGGTATTGAGTTAGAGGAAGCTAGATAAATCTGTGAGGGAAAGTAGTAGAAAGATTTGCAGATGCGGTGAGATGAAGTCAGCCACAGCACAAAAACCAGCACAGATCACTTGGGCTTTTCAAATGGTTTGTCTTCTGCTCATAATTCTAAGGAAGTTTGGTCTTTTATTTTGTCTGTTGCTTGATGATGTGTTTAAAAGCAAAACAATTTGTTGTCCATTGAACTACTTGGCTTGAGAGGGAAAAGGTATCCCCACACATAACTTCGCTTGGACCACTGGTCCAGTAATAGGTATTTTGCCGTGCACAAGGCCCAAGGTATCTTGTGTGGTAGAATTTCCTCTATGATCTCTTGTTGTGGATGATGGGAGCCTGGGAGAAAATGTTGGTGACTGGATTAGTTGGTGGGGTGGGTGGCACAGTGTTGATGATGGAGAGAAGATCAGGTAGGTGAATGGGATGGTGTGAAGGTTTAGAACGTCATTAGTGGTAGTGGGGTGGGTTTGATGACAGCCATGTGGTAGAAATAAATCTGGAGTAATAAGGGCAATTGACACTGGGGCAGGTGTATTCCCAAGCAAGTCCCAATTTGGTAGTGTTTAAGGTCTGTCCCATTTGTCAGCCTTGTGTGAGTGTACATTCTGCACTATTAGATAACACTGGGCATGCCTGGCAACCTTCAAGTAGCAGGGTAACAAATTTGGACATGTCTTATTATAAAGCACGATATGCAATGTCATTTGTTTGACTGGAACGATACAGTAAGTGTTACAACTAATGGAGAGAAGTGAAAATGTAAACATTTTAAATAACAGATAAAATCATTTCTCCCACAGGTTGCTGGGGCAGAAGACAGGCGCAACTGAGGAAATCCCATACTTGGACCCTTGTTTGCCAGTAGACATCAAAGATGAAATTCATCAAGATGGGCGCACTGTGTACTTGAGAGGACTGGGAGATTTCGACTGGTGTCGGGAAGTGATTAGCCCCTTATTAAATAAAACTAATGAGACTTCAACGTCCCTCAGTGGGGTCTACCAGCCCCCTGTAGACTACAAAAACAGTGAATTTTATGGTTTTTCTGAATTTTTTTACTGCACTGAAGATGTCTTGCGCATGGGTGGTGCCTACAACGTTGCTAAATTCATGAAGGCTGCTAAGGTATTGAGCTGAATTTCATATATCCAATGAAATGTCTGTAAGTGTACGTCTTCATTGTCATCCTGTGGTCTGGTAGGCATTTGTCATGCCTGATTGTGTACAGCTCTCTTTGTGTCAGCTTATGAGTTTAAGTATCACTCTAGAGGCTTGATCACAATGACATAGCCTGATGTTGCAGTGCATTACTGTAGGAGTGCTGCACTGCTGGAAGTGCCATCTTCCAGAAGAGATGTCAAACTAAGACCGCATCTGTTAGGTGGCAACACAGATCCTATGGCATGGTCTTGGAGAGCACAGTTGTTGTCTCTGGTGTCTTAATCAATAGTTCTCCCTGAATTAGCACCACTGGGGGGGAGAAAAAACAATTGGTTATCATCACATGTGGGCCAGAGAAGGGCAAGCCTGTCTTTCTTGCAAGCTTTACATCAATTTCCAAACCAGCATTTTATTAACTTGGCTGATCCTCTAGGTGTTGGGAAATGACAGCATGATGGTCAAGTCCGCCAGTCTTTCTGTTCTTGACCGCTTAGCTGACTAGGCCATTATCTTTCCGTGCTGTACTGGATGACTTCTGAGGCTTGGCTCACACAAGATGTTTTCAAGATGCACCTGCTTACATATTTTTCAGAAGGTACTTAGTTTATCTTTAGGACAGGTACATTTGACAGTATGAAAGGTCTTCAAACAATTAAGTGCACTGGACAGAAGAGAAAGCAGAGGGAAGATTTGATGGACATTTTTAAAATCGAAGGTTATAGATTCATGGATACCAAGGTGTTGATGGAAAATAAAGATGATGCAGGCAAATGGAGATCATCTGTTGCAATCATGATGAATAGTGGAGTGGGCTCAATCCCCAAATCTGCCTCCTACTCTTGGTGTTACCATAGACTAAACAAAGCGGACCTGTTTCAGTGGCAGGAGGGTCAATCACCAGAGGCCACAGCTTTGACACTGGCAAAAGAATATGAAGCAATATGAGTAATAAAATTTATGTTTATGCAGCCAGTAATTAGGATATAATGCTGTTATCTGATGAGGCAGGAAATACAGATTTAATAGTAGTCTTTAAAAGGAAATGGCAAAAATACAGTGACAAGTTGCAGGTTTATGCATGGAGAACTGGGAAATGGGACTAGTTGGACTAAAGAGCTGGCATAAACTCAGTAGGCTACCATTGTGTGTTTTTATAGGATTATTGTGCAACAAAGTGGACAGTCCTGAAGGAACGCTTTGACCGTGGCTTGTACTCTTCTCATGCAGACCTGCACAGACTGAAGTAAGTGTCTAATGGTATTGCATTAATCTCATTGAACAGGGAAATAGTCCAGTGGATTTTCATTCCTGTATCACACTTTCTCCATTGTACAAATATTGTGGCATAATGTAGATTAAGCTGGCCACGTACTGCCGGCCCTCCTGTGGACTGTGAAAGCCTCCATTCCTATAATGTATGTATGAGAGCAGAGTGCACTTGTTAACTGCCTGAGAGTACCATGCTGAGCTCTGATTACCTGCTGTTGTACAGTTTCCAGAAGAATGGTTATCTTGTGTTGCAGCACTGGAGGTAAGGGACAGAAGGAAGCAGAATGACCTTCCTTATTCATTCCACCTTTTGTATGGAGCTTGAAATCGCACTAAAGAGAGAATTTAAAATAAAACTGTATTTGGGGAGATCCTCACACCTGCGGCTAGCAACAACGGATAACACTTAGATGACTCGTAGCCATAATGACGGGCAACAGGTATCTGCTTTCCGATCATTGAGATTGAGAGGCATAAGTAGTTTCAAGATGCAGTCTTCCTTAAAGTGTTCAAAGCAAGAGTGCAGAGAACCAGCAGCCAATTGACTTCACTATCCTGACATTAGAATGCAACTGCAAAACTTCCTCAGCTGTGAGGCTCCCATTCACTTCTATATCAATTCATTCAGTGACTATGAGGCTCAATGGCAAGGCTGGTGTTTAAACCCTGTCCCTCTATGCTTTTGAGAAGCTGGTAGTGATGTACCTTATTGAACTGCTACACTCCTTCTGTTAGTTAGGGAGTTGCATCATTTTGACCCGTCCACAATGAAGGAATAGAGGTATAGTCCCAAGTCAAGAGGTGGCATTGCTCCTATGTGACTTGTTCCTTTTGTTCTTTTTGATAAAGGAAGCGAGTTTAGGAGATGCTGGTGAAGAAGCCTTGTTTAATTATGGTCATCTTTTGGTAGATAGTACTGACCGCAGCTCTTGTGCTCCAGAATTAAAAGGAGTCAATGCCATTGATCTGAATGGTCTAGTTCAGTTTCAGGCAATGATGAGCTCAGCATGTTGATGCAGGGGTATTCAACGATAGTGTCGTTGACTACCAAGGGAAGCTGGATAAATTCTAAATTGGCAATAGTATTTGTCCGGCATGGCTGTTCTTTACACTTCATTGTTTGGATACTCTGTATGTAGTCCGTAGTAGCAACCCCAACTCCACTCATCCCCCACCCACTGATAATCCAGATCCGAACAGAAGAATGGGTTCTTGGGTGATGGCTGCAGTCAACAGAAACCTAAACCTACTCTGCCATTCAATTACATCACGGCTGATTGGTACTCAACAGTTACCCTTCTTCCAAGTGCAAAATCTGCTGATGCTATCTCTAAAAGGACAAAAAGTGCTGGGAATACTCAGCAGGTCCGGCAGGATCTACATAGGAAAACAGAATATGTAATGGGGGTGACAAAAGGTCTACTATGGGCATTTCTAACATTTTCTATTTTAGTTACCCACCATTGCCCCAGTTTGCTTGCTGCCTTTAATTCGTGTCACTCAATCTTGAAACTTTAAGTTGAGCGCAGGATTTACTGGGAGTGTGTGCCACATTTGTTCTGTCACTTGTGTGAGGAGGTGCTATTTAACTTCATTCTCAGTGGCCTATCTCTAATTTATTATGTCCGTGTTGTGGACCATTATTAGGGAGAATAATTTGGCTGTTACCTGCTCATTTATGTGTTTAAGTATCTGGCTTGCATTATTTGGATCAGACTTTAGCCAAAGGGAATACTAAGCAAATAGATCACTGCATTTTCAAAAGAAGAATAAGGCTGAAACATTTCTGCTGTCCTCTTTGAATTAGGCATCCCTGTGAAACCCAGCATGAAGAGATGAAATGTTTTGTGTCAAATTAATGAATTCCATCTATGATCTAAGGTTTTGTAATGGAAGGGTAACTAAGGCTGGTGGTTTCTCAGAGACCGGGTAATAGAATCTGCTGAGGTGAAGAAATTTTTTTTTCCTGGACAAGCTCCTTTATCTCACATTATGGTAAAACAATAATTTGGTACCCTTGGACTTTGTTGCCAGACTAGCAGATTTTCCAGACTATTGGACATTACTTCTGTTAATCCCCAGACTTTTATTTCACATTTTTAACATGCTACCCAGTAGCACAATAAATTTTCTGGTGAACCCAGTGAGTTTAAAGGAAGCAGGAAATGTAAAAGCACTCTGGCTGCAAACCTACTCGTGTTCCCAATTCCTGGTGTTCCAAAACCCAATCCCAGTTGTGGCTGCACACCCAACCTAAAGTCCAGGTGCCGACCCTGACTGCATTCCAGGCCCCTGGCTCTGGCAGCATTCCCTGCCTGAACTCTGAACCCCCAGCTCACATTGTAGACTAATAAGTGAGCCAGGAGTTGCACCGTCAGGATTTCGGAACGATTGGATGTCGGGTTATCAGAGTTTAACCATACATATGAATATTTTGCTTACCACAGCTTGTGCCTCTGAGGAAGGAGTGTCTTATTTCTCTTTCTATTGTAAGGCAATGGGAAAGCTTGGTGGGCAAAATAGATCTGTAAACACTGTATGTGTTAACTTCAGGTATCAGTGTTTTAAATCGGCGTGGATGTATGAGGTTCTTCATCGTGGGTTCTCCTTCCCTGTGAACTACACCAACTTGAAAACAGCTCAGCTGGTCTACGATAAGGAAGTGCAGTGGACACTTGGAGCAATTCTCTACCGCACTCGCTATTTACCCTTGAGGTGAGACTTATTCAAGGTTTACTCATCTGTTTTCTTCACAGGATCATTATGAACTGGAAAGAGGATTCTAATAGATTGTAGCTACAGTCTGTTAGAGGATAGGCTGAGTGAGTTGGGGCTTTTCTCTTTGGAGAGAAGGAGGACGAGAGGTGACGATAGAGGTGTACAAGATGATAAGAGGCATAGATCGAGTGGACAGTGAGAGACTTTTTCCCAGGGTGACAATGGCTAACATGAGGGGGCATAATTTTAAGGTGATTGGAAGAGGATACAAGGGGGATGTCAGGGGTAAGTTTTTTTTTTACACAGAGTGATGGGTACGTGGAATGCACTGCTGGCAGAGGTGGGGGCAGATACATTAGAGACATTTAAGAGACTCTTAGATAGACGCATGAATGATAGAGAAATGGGGGGGCTATGTGGGATGGAAGGGTTAGATAGATCTTAGAGCAGGTTAAAATGTCTGCACAACATTGTGGGCCGAAGGGCCTGTACTGTGCTGTAGTGTTCTATGATCTGGAAATCACTGAATTTCTGAATATGAAATGTCCCTCTTGCAGTCATCACAACTGATTTCCCCTTGTACTCTAGATGCAGCTGCAAAGATTTCTTTCCACATTGTTGCCTAACCTGCTCAGTGTTTCCAGCATTTTCTATTTTTATTTCTGCAATTTGTGATGTTTGAGAGATTAAATATCAGCCATGTCACAATGGCAAACTCACCTGTGTGATATCCAATGAGGCTTTGGGATTTTTGTACACCTGCCTGAGATAGCAGAGGGGAGACCTTGGTTTAATTTCTCATCTGAAAGGTGACACCTCCGAGCAGCACTCCCTCAGTCCTGCATTGGGACATCAGCCCAGCCCACTTTGCTCAAGTTCATGGAGTGGGACTTGACCCATCTTTGGCCCAGGATCTCTTCTTCCCAATTTCATGTGCTCCAACTCAATATGAGCGATGTCACAGAATTATAAGTTTATGTGTTGAAGATTTCTCTCCACTCCAGAGGGATTTAAGGTGGATTGAGGAGAGCTGATAAGTACACTTCTGGGATGTAGATTTGAACCCAGGTTATGCTGATATAATCTCCTTGTGCCTTTGGTGATTGGAGTGACCACAGTGCAAAACAACCTACAACTGGCAGTCCCCCTACAGAGGGGATCATGGGGAACATGGAGTGACAGAGGAGCCAGGGATGCATTCCTGACAATCTGCCTAAATTGGTGACACATGCATCTCCTAGTCTGAACAATATGGGACAAGTCCCACTGCTTAAACTTAAGCACAGTGGTCTGGGCTGATGCCCCAGTGCAGGACTGAGGGAGTGCTGCTCGGTCAGAGATCTTGTCTATCAGATGAGAAATTAAACGAAGATCCCCCCTCTGCTATCTTGGGTGAATGTACAAAAATTCCAAAGGCTCATTGGATATCACACTGGTGACTTTGCTATCCATCAAAGCAACATCACTAAATGCAGAAATAAAAATAGAAAATGGTGGAAATATTCAGTAGGTCAGGCAGCATCTGTGGAAATAGAAGCTGAGTTTATGTTTCAGGTGAAAGATCCTGTGTCAGAACAACCCTGTTGAATGTTTCCTGTGTTTTCTGTTGTTTCGGATTTCCAGTGCCAACAATGAAATACAAATTGTCTGTTTACCGTGATATTGCTCAACCGAGGAGCTTGTGGTGTACAAATTGGCTGCTATGTTTTGTTTATTTCTGTAGTGATTACACTTCAAAAATTAGTTCATTGGCTGTAAAGTTCATTGCGATATGCTGAGATGGTGAACCATGATATAAATCTAAGTTCTTTCATTCAATGCTGGAGAACCAGTTGGTTCTCGCTGGAAAATGCTTGTTGTTGACCTGACCACCCCTGACAATATCCAGAAACATAGGAACAGGAGTGGGCCATCTGGTGCTTTGAACCTGCTCTGCCACTCAATCTGGTCCTCCTCCAAATTTCACCTGTTTCCCTATATCGCTTGAAGTCTTTTGTCTCCAAACCTATCCATGCGCTTGAATGTATTCAACAACTTGACTTGCACAGCCTTCTGTGGTCGAGAATTTCACAGATTCACCCTGAAGGACCTTTGCCTCCTCTCAGTCCTAAAGACTGAGACTGTGACCTCTGGTTCTAGACTCCCTTCCCCTGCCCCCAAGCAAAAGGGAAACATTCACCCTGCATCCAGTCTGTGAAACCCTATCAGAATTTTGTTTATTTTAATGAGATCTTCCCCCATTCTCCTAAACTCCATATAGCACAGGCCAAATTGACCCAATCTTTCCTAAAATGGAAGTCCTGCCATCCTAGGAATCAAATGAATCTTTATCGCATGCCCTCTGTGGATAAGGAGACAAAAACTGCATTCTCTATTCCAGGTGTGATCTTACCAAGGCCTTTATTATAGTAAGACATACTTTCTCCTGTACTCAAGACTTTTTGCAATGAAAGATAGCATACTGTTTCTCATATTAACTGTTTGCTGCAGCTGTGTGCTTGCTTTTGATGACTGGTGTACTAGGACACACTGGTTACTTTGTATATCAGCATTCCCTAGAATATCACCATTTAAATAATACTCTCTGCCTTTCTGTTTCTCCTACCAAAGTGAGTAACTTCTATTTCTATCCACAATAATACTGCCTCTGCCATCTTAAAGCTTCTTTGCATCTTCTTCCCACCCAATTTAGTGTCATCAGCTTAGAAGTATTACATTTGGTTCCCTATTCCAAATCATTGGTGTACATTGTGAATAGCTGGGCCCAATCACTGATCCATGCAGTACTCCACTGTCTGCTACCCAAGAAAGGCCCATTTATACCTGCAGTGTTTCCTCTGACACCTAATTTTCAATCCGTGTCAATGTATTACCCCAATCCCATGTTTCTTATTTTGCTTACTAACCTCTTCTTCTGTGGGATTTTATCAAAGACCTTGTGAAACTCCAAACACATCACATCCGCTGGTCCTCCCATATATATTCTACCAGTTGCATCTCCAAACAAAACAGGTTTGTCAAACACTATTTCTCCTTCATAAATCCATGATGGTTTTATCTAATCTGGTTAATATTTTCTAACTGTCCTCTGATCACATTGTTTCACTGACTGTAGCATTTTCCCTACTACTGATATTAGGCTAGCTGTGCTATTTTCTTTCCCTACTTGTTTTTAGATAGTGGGTATACTTTTGTCACCTTCCAATCTGCAGGAGCCATTCTGGAATCTTTAGAATTTTTGAAGGTTATAGCCAATGCAACCACTCAGTCCACAAATGCTACTTTTAGTACTCTGGGATACAGAATATCAGGCCCAAGGGATTTATTGGCTTTTGGTTGCGTTAATTTCTCCAGCACTTTTTTTTGCTAATATTAATTTCCTTTTTAATTCCTCCTTTTCTGTTAGACACTTTATACTGAGCATTTCTAGCTTGTTATTTTGCATCTCTTCCTTGAAGAATGAACCAAACTTTAATTGCTCTGCCATTTCTTTGCTCTCCTTATTAAATCCTCCCATTTCTGATTGTAAGGGATCTACATTTGTCTGCAGTCAGTTTTTATATTCTTGTGCAAGCTCTTATCTTCCTTGCAAGTTTCCCCTTGTACTCTGTTTTGCTCTCTTAATTAATATCACCGTCTTCTTGCTGAATTCTAAACTCACTGGAGTACAGAAGAATGAGAGGGGACCTCAGAAACATTTCGAATGTTGAAAGGACTAGACAGAGTAGATGTGGCTAAGCTGTTTCCCTTGGTGGGTGAATCCAGGACTAGAGGGCACAGTCTTAGAATTAGAGGGTACCCGTTTAGAACAGAAATGAGGAGAAATTTCTTTAGCCAGAGGGTCGTGGATTTATGGAATTCTTTGCCACATACAGCTGTGGAGGCCCGATCATTGGGGGTGTTTAAGGAGGAGAGTGATAGGCATCTAATTAGTCAGGGTATCAAGGGATATGGGGAAATTGGGGCTAGGTGAGAATAGCTTAGTTTAGCTCATGGTGAGGTAGTGGAGCAGACTCTATGGGCCGAATGGCCTACTTCTGCTCCTTTGTCTTGTGATCTAAACTGCTCCCAGTACACATTTAGCACATCCTTGAAACCTTAAAGACAGGACTGACCTGCTACCAGTGCATTGTGATCAGTGGCTTTTTTAATTGCTTTGGCCATTGTTTCCTCTCATTCTGTTTGCCTTGATGTCGACAGGGACATTCAACAGGACGCCTTCAAAGGCAACCACTCACACTGGAGGGGCTTCTCCTTTGTCTACAACCATTATTTATTCTTCGTCTGTTTCCTGGTGGTCCTCTTGTCCATCCTCCTCTACCTGCTGCGACTGCGACGGATCCACCGCAGGATGCTGCACAACACCTCGCCCACGGAGCTGTGGATGGCCGAAGGCGGGCTACCTCAGATATCAGAAGTTTCTTGAAATCCAGCGGCTGAAGGGTGGTCCTGTGGGATGGCAGGTGCAAACGTCTTGCCTTTTGGCCTGGGATTTGCCCACCAGCATGATTTTTGGTGAAGAGTACCGAGACATCATGCAAAACTCTGAAGTGGAATCCACTAGGCTGTCACGGCGGGTATGTGGATGGTGTCATCTGGCTTAACGTTTCCTTCTGGACATCCTTCAGATATTCACCTGCCTTTTCGGGCAGCCAAGACTGATTTGTATGTTTCCTTCTGCTGGTTTGTCGAGTGGCAGGCTACAAAACATGATCTTCAAAATTTGTATAAGAGAGCTTCTGAAGGCAAGACAGGATATCCCCAACCACCTCAAGTTGTTAAATGCCTCGTGCAAAGGACAGCAGTCAACCAGGTTCAGGGCTTTGAGTAGCAAAGCTTTCCGTTTTGCCTTTGCTTTTTAAAAAAAAACTTGTGATTTGGAAAACTTCATTACTCTGACAATATGTGGAGTGTCCTAAGCCAAACCTGGATGTCTGCTTTCAGGGGAAGAGAGGCTGGTCTGGTACACGCTTGTAATATGAAAATTAATGACAATCGAACATCTTTATGTTTATTTATAATTGCAATAATTCGAGATGAAGTGGATGCATTTGTTACTTAGCAATCGATGACCATGTCAGAATAAATGTCTTTATAAAATGTTCCTTGCCTTCATCATTGCTCAGTTACATGTAGTGCAATGTTCTGACCTAGGTGCTGTGTAACCTGACGTCTAAGCTGGATGCCTGGCTGCATGTTCCATCACCAAGTCTGTTCATTTTTACCTCCTAACATTGGCCATCCCCACTCCTGCCTCAGCTCGCATATTGCTGATTACCTTTTTCAGGTCTGATGTTCTCCTTACCAACCTCCCGCCTTGCAACTCTATGCTTCACCACACCTGTTGTAAATGGCACCAAGTCCCACTGACTGTTGCGCATTGGCTACTGGCTTCACGTCTTCATCCTTTGTTTTCAAACCTTTTTTATGGCCTTCCCTCCCTCAGGGACTTCCTGTAGCCCTACATCCCTCCTGAGCTCTCTGCTCTGCTTCTGGCCTCTGGTGCTTCCTGAATTTTAATCACTTCCCGTTACAGCCAGTCTGTCAGCTGCTGGGCTTCAAACTGTTCTGTTGTGAAATTTCACCTTGAAGATTGTGGTTAAAACCAACTTCTGACTGAGAGTCTTGTTATCTTCCTAGCATAATTTTGAACTAATTTATTAAATCTCTGAAACTTCTCTGTTGTAAGAACAATTCCATCTACTTCTCAGCATAATTTCTCATTCTCGCACCTCCAAATGTTGCTGAGAAGCTGTGGGCCACATCCTGTTGTATGGAAGTCCAGATGCACCAGGACGTTTTAGAGGGAAGGGTTGCTGCAGCTATTTTCTAGCAGTGGCAAAGTGGATGCTTATCACAGCTTAACAAAGCCAGTATCTTAATAAAGTAAACCAAGGATTGGTGTATATTTCTGAGGAAGATATGAAAAGCAAAACAAAAAGTTCGTTAGATGTGTGCTTAGAGTTCTGTCTCCATATAAAAAGTTAACAAGGAGGTGCAAAAGAGTTCTTTTAAAAAAACTGTTAGAAGTATCATGAAAAACCAGGGACTTGCCAGATATTTTTAAGACAATGGAAGAGGTTGATAGGTTAGGAAAGATGTTTCCACTTGAGGGCAAGACTTAAATACTTTGGGTCACCCCTGAATTCAGCAGGGAGTTCATGAAAAGCATCGAGGTGGTGAGGATGTGCAACTTCCAAGTTGTTGATGCAAATACCTTGGAGACATTTAAGTGGAAATAAGGTAAGTTATGAAAGAAAGGGACTGAGGATCTGCTGACAGTGTGGTAGGGTGCCTGTGCGGAACATAAACCGTATTATTGACTATTTGGAGCGACTATCCCGTTTGTACCTACCTCTGACATTACACAACCAGTGTGTCCTACCACAATTCAAAGGGTTTCTAGTTTTCACTTCAGAATATCCAGTAAAATACTTCTGAAGTGCAACAGCAAGATCTCACAGGCAGTGACGCGATAAAGAGACAACATTTTTTAAAAAGACACCAGGACTGAACTCCGTAACAAAAAAAAATGTCATGGGAATTTCACCTGTGAGGGCAGATGCAACTGGCATCTGAGCATCATGAGCAACAGGATCTAAAACAAGTCTGGTATAATTATAACCATGTGGTTGAATGTTTCCTCTTGTGAGGGAATCCAGAACTAGAGGGTCACTGTTTAAAAACAAAGTCACCCATTTCAGACACCAATGAGGCAAGATTCCTTCTCGAGTGGAAGCAGTGTTTTTGAATATTTTTAAGGTCGATTCTTTATAAGGTGAAAGATTACCAGGGCAAGGTGGAATGCAGAGTTGAGATTATAATCAGATCACCTACGATGTTAAATGATTGAGGGGACAAGTGACCCATTTCTTCTACTGATTTGTATTTTCAAATTTGAATCTAATAGCTTGTATCCCAGTAGGCTTCATAGAAGACCCATTAAATAAAAACTTGACACTGAGCCACATGAGAAGATAAAACAATACATATTATGCCACTGAATAATGTTTGTGAAGAACTGTCTTAAAGTCACAGGAGACGAGAAATCTGTTACTCACCGCTGGTGCTCAAGGGCAAGATTCTTGACTCCATTGTCCATACTGTCTCCTTCCTGTGTGCCTTTGCCGCCTTTTCCAAAGCTATTAATGTTTCGGGAGTTCTCGGCCAATTAAGAGTGTGTAAACAAATAAACAGACAAGCAGCGCCTTGTAACTGAGGCAAATGATTGAGCTCCTCCACCCAATCATGCCTAAGTCATTAATGCTATTATGGGCCTGTTACAAGGGATGGAAGCATTCCATCCAGGCTTTCTGAACCTGGACTAGTTCCAGCTGGCAGCTCCCATTCTCCTCGTGTTGTTCTTCCAATTTGTGTTTGTCCCCTCTGTAGCAATGAAGAAGGCCGAGGGCGGACAGGTCAGTGTGGGAGTGTTCAAATACTAGAGGATGTGCATTTAGGGAAGGGAGGAAAGTTTAAAGGAGATAAGTGGGCCAAGTTTTTCTTTACACGTAGTAGGTGTGTGGAATGGGCTGCCAAGGGTAATGCTGGAAGCAGATACAAAAGTGGCATTTAAGAGGCTGTTAGGCACATGAATATAAAAGGAACGGAGGATATGGATCATGTGCAGGCAGAAGAGATTTAGTTTAATTTGACATCGTTGTTTGATGCAGAGATGTTGGACTGATGGACCTGTTTCTGTGCTGTACTCTTCTACGTTCGACATGAGTTCAAATGCATGCAACTGGAAGCTCAGGATGGCTGTTGTGGACAGAACCCAGGTGCTCCACAAACTGTTGCCTAGTCTACACTTGGTTTTATCAGTGTAGAAGAGGCCACATCGCAAACACCGAATGCAGTAGACCAGCTTGGAAGATGTGCAGGTGAGCCTCTGCCTCATATGGAAGTGCTATTTAGGTCCCTGTATGGTGGTGAGGGGAGAGGTAGACAGGTGTCATAGTACCTCCATTTGCAGGAGAAAGTGCCAAGGGACGGGAAGAAGATATGAGCAAACCAGGTAAGAGTGGTTCATGCAGAAGGGTGGGGATATATGGTCAAGACGTGACCTGCAGTGGGATCATGTTAGAGCTGGCAGAAATGGTGAAGAATGATATGTTGGATGCAAAGGCTAGTGGGATGAAAGGTGAGAACCAAGTGAACTCTATCACTGTTCTGTGTGGGGGTGAGAGCAGATGTGCAGGAAATGGCGGAAATCCTTGCGAGGGCTCGATCAACCATGGGAAGCCTCTTTTCCAAAAGGAGGAGGAGATTTTGGATGTTCTAAAGCAGGTGGCCTCGTATTGAGAGCAGATGCAGCAGAGATGGAGGAATTGAATAAAAGGGGATGGCATCCTTGGTGGGAGTCAGTGGGTTTATAGAAGATGTCAATGGCAATTATGTCTCCTGGGCTGGAGACAGAGAGATCAAGGAAAGGAAAAGTGTCAGAGATAGTCTGGGTGAATTGTGCCAGCACACACTGTGGTCGTGTAATGTCAGAGGCCCTTGATGGATATCACTTCATAATGACTAACTTACACTTGGCGTTCAGTAAACAAGAGGAATGGAGGGAAAAGAAACCCCTGAATAAAATACCACTCAACAAAATGAAGTGCCCCCAGTTTTGGATTCATCTCTGACCCACCTTTTTTCTTCTGTTGTTTCACCAGACCACAATTCGTTCATCCCTCTGACCCCTCAAGCATGTTTTGTGTGTGGTCAAGCCGGAGTTACTGGCACTGAGTTCAGTGGTGAAGGACAGCCTACCCAATCGACAAAATTCCTGTGACCTGTTCAATTCCTTTCCCTTGCCTGGAGGGATGCTTGGCTGTCTCCATTACCAGAAACTATCCTGATCAGGACAAGAATCACACAAGTCCTGCCTCAGGCACTCACTTTCTGCTCAAAATGAACAGAATGGACAAGGACTTTCTGAGCTTGCATTTATATGATGCTTGTCATGGCTGCTGGTGCTTTGCAGCTGGTGAACTACAATTAAATCATAGAGATTTATGGCTCAGAAGGGAACTGTTGTTTGCAAGAAGATTGAGGGTTTAATCCTGGTGACCTGGCCAATATTTAACCCATAAATCACCATCACTGAAACAGGTTATTTTTGAGTGTTATCACTTTGTGGGCAAATTAGCTGGTGCATTTTCTATGATTTTTATTAAAGTGAGGTCATGAAAGTGTCTCATTGGCTGAGATATTCTGAAGGGTCATGAAACAACCTTACAGAGATGGAAGTCTTTTTGCTCCATTGGGATAAAAGAAAGTAATGATAAATGGGAGAATTTCTTCCTTTTGGTGTGGAGTTTCACCCTGTTTTTGTTCCTCTGCTGAAGTATGGGTCAGACTGTAACACCTTTCTGGGGGCATGAGTAGTGTATCCCAACTCCTTGCTCAAAATGTTGGCACTAGAACAAAGGCCAACAGATTGGTTGGAACATTGCAGAATAGAAGCACTTCCCATCTGCAGTGGACACGGATGGCACAGTGGAACAGCCTCACATCTCCAGGGACCCACTTTCAATCTCCGGCTGCTGTTGGTGTGGAGCTTGCACGTTCTCCCCCTGGACTGTGTTGGTTTCTTCCACATCCCAAAGGTGTGTTGAGTTAGTAGTGGTATTGGTTTGTTATTGTCACATGTACCACAGTGAAAAGCTTTTGTTTTGCATGCCATCCAGACGACAAATGTCATGGATGGTTACATCGTGGTAGTAAAAAGAAAACAGAATGCAGAGTATAGTGTTGCAGTTACAGAGAAAAGTGCAGTGCAGGTAGATAAATTAGGTGCACAGGCCACGACAAGGTAGATTGGGAGATCAAGAGTTCATCTTTTAGCGTATGAGAAGTCCGTTCAAGAGTCTGATAACAGTGGGATAGAAGCTGTCCACTGCCCACTTCAAATTGCCCCAGTGTAGGTAGATGGCAAAGGAGTCAAAAAGGGAATTTGGTGTACATGTGGGATGAATTAAGTTGCATGCTTATAGAAGAATGGGACAATGGAGAATGGCTCTGATAGGATTGCTCTGCTGAGAGCCAGCACAGATTAGATGGGTTGAATGGCCTCCTCCTGTGTGGTTTAAGTATGTGAATTCCCAAGTATGGAAATTCATAGAAGCTTGCAGTACAGGAGGAGGCCACTCTGTCCAGCATGCTTGTTACAGCCCTCTTAATGAACCAGTCCTCTGGATTCCTTCTGTCAAATACTTACCCTCATCCTTAGGAAAGTTCTTGTTGAGTCTGTCTCCACTGCCTGTTCTGGCAGAGCACTCCAGAACAATGTACAAGCAGCTTCTCATCTCTCCACCCAGCTCAATTGGCAAACACCTTAAGTCTGTCCTCTAGTTACTGAGATGTCTGCTTGCTGAAGCAATTTCTCCATATGGTGGCAGCGATGTCTACAGCAGCCTAAACTCTGCACTTTTCTGAATCTCTCCATCTCCTTAAGGACTCTGCTTACCACCTACATGATTGAACAAGTATTTTTTGATCTGCATTTAAAAACCTTTTTCATAACCTAAGTTTTTTTTGTCTGATAAAGCTATTGTGAAATATGCTGGGACATTTTTGTTGCTGAGTGAATGGTTGCTGTTCACTCTTTCATGAACTGATGGTATACTGATAATCTCACCCTGAGAGCTCAAACGATAACCGTGCTGAGAAATGAAATCATTCTCCTGGTGAAGTATGGGATATACCGCTTTCCTGCTGCCACCTGTGTTTGCCACAAGAGGCCCCCCTTTCACCATTCTCTCATCATATGCAGGGAGCTAAGTAATTTGAGAATTCACCAGTGAATTTTTTTCTATTAATGCCAATTGAACAAAATACATGGACTAGAATGTTTAGAACACTTAAGCAAAGCATTGCACCAAAGAGGTTGAATGGTTTTTCAAAGCCATGTTCACTAATAGAATCAAGCAAGCGGAGCTGAGGTCTTCAAGATTTTATAACTCTATAAATTTGCTGATGTCACCACTGTTGTTGGTAGAATCTCAGATGGCGATGAGGTGGTGTACAGGAGTGAGATAGATCAGCTGGTTGAGTGGTGTCGCAACAACAACCTCGCACTGAGCGTCAGCAAGACCAAGGAACTGATTGTGGACTTCAGGAAGGGGAAGTCGGGAGAACACGCCCCAGTCCTCATTGAGGGGTCAGCATTGGAAAGGGTGAGCAGCTTCAAGTTCCTGGGCATCAACATCTCAGAGGATCTATCCTGGGCCCAACACATTGATGCAATCACAAAGAAGGCACGCCAGTGACTCTACTTTGTTAGGAGTTTGAGGAGATTTGGTATGTCACCAAAGATTCTTACATATTTCTATAGCTGTACAGCAGAGAGCATTCTGACTGGTTGCATCACAGCCTGGTACAGATGCTCCAATGCACAAGATTGCAAGAGGCTGCAGAGTGTTGTAGACTCAGCCAGCTCCATCATGGGCACAACCCTCCCCACCATCGAGGACATCTTCAACAGGCGGTGCCTCAAATAGGCAGCATCCATCGTTAAGGATCCTCTCCATCCGGGACATGCCTTCTTCTCGTTATTACCGTCAGGGAGGAGGTACAGGAGCCTGAAGACCCAAACTCAACAATTCAGGAAACGCTTCTTCCCCTCTGGCATCAGGGAACAATCCATGAACCCATGAACACTATCTCATTATTCCTTCTTTTTTGCACTATTTAGTTAGTTTTGCAATTTATAAATTTTTGTCTTTGCACTGTACTGCTGCCATAAAACAACAAATTTCACGTCATATATCAGTGGTAATAAGTCTGATTCTGATTAACCCAACCAACATAATTTTTCCATTGGTGATAGATGAGTTGTTGTTGGAATTGCAAGCAGAATTTAATGAGAACCAACTTACTAAGGGTGAAGAACTCAGACTCAGAGCCCCACTGAAACAGAAAGCATGCTGCACTCTTGCCCAGTTGCAATCCAAACCCAGCAAGGAAAGTTCAAACAAAGTTCCTTGTATCACAGAGTCATACAGCAAGGAAACAGGCCCTGAATTGTCACTGACCATCAACCACTCACTTACACCAATCCTACACTATTCCCATTTTATTCTCCCCACATTCTCATGAATTCCTTGCAGATTCACCCACTCACTGGGGTAATTTACAGCAACTAATTAAGGTACAAGCACATCTTTGGGATGTGGGAGGAAACTGGAGCACCTGAATGTAACCCACGGAGTCACAGGGAGAACATGCAAATTTGACAAACAGACAGTGCTGGAGGTCAGCATTGAACCCGGGTTGCTGAAGCTGTGAGCCATACTACTGTGCTACCCCAGCTTCCACTCGTCCACCTTCCCATTGGATGTCAACTGTGGCACATCAGGTAGAGTCTCACCTCCCAAGTCAAGTTGCACTCCAAAAACTTCAGCCTATTATCTCACCTTTCAGACGGACATAGAAGCTATTGCAGTACATATTAACTGAGGTACCGGGGAGATCTTCCTGGTGCCCTGGCCAGCTTTTAGATCACAGCCAATATTATTCAAGCAAATTATCTTGTCATTATTATATTACTCTTTCTGGGAGTTTGCTGTGCACATTGCCTGCCATGTTTCCTATGATTTTTTGGACAGTTGTAAATGTAAACCTTCTATAAGAAGGGAGAGAGAAAATGGGACACCACTAATCAGTTTGCCTGACATCAGTAGTTGGAAAAATGCCAGAATATTATTAAGGATGTCTTAACTGGGCATCTCAATATTAATAGCACAGGGTGGATTCAACATAGATTTATGAAAATAAAATCAAGTTAGAGCTATTTTAATCAGCAAAATAAATAAGTGGGAACCAGTGGATGTGGTGTGTTGGACTTTCAGTGGATCGACAGTAAGGTGCCACATGAGATTATTAAACAAAAATTAGCACATGGGTGGTAATATACTGGCATAGATTGAGAATTGGTTGACAGACAGAAGACGGAGAGCCAGAACAAATGGTCAGTTTTGGCTTGGGAGGCTGTGACAAATGGGGTCCCATCTATTTACAATCTATATCGATAATTTGGGCGAAGGACCAATATATCAAGGTTTGTTGAGGATACAAAGCTGGGTGCCAGTGTGAGTCCTGAGGAGGCTTCAGGGGGATCTAAGGTGTGAATGGGTGAGAATATGGCAGGTGGAATATAGTATGGAAAAATCATTTTTCTATCGCTTCAGTAGAAAAATAAAAGCAAAGCACAGTAAAACTCTGATAATCCGGTATCTGACCATTTGGCATAGAGCTTACCAGGTAATGTTTCCCACACTCTCTTCCTTTCACTGGAGCCCCAGTTCCTGCTCTCCCTTCCAACTCACTGGAGCCCTGCTTCTCACAATCCCTTCCACTCTTCGTGGCCTTGCTTCCTGCATTCCCTTCCAGCTCAGTGGGGTCCTGGTTCCTGTTCTTCCATTCAACTCACCGGGGCCCTGTTTCCCTCACTCTCTTCAAACTGACCAGGGTCCTGTTTCCCGAGCTTGTCTTTAAACTTACCAGGTTCATTGGGGAATTTATTACAGTACAATGTAACTTATAAAAAATGAATTTAAAATGTGTTAATATATTAAAAAGAATAACATCCAATAGACTGGAAAATCCACTAGTCTAGCACCACCAAAGCCCTGAGTATGTTGGACTAACAGAGTTTTACTGTATTTTTTAAGTAGTGAAAGATTGAAAGATGTTGGAGTTCAGAGGGACCTGGCTGTCCTTGGATCTGGAGTTAACATGCAGGTACAGCAAGAAGTTAGGAAAGCAAACAGTATGTTGGCTTTTATTGCAAGAGCACTTGAGTACAAGAATAGAGGCAACATTTCCTGTCAGCTGATTCAATTGGTAGTTAGGACCCACAAAAGACTTGGCCAATGTCCCCAAGAAAAATTGTCAACTGCCCATAAATTGCCAAAGTCCCACACATTGCTGGTGCCGCCTACTCCTGTTCTGCCCCATTTTTTTGTCTGTTTATATTCATTACCACTCTCTTTTGAATTGCACCATCATCCCTTTAGTGTCATTCAATATCTCGTTCTGTTCCTTCCTCCAGATCACAGACCTTCCATTTTGTTCTTTCTTCCCCTCTTCCCTTTTTCTGCATCTTTAAAATTACTTCTTCTAAATGTTAACTCTGTTTCTATCTCCACAGATGCTGCCTGATCCCTTGTGTTTTTTGATTTATTTCAAAATCCACAACCTTTTTCCAGCATTTTGCTTTCCACTATCAAGAATGTAGTGATGTTCAGGAAGAGAATAGCAAAATATTATTCTACAATCTGGCACTGGTCCTGCAGCACAAGACACTTTCCAGCATGTAAAGAGCATGGCTATTAGGCTGGTGAAAGAGTATAGCCTATCAAACATGGACAGTTGGGCATCCATGCAAGAGTCAGGTTTTTGGAGATACAATTTGTTTACAGCTTAAGAGAAAGAATCTAAACCTTGCTTCTTGGATGTGGAAAGTTGGAGATGGACCAATTTATCAATTTTAGAGGTTAGATAATCTGCTTTGAAATGACTCCAAGCTGACTGTCATTTTTCTATTCTACATATTTCTTATGCATTTTATGTACTGGTTTCATTGCTCCAACTTGCCGTTTGTGTTGGCATTGTCGCTCCCAACTGGTCTGTACAACTGATACGTGACAACATTCAGGCTTCAGTCTACATCTGGTTATTTCATATTATTGCTGGTTACAGTACAAATGTTGCTGGTTTCACAGCCTCTCCATAAATCAAGGGCCAGGAAAAAATGGATATGAGGGTGTTTGAAGCGTCTTGGCTTTTGAGCTGATCATTGTGCAGCCTACAATTTTAAATTCATTCACAGAATGTGGTGCAAAGGCTGGCATTTAATGCCATCTCCTCAAACCTCCTCAGCAGCCTCTTGTGAAACTGGTAATGGTCTGCCTTGGTGAACCTCTGCAATCCATGTATGTGAAAGGGTTAAGTTCCAGGACTTAGACTCAATGATATATTTAGCTTGTCAGGGTGCAGTATAACTTGGAGAAGACTTCCAGAGGCAATGGTCCCATGATAAAACCCAGATCCCAAGAAATGAAAATAAAAATTCTGGTCCCCACAGTGGAACAGCTGGTTGAGCTGCTGCCTCACAGCTCTAACAACACAGAGGTGGGTCAATGGGCCGAAGAACCTATTTTTGTCCTGTATGACACTATAATTCCAGGGTTGTGTCCTGTTGTATGTCTGTTTCCCATTGCTAGCACTGAGCTCAGAAACTCAACAGCTGTGCCCACTGGCATCAGAGCCAGAATGGTCCGTAGGGCTGAAAAAGAGCCTCACTGGGGCTCTTCCAGTATCACAGTGAACAACTCTAAATAGTAAAATGGCAGCAAGACCAGTCTGAGGCCTTCAAAGGAAATTATATTTGGTAATGGCTCCAAATTAAATATTACAAAGATCTGCATAATAGCTGCAGCAGAGAAATGACTATTCAGCACATGTGGCCCTGGCTGGTGATTATGCTTCACATTCCATTTGATCCCATCATCATTAACGTAGAACATGGAACAGTGCGGCACAGGAACAGGTCCTTCGGCCCACGATATCTGTGCTGCTCATGAGACCAAATGCCTGCATGTGGTCCATATCCCTCCATTCCCTTCATCTTCATGTGTCTGTCTAAAATGCATGAAGACATGCATTTGTCTTCAATGCATGTTTGAAGACATCCATTTTCTTCAAACAATGAACACCACCACCACTCTGGCAGTGCATTCCAGGCACCTACCACTCTCTTTGTAAACAACTTGCCCAGGACACCTCCCTTAAACTTTTCCCCTCTCACCTCAAAGCCATTGACATTTCTGCTCTGGGAAACCTTCTGAACGCACCTCATAATTTTATAAACTTTTATCAGGTCTCCCCTCAGCCTCCGATGCTCCAGAGAAAACAATCCAAGTTTGTCCAACCTCTCATAGCTCATAAGGTCTAATCTAGGCAGCATCCTGGTGAAAGTCCTCTGCATTTCTCTTCTTATCTCCCTAGTGTGTGTATCTAACCTCCTTTTAAATGCACTTTAGCTCCATTGGTTGGTGTCGCAGTCTTCCAGACTCAATATCGAATTGTACAACTTCAGGTAACTCACTTGCTGTCTTTGTGTCAGTATTGGCCATTTCCGCTGTAAGTTATCCTTTTGTGATACTGGCCCAGTATTTTTCTCTTTGCATTGGTACTGCTCAGTATTTCCTACAGCGCTGCATTTTGAAACATATTACACTCCTTTGCATTGGTGCTCTCTGTTGCCATGGGATGTGGGGAGAATAAAAATGGACTTCGTGTAAGATTGGTGTAAATGGGCACTTGATGGTTGACATGGACTCAGTGGGCTAAAGAGACTGTTTCTATGTTGTATGTTTCTATGATTCTGACTACCTATCTGCACAGCAACCCTGGCCTCACCTGGCACAGATATTATAGATATTCCCTTTGTTCATTCTATTCTCACCTCCCTCCCCACCTCTCATGTTCTCTGCAACTTAAAGATACTTGTTTAACTTGTTTTTTCTCTCTTTGCAAGTTCTTCAACCTGAAACATTAACTGGGATTCTTTATCCACAGATGCTGCCTGACCTGCAGAACGTTTCTAGCATTTTCTGTTTTCATTTCTGATTTCCAGCACCTGCAGTTATTTCGTGATTTTGTGGTGCATTGATCAGCTTGGTTCGTGGTCAGTGTAAGAACATACTTGTATTATTTACTGTAAAATCTGGTGTATGTTTAGTTTTAGAAGGGGCTGATAAAGGAGAGGCAACCTGTACACCTGTGTGACTAAAGCACCAGAGAGTTCATCCAGTAAAATTGGACAGTGGATGAATTTATATTTTGGAATGTTAGTTGTTGATGTCTGTATTTTATTAAACTTGAAGCATTAAAACTGTAAAATATGACATTATACTACTGATGGAAGAAATAGGGTTTCAAAACATAACTTGATTTTCATTATCACTCTAAAGTTTATATGGGAAAAGCCAAGTGTACTTTAAATATAGGAAGGGGTTAAACCCCCCCAAAAGGGGGGAAATGAGATACACATTGGTACAACTTTTACACTAGATTGACATGACATATAGTACTCACAACACAGACCACTTCTCAGCTAATGAAGGCAATATTCAGTACTGTAATGTAGAAAACAGGGCAGTTAGTGTGTGCATGGCAAATTCCCACAAACAGCAGTAACATGACCAGTTTTGATGATGTTGGTTGAGCGATGGATATAAGAATGCTGTCTGCCATCTCTCTTCTACTAGTTGGGCAGGGGAAAGATGACAGACAGGTGTACTGTCTGAGAGGTTTACTGTCTCTCCCAAAAGGCGGCATTTCATTGGTGCCAACGTGATAATTAGCAAAGTTTCTGGAGTGGGCTTGAACCTCTGACCTTTTAGCCAAGAGCTCAGCTTGGAATTGAAGACAATTGAACAACAAAAAGGTATCCTCTCCTTTTCACCACAAGTGGCTGTGGTCTTGCCAGTTGTTCAGTGGAAATTATGAAGCATATTATCTGCGCAAAACTTACATGCGGCCAATTTGGAAAGACTCGTGACTGAGCCTTGACATTGAAATATGGTTGTGTCTTAATTTGACTGACCTCCCACCTTCCGTCCTTTGTGAACTTGAGTTCATAAATAAATAAGCTACACTTGTCCTAAATCACACCCAGATCTTTTCACCAATCAGCTGTGTCATTCTCCCCTGATCTGGCAATGCCTCGATTAAATATCCTCCATGGTCTCAGCCCTCCCTGTGTCTATAATCTTCTCCTGTACTTCAATTCTGTAAGATCTCTGCATTCCTCCAATTCTGCTGTCTTGGACATCTCTGATTTCTATTGCTGCACCTTTGTGGGCTGTACTTTCTACTGCCCTGATCACTGGAATTCCTTCCCTAAATCTCACTTCCTCTGCACCTCTCTCCTCATTTAATATGCACCTCAGACCTTCCTCTTTGACCAATAATATCAACTTTTATCACTCAGCATCAAGTTTTTGTTTGACCATGCTCCTGCAAGGTTTTGTCACATTAAAGGCACTGTTTAAATGGAAGTTCGCCCCCTTGCACACATAAACATGCACCACACACAGTTAACAGCAGAGTGTGTGCATCAATTGGACCAATTGATTGATTTCCACCACTGTGCAATGTCCCCATTTTTGCTGCAACATGATGGAACGATACCAGGGAGGCCCTTTTCATTCCACAGTTCTTGCACTGCAGAGAGCTGTTGCTTGCTTATCATTGGGCAATTGGAAAGGAAAGGGAAGAGGCCCCCACACGGGTGGAAGCTGACAGCTTGGAATTGGTGGTAAAAAGAAAGGGAATTCTGTCAGAACAATTCTCACACAAAGGGAGTTACCATCAAGGGAACCATACTGAAGGAGTGGAGATGTTCCCTGAGTGGCATAGAGATGTGATTAGGTATGGTTATAGGTTTGAATCAAGGAATTGGGAGTGGAGGCTGGGGAAATGTTATTTGGGGGAAATGTTATTTGGGTCAAATGGCATCTTCTCGTCTGCTTTAAAAAATCTGAAAAAAGCCTGACTGTTTGTCCTTGTCTTCATAGGTGGTCTATCGGGATTGAGGAGAACGTATGTCCACTCCAGTTCTGCGGGTTCTGAGACTTTGCCGCAGGTGGAGCAGGAGGTGTTGGAGGTGAGTGTGTGGATAGTTTAGGAGGTGGAGTGCCCCTGCTGCTGTTTACTCTGCTCCCAGTCAGTGCCAACCTGAATGCTCTTTCTGCACTTGGAATGTTAATGGGCCAGGGATTCCCAGGAGACAGTGGGGACTTTACACTTTCTCAAGGAGATATAGAGAACATTCCTGAATTTTTTTCCCATCTGTCCAGCTGGTAATCTCATCTACACACATAGAAATTATGAATTGCTGTGCATGGTGTGTGTGCATTTGAGTGGGTCGAGTTTGTGTGTATGTGAGAGTTTGTGTGTGTTCATATATGTGTGGGTGTTTGGTGTGTGTGTGTGTATATGTGTGTTTGTGCTTGAATTTGTGTAGGGATTGTATGTGTATATGTGTGGGGGTTTTGTGCTGTGTGTTTTGGTATGGGAATAGGTCTGAGGTGTGTTTGTATGTGTTTGTACATGTCTGGTGTGTGCTTTTGTGTGTGTTGTCTCTGTGTGAGGGGCTTGTGTTTGTATGTGAGGGGTGTGTGTGCTTTGTGTGTGTGAGGGTTGTGTGTATTATCTCTGTGTGATGGGCTTTTGTGTGTGAGGGGCATGTGTGTTTGTGTGTGTGTGAGGGGTGTGTGTGTTGCCTCTGTGAGGTACTGTGTGTGTTTTGTGTGTGTGAGGATTGTGTGTGTTGCCTCCGTGTGAGGGGCTTGAGTGTGTATGTGAGGGGTGCATGTGTGTGTGAAGGATGTGTACATGAGGGATGTGTGTGTGTGAGAGGGATGTGTGTGTTTGAGCGATGTATTTGTGTGTGACAGATGTGTGTGTATGTGTGTGAGGGGTGTGTGTTTGAGGTGTGTGTGAGGGAGGTGTGTGTGTCAGGGATGTATGTGACTGATGGGTGTGTGTGTTGGGGTGTGTGTGCATGTGAGGGGTGTGTGTGTTTGAGGGATGTGTTTGTGTGTGTGAAGGGGGTGTGTGTGTGAGGGATATATTTGTGTGTGAGGTATGTATGCGTATGAGGGGTGTGTATGTGAGGGATGTGTGTGCGTTAGGGGTGTGTGTGCATGTGAGGGGTGTGTTTCTGTGTGTGTGTGAGGTGTGTGTGTGAGCGGTGTGTGTGAGGTTGTGTGGGTGTAAGGGATGTGTGTGTGTCTGTGAGAGGTGTATGTGTGAGGGCTGTATGTGTGTATGTGTGTGGGGGTGTGTGTATGTGAAGGGTGTGTGAGGTGAGTGTGTGAGGGATGTGTTTGTTTGAGAGGGGTCTGTGTGTGAGGGCTGTGTGTGTGAGGGATGTATGTGTGTGTGAGGGGTGTGTGTGTATGACAGATGTGTGTGTTAGGGCTGTGTGTGTGAGAGTGTGTGTGTGTGTGAGGGTTGTGTGTGTGAGGGGGATGTGTGTGAGGAATGTGTGTGTGTCTGTGAGGGGTGTGTGTAAGGTGTGTGTCTGTGTGAGGGGTGTGTGAGGGTTGTGTGTGTGTTAGGGGTATGTGTGTGTGAGGGTGTGTGTGTGAGGGTTCGTGTGAGGTGTGTGTGCGTGGGATGTGTGTGTGTGAGGCTGTGTGTGTGTGAGGGGTGTGTGTGTGTGAAGGATGTATGTGTTGAGAGTGTGTGAGAGGGTGTGTGCGTGAGGGATATGTGTGTGTGGGGTGTGTGTGAGGTGTGTGGGGGTGCGTGTATTGGGTGTGTGTGTGAGGGGTGTGTGTGAGAGGTGTGTGTGGGGGTGCTTGAGCGGGGAGGTGTGTGTGAGGGGTGTGTGTGTGTGAGCGGGGAGGTGTGTGTCAGGGGTGTGTGTGAGGGTGTGTGTGTGTGAGGGGGGAGGTGTGTGCGTGTGTGTGGGGGGGGGGGGGGAGGCGTGCCTCTGGTCTCACTGTGTGATTTCAGCAGGAGGACGGCCCCTCTGGGCGACCTCCTCCCAATGGCCAAACTCCGCCTTGCGAACAAATCACATCTGGAAACTTTCTGTGGGGGTTGGGTGGGGGGCGCGGAAGGGAGTTTGAGGGAATTCCTTTGCCCATTGGCTGCTGCCGCCAAATCCCTTACATCATCGGCCTGAGCACCAGTGAGGTGTGGCAGGCGGACGGGTGAAAGTGACAAGGCACAGCAAGATCCACAGTACAGTTGTTGGGATCTGAACGGGACAAACTGTGCTGACTGCGCTGGAGGCGGCGGCGCTCGGGTCACTGAACCGTACCAGCTCTCGGAATTAACAAGAGATCAGAATCCCATTCGAGCGAGAGGAGCTGGATAACTTTACCCTGGTAAGTACATGCAGTGGTTCAGTGTGTGAAAATCGCTCCATGTCTTCCCCTCCCTGAAACTTTCATTGCACTTAACAGAATAAGGTTGGTATTCGGTGGATGTTTATAATAAAACACTGTTAATGGCGTTAACCAGTTCATGGATGAAATTAAGACGTGAAAGTATTCAGGCGTTCAAGGGACAGGCGAAGACTGGAAGTGAGTGTGTGTGTGTGTGTGCCTGTGTGTGTGTGTGTGCCTGTGTGTGTGTGTGCCTGTGTGTGTGTGTGCCTGTGTGTGTGTGTGTGTGTGTGTGTGTAAGTGATTTCAGAGGAAAATCGTGATTTACTTTATTTCTGAGACTAAGTGCTTTTTCTCAGCTTGCTCTGTTTTACGCTGGTCACGTCCTCTTGCATTTCCTTCCCTTGAGTTCTCACCCCCAGCTCTCTCTGCAGATTGGGGACGGGGGAGGTTGCAGGAGGAAAGGACTTCGGGTGTAAGTCTGAGACAGGCTCGCTCACTCCAACAAAGAACCGCACGAGAGAACAAAAATACAATTAGAGGAAGAAAGCTCTCCCTTAAGTATGAGGCAGTCACCCAATTTGTGGAGGGAATTCTGGAGAAACCTTTTTACCCAGAGAGGAGAGAGACTGTGGAACTGGCTCCCAGCTGAGAGCGTTTGTGGGGAAATTTGAGTAAAGACAGAGGAAAGAATGGATTACAGTGTTAGTGATGAACCTCGGGAGAGGTCATTGACCTGAAGTGTTGACTGTTCTTCCCTCCACAGATGCTTCCTGACTTGCTGAGTATTTTCAGTATGTTCTGTTTTTATTTCAGATTCCTTATGTTTGCTTTTGTGATATGGTGATGGGCAGAGGCAGGAGAAAGTGTGCTGTGAACACTATATCTTTCTGTATAACTTTTCGTGAGTTGAAATCAGACTTAATCCAACGCTTTTAAGCGGTTTGACCCAGAAAGAGTGAGGGAAGTGTTGAACTGCGCTGCATTAGAGGCATATATACTTTACGTTCATCCAAAGGGCAGGATTCAGCCCCCACTACCTCAGAATCAGAATCAGGTTTATTATCATTGTCTTATATGACATGAAATTTGTTGTTTGCGACAGTGCAATGCATAAAATTTCTATAAATTACAAAAGGAATGGTGCAAAACAAAAGGAATAACAAGGTAGTGTTCATGGACCATTCAGAAATCTGATGGTGGAGGGGAAGAAGCTGTTCCTGAATTGTTGAGTGTGGGTCTTCAGGTTCCCATACCTTCTCCCTGACGGTAGTTATGAGAAGATGGCTTGTCCCGGATGGTGAGGGTCCTTGATGATGGATGCCGCCTTCTTGAGGCACTGCCTCTTGAAGATATCCTCGATGGTGAAGAGCATTGTGCCCATGATGGAGCTGGCTGAGTCTACAATTCTCTGCAACCTCTTGCAATCCTGTGCATTGGAGCCTCCATACCAGGAGATTCAACCAGTCAGAATGCTCTGCACCGTACATCTGTAGAAATTTGCAAGAGTCTTTGATGACATACCAAATCTCCTCAAACTCCTAATGAAGTGGATCTGCTGGCATGCCTTCTTCATGTTTGCCTCTTGCTCTGTATCCATATACCAAGTCCCCTGAAGCTGACAACACTGTGTCTTGTTAATCTCTGCTTATTAGGAAGCTATGCGCCTTTCCATGTGTGTCACTTTGCTAAATTTGTCAGCTGTGTATCAGTGGGTAGCTGTCTTCCCTCTGTGTCAGGAAGAACCTGGGTTCAAGTTCCATTCCCAGAGATGACCACTTAAATCTTGGCCAGGTACAATGCTGAGGGAGTGCTACACTGTCAGAGGAGCAGTTGTTAAGCTGAGAAGTTACATTGAGGTCTCAGACAGATGTGAAGGATCCTGGGGTACCATTCTGGGTATGGTGAGGGGAAGTGGAGGTTGTGGGGTGTTCTATGGTGTTCTGCTCACTAAAAGGTAGCAGTAAAACATGTTGCCTGTTGTTTCAGTGTTGCTATTTGTGGAACAAAAAACAATCTGCCGGAGAAGACACAAGAGACTGCAGACGCTGGAATCTTGATCAACACACAATCTGCTGGAGGAACTCAGCGGGTTGAGCAGCATCTGTGGGAGGAAAGAAATTGTTGACACTTCAGGCTGAAACACCAACAATTCCTTCCACCCCACAGATGCTGCTGGACCCGCTGAGTTCCTCCAACAGATTGTTTGAAACAGCTGGAGGAACTCAGCAGGTCAGGCAGCATGTGTGGAGGGAAATGGACAGTCAACGTTTTGGGTGCTATTTGCTACTTGCTATTTGTGGAATCTTTCTATGCACAAGAATGCATTTGCAACATTACACCAGTGTCTGCACTTCAGAATTACCTCACTGACTGTTAGGTATTTTTGACATGTCCTTAGATTGTAAGCAGCACTACAAATTTTTTAAAGTTTCGTAATCCAGAACGAAATATTCTGCTGACACAAACAATCAGCTTTCTTTATCTGCTTCTGTGGAACAGCTGCTGAACTCTACGGTTCTTGAAGTGACTGAAAGATAATCCACAGAATTTTTTTAAATTCATTTTTGGGTTCTGGGCAAGTCCAGCATTTATTGCCCATTCCTAATTGCCCTTGAGATGGTGGTAGTGCATTGTCACCTTAAACCACTGCAGTCCTTCTGGTGAAGGTGCTCCCACAGTGCTGAAAGTAAAGCTCCACAGGTCAAGGTTGAACTGGATCACTGAGCTGGAACCAGCAGCACTAACTGCTGTGCCACTGTGCCACCAGACAATGGACGAGAGGGAACTCCTGAGTAAAACATATTGAATATGACTCATGGGAGTTGGGAGTTAAGGAAGGATTATTTGTTGATTTTCAGCTTTGTTCTTTGTACCTAATTGCATTCTAAAAGATTATTTGCAGCAGGGGTACATTATACATTACGTGAAGGCTGCTGATTTTCCTTTGGATGCAGCTTTGTATCACTGTGAAGTGTTGGCCAGTTCCTGCCTTGCCCCACCCATCTCTCAACCAACAACAAAAGTGCGTGTGCCACAGTCACGCATCCCGGGAATGATGCTGGTCGAGATTTGAGGCTGACTCACAAAAGGACATGTGGCCAAACTATTGGCCAGAGATGCAGGATTAAGGAGGATTTTAAAGAATGGAAAGTAGAAGGGAGGGGCTGTGGAGAGAGATTTGCAGAGAGACTTCCAGATTTGGCCCTTTACAGCTAAGGCACAGCCATGAGTAAAGCAACAGTGTAAAACGGTGGATGTGCAAGAGGCCAGAGCTGGTGGAGATTGTCCATTTCACAGGGTTATAGAGCTGGGGGGTATTACAGAAACAGTAGGACTGTGGAGGGATTTGAAAAAAAGATGAAAATTTTTACAATTAAGTGCTTGATGCACACTGACCCTACAGGTGAAGGGTGAATAGGAGTTCTTGTAGGCCAGGGCACCAGCAGGACAGTTTTGGTTGCAGTCAGGTCCTTGGAGGATGCAAAGTGGGTGCCCAGCCTTTGCAATACTGTACTGGCAAAGCTCTCCCCAGTGTGGTGATCACCTCCAAACCACTCCCCCCCAACGTGCAGTCCTTATGACAAATCCTCTGACAAAGCCAGCAAGGCTGCGTTTCCAGAGTAATACTGTGGAAACACTAGGTGTGCTTGCATTGCAGCCTCTGGTTCCCAGCTGATTTCTGAATTTATTCTCTGCCACAATGTAGGCAGAAGTGCCTCTGAATGGGGCACCAAATGAGTTAAATCCGGAGTTCACAGATGCTCAAGATTTATGTGACATGAGGCTCAGTTCTTATTTCACTCCCTGCACGGAAGGAATGCATCAGAGGCAGGAAGTGCAGTCAGGAAGGGGGTGGATGGGAAGGTGGTGATAGTTGGTGCTGGAGATGCAGTTGGTGTAGGTCCCTGATGTGACAGGCTGGGTGCTTGGCTCCAAGAACCAGTGTGCACAGGAGTGATGATGGATCCCAGTAGCACCATTCATTCATCCTTTTGAATGAGAGCTGCAGATTCCGCGCTCTGGTCACTTGGCTGACTGAAGCATTCCTTGTACCATTCCTCTGTCAGATGCACTCAACACACTTTGAATCACCGTAACCCAAAAATGAGGAGGGACTAGTAAGGTTCATTTTGCGGAGTATGTTTTTGTGTGCTGTGTCCAATATCTACACAGGATCTGAGCCCATGTTTGGCACTGGGCTTCTTTTATGCTGTGAGGCTCTGATTCATGCTGTCTTGGGTCGGTGGAACAATTCTTCCAGAGGGCACAAGTTGAGGAGGCAACAAACACTTCCCTCCCTGCCTATTTTGGCCCATTGAATCAGTGCCGGCTTACAAAGCAATCCCATTGCCCAAGTAATTTTCTCTCTAACCTATTCTCCCCACATTCCCATCAACTCGCCCCAGGTCTGACAACTCAACCATACATGAGGGACAATGTACGGTGTCCAATTAACTCACAACCTGGACTAAGTTATCTGGTTTGTGCTTAAGATCTCTCATTACACAATTTTGGGATGTGGGAGCAGAACAGAGCACCCAGGGGAAACCCCCACAGGCACAGGGAGAATGTGTAAACTCCATATAATCAGCACTGGAGGTCAGGATTGAATCTGGGTTGCTGGAGCTGTGAGGCAGAGACTCTACAATCTGCACGGCTGTGCTGCTCTCTCTCCTCCTCTGCTCCCTCCTTCCTTTTCCACCCAGACTCTCCCCCTCTCTCCCTCCATTTCCACCCCTCCCCCTCACTCTCTGCACTCCGTCTCTGACTTTTCCCCCTCCTGCCTGCTGGCTTTCTCACCCCCATCCTTCATTTTCACACTGTTCCCTGTGGTGGAGTTGTTCATCCAGATTTCCCATGGGTTTGAGATCTATGCCTCGAATAGATGTCAGTGGGAAGTAGAAAAGGATTATTGTGGGGTAGTGTAATGGGGAAAAATAAGTGGTTTTGATCAGCAGATTGTGGGGTGGCAGGGAGAACACAGAGGTGGGGTGAAGTGGCTTTGGCTTGAAGGTTTGAAGCAGGCTGTTGGGCTCATTTGGACAGTGGGCTGTCTGCTATTCTCAGTGTGATTGTGAAAGTGGGGAATAAATTTGACTCAATCTCCACACTATTAACACAATGACATTATTTCCGTGATTCATTCAACTGTTGACACATAAAGGCTTTGAAGAGAGAAGAAGTGAGCTAATTATAATGGGACAAACCTTCATCTCAGGAAACCCTCTTCTGGGTAACTGGTACTCTCTCACTCTTCACTTGTTTATTTTGTGTTCATTAGAAAGAAATTTCCAATTATATAAAGAATTGTTTTTGCTTGTAGGAACTATTGCACAAAAGGAGACCTTTTGGGTGTCATTACTGAGTCACCCTCCTCTGGCTCTTATCCCATTGCCCTGGAACTCTTTCCTTTCCACAGATTCCCCTTTGAAAACCGTGTGCTTCCATATGTTGGAACCTGGAGTGAGAAAACTGTCCTCTAAGTTATCTAGTTTGTTATTAAGATCTCTCATTAAACCTTCCCATCTGCCAAAGGTGGATTCAAAGATCTGTTTTGTTCTCTTGCACCACGTTTGCATTGGAAAAATAACAATCTTTCACTTCTGTCTTTCACTTCTATCATTGTTTCCCCCTCCCCTAACTCTCTGGTACCCAACACACTGCCAATCTAGTTTCAACCTTTCCCAACAACACCACCAGACACACACACAAGTTGATCCCTGTCTTGGTCCTGCCTGGTTGTAACCTGTCCCACCTGCCCAGAGCTGGTCTCAAATGCCTCAGCAATTGGAAGCCCACTGTCCTACACCATTCCTCTAGCTGCACATTCATCTTACCTATCCTCCAATGTCTGCTCACATTCAGTCCTGCTTTTCAATTACCTCCTAACTCCCCACTTGCAGGACTTCATCCCCTATTTAACCTGTTATTGGTACTGATCTGACCACAACCACTGGCAGTTCACCCTCCCCTCCAGAATACTGCATGACATCCTTGACCCCAGCACCAGGGAGGCAACATACCATCCCGGAGT
Organism: Pristis pectinata; assembly: GCF_009764475.1. NCBI lineage: Eukaryota > Metazoa > Chordata > Chondrichthyes > Rhinopristiformes > Pristidae > Pristis > Pristis pectinata. The sequence continues at coordinate 14,514,582 of NC_067433.1, forward strand.
CAGGTTCGCAGCAGCAGAAACATTTATCTCTTCCTCTTATGATTGACTCCCCAAACAGTACTGATCTCCCACTCTTTTCCTCTCCTTCTGTGCAGCTGAGCCACCCATGGTGCCATAGACTTTTACTGCGTGGAGTGGTATTTTAGTGCAAGGTAAATTGTTAACATCTCAGAGTAATCTGATTAATGCAAATACCAAAAACAAGTGTTGATCGCGTTGTAAGTTTGACCCCAAGAAAACCAGAAAAATGAGGCACAGCCTGTTGGAACTCTCCCTCAGCAGCTTTTTCCCCACTGCTATCAGACTTCTGAACCCATCACCTCTTTCACATCCCCTTCCCGGTGGTGCTGCCTTGTTCCCGGTTTCTTAATTCTACCTCTCTCATTTATTCCGTCATTCTCACGTTAGCATTTCTTTGTGCACTGCTTCAGATTGCACTACAATCTTTTCACCATTCTGCTGTTTTGTGCTTGTTGTTGTATTTATTATTACCATGTATACTGTTTACTTCATGAGCTTCACGTGAGCAAAGAATTTCGTTCTAAAGAGATTTAGGTTAGCTTATTGTCATAGACACCAGTGTGCAATGAAATTCTTTGCTCCACCAGTTTGATGACCCCCACACACAATCAATGACAAAGACTTTTGCAATGCAGTGAAACATGCTGCTGTCATGGTTCCGAGCGCTGGTTCTCGATGATGGTGCCTTGTTGTGCAGCACATGGTTTCCATGCACAACTATTTGCCTAATGACACACACCTGAGTTCCATCAGGAGACTAGTATAAGAACCCTGGTTTCACAAACACTGGTTGCCAGATTATTGGTCTATCTCTGGGTATACTTTGTTGCCTGGCTGCTTAGAGCTGTTAACTCTAGAGCAGTTCCTGTTTTGTGGTTTCTCCTAGAAAACCCTGTTTCTGTGTCAGGACTCTGTCTCAGGACCCCAGAGTCCTGGGGCAAAATTCCTTCTGTTTGTCGTTCTGTGTTTGGTACCAGGGAAGCATCCCGACTCCAGTCTCGTTTTGGTGTTCCGCATTTGGGTTCTCTGTGATCTCGCTCTTTGTGTGACATTGTGACAGCTGCTGATAGTGACATCAGTGTTTTCTGCTGAATTTGTGTGCTTTCCTTTTGTAGGAGACTCACACAGCCCTCTGGAACTCAAGGGCAAGGAGTAGGGCTTAGGCTTCTTTGCTGCCCAAGAACTGACGAAGAATGAAAGCCATCCTTTGCATTCTCCGTCACTGTTTGGCCCTGGTGTTCCTCCACTGCATCTTGGAGCTACACTGCTTGGAACAGAACAAAGTGGAGCAAGTCCCCAGAATTCAACTGCGGCTGGCTGGCCGGAGGAAGAAAGGGAATGAAGGGCGAATTGAGGTCCATTACAATGGCGAGTGGGGCACTGTGTGTGACGATGAGTTCTCCATTGCAACAGCGCACGTGATTTGTAAGGAACTGGGCTTCATTCAAGCAGAAAGCTGGGTGCCTGGTGCCAAGTATGGCCGTGGAAAAGGTAACCAAAATTATTATTGTACCATGTCTATTGGAATGGAGGGTTGGAAGGTCTGTGGAGATCATTTGCTAAAGCTGTCCAGTACCATGTTAGTCTGGTGCATTACATGATAACAAGTCGCATCTCTTGGCCAAACCCTTTGAGGCTGTTTCACTTTGACTAAGATCATAATTGAACTTCTTCCTCAAATCCACTTTCCTGCCCAAACCTTTTTCTAATTTCCATAGATCTGTCAACCTTAGTGCGAATATATTCAATCGCTGAGAATCCATAGGTCTCTGGAGAACTCAAAAAATTCACAATTCTCTGAAGGAAGAAATTCTTCTCCATCTCAGTCCAAAACAGCTGACCCCTGTCCTATCATCCCTAGACTCCTCACCTATCCTGTCAAGCCCGCTAATAATCTAATGATTCAATGAGGTCACCTTTCATTCTTCTAACCCCATGGGCTATATCTCCTCCATTTCTCGTCCAATGTTCTCAACTCAGAATCTTTGTTACAAAGCCTTCCCAAGGCAAGTATACTCTTTAACAAGGCCAAAAATGGATGCCGTTCTCCCTGTATGGATATAAAAACTAATTATATTCACTGGAAAGGATGACTATTAAATGGAAATCAACAATTTTTCCCCTTCTCTCCTGCTTTCTTTCTTCTTCCTTGAGACAAAGGTCCAACTGAGGAACACAGGATCTTATTAACCTTGTGTCTTGATTCCCCAGTTTCACTGTCCAAAGTCAAGCTAAAAGGAGATATCAATGGGGTTTTGCTGTTGATACTCCTGAGCCATTTCTCCCTTTACCTGGTGTCTTCCAGTTGAATGGGACATAAAGCATAGAATATAGAACTGAGCATCTCCTCTTGTTGGTACCTGGTGTATCCCCTGAAATTAAAATACAAACACAAGTCCATTACTCAGTTGCACTAACAACTTGGACAATATAATTGCAGTGGAAAAAGAGAACAATTTCTTAAGGTTCCTTGCAATGAAATAAAATTCCAAGTCCAGCTGGCATGCACAGGGTCAGCAAACTAACAAAAGGAAGATTTATTTAACCTGTGCTCCGTCAGTGACTGTAGCCTGTAATCCTAACTTGATTCACTGGGAACTAGGGCTGGCTGAACCACACCAGTTGTTAGTACAGCTGAGTAAAGTGTTTTAATTTCAGGGATTATTGGGCAATAAATAAATATAGATAACTGAGGGAAGTTAACCACTTGTCCATAAACACAACTGGATTTGCAGAACCTCAGAGGGAGATGTGAAGTTAAGCTGATAGATGCCCAAGGGCAGACTATTGCCTCTGTTCTGTGTAACCAGAAGTCCAGAACTGATGGTTTATTGTTGTCCGCAGGACGTATTTGGATGGATAACATCCGGTGCACTGGTGCTGAGACCACCCTAGCTGCTTGCAATTTCAACGGCTGGGGGATCACCGACTGCAAGCACACAGAAGACGCAGGAGTGGTGTGCAACGAAAGGAGAATACCCGGCTTTAAATTCACCAACACTTTCATCAATGATATAGAGGTGAGGTGATTGCTGTACTTCCCCCTTGTTCTGTTGGATGGTAACTGGTAATGTTTACAAAGGAATTTTGGTTTCTTTGGTTGAGGAGGCACTCAAGTTGGTGGGCTTCTAACCATTGATGGAATGGGGCACTCATTACTTAGGTCACCTGACTTCCCAGCTTGCAGCAGAGTTATTGATTGCAGGAGGATTACAGATGGATAGGGATGCAGACTCGTAGAAACAAATCTTCTGTAATTTGAACAGTCAAAGTCCATAGACCATGTCACTGAAAGATCTCTCCGACTCCTTTAAGAAAGTCCCAATGCTTTTCACAATTAATGATATACTTGACAGTCAGGTTACACACAGAAAACTCCCAAATACTGCATGTTTTTTGTTAAGTTGTATGAGGTAAATATTATCCAAAACATCATGGACTCCCTGTTCTTCCTCATGTTGGTGTTGTCGGATCTTTGACGTATGTCTAGGAGAGCAGGTGGGACCTTAGTTGATGTTTTATCTGAGAAATGGCACAGCCAAAAGTGTGGCACTGACACAGAGCTTTACCAAGAGCATTAGTCAGGATGTTATGTGTTATGTGTGGAATGGGATTTGAAACCTTAATGAGAGTGCAGACAATGCCAAGGTTGAATGGTGAGGCAAGAAGTTGAAAGGTTATACCAGTAAAGTGATGCCAGGTTTTGGGTTTAGAAGCCAAAACCTGGTTGGCTCTGAAAGGAGTGGAGCTACAATCCCATCTATTGTGGATACTGCAATAGATGGGATTATAGCTCAAAAGTAACAACTCTGAATTGTGCACAATTTGGTTAAGTTTCTGCAGTATTCAAACATGTTTGAATGTATTATGAGTGACTCATCAGATGACACATCAGATCTGTCTGAGTGGGCAGTTTATCGGACAGCTGCATCTGGAAGGAAAGATGGTTAAACTTAGAAGGTACAAGACGACAAAAGCAGGCCATTGTTCCCTGTATTTTCCCTGTATTTATATATGCATATATTGTTTATCTTTCTAATCTCTTCTCCCTCAGCTGTTCATCCAGCTTGACCTTAAACACATCTGTTTTTTTTTCCCTCAGCTACTTCATTCTCTTCAGTCTATGTAAAGTTTCTCCTGAATTCTATCCTGGATTCAGTAATGACCACCTTTCACTTACTCAAACCGCTTTTACCCATCTTTGCTCCATTTTCCTTATACCCTTTCCCAACTAAACTTCAACAATCTCTCTCAGTACTGTGTTTCCTCTGTCCCAACATCTGTAGACTTTTGTGGTAATGAGCTGTAGATTTCTTGGCTTGAAGTGCTTGCTGATTTCATTCCCTAATGACCTGATTTTTAAGGCTGTGATGACGTTACAGATTCTCTCCCCAGAGAAAATGTCTTGTGCACAGCTCTCGAATCCCAGAATAATTTTAAATGTTACGTTATTGCTATAAACTTCTATCTTGTGCAATACCCAGCTAGAAGCAATGGATGGGATTATATCTCCACTCCTATTGGATCTGTGTATCCCACTGGATTTTGAAACACGATTGAATGGAGCTGCAGCCTCCTCTTCATTAAGGCGAACTGGACTTGAATCCAGAACCTTGTGACTCTCAGGTTCCTTGAGAGGTCATTGATTCAAGTATCATGCTGAACTATCCAAACCAGCTATTCCAAAGTACTGGAGGGTTGCAAATGTAGTTCCGCTGTATAAGAAAGGTGGGAGGCAGCATAAAGGAAATGACAGACCTATTAGTCTGACATCGGTGGTGGGAAAGATATTGGAATCAATCCTCAAGGATGAGGTTATGGAATACCTAGAGGTGCAAGGCAAGGTAGGTCCAAGCAAGCATGGTTTTGTGAAGGGAAGATCCTGCCTGACCAACCTATTGGAGTTTTTTTGAGGAAATCTCAGGTAAGGTGGATAAGGGAGAGGCTGTGGATGTTGTGTATTTAGACTTTCAAAAGGCCTTCAAGGTGCTGCACAAGAGGCTGATTAATAAGATGAGAGCTCATGGAATTACAGGTGGGATAGTAGAATGGGTGGAGCATTGGCTGGGAGGCAGAAAGCAAAGGGTGGGAATAAAAGGATCCTGTTCTGGTAGGCTACCGGTTACTAGTGGTGTTCTGCAGGGGTCGGTGTTGGGGCTGCTTCTTTTTGCCTTGTACATTAATGATTTGGATGATGGAGTAAATGGTTTTGTGGCTAAGTTTGCAGACGACACCAAGATAGGTGGAGGAGTAGAGAGTATTGAAGAAACAGGAAGGTTGCAGAGAGACTTAGATAGTTTAGGAGAATGGACAAAGAAATGGCAGATGAGATTCAATGTTGAGAAATGTGCCGTTGTACACTTTGGAAAAAGAAATAAATGGGCAGATTATTATCTAGATGGGGAGAAAATTCAAAGTACAGAAGTACAAAGGGACTTGGGGGTACTCATGCAGGATACCCTGAAGGTTAACCACTAGGTTGGATCGGCAGTAAAGAAAGCAAATGTTATGTTGGCATTCATTTCGAGAGGTATAATGTATAAAAGTAGGGAAGTGTTGATGAGGCTCTATGGGGCACTGGTGAGGCCTCATTTGGAATACTGTGTGCAGTTTAGGGCCCCATATCTTAGGAAGGATGTACTGATGTTGGAGAGGGTTCAGAGGAGATTTACGAGGATGATTCCCGGAATGAAAGGGCTTGCATACGATGAATGTTTGTCGGCTCTTGGACTGTACTCACTGGAGTACAGAAGAATGAGAGGGGACCTCATAGAAACATTTAGAATGTTGAAAGGACTGGACAGAGTAGATGTGGCTAAGCTGTTTCCCTTGGTGGGTGAGTCCAGGACCAGAGGGCACAGTCTTAGAATTAGAGGGTACTGGTTTAAAACAGAGATGAGGAGAAATTTCTTTAGCCAGAGATAGTGAAATTATCGAATTCTTTGCCACGTACAGCTGTGGAGGCCCAATAATTGGGGGCGTTTAAGGAGGAGATAGATAGGTATCTAATTAGTCAAGGGATATAGGGATAAGGCCAGAAATTGGGGCTAGATAGGAATAGTTTTAGTTTAGCTCATGGAGCAGACTCGATGGGCCAAATGGCCTACTTCTGCTCCTTTGTCTTGTGATCTTGTGAAAGTTCCTAACCATGTCCATTGAAGGGCAATAAGTGCTGAGTTCCCAAGAACGTGGAGTCCACCACACTTCTACTGTCACATTACCTTGAACGAAAAAGCAAAACCAATGATAACTTTTTAAAATATTTCACCTTTAAGGCACCATAAATGGAAGAGAGGTGGAGAGGTTTAGAGAGTGAATCGTAAAGCATGTACTGGTTCTAGTGGTGGAGTGATTAAATTTGGGGATGCTTAAGAGACCATAATTAGAGGAGCACGGAGAACTGAGGATGAATGAGCTGTAGGATGTTGGAGAGCAGTGGACAATTGAGACTATGGAGGGATTTGCAGTTAGCACACAAATTAATGGGGATGGTTACTGGGAGCATTTTAAATTAGATAGAGATTCGTGGACAGTGGGCTCACTGCTTTAAGAACTTTGTTATTTGCTTCTGGTGTACTTGTAGGAACTTTTCCCTTGTAATACAGAATTTCAAGAAGTTATAATACCGGGAACTGAGACTTAGAACATAGAACATTATAGCATAGTACAGGCCCTTCTGCCCATGATGTTGTGCCGACATTTTATCCTGCTCTAATATCGATCTAGCCCTTGCCTCCAACATTGTCCTCCATTTCTGTCATTCACGTGTCCATCTAAGAGTCTCTTAAATGTCCCTAATGTATCTGCCCCCACAACCTCTACCATACCCACCACACTGTGTAAAAAAAAACTTACCTCTGACATCCCCCTTATACCTTCCTCCAACCACCTTAAAATTATGTCCCCTCATGTTAGCCACTTCCCACAGAACAAAGTTTAGCACCAATCACTGAAAATCAACTTGCATACTGCTGATGGTATATTGTTGCCTTTGAAGGAGGTACACCTGTACTAAATCGAGTATTAAGCTCACATGCTCAATCATGGTATTGTTTTCTAAAATGATGTTCTCCAACCAAAACTGCAGATCTGGATTTCCTGTTAGCCAAACATGGAAAGCAACCAATATTATGGGCAAATTGATGTTAAATATCTGTTAGTTGAAAATAATAGACACCAAGCATTTTTCACTGAAGCGCAGCTAGATTATTGTTCAGTCTTGCTAAAACTGGCAGCTGTTTGGTTGCTTGTAAGTAAATGTGGTTCATTTTTACTTTGGGATTAACATGTCTTCAGTTGAATTATGTAAGGAGCTTCTGCTTTGTTAAACTGACTGAATTTTCCTGAAACCTATTTATACCGTTGTGATAAATATATTTCAGACTTGCCCCATTTTTGGCTGGAGATGGGTAGAAAATTGGAACTCTTGCTTTCGTTGAAAGTGGCTGCACAGAAATTGCAGAACTAAGACTGATCAACAAACAATCTGTCGGAGGAACTCAGCAGGTCGAGCAGCATCTATGGGGGGGTGGGGGGGAAGAGGAATTGTCGATGTTTTGGGTCAAAACCCTGCATCAGGACATGAAACATCGACAATTTATTTCTCCCCCCCCCCGCCCAACAGATGCTGCTCAACCTGCCAAGTTTCTCCAGCAGATTGTTTGTTGCTCCAGATTCCAGCATCTGCAGTATCCTGTGTCTCTTAAGATTGATCAATTTTTGCTCGGGAAGTGATTCGACTCAAAGTAAGTAGATGTGCACTTGAAGACCATGACCTACAAGGACACAGACCCAGTGCTGGAAAGTGACCTTGGTCTGGATAGCTCTTTCTTGATCAGCACTGACACAGTGTGCCAAATGGCATCCTCCTCTATGGTAAATTGCACAATTCTAAAACAGGCTGAACTTTAAACATTGATTTCATGGTCCATTTGAATGGCAGACCTGAGGGGTAGAAGGGCTGCCTCAGATTCGTGGACTCCAGTGATGGTTTCTGGAGAGGAAATGTGTTCAACAGTCTAGATTTTTGTCAGATGTGGTTTTCCTCCTTTAATGTTGGCTCCAGATCATAGCCCTGCTGTTGGCTTCATTATCTCCAACATTCCCACTTTCCCGCAAGCATATCAGACAGAGCCATCAACCACCTGATTTCGGCCTGGGTAATTATTCTGCAGAAAACATCTTCGACAGCTGATGGATTAGTTCCACTGAGCTCCAAGCCCACTTTACGTGAACCACTTCTGTTTTGTTTTAGTTACTGTTTCATGACAATTTTGTGTAAACATAAATAAATAGGCCTCAGAGAAAACCACTTACAAGGCAGCTGTGGCCAGCTGACATTCCTTCCGAGTTATCTGGTTTGTGGAGAGATGAGTCATTTCCATTCCATTTTCTCCTAGAATCTGGAATTGCCTGGGATCTGAGGTACTGATATAATTGGCATGGCATAATTACCATATAACTGGTATAATCCTCATGACCTTGGATCATTTGGTCCATCTATGAGTAAATCTTCTTCCATATGGGCGTTAGCGCATCTGTGTGCATCAGGGTGACGTCAATAAGGTATAAGAGAGGGAAGGGGGCTTTCTAGACCTTTGTGCCTGCATGAGTGTTCAAGAACAGTAGGCTGGATTTATACAGATTCTATTAATTAATACTATAGCAAACCTTTTCATTCATCCAGTGTTGTTGGAAAGGCTGGCATTTATTACCATCCATAATTGCCCCTTGAAAAGATAGTGGACAGTCACCACCTTGAACCACCATAGACCTTCTGGTGAAGGTTCTCCTACAGTGCTGTTGGAGAGGGATAAGATATTTATTAGTCACATGTATATCGAAACACACAGTGAAATGCATCTCTTTGTGTTGCTAAGAATGTGCTGGGGGGCAGCCTGCAAGTGTCGCCACTCTTCTGGCGCCAACATAGCATGCCCACAACTTCCTGACCTGTACGTCTTTGGAATAGAACTTAGAACAGTACAGCACAATACAGGCTCTTCGGCCCACAATGTTGTGCCGACCTTTAAACCTCGCTTAATGTGGGAGGAAACTGGAGCATCCAGAGGAAACCCGTGCAGACGTGGGGAGAATGTACAAACTCCTTACAGGCAGCAGCAGGAATTGAACCCAGGTCTCTGGCACTGTAATAGCATTACGCTAACAACAGTGAAAGACTGTTGATATATTTCCAAGTCAGGGTGGTGTGTGACTAAGAGAGGAACCTGCAGGTGGTGGTGTTTCCTTGGCCCGCTGCCTTTATCCTTCTTGGTGGTAGAAGTCGCGGGTTTGGGGGTTTCTGTTGGACAGATATGGCAGGGTAGTGATCTTCAGCTGATTGACACTGCAGCCACTGGGCAATGGTGGTGGAGGGAGTGAATGTTAAGGATGGTAAATTGGCTGTCAGTAAAGTCGGCTGCTTTGTCCAGCACATTGTCGAGGCTCTTCAATGGAGCAACACCTCTCCATTATGGGCAGGCATGGTAGTGTAGCAGTTAGCATAACACTATTACAGTGCCAGCGACCTGGGTTCAATTCCTGCCACTCTGTAAAGTGTTTGTACATCCTCCCTGTGTCTGCGTGGGTTTCCTTTGGGTGCTCCGGTTTCCTCCCACATTCCAAAGACATGCAGGTTAGGAAGTTGTGGGCATGCTATGTTGGTGCTGGAAGCACGGCGACACTTGCGGGCTGCCCCTAGAACACTATGCAAAGATGCATTTCACTGTGTGTTTCGATGTACATGTGACTAACAAAGAAATCTTGTCTTACACAGAAACAAAATACTGTGGATATTGGAAATCTGAAATAAAAGTATTAGATAGTGAAAATACTCAGCATTTCCAAGCTGCTAAATACTCTGTTTTCACTCTTACTTTATAGGTGTGTATGGGCTTTGGGAAGTTGGCAGGATCCTGACTTAAAGGCATTCAGTCAGAATCTCATGGATGGTAGCTTTGCACCATTAGCACCTCATCCAATCACATTAATTAAATGTCTGGACCCGCGGTTCCAGTCATACTGAGCAGGAGTACTCAGTCAGTTTATACACTGGGTCCAGTTATATTTTGTGTGGAAACGCTGAACGGCAGATGTAAATCCTTCTGCAGTGACTTTGGAATAGAAATTCGCCTCCTGCTGTATGTGGTAAAAATGTAAGGTCACATGTGCATTGAACCCTGCTGAAATTTGCTTCCGTCTGGCACACCTACCTCCTCTGCCAATGTGTTTTACAAACTAAATAAAAATGGGAAATGTTGGAAACACTCAGAATGTCAGGCAGCATCTGTGGAAAGAGAAGCAGAGTTAATGTTTTAGGTCTGAGACCCTTTGTCAGAACTGGGAAAGAGAAAACAGATTAGATTTTGCAGAGAGGGGTAGGGGAGGTGGGAAAAGGGGGAATATCTCTGATATGGTAAGAACAAATGACTTGACATAGAAGTTGGAATTAGATTATAGAGAATCAGATATTGGAATCTGGAGCAACAAACAATCTGCTGGAGGAACTCAGCAGGTCGAGCAGCATCTGTGGGGGGGGTAGGGGAAGGAATTGTTGGCATATCAGGTTGAAACCCTGCATCAGGACCATGCAGAGATCCTGCATCAGGATCATCAACCCGGAATGTTGACAATTCCTTCCCTCCTATAGATGCTGCTCGACTCGCTGAGTTCCTCCAGCGATTGGTTGTTGGAGGCAGATTATGCTTGTCTGCGTTACATGTTACATGCAGGGCTGTGCGATATGACCAGAAGACTGGGCTATATTAATGGAGAGAGAAAAAGGAGCCAAAATCACAGATGGATGACTGTCAGAAATGGCCAGTCCTGATACAGTGAAAGAAGGAGAGATTTTCTTTCTCCCACTTGCCTGATTCCCTTTCCGCTGTACTCACAACCTGAGTATTCATCCAGATGTAGAAGTTCAGATTTTGAGCTTGTTGGAACTTTTACCCTGTGATCCAAATGGAATCCGCTCCAGATTTTTGAGATTCCCACATCCAGCAATGCAATGAAGGTTTAAAAATTGGGAAAAATTCCCTTGTCAGACATAAATATGTCTCCCAAGTGTGGGAAAAGTAGAATGGAGGACAGGAGTAAGAGTTAAGGATCAGAGCGTTCTCACTGAGCCGGTGTCAGGTTATGTAACTTGCCTGTGACTGTTGAATGTGAAGATGGGGTGGGGGAGGTGACACACAGGGAAGGTCAGACCAGCATCTGCGTGGCGTTACAAGACCCCCACCTCAACACAGACGTCTCTGAAGCTGCGCAGAAACAGCTACAGGCTTCCCGTTGAGGGAGCAGTCAGAACAGGAAAGGGGTATTTATTTTGGCAACCCATGAGAGAACATACAGCAGTGAGCTTGGGGGGAGCTGGCAGCTCTCAGCTTTCCTAAGGAATGGTTGAAGGGTAATCCTGGGACAGGGGCCTTCCTATCCCTGTGTTAACACAGGAAAATCTGTTGGTCTTCAGTGGGATGCAGGAGCCTGCAGTAACGTATTCTACTAAAAGAGAGTGAACATCCATCACTAAGGACCCTCACCACCCAGGACATTGCCCTCTTCTCGTTACTACCATCGGGGAGGAGGTACAGACGCCTGAAGACTCGCACTCAATGATTCAGAAACAGCTTCTTCCCCTCCACCATCAGATTTCTGAACAGTCCATGACCCATAAACACTATCTTGCTATTCCTATTTTTTATTTGCACTATTTAGTTTTGTAATTTATGGTAATTTTATGTCTCTGTACTGCTGCCGCAGAACAACAAATTTTAGATCATCTAAGTCAGTGATAATAAATCTGATTCTGATCCTGAGCTGTGCAATGTCTTGGATTGCTTCAATAAGCCACTGTGGGGCCTTTTTACTCCGAAGGCACTAAGTGAATGCAAGTTGTTGTTGTTTTCTCCTCCTGCTTTACACTTTGCTCAGCCACCACCCCCCAAGCTGTGCTCTCTGATTCCACTTGACTTGCTGCAGCTTCCTCGAGGTCCCGGTGAGACCACGAACCTCCCGGGGTGGTCCCGAGTGTCAGAGATCAGGGGGACCCAGTCCTGTCCACTGCTTGGGGAAGCAGATCATGGGTGGAGGGTTAGTAGGAATGTGGCAGTCAATCCACTTCCTTTCCTCTCCCTCCTCCTTCCCAACCAGGTGCGAGCAACTGAGGGAGCTGTTCTGTGCACTGACCTGCTTTTGGTGCTGTTGAATGAGAGGAGAACATGGCCGCAGAGATGGCACTGCGTCACCGTCCTCTTTTCAGGGTAATGCCTTGGTGTCTTGGATGTGGTGCTGGTGGAATTAGGTGGGACCAGTTCCCAGTGAAGGAATGCACATCCCACTGCTCAGATGGAGTGCTGGGCCCAGACTGGAAGCTTTGAGTGTTGCCTCCTCAGTAGTGTGAATTAAGCTGAGCATTTACCAGGTCTTTCCAAGGGATCAGGTTACATACATGGGGATTGCAGCTCAGAAACAGGCCCAGTCAGCCCTGCTGGTGTTCCCTGCTGCTCCATATCATCTCTGCTCCTTTCTCCTTCATGCAATTAAACACTCCCAATTAAATATACCTTTGCCATTCATCTCACTTACTCAACTTATCACAGGCAAATGGGACTAACTTTAAATGGGCATCTTGGCCGGCATGGACGAGTTGGACCGAAGGGCCTGTTTCCATGCTCTATGACTCTGTACAACAGCTTTTTCCCCCAGGCTGTCAGGCTCCTGAATACCCTGGAGGCAGTTTCAGACATGCGGCATCAAAAGCCCTGGTTTGCACGACGGTGTATAAGAACTTTGGCTACTGCTGAACATGTTTATACATTTAGTGCAACACACTGAGTTCTGTATTTTCTTCGTCCAACTTGGTTTGCACTAATTTTGTATTCTGTATATACTTTTTTTTGCACTATTTGTACTTGCACAATTTTTTTGTCTGCGGTTACTGTATGTCCTCTGTTCTATGTATGTCCTCCGTCGTGAGAGTCTTGGAGGTAACGACATTTCATTCCTCCATGTGTTTTATAGCATATGGGTAGTTCCATATGCCAAACCCTTCTTTGGGTGAAAGTTTCTAACTTATTGCATTCATAATAACTCTGTTATTTGTTACCTCTGGTTATTTTCTTTTTAAACGTAAATCTCATTTGTCCAGCTGTGGGTAACTGCTTTGGTTTCAAAATGCATGCTGGAGATTTTTAGCTGGTGTTTCCTGTGAAGATTGAGCTGGAAAAAAGTTGTTCCATTCACAGGACTGAACAGAAGCTGCTACTAGGGGGAATCTGAGCCTTAGTCTCCAAGTGGCTCCCAGATCAGTTCTGTTTGTAATTTTCCCTGTTTGTGAAGTAACATTTACTACTTCAGACTAAGCCTGCTCTCTTCCCACTCTCCCAACGTTAACCCCTTTGAAAGGTAGAGGAGGGAAAGGAAGGATGGGTGGGGGGGGGGGGGCAGTGTCAGGAAATTGCGGAGGCAGATTTCTGAAGTGTCTGCAACATGAGAAGGCCACTGCCTTGCCTGTGACCTTTGTAAAGCCTCAGCTAAAACATTCACTCCCTCCACCACTGGCATACCATGGCTGCAGTGCACACCGTCCACAAGATGCTCTGTACTTCTCACCAAGGCTCCTTCAACAACTCCTCTTCAGTCAGTGAAAGGTCATGAGCAGCAAGGACCTCTGAAGGATGTGTGTGCCTCTTCTCTTCCCCACCCCGTCCACTGCTATGGTTCAAGGATGGCTCGCCGCCACCTTCTCAGGGGCGTTTTGGGATGTCCAATAAATGCTGACCTCATCAATGCTTCCCATGTTATCTGGATGACCGGGAGGCTGTAGCAAGGTGGAAGTTTAAGAAGGAGACAGCAATTTCCCAAGTCATAAGCTCCATCTTCTGCTTTGGAAACGGGCAACTGCCTAAGTTGTCAAACAGTTCAATCTCTCCTTCCATATTGGATGGACACAGAGTCCCTCCACTGTAGCCACTCTTTCACCAGCCTGGTGCTACACCAGCTTTCTTTGTATGTGTTCCAGGCACTCTCATGAGTTACATTTGACCAATAACATTCCTGTGAAATGCCTTGAGAATTTACATAACCTCATTAAAGGTGCTTGTGTAACTTTGAGCTTTTGTAGCTTTGTACATCACAAATTAAAGTTGAAGAGTTATGGGTTTATTAAGTTTTTCATATGATTGATCTAACACTAAGAGAGCTAAGATTAAACAAAGTATACAAAATGCAGTCTAGAATTGTTCCAATGAACATCTGTTTCCCATTCTAAGGAGTTCAGACTGGTCCTAGAATCATTGCCAGTTAAATTTTATATACTTCCAATATCGCCTTCCAGCTGAAGATTGCCACATGATTAAGCTGTCATCTAGGCTGGTATTTTCTAGGAGGAGATTCTTATATAAAACAGGCGGAGAAAGCTTGAAAGCATTTACCAGCAGACTCAAAGACATCTTCTATCCCACTGTTATCAGACTCTTGAACAGATCTCTCATACGCTAAAGATGAATTCTTGATCTCCCAACCTACCTCGTCGTGGCCCTTGCACTTTACTTATTTACCTGCACTGCACTTTCTCTGCAGGTACAACACTATATTTTGCATTCTGTTTTTGTTTTTATGGCCTCAATGTAATTATGTATGGCATGATGGTAGACAGGGTGGTGAAGAAGGCATTAGGCATGCTGGCCTTCAGTCAGGGCATTGAATATAGGAATTGGGACATAATGTTGCAGTTGTATAAGTCGTGGGTGAGGCTGCACTTGGAATACTGTGTACAGTTTTGGACCCCTATTATAGAAAAGACATGGTTAAATTGGAAAGAGTGCAGAAAAGATTTACATGGATGTTGCCAGGACTAGAAGGCCTGAGTTATAAGGAGAGGTTGGCCAGGCTAGGTCTTTATTCCTTGGAATGCAAGAGAATGAGGGGCCACCTTGTAGAAGTATTTAAAATTATGAGAGGCAGAGATAAGGTGGATGGTAACAGTCTTTTCCCCAGGGTAGGGCAGTTCAAAACTAGGGGACATAGGTGTAGGGTGAGAGCGGAAAGATTTAAAAGGGACCTGAGGGGCAACTTTTTCACACACAGGGTGGTGAGTATATGGAATGAGCTGCCAGAGAAAGTGGTTGAGGCAGGTACAATAGTAACATTTAAGAATCACTTGAATTTGTACATGGAGGGGCAGGGCTTAGAGGGATATGGGCTGAACGCAGGAAATTGGGACTAGCTGGGTGGGCACCATGGTTGGCATGGACTGGTTGGGCCGAAGGGCCTGTATCCATGCAGTATTGTTCTGTGACTCTATCTGACTGATGGAATGCAAACAAAAGCTTTTCACTGTATCTTGGTACATGTAACAATACTAAACCAGTACTAATGTTCTCCTCAGTGCTAACACTCTACTGAGTACTGAGGTTACATTGAGGGCTGGTGTGGCACAGTGGTTGAGGGAGAAGACACAGTGGTGCAGCTAGTAGAGCCACTGCTCACAGTGCCAGCAACTAGGGTTCAATCCCAACCTCCGCTGCTGTCTGCGTGGTGCTTGCTACGATTATATGGATTTTCTCCAGGTGTTCAGTTTTCCTCCAACATCCCTGAGTGCAGGTTGGCCACTGTAGTATGTAAGTAAGTGGTAGGATCTGGAGGGAACTGAGGCCTGTGGGGAGAATAAAAAATAGTGCAAGAAACAAAACTGCTGGAGGAACTCACTAGTCAGCCAGCATCTGTCTGCATGGGATCCATGGGATTAGTGTAAGGGGTAGATTGATGGTCATCATGGACTCAGTAAACCAAAGGACCTGTTTCTGTGCTTAATGCCTCTATGACTCCAATGTCAGCCAAGGCAGTAGCACCATTGCAATTAGTTCCCCTGGCCTAAGGATAGGAAACAGTCCTAATAGCTTACTGTAGGTTAGTCGGTTGATGGGTTAGTTGGCCAATAAATTGTCCCCAGTGTGAATCTGGAGGGAATTGATGGGAATGAGGGGAGAATGTAAATAAAATAGCATTAGTGCAAATGGGCACTTGATTAATGGCATGAATTCAGTGGGCTAAAGGGCCTATTTCTGTGCTGTATGACTCTGAGATACCTCTGTGTGGGGAGTACTGGAAGCTACCGCACTCTTCTTATGTCGTAATTAAATGGAGAAGGGCTGTTTTCACCTTTGAGTTTAACAGAAAATGCAACGTGACAATCCCCTGTAACAGGAGGGAAGCCCAGAATTTGGAACTGTGGCAATATCAGGACACCTACACATCTTTGGGAAGTGGGAGGAAACTTGAACACTTGGAGAAAACCCATGTTGTCACAGGGAGAACATACAAACTCCTCACAGAGGTCAGGATTGTGGATACGGTCATACCGCCACAGAATGTGTTTGTATTTGGAATAGCAGCACCTAATGTGTGGAGAACTACTCAATATTAGAAAAAGGACAATGATTCACGTAGCTTGTATATGTTGGAGCTCACAATGAATCCGAGCTTTGGGTTTTCACTGTGCATATTTGGGTCAATTGTGTAGTGCCATTGGTGATGAGGGCTGAACAGAATATGTCTTTCAGGAATAAGATTTTCTTACCTAGGGTGAGATTTTGGGATGTTTTGTGATACAGCTGTAGTTGCAGATAAAGGTGAGCCTTAGTCAAACTGAGGCAGTGTACAAAATGAAACTTCCAGCCCAAAACAACACAACAAAGGACAAATTGTTGGTGACTTTTGTATTACAGATAAAAGCAGGCACCATTAATACTATAAATTCCTTCAATAACATGATCAAATCATGGACTAAATATTTGGAAAGAGTTTTTCATTGCACAATCTTCCAGAAAGGAAGACATGGTCCATGTTGCTCTCATCTGGAAGTAGTAAGCTAAAGGTCAATGAAAACTGCTGGCCAAACCCGGAGATAAGATGTTCGTAAAATTAGCTAAAGTGGTTGAACAGCATGAGTGCCCTATCCCAGTCCCAGAGTTCAATGGTATGTTTAACAGCCGATTTCGGCATATGGAGGAAACTGTTGTAGACTTTACTGCAGATTTGAGATGCATTGCTGAACTCCGTGAGTATGGTAAAATAAAAGTTTGGAAAAATGTTGTGGGATTGCAGAGTTTGGGGAACTCAAAGAAAACTGAATTTCTAGCAAGCATTTGATATTGACCAGGGAATGGAGACAACAGTTAAGTTGATGGAGACAGAACTAGCAACATCATCCAATGAAGGTCCAGAGCCTTAACAAGAAGAGACAAAGGGAAGAACTGCCTAAAGAGGAGATGTCGTCCTTGTGGAGTTACTGTTTGCCATTGTTATGGTATCAAAGGACATTTCTCAACGGTTTGCTAGAAAGAAAAGCAAGACCAAGGCAAGGTCAAGCAATCAAGCAGATGAAGCCTGTTAGGAAGAACAATAAAGGGTTTCATGCATGTCAACTAGGTGAATAAATTGGGGACATAAGTGGATTGTATGGGCTGTTCACATTAAGTCAGAAGTCTGCTGAACCTTTCCATATGTCAGTGCACATTGAAGAAAAGAGAGTGCCAATGAAAGTTGACACTGATGCTGCAGTATCGATGATGCAGGAGCAGGAGGAAGTGACAATGGTCAGATGGTACATGGAAGTTCAAAGAGTTATCCAGTATCGTCTGAAACTACAGTCGAGAAACAATCCAGGTGATTGGGGTAGGTGAAGTTGGAGTGAAAAATGGTGAAACTAAAGCAAAGCTGCCTCTTCTGATTGTCCTATGACAAGCACCTGACTATCAGGGATACATTTAAACTGGGGAGAGATCAAAAAGGGAAGGACTCATTTGTATGAGCTTGACGAGTAGCTGAAGACGTCCCATGATGAACTTGGACCCATTCAAAGTTTGGAAGTCAAGATTCACCTCAAGGAGGATGCTACATCCTGGTTCTTCACAGCAGGACCTGCATCTTCTAGTAAGAAGGAAAATATTGAGGACAAGCTGGCGGGGCTACAGGAAACAGCCTCAGATGAGTTAAATTTTCTGACTCGGTTAGTTCATTTGTTTCTATTATGAAGCCAGTTGACATCATTAGGATCTGTGAAAATTATAAGGTAATAATCAACAGAGAAGCAAAGGTAGATAGACCTTGACCTCTGAATGAAGATCTGTTGGGCCGGGCAGGTAAAGGATGGATTCATACAACCCTTGACGTGTAACACATTTACCCGCAGGTTGAGATGGACAAAAGTTCAAAGGAGTCCTCAACGATTAATCCTCCCCATGTAACAGGCTTCCATTTGGAATAGTATCACCTCCGGGACTGTTCCTGAAAAGGCCTACAGGTTGTCATAGGTTGCACAGAGGACACCTTAGTGATGAGAAAGGTTGAGCGGGGATGAAAGGGGAATATGGAAGTTGTACTTCTGTTCTGAAAAGCAGGAAGGATTTGTGTGTCTTTGAAGGTTGAGGAAGGATATGTGTGTCTTTGCTGCCTCATACATAGTCCTTCTTGGACGTAAAGTAGATGCAGTAGGATTCCAGTTAGTTGAGGGCAAGGTCCAAGCTGTGTTCAATGCACTGTTCAACTAACTTGACAGACCTGAAATATAGATGGGCGAAAGATCAGCATGTATGTGGTGGGTGGGAGGACCCCTTACTGTGCTGTATGACTCTATGACTCTAAGGCAACTATAGAACGCCCCCCCCCCCCCACCAACTATTATGGGCATGTCTTTCACCCTTACCTAGAACATTACAGCACAGTACAGGCCCTTCAGTCCACAATGTTGTGCCGACATTTTATCCTGCTCTAAGATCTATCTAACCCTTCCCTCCCACATCGCCCCCCCCCCCCATTTCTCTATCATTCATGTGTCTATCTAAGAGTCTCTTAAATGTCCCTAATGTATCTGCCCCCACAACCTCTGCTGACAGTGCATTCCATGCACCCGCCACTCTCTGTGTGGGGGGAAAAAAACTTACCCCTGACATCCCCCTTATATCTCCCTCCAATCACCTTAGAATTATGTCCCCTCGTGTTAGCCGTTGTGTTAGCCTTGAACACTGGGATAGGATTTCATCTCAAAACAATGTGGGAGGGGTCATAAAAATGAGAACGTGTATTCCAAGAATTGAAGAAATTTGCTGTTGAGATCAAAGTTCATATTTGTTCTGATCCAGGGAACATGTTGCTACTGTCTTGTAGTCACGACATTAACTGTCAAGAATAAGTGGTTGCTGCTCAGTGATTTGTGGCACAGATGTTACTTTTCACTTATCAGCCTATGCTTGAAGATAGTCTAGGTTCTGCTGCGTGGTGGCATGGACTGGCTCATTTCCTGAGGAAATGTGAATGGAACTGAACATTGTACCATCACCGATGAACATCTCCACTTCTGACCTTATGATGGAAGGAAGATCATCGATAAAAGAGCCTAGCTAGGACAATGCAGGAAACTCCTACTGTGATGGTCTGGGGCTGGGATGATTATCTATATTTGAATGCTTCTCTTGATGCCCATTTACTTCAGTTTTACCAGGGCTCACATTCAGTCAAATGTAACCTTGACATCAACGGCATTTACTACCACCTTACCTCGGGAGCGCAGCCTTTTGATCCACGCATGGTCCAAGGCTGTGATGAAGTCTGGAGACAACTGGTCCTTGTGAACGGGCCCTGTGAATGACTGTGGTTCTATAAGTGTGTCTTGATAGCACTGTTGATAACACCTTGTTGATGACTGAGAGCAAAATGATTGGGCAGTGATCAATTAGAATTAATTTACCTTGATTTTGTGAACAGGATTATAATTGGACAATTTTCCAAATTGTCAGGTGAATGCAAATGTTGTAACTTGTGTGGCAGGAATTTTACCTTCATGTGTCCCAAGCCTCAACTTGGTATTTTTAGTGAGTACAGGGGGACATGTCTGACCTCAGCTGGAGTGCAGAGAGGGCATTAACATTGTCTCCATATAACCATATGCTGGAGTACAAGAATGAAGAGTAGAAGTGGAATGTGGCTGCATCAATGCAACTGCCAGTTGATGCATCAACTTGAAACATTAACTTTTTTTCCACAGATGTTACCTGACCTTCTGTGTGTTTCCAACATCTTTTTATTTTTATATGAGGGATAAATTTTGGCCAGGACACGAGGGGGGAGATACCCTGCTCTTAAAAATAAGCCATGGTATTTTTTACGTCAGCCTGAGAGGGATTTGGTTTAACATCTGATTGGGAAGGGAGCACCTCTGACAGTGGAGTATTTCCCCAGTACTGCAGTGGGAGTGTCAACCAATATTTTATGCTCAAGTGTTTGAAGTGGCACAAACCTTCTGGCTCTAAGAGAGAGAGAGGGAGATCGGCTAATAGAACTGCACCTCTGTCCCTGGGGAAGTATCTCAACTTACGGTTTCTCCTCTTAATAGGAAATTCAAGTGGTGTGAGGTGTTTGATTACATTGTGCACATCCAGCATTGCATTATTAGGCACTCCAGAACATGTCAAACTAACCTACTGGACATAAGACAATAAAGAAAGTGACAGATAGGAATAGGTCCATCCACTTGTCTAATGCCATCACAGTGCAACTTCTTGGCCTTGAGTTCCACTCCTCTCATCCAGTAGCACAGAAAAAAGCTACTTAACCCTTTGTTTCTGTTCTGTCATTCAGTTAACCCATTGCCAACCCCCAGGAGTTCCAAAATAAAACCATTAAAATTGCAACAGGCACTTGCTTTGTGGGCAGTGGGGTAAAGATTTCTTTTCAGATCAATGGTGCTAAGTATGCCACAGAGAACATTGTGAAATTCTGCCTGAGTTTCAGAACTGGAGCAACAAACTGATCATCTAGCATTTGTACTGGGCCCATAGTTGACGAAGGAACCATGGAAATGATGACGGTTGGGCTGAGGCTAAGGCAACCACAGGCCTTTAATATGTCTAAATACCTAAATATCATCAGACCTGTGTGGTCCAAAGAAAAAATAATATATGTTAAGATTAGGTTGTGTGGAGAAGGAAACAGTGGGAGGGGAAATATGCTAAGTATAAGAGATTAAGCAATTGATGTCATATAAATCAGGCAGCTGAACTTTCAGCCTAATGTTCCATAAATAAAGTGTTTACAAGGCTTGAAACTTGTTTACCTGCAGGAATGTTTGACTGACAAATCATTAAGACTGTCAGATAAACATGGATAAGGGTTTTCAGCCTGACTTCAGCTGGTAGATAGAAAAAATCCTTTTGTTTCTTCCCAGCTGCCTAATTCAAACTTACACACAGCTTTCTCATTCTCTTTGCCAATACGCAGGATGCATAAAAAGCCCCCAGTGAGATTCTTGGAGAGCAAACTGAGATATTTACAGTGAGCATACTGAACACTGGGGGCTTGTGATGGCAGCCCTGCCAGCATTAAGCTGCAGGGCCCCCTTTAGTTGGAGTGATGATAGATTCTGAGAAAGCTGGGCCTCCCCGGAGGAGGTTTGCACCGCCAAATGAATTCTGAAATGCAATTTTCCATCACTCTGTGCATTAAAATTTAGTTGCTCCAACACTGCCACCCACTCTGGCCTAGTCTATCCTTATTTTCAACACTCTTGCCCAACATCAACCATTCTCAAGAACTGAGCACCAGCTACAAGATAAGTTCTATATATTTTAAGGTGGATGTTGGATACTGCAGGAATCCTGGTGAACGCTGCTTACAATAACAGTAACAGGAGATTCAGTCTGTTCTGGCTTCTGTAATCAGTTTGACATCCTCTGCTGTGTACTTGTCTCTGATGTACTTGTTCCTGGAACTGAGGAACTGGCAGATTCTTGACTTGTCTCACTACTGTTCTATGACTCTGGACCTGTAGATGACTCTGTTTGAGGTAAGGAACAGTTTCATCAACATACTTAGTGCCTTGTAGGTCTCTTGCTAAGATCACTTGACTCACATGGGCATTTCTGACATGATTTCCAATACAAAGTACTTTCTCATAGTATTGGAACTGATGGTCCCATTGCTGAGTTTCTTTCTTGCTCACTGGTCTGACAACTCTAATTCTCATTGAGCCAAAATTGTTTCCCTTTTCTTTGAAACATTTTGCCTCAATCACTGTCTCTCTACTCTTCTCTTGAAGTTAAGCTGTACCAAGTGCAATTCTGTAAGGTGACTATGGTACAGAACGGTATCTGAGGTTAGCAAAATGATGACTCATTTGTAACCTTGGAGCACACTTGCGAGGAGATGCATGGCCTGGACGGTGGGGATCTTTGACGATGGATGTTGCCTTCCTGAGGCAGCGCCTCATGTAGATACTACCAATGGTGGGGAGGGATGTGCTCCTGGTGTATTGGGCCGAGTCCACTACTCTCTGCAGCTTCTTACATTCCTGCACATTCAAATCTCCATACCAGACTGTGATGCAACCAGTCAGGATACTTTCAACAGTACATCTGTAGAAGGTGACATGCTGAACCTCCTTAATCTTCTAAGAAAGTAAAGACGCCAGTGTGCCTTCCTTGTGATTGCGTCTATGTGCATGAATCTAAAGTAACCTTGGAGACCTTGCTTCTTTTAACACATGTAGGAGATTGAGGGGTGACCTGATAGAGGTATATAAGATCATGAGGGGCATAGATAGGGTGAAAGCACAGAGTATTTTTCCCAGGGAGGGGTTGCTAAAAACAAGAGGTCATAGGTTTAAGATCAGTGGTGAGAGATTTAAAATGGACATGAGGGGCAGTTTCTGCCCGCAAAGGGTGGTACGTATTTGGAATGAGCTGCCAGAAATAGTGGTTGAGGCAGGCACATTAGCAACTTTTAAATGCCATCTAGACAAGTACATGGACAGGAGAGGTTTAGAGGGCTATGGGCCAAACGCGGGCAGATGGGACTAGCTCACTAGGCAACACAGTCTGGATGAGTTGGGCTGAAGGGCTTGTTTCCATGCTGTAAGATTCTCTGACTCTTTGACATGTAGATTCCTGAGAAGCAGAATACTGTGGGGGAATCAATCAATGTTACATGCTGTTACACCACATCACCCTCTCAAATAAATGTAAAGTGAACTTTGATCCATTGCCAGACAATATTTCTGTCAGTATTGTGGGTTACAAAGATCCATCGCAACCTTTCAAAAGTATCTTCAACTGTGATATAAATATAGGGTGCACCTCTAGGCTGTGTGCTTAGCTCCCTGTTCTACTCCCAATACACGCATGACTGTATAGCTAAGCACAGCTCTAATGCCATATACAAATTCGCCGATGACACCACTGTTATTGGACTAATCACAGGTGGTAATAAGTAAGTGTACAGGACCGAGATGGGACACCTGGTTGAGTGGTGCTGCAACAACAACCTCTCACTCAACATCAGTAAAACTAAAGAACTGATTGTTGACTTCAGGAAGGGGAAGGAGGGTGAACATGCGCCAGTCTGCATTGGTGGTTCGGCAGTGGAGAGAGTCAGCAGCTTTAAATTCCTGTGCCTAAACATATCAGATGACTGTCCAGGGCCCAGCAAGGAAGGTTGCACTGGCGTCTTTACTTTCTTAGAAGGTTAAGGAGGTTTGGCGTGTTCCGCTTCTACAGATGTACTGTCAAAAGTATCCTGACTGGTTGCATCACAGTCTGGTATGGAAATTTGAATGCATAAGATGTAAGAAGCTGCAGAGAGTAGTGGACTCGGCCCAATACACCACGAACACATCCTCCCCACCATTGGTAGTATCTACATGAGGTGTTGACTCGTGAAGGCAACATCCATCGTCAAAGATCCCCACCATCTGGGCCATGCATCTTCTCGCAACTCCCATCGGGCAGGAGGTGCAGAAACCTGAAGTCCCACACCACCAGGTTCAGGAACAGCTACTTCCCTTCAACCATTCGGTTCTTGAACCAACCTGCACATCCCTAATCACTACCTCAGTATAGCAAAACAATGATCATTTTGCACTACAATGGACTTTGTTTTATTTTGTTTCAATTGTGTTTTCTTGTGTAATTTTTGTATGATTTATGTAGAATTTATGTTTTTCTTGTGTATGTTGTGTATCTGATGCTTGTGCCTGTAGTGCTGCTACAAGTAAGTTTTTTGTTGCATCTGTGCCTACATGTGCTTGTGCATATGACAGTAAACTCGACTGAAAATATTTACGTCAGACTTGAATCCACTTTGAGTACATGTTGTTAAGTACAAGGAGATAATTGTTCTCATCTTAACAAAGATTAATGTAGACTAATTGAATGTTGAGTCAGTCATTTCCATGGACATATTCTTTAGGTGGTATTGCTCTGATTAACTAGCTAATTAAGCATGGATACAACTTCCTCCAACTTTTTATCCATATTTTGCCAGCACATAAAATTGGAAGCAGCTTCATATTGATGATTTCAGTATGTACGGAGCACAGCTCATCTGCAGTCCTTTCCCAAGAACACTTGGAACAACCACTCACACTCCTCATTGTAGATATCCTTGCTCAGTTGATGGACATCCCCACCTTTAACACACACTCTTTGTTACCCCATTAGAAGCAGGATATAATAGGGGAAATCAGTCGATGTCAAGTGCTGTTACACCACATCGCCCTCTCAAATAAATGCAGAGTGAACTTTGATCCATTCTCACACAATATTTCTACCAGTATATCATGGGTAGCAAAAATCTATCTGCCTTTGATGTGACCTGCAAGACCTATGCAAAATACAAATATTGAGCCTTCAATCAAGAGACTTAACCTGCATGGTCCATTTTCTGACATATTTTTGCCATTTTCCCCTCTCAGCCACAAATTTTCACAGGGTCCATTTGGTAAGAATGCTTCTCTTGAAGGTGGAGGAGTGATTTTCTTTTCCATTTTTAAAATTTTTCCCATCCATGTCACCAATTGTAATGAATCCTACAGTGGACCTTGAACACAGTTGGAAAACTGGTGAGTTTTATTTGCAGAACACAGGAGTTTCAAGTAAGGGCATTAACTTTATTCAACTCTAACACCGAGGAACTCACTTCTTGTGGTGCTCATCTCCTTGGACCACAGGACTTCCCTACCTATTCATGTAATCAAACATCTGCTGGCCAGTTCACACTTAGTGGTGTGCTGTCCTTATAGTGCAGCTATAACAAGAACAATCACAGATTTATGCAGTGCCTTTCATGAGCTAAGTGCATCCCAAAGCTCCTTACAGCCTCTTAATCATTTTTGAAGTGCAGCCACTATCACAATATAGGGCACTAGCCAATTTGTCATAGTATGCTCAAAGAAGTGGGAATGATGCTAGTGACCCTAATTAATAATTGTGGTTGAGAGCTAAATACTGCCCTGGACACCAGTCCATCCTTCTTCAAAACTGCGGCTATAGAGGGCAGTCAATTTAACATCTCATTCAAAGTACGTCACCTCCAATAAGGAAGCGCTCCCTCAGTACTGTACCAGCGGTTTCAGCTTGGTGTTTGAAGCCAAGAGAAAGACTTGAACCCACGACCTTCTGACTCAGGTAAGAGTTTGAAAACACAGAAAATGCCTGGAACGCACCCATCAGATTGGCCTGCGTTTTAAGAAAGGAAGCTGCGTTTAATATTTTGTGTTTTGCTTCCACTGCCTTCACCACACCCTTGTAGAAGTATGCCTTCAGATCTTACTTGAAAAGACTGACAGTATTTTGTTATGGCTATGCTTAGAATGGGTGTGCTGCTGCTGCTATTTATCAGTTGAGCCTAATTTGCAGCTGAGCAGCTGGATTAAATTGGAGCTGTGCTTGTTCTTCTACCTCTTCCACCTGCAATTAATCTGTTTAACAGCAGCCCCTCTGACTGCAGTAGATGGGGCCCAGGAGTGACTTTACTGGGGGTCAAAGACTGAAACACACATCTTGCTTGGCCCCCCACTTTCAAAGGGGCACTCCAATGCACCTTTAACAAATGGTGAGAAGGCTAAATCAACATGCAAAGATGAAGTCTGGTGGCTTCAAGGTGCCTTTCAACTTGCTCTGCTTATTGCCTGTGCAAAGAGATAGATGGTTCACCAGATTGATTCCTGGAATGACATGTTTATTGTGCAAGGAGGGATTATTCAGACTGGGCTCATGCTCAAGGTGATTTGTTTGAAAAATACAGAATTTTTATGGGACTTGAAGGGATAGATTCCAAAATACTTCCTCTGGTTGGGATGTCTAGAACCAGAGGTCAGGGTCTCAAAATGAGGCATTGGCCTATCCAGGATAGAGATGTGGAGAGATTTCTTTACCCAGAGTGCGGTGAATCTTCAGAATTCCCTATCAAGAGGGCTGTGTAACTGAGTTTATTCAAGACTGGTGGATTTTTGGATTTTGAGGGAATCAAGGGATAAGCATTTAATGCAGGAAAGTGAGGCTGAGGTCAAAGATCAGTCATGAGCTTAGTGAATAGTGAAGCAGGCATGAAGGGCCGAATAGCCGACCTGCTTCAATCTCTTGTTTTAGGGAGATACAGCAAGGACACAGGCCCTTCTGCCCATCAAGTCTGCACTGACTATCAACCAACCATTGAAACTAATCCAACACTACTCCTATTTTTTATTCTTCTCACATTCTCATCAAATCCCCCCAGATTCTACAACTCTCCTACACTGGGGACAATCTACAGCAGCCAGTTAACCTACCAACCTGCACATCTTTAGGATGTGGGAGGAAACCAGAGTACCCAGAGGAAACCCAGTCAGTCACACGGAGAACATGCAAACAGCCCCGGACGTCAGGATTGAACCCAGGTCTCTGGGGTCGTGTGGCAGTGACTATATGAGCTATGCCATTATGCATCATATTCTGGTACTGCTCTTTGAACAGCACCCCAATTGTTCTCCTATCTGTTGTGTCAGACTCAACCTTTGCAGCTTTTTGAGCATTCTAGACCATTGTCTAGAGAATGGTGAGGCAGACCTATCATTACTTATCAGCTGTGGGTCAGTGGGTAGCACCCTCACCGCTTGAGTCAGGAGGTTGTGGGTTCGCATCTCACTCTGGAGGCAAAATTTTCAATGGTATCAGAGCTTCACAATCAAAGGTATCGTCCTTCCAACGTGACCATAAACTGAGCCCTGGTCTCCACTGTCAGGTGGTTCCATGGTGGTGCAGCTGTTAGTGCTGCTGCCTCACAGTTCCAGGAAACTGGGTTTAATACTAACCTTGGGAGCTGTCTGTGTGGAGTTTACATGCTCTTCCAGTGACTGTGTGGGCTTCCTCAGGATGCTCTGATTTCCTCCAACATCCCAAAGATATACTGATAAGCTAAATGACCACCTCAGTGTAGGTATGTGGTAAAAGAATCACGGGGGAGCTGATTGGCATATGAGAGAGAATGTTTCGGGGATACAGTGAAAGAAGGGAAGGGAATGGAACTGTTGGGAGCTGGCACAGAGACAATGGGCCAAACAATCTCCTGCCGGATTGTACTAAGAAATGAACAGGTGCTTCCCTGGTATGCTGGCTGATGTTTATTCCTAAATCTACATGGTTAAAATGCTCTGACTGGTTATCTTCTCATCACTGACCGTGGTGGCTTGCTATCAGCTCACACATTGCCTCCAGTACAATAGCGACTGCACCTCTAACGTATTTGATTGGCTGAAAAGCACTTCGGGATGTTTCTGAAAGTGACATGAAGTGGAAGTTCTTTTCTCTAGACAACTCACATTTGAGTGCCGTATCATGGAAGTGGTCCACACAGAATTTCTGTTCCATCAGATGAGATCATCAAACTGAGGTCTTATCTACTGGTTCATGTGGATAGGAAGATCCCACGCCTTTTAGTCTGCAGAGAGGTGTTGTTGCCCCTTCTTAGGTTGCTCACACTTCACTAGACTCACTTGATGTATAATGGGCATCTTTCAATCTCTCCCTGCCTCCACCGCTGTTCAATAACTTGTACTGTGTGTAATGTTTCCAGGGGTTCAATAGTGAAACTTTCAACAAAATTACATGCAGCTGGCTTGGGTCAAAAATACCAAAGACTTGGGTTAATTTAGCACCTTTTACCACCTCAGGACACCCCAAACTATTAAGTGCTTTTGAATGGGCTACACTGGAAAGGAGGAAGTGTGGGAGCCAGGTTGTGCACAGTAGGATCCCACAAATGGATGGTCCATTTAGTGTCATTGATTGAGGAATGGACATTGTCCAGGACTTTGGGGGAGAATTCTTCCTGTTCTTCTTGGAGATGTTTCTTCTTGGATCTTGTGCAGCTGCCTAAGAGAATAGTTTAATACCTTCAAAAGATGATAGCCCAGATATTTGTGCTCATCTCTACGGAGAGGAGCCTGCGTTTGCAATTGTCTGTCTTGGAGGAGGGAGTATTACTCACTGAGCTACTGGTATCATTATAAGTCTGCAAAATACAGATGTGAACTTGATAAACACCAAATGACTGGAATGAATCATCAAGATTCCCACATATTTCCAAGGTTTTCATATTTTTGAACTATTCCAATCACTTGGGATGACTGGCTTACACTGAAATTCGACACTCCATTCAACCTTGGGGAGACCTGCGCACAATGGTAGCTTCTCATTTAGATCGAGCTTCCTTCACAGGAGAAGCATTTCTTTATTAATCTAATCCGGTAAAGGAAGCAGAGGTGACCTGTGGGGAAACAGAGTGGGGAAGCTGTAGTGACCTGGAATGTGCTGGCTGAAAGGATGGCAGATTCAGGAGGAATTTTCACTTGAAGGATACATATTTGCAGTGTGTGAAATCAGGTCTAATTGAATAGTGCTTTCTCAGGGTTGTCACTGCCACAGTGGCCTGGTGACCCATCTTTTTCAAGTTTAAGTTTATTGTCAAAGGCATACATACACAGGGTATTAATACCATGAGAATTAGCTCTTTACAGCAGCAGCACAGAACATTACAAAACATAAGTTAACATGTGCATGTTGCACACTGCACTGATTTTTTTTTATTCCAAAATAAACTTTATTCATAATAAAAGACAAACTATATACAATTATAAAACAGTGCAAGCCTTTACATTCTGGTACAGATCATTCATTAGTGTTACCTTTTTATATTAAAAAAACAGCACCGATGTCACACGTGTGGCTCCCTGGGAGCTACCCAGTCCCGTATTTACAATATTTAGGGGCTTTCTCGCCTGTCCCCGCCCCTCCCTCTCCAGTGGCAGAAGAACCCTAAACTGTAGTCCTTCCCTACCGAGCCTTTGCATTGGCTGCACCCAACTCGTACTCCTGCAGCCTGGAATGTGCCAGCCGGCAGCATTCCCTTATGGACATCTCGCAGTGCTGGAAGACCAACAAGTTTCAGGCAGACCAAAGGGCATCTTTCACCGAGTTGATGACCTTCCAGCAATGGCTGATGTCCATCTCTGTGTGTGTCCCCAGGAACAGCCCATAGATCAGCAAATCCTCTGTTACGCAGCTGCTGGGGATGAACCATGACAAGGACCCTTGCATCTTTCGCCACACCCTCCTCGCAAATCCACAGCCCGCAAAGAGGTGGGCGACCGTCTCATCCCCAGCGCAGTCCTCCCGGGGGCAGCGCCCGCTGGGAGTGAGGTTCCGACCATGCAGGAAGGATCTGACTGGGAGGGCCCCTCTCACCGCCAGCCAAGCGAGGTCTTGGTGCTCGTTGGTGAGTTCTGGCGATGAGGCATTCTGCCAGATAGTTTGGTCAGCCTGCTCAGGGAACCACCCCACAGTGTACATTAAGTCCTTCTCCTGCAGTGTCTGCTGGATATTCCGTGCTGACCACTGCCTGATGGACTTGTAGTCAAAGATGTTGGCCTGGAAGAACTCCACGAAGGACAGGTAGTGCAGCAACATCCAGCTGACTGGGACGTTGTGCACTCTGCACTGATTTAATTCAGTGGCCTTCTGAGATATTCAGGCTGTTTCTACAATTCATGGGAGCTGTTGGAACTAAAGTGTGTTATACTCTCCCAGTACAGATGTTGAGGCTGGGACGTGCTGCTTTGACTGACGTGGAAAATGAGACAGTGGAGTTTAACAAATGGAAACTCGTGGTCATACTCATTCAGTGGCGCCTAATTGCTCTGACAGCAAGGTGCCTAAATGGTTCAGCGGAACTTTGTGCATGAATGGTTGGAGATATGCCTCGAGGTTTCATCACATGACTTCCTGCCTCTAAGCCCCATCCCAAATTCTTGCCACTCTATTACTCCATATATCCGTCCCCGCTTTCCCAGTCCAATTGGAAGGTAAACTGGCTCCAAATGACTCAATTAGAATGTACAATAATCAATCAAACAGCCTTTTGTTATCCTCTTTCCGAATAATGCTCAAAGAAATTGAATAAAAATCTATCATTAGGCCTGCAACTGGCCTGTTGAACATCTATCTAATATATCCCAGTCCCTGCACTTCATAGAATTGTCGGGTCAGTAGATGGTACAGCGTGGGAGAGTGGCAGTTCAGCTCTAAGTCTGCACTGACTCTTTGAAAGAGCTTTCAACTACACCCCCCTCCCTGACCTCCTTGCTGGCCATCCCCTGCTTCTCATTTTTAGCAATGTAAATATTTCTTCCACACATATTTATGCAATTCCCTTTTGCAAGTAACTCTGGAATCTGCTTCCACTGCCTTTTTGGGCAGTGCACTCCATCTAGCTGCAGAAGAAAATTCTCCTTACTTCCTTTCTGGTTCTTGTACCAAAAGTCTGAAGTCTGTGTCCTCACGTGACTTATCCTCCAGCTATAAAACATCCATTTTCCCCAGTTTGACACAGCTGTTTCTATCGTCAGACTATTGTTCTTGCACACTCTACAAAGAGCGGTGCTTAATTATTGTCCGTACCCTGAATGAGCAGCTGTTGTGAGTGATCTGCCTGTGCATGACATTCCCTTTTAACATTGAGGTTGATTGGAACTCTCTTGAATGCATAGCTAACAAACCTATACTCTTCTCCTGTAGTATTTTGGAAGTTATTGCCACTTTCTGATGAGCTTTTCCTGCCTAGTCCGCACATCCTAACCCAGTTTCCCGAACACACAAACCATGGCTTCGTGGAACGCCACTAATTCTACAGCGAGGAGCAACATTAAATTAAAAAAACTCATGAAGCTTGGAGTCAATCCAGAGAGGTTCTGCTCTGCCTGGGGTCTGCATTTCTTATTACAAAGCCTCCATGCATTCTTAAGAATTGTCTGGCTTTGCAATTATCCTGTCACTGTAGCTGAATCCTGCTCACGTGTGTGCGTGTGTAATTTCCAAGCATTGTGACAGTTCTGTACAGTTCTTGTAATCCAGTGCTGAGTTAGTCAATGGGCAGTCATGAATGACAGGCAGGACTGCTTGTGGTTTGCTGTGGCTACAGTCAGAATTGTCACGAAAATCCCAGCAGTGAGCAGAGGTCTTGACCCTAATTGACAGGGACCATTGCCAATGGCATATTGAAGCCAGGTGGGCAGAACCCAAGTCTATGCTAAGGGGTTGTCTGGCAATTGCAACTAGAGGAGCTTCACAATGTAATCCTAGATACTGCAAGTAAATGATATGGTACAATACAGCAGTAGGCTAGGGCTAGCAGAGAGCTCCAGATCACTGCTGCTTTCTGCTGGATATGAGGGGACAGCACTGTTGGAGGGGTTGGGTTGAAGTGTCCCTGAGGTGATGCACATTGTTGAATGTGACTGAACGTCAGTGAGCTCGATGCATGAGGACCATCTCTAGACTGGTCTGCAGCACTGCACCATCGAGTGAGAGAGAGCCAGACCGTCACCCTTCAGATTGACACTTATGGAGCCTACGATGGTCCAGCCAGCTTGATAAGGAATTTACTTGTGACTTTCTTTGTTGTCTTTTGTGTCGTGATCACTTAGTCTCAGGTCATACCCAGGTCAACGAGTTGGGTTGTTGGGATTCATGCTTCAACCTCTGGCTACTCAGGTGGTGGTTCAGCATTGGCATTGCGTAGGTGGAACACTGGAGAGGTCATCAGCCACCTTTGGAAAGTCGATGTGTGGAATGTAGCCCACCCCTGAGCAAGTGTCAGTCTAGAATCCATAGCAGATGAATATCTATGACCAGTGCAGAGGTGGTACAAGGTCCGAGGAAGCTCAAATCAGAGACAGAGAGAGACACCATTGGGTTATAGACTACTCAGGCAGAACATAAGGTGTTGCTCCTCCAGTTTGCGTTGGTCTTTGTTCTCGCAGCAGAGAAGGCCATGGATGGACAGGTCAGTGTGGGAATGGGAAGGGGAGTTGAAGTGGTCTGCAACTGGGAGCTTAGGATGGTGATTGCAGACCGGTCGCAGGTGTTCTGCAAAACGGTCGCCAAGTCTGCGCTTGGTCTCTCCGATGCAGAAGAGGCCACATTGGGAGCACCGAATGCAGTAGACAAGGTTGGAGGAGATGCATGTGAACCTTTGCCTCACCCGGGAGGACTGGAGGTCAGGATTGAACATGGGTCGCCAGGGCTGTGAGGCAGTGGCTCTACCAGCTGTGCCACTGCACCACCCATTGCTCTGGCATTTCAGTGTAGATCTTCGTGCTCCGATCTCTGAAGTGGGATTTGGACCATGAATTTTCAGACTTGGAGCCGTGTATGCAATCTAGTGAACAAGGGCTAATTTTACAGTGCCAGGTCCTTTGCCTATACAACATCAAGGCAAGACCTAGACAACATTTAGTCATGGGCTGATGAGTGGCAAGTAACTTTAGCACAAGAAAAGTGCCAGGCAGTGACAAATCTTTAACGAGAGAGTATGTAATCACCTACCTTGACATTAAGAACATAGAACATAGAACACTACAGCACAATACAGGCCCTTCGGCCCACAATGTCGTGCCGACATTTTATCCTGCTCTAAGATCTAACTAACCCTTCCCTCCCACATAGCCCCCTATTTTTCTATCATTACCACCTACTTTTGTTCGCTGATGATTGCACAATGTTCAATCCCATTGCCAACTCCTCAGCAAATGAACCAGTCCATGCCACCATCCACAAGACCTGGACACCCTGCAGGCATGGACTGATAAGCGGAAAACACACAAGTACCAGCCAATGGCCACTTACCCTTGACAATCAATGGCATGATCAGCACCCCACCATCAAAATCCTGGCGATCACCATTAACCAGAAACTTGACAGGACCAGCTATGGCTACTAGAGCAGGCCATATATCTGGTGGTGAGTGAGTCACGTCCTTACAACCTGTGGTGTTTCTGTCATCCACAAGGCACAAATCAGGAGTGTGATTGAACACACTGCATTTGCCTGGGTGCATACGGCACCAACAGCTCAACACCATCCAGAGCAAAGCAGCCCAATTGACTGGCATCCCATCAACTATCCTGCAGATTCATTGCATCCACCACTGGCCACACAGAGGCTGCAGTGCGTACCATCCACAAAGTGCACTGCAGTTGGTCACTCAGCTTTCTCTGACAGCAGCTCCCACCAAGAAGGACAAGGCACATCCCATCATGACTTAGAAATATATTGTGGATCCTTCATCACTGCTGCATCTAAATCCTGGAACTCACTGCCCAACAGCACTGTGGGAGCACCTTCTCTGTAAGAATTGCAGCAGTTCCAGGCAGTGGCTTCTCAAAGGCAATTAGTGATGGGCAATAACTGCCAGCGATGCCTGTATACTGAAAATGAATAAAAAGAAGCAAGAATCGTTTGAGTACCTTCAGCTGCACCAATCCATAGAGGCAATGAATGTTCCACCATACTTACTAGAGGGTCATAGATGGGGATGAGGTTTTGGAGGTCACTGTGGAGTTAGCAACACTAAAGCTCTTTGTAACACGTTGATTCAGCTGGTCTACTAAAGCCTTTGGTCCATTGTAACTCCCCAGCTGATAGTGGAGAAGCTGCACAATGGGCACACAAGGAACAGGAGCAGGACTGGACCAGATGGCTCTGCCATTCAATAGGATCATGGCTGATTCAACCTTGGCCTCAACACCACTTTCCCAGCCTGTCCCCATGTCTATTTTGACTTTTAGACTTTCTCATCATCTGTGTTGGATGTTGTCCTGTGGTAATATTTCTTGCCACTTATTAGTCTGAACCCAAACAAGGGTCCTGCTCCAATGTGGCATTGGGCAGTGTTGCACTGAAGTATGAATGGAGCCAAGTCTATCCAATTTCCAATTATGATGGAGTGAAAGCCATTAGTGAAACAGCTAAAGGAGATTGGTCCAATATCCCTCTCTTCCTGGATTGCCTTGGAGTGATGATGGGTCCTAATAGTTACCATTGAGGAAGGAAAGGAGGATTCACTTCTTGGCTGACCTTCCAAACTAAGCAGGCTACAAAGGAGGACCATTACAACACACCAGCCAGGGCAGACATAACCACAGATTAGAAAAAGTGGGGGAGGTGGGTCGCAAACGTTTTTGCTTCATTCTGTACCGTCGAGGGCAGCATTGTCATATAGCAGGTAGTGCTGCTTGTTCATAGCTCCAGGGATTGGGTTCGATCCTGACCTCTGGTCTTGGCTGTGTGAAGTATGCACATTCTCTTCATAGTGGCATGGGTTTCCTCTGGCTGCTCCGGTTTCCTCCCACATCCCAAAGACTACAGCAAGTTACCCCTTAAGTTATGTAGGTGATTTAAGATTATGAACTGCAGGGAAATAAGGGAATGGGACTAATGGGACTGCTCTCCTGACCATGAACCTAATGGGGAAAATGTCCCCTTCTGTCATAGAGTCGTACAGCACAGAAACAGGCCCACCTCGTCCATGCTGACCTTTTTTGCCCATTGACCCTAATCCCATTTGCCCGCATTAGGACTGTATCCTTCTATGCCTTTCCCATTTAAGTGTCTGTCCAAATGCCTCTTGAATGGAGTAATTGTATCTGATTCCACCACCTCGCCTGGCAGTGTGTTCCAGATATCTCTGCGTAAAACGAACTTTCTCCTCAGATCTCCTTTAAATCTCCTTCCTCTCACCTTAAACCTATGTCCTCTTCTTTTTGATACCCTGGCCATGGGAAAAAGATTTTATCTACCCTATCTATGTCTTTCATAATCTTATAAACCTCTATCAGATCACCATTCTGCCTCTTTCACTCCAACACAATCACACCCTCCCTGTAGTGTGGCAACCAGAACTGCACACAATACTGGTCTAACCCCTGTTTTGTAAAGTTGCAACATAACATCCCAGCTTTTATGTTCTATATCCTCACTTATAAAGGCAAGCATGCCATATGCCTTCTTCACTGCCCTATTGACCTGTGTTGTCACTTTCAGGGAACTATGGACCTGGGGCCTCTAGTTCTTCTGCTAATCTACGTTTCTTAGTGCTCCACCATTTACTGTATATGTCCTACCCCTATCTGACTTCCCAAATGCATCAACTCACGCTCTGCCAACACTTTGCACAACTTTCCATCTGACCTATATCCTGCTGTAAACTTGGACAATCTTCCTTGGTATTCACAACACCACTAATTTTCAGCATTATTTGTGTCATTTGTATCATTATTTATCCAAGAAGGTAGATTTATACCTGATATTTTTTCTCTGCAAAACTTGAAAGATTTTTTTAAAACATAGAATGGATGAAAGGGATTCCTCAGCAAGTTTGATCTGATTACTCACAATATGCAAAGTCCAGTCTCCACAGAGAGTCGGGGTGAGCTCATACACAGCGACACCAGCTCAGGGAACAAAGGAACCAGGACTGGTGAAAACAGAATGCATTTCTACCAACAGTTGGACAGCTTGTTAACAGATGTCAGCCAGAGCTTTGATGTCAACTCATGTAAATATGAGTTGCTACGTTAGCATTCAAAATGGGAGTAAATGTTTTTACATTTCTTTAATTTTAAGCATCATTTAAATTCCATCAACTGTTCAAATCTGTTCCTACTTGGTCAAAACTGAATGTAACATCAGGCCAATGAGGTAGATGAATAACTTCTGCTTTGTTTCAAAGAGAAATAACATTTTGTTAATTTATTTTTCCCATGAAGTCAGCACTTCTTTTAAACGGCGGGTGTGAGCCCAGAGGTTTTTTTCACTGCCAGATCTAATTCTGTGATGCCTTTCAGCATAGATTAACCGCAGTGCTAAATAGTTCTTGAGTTTAAAAGCAAAAATCTGTGGATTCTGGAAATCTGAAATGAGGAACAGAAAATGCTGGATACATTCAGCTGGTGAGGCAGATCTGTGCAGAAAAAAGAGAGTAAGTGTTTCAGGCCAATGACCTTCCATCAGAAGTCCTGATGAAATATCATCCACCTGAAACATCAGCTTTATACCTCTCTCCAAAGATGCTGCCTGACTTTCAAGGCACTCCCAGTATTTTCTGTTTCTAACTTAAATTTCTGCTTCTGGGCAAAATTGATAACATATTCTTTAGGGGCAAAGAATATTTAACAGTGTTGGTGGTAAGTGGCTTACACAATTAATAGGTAAAGAGGAGTGATTGGTATTGGTTTATTTGTAGCGGCTGCTACCATGATGTGAGAATAAAGACATGAGTCTGCAGGCTGTGGAACAAGACTGTTTTATTCACCCGCCTTGCGCGGGCCTTTTAAGCGGCGCAGTTCCCGCCTTCCGAAAAAGGATATGACGTACGTGCTACGTCATCGAAATCTTTTCGTATGCGCGGGTTCTCCCCCGTCGCTCAGGGAAGACGAAGGCCCAGCGCCATCTTGGGCCCTGCCGCTCCGACGACGTGCGCCCCGACCGCCGAGCTGGTTCGCCTGCGCGGACGGTGAGTCACCACATAACCATCCCCCAGAACCGGCGATACGGTCCCCAAAGTTCGCGGGCTGTGCTAGCCATTGCTTAGGTGGTTGGCCTCTGTGTCGTGGTGTTGGGACCTCGACCGGTTGTTGTAGGTCTAAGTGGGCCGGTTTGAGGCGATCCGTCGTGAAGACTTCTTCCTTGCCCCCAATGTCCAAAATAAAGGTGGACCCATTATTTCTGACGACCCGGAACAGCCCCTCGTATGATCGTTGCAACGGTGCCCGGGGCGTGCCCCTGCGCACGAAAACGAACTTACAGTCTCGTAGTTCCTTGGGCTCACAGGATGGGGACTGACCGTGTTGTGAAGTGGGAATCAGTGCCAAGCTGCTGAGCCTCTCATGCAGTCTTTCCAGGACTGCCACGTGTTGTTCCTCTTTCCCCCTAAGGGCGGGTATGAACTCCCCTGGGACGACCAGGGGTGCACCGTACACGAGTTCGGCTGATGAAGCGTGGAGATCCTCCTTGGGGGCAGTGCGTATGCTGAGCAGGACCCAAGGAAGTTTGGTGACCCAGTTAGGACCTTTCAGGCGGGCCATCAGGGCTGATATCAGATGGCGGTGGAAATGTTCTACCAACCCGTTTGACTGAAGGTGGTAGGCTGTGGTGGTGTGCAGCTGCGTTCCTAGCATGTTCGCTAGTGCAGACCATAGGCTGGAGGTAAACTGGAGCTTCCGTCTGAAGTGATGTGGGCCGGAACACCAAAACGCGAGATCCAAGTTGTGAGCAGCGCCGGGGGCGCAGGAATCGGTCGTGATGTCTGAGAGAGGGGTTGCCTCTGGCCACCTCATGAACCAGTCCACGATGGTAAGGAGGTACTGCGCTCCTCTTGAAACTGGCAGGGGACCAACGAGGTCGATGTGAATGTGGTCAAACCTTCTACGGGTAGGCTCGAACTGCTGTGGCGGGACCTTGGTGTGTCCGTTGGATTTTGATGTCTGGCAGTGCGGACAAATCTTGGCCCACTCACTGACCTGTTTGCGCAGGCTGTGCCAGACAAACTTGCTGGCGACTAGTCAGACAGTGGATCTGATGGACGGGTGCCCCAACCCGTGTACCGAGTTGAAAATGTGTCTCCGCCAGGCTGCAGGAACTATAGGGTGGGGCTGACCGGTTGCAACGTTGCATAGGAGGGTCTGCTGACCTGGGCCAACTACAAAATCTTGGAGCTGCAGGCCTGAGACTGTGGTTCTGTAGCTGGGCAGCTCGTCGTCGGCTTGCTGTGCGTCAGCCAGGGCCGTGTAGTCTACACCCAGGGACAGGCTGTGGATGGTCGGTCTGGAGACCGTATCAGCAATGACATTGTCCTTTCCAGAGACATGTTGGATATCCGTTGTGAACTCGGAAATGTAGGACAAATGTTGCTGCTGGCGGGCTAACCAGGGATCGGAGATCTTAGAGAAGGTGAAAGACAATGGCTTGTGGTCAGTGAACGCGGTGAAAGGCCTGCCTTCTAAAAAGTACCGGAAATGCCGGATTGCCAGGTACGGCACTAGTTTGAGCTCGGGTGGCCTAAGGTGCCTGCTGAAAAACGCCAAGGGTTGCCAACAGCCTTCGATTAGTTGTTCCAGTACCCCACCGACCACAGTGTTGGATGCGTCCACCATGAGGGCAGTTGGAACGTCTGTCCTGGGGTGTACCAGCATCGCGGCATCTGCTAGGGCTTCTTTGGCCTTAACGAAGGCAGCCGCGGCCTCGCCATCCCAGGCGATGTCCTTGCCCTTGCCAGACATCAGCGAGAACAAAGGGTGCATGATACAGGCTGCCACAGGGATGAACTGATGGTAAAAGTTGACCATCCCAACGAACTCCTGCAAGCCTTTGACTGTGTTGGGATGGGCAAAATGGCGGATAGCGTCTACCTTGGCGGGTAGGGGTGTTACTCCCTCGCTGGTGATTCTGTGGCTGAGGAAATTGATAGAGTCGAGTCCGAATTGGCACTTGGCCAGGTTGATAGTGAGGCCGAAATCACTGAGGCGGGAGTACAGTCGGCGGAGGTGGGAAAGGTGTTCTTGGCGGTTACGGCTGGAGATGAGGATGTCATCTAAATAAATGAACACGAAGTCCAGGTTGCGGCTTACTGCGTCCATCAGCTGCTGGAAGGTCTGTGCGTCGTTCTTAAGGCCGAATGGCATTCGAAGGAATTAGAAGAGGCCGAATGGAGTGATAAGCACAGTTTTGGGGACGTCGTCAGGGTGGACCGGGATTTGGTGGTATCCCCGGACGAGGTCCACCTTGGAGAAGATGTGGGCCCCGTGTAGGTTTGCCGCGAAGTCCTGGATTTGAGGGACGGGGTAGTGGTCTGGGGTGGTGGATTCATTCAGCCTGCAGTAGTCGCCACAGGGCCTCCACCCACCAGTGGCTTTGGGGACCATGTGCAGGGGAGAGGCCCAGGGGCTGTCTGACCTGCGAATGATCCCCAGTTCGTCCATGCGGCGGAACTCCTCCTTCGCCAGGCGGAACTTGTCTGGAGGTAATCGTCGTGCTCGGGCATGAAGGGGTGGCGCTGTCATAGTGATGTGGTGCCGCACCCCGTGTTTGGGCATCGGATTCGTGAACTGAGGTGCCAGAACCGATGGGAACTTGGCTAAAAGCTTGGTGAACTTGTTGCAAGACAGGGAAATGGAGTCCAGGCGCGGGGCTGGTAGGCTGGCTTCTCCCAGAGAGTAAGTTTGGAAGGTTCTGGAGTGCACTAGCCGTTTCCCTCGCAGGTCGACTAACAGGCTGTGGGCCTGGAGGAAGTCGGCTCCCAGGAGTGGCTGGGCTATGGCGGCAAGGGTAAAGTTCCAGGTAAAATGGCTGTCGTCGAATTGTAATTGGACTGTACAGGTACCGAAAGTCCGTATCATTGTGCCATTTGCGGCTTTGAAGGCAGGACCCTGTTGCCTGCTACGAGTGTCGCAGCCGGTCGGGGGTAAGACGCTGACCTCTGCTCCAGTATTGACAAGGAAATGACGCCCGGAAATTTGCTTATCCCAAACGAATAGGAGGCTGTGTTGGTGGCCAGCCACCGTAGCCATCAGCGGCAGCTGGCCCTGGCGTTTCCCTGAAACTTGCAGGGTGGGCGGCATCGACTGGCCTCCGCGCCCCACTTCTGATGGTAAAGACAGCTGGTCGTCAGTGTCGTCATCTGTGTTTCTGGGGTGTGGTCACTCGGCTGCTGGGACTGGTTTAGGTAGGCGTTGGGCACGCGGTCTGGTGATTTGGCCAACGGACGAACTGCTCTCGCGTTTGGCCTTCCACAGGACATCTGCCCGGGCGGCTACCTCACGTGGGTTGCTAAAGTCGGCGTCAGCCAAACAGCAGGTGAATGTCGTCGGGCAGCTGTTCGAGGAAGGCCTGTTTGAACATCAGGCAGGGCTTGTGCCCCTCAGCCAACGCCAGCATCTCATTCATCAGGGCCGATGGAGATCTGTCCCCCAGGCTGTCAAGATGAAGCAGGCGGGCGGCGTGCTCACGACGGGAGAGGCCGAAGGTCCGAATTAGAAGGTCCTTGAAAGCCGGGTACTTGCCTTCCTCTGGAGGAGACTGGATGAAGTCTCCAACCTGGGTGGCTGTTTCCTGGTCCAGGGAGCTGACCACGTGGTAGTACCGTGTGGAGTCAGAGGTGATCTCTCGAAGTTGGAACCGGGCTTCGGGCCTGGTTGAACCACATGCGGGGCCGAAGTGTCTGAAAGGTGGGCAGCTTGAGTGCCACTGCATTGGCTGCTGCGTTGTCGTTCATTGTGTGGGTCCAAAATCTGTTTGGACCGTCAGGGTCACCAATGTAGCGGCTGCTACCGCGATGTGAGAATAAAGACACGAGTCTGCAAGCTGTGGAACGAGACTGATTTATTCACCCGCCTTGCGTGGGTCTTTTAAGCGGCGTGGTTCCCGCCTTCCGAAAAAGGAAATGACGTACGTGCTATGTCATTGAAATCTTTTTGCGTGCGTGGGTTCTCCCCCATCGTTCGGGGAAGACGAAGGCCCAGAGCCATCTTGGGCCCCGCCGCTCCGACAACGC
Source organism: Pristis pectinata (assembly GCF_009764475.1). Classification (NCBI taxonomy): domain Eukaryota; kingdom Metazoa; phylum Chordata; class Chondrichthyes; order Rhinopristiformes; family Pristidae; genus Pristis; species Pristis pectinata. Next base: position 14,555,295 of record NC_067433.1, read on the forward strand.
GTGCCCTGACCGCTGAGCCGGTTCGCCTGAGCGGACGGTGAGTCGCCACATATTATTGTTATTTGAACTGAGATTGCAAGAAATGTTGGGAAAGGTTTGACCCATGCTGTACCCAAGTCAAGTGACTCTACTTTTACTCTCTGTGTGTCCCAGGGACAGGACTTGACTCCAGCTCTGATATTTGATAAGTTGTTCTTGGACATTCACTGAACTTGATAACAGGTGCCAGGAGAAACAGACAAGGACATATGAAGGTTTCTGGAGTGCCGTAGTAAAGCAGGTTTTACCCAGAGACCAAAGCTGGGACGCTTAAAGTCCAATGCAGAGAAATGCACTTTCTTTCTGCTTTTTGCTAGGGTAAATATAAAGTTTGAACCTTTGATTACCCTGCTTCATGCCTGGGCTCATAGTCCTGAGGGTGGTACTGAGCAAACTCGTCCCTGTGATTCCAGTGATGCAATTTAAATAATTCGAGATAATTTTGAGTCAAGGCCAGTTGGAGGCATGTCTAAAACAAAGTCACGTGAAAGCTTCAGAAATTGAACTTGTTGAATGTACACCAGCCATAATTGACCAGACCTCAGTCCCATTATATCCATGTGATCTCACGATGCAAAAAATAGCCACCATTTGCCCCAGATACAGTTACAGAGTCATATAGCCCTTTGGCCCACTGAGTCTGCGCTCACCGTCAAGCACCCATTTACACTCATCACTTACTAATCCCATTTTATTCTTCCCACCTTCCTATCAATTCCCTCCAGATTCTACCACTTGTCTGCACTCTAGGGGCAATTTATAGCAGCCAATTAACTTACCAACCCATGTGTTTGGGATGTTGGGAGGAAACTGGAGCAGCCGGAGGAAACCCACATGGTCATAGGAAGAACGTGCAAACTCCACACCTACAGCCTGTAGGTCAGGAGGGAAGCTGGTTCACTGGAGCTCTGAGGCAGCAGCACTGCTAGCTGTACCACTGTGCTGCAGTCTTCTAACTAACGTACCAGTTTGGAATGGGGGAAAGGAGTTTTGGGATTGTTGTTGAAAAACCTTTCTTCCCCACTCTGGGAATCCCCTCTCAGTCAGTTTAAACCCTTCAGGCATGAACTGCTTGAGCAAAAGAACCGCAGTTCCTGCCCTGTGAGGAGCAGTGTGCAGGCTCTGTGAGAGAAGGGCCCTTCTTTGCTTCTTCCCCACATTATTCTGTTCCCTTCCCAGGAGAACTTTGCCTGTCTGCTATCCTCCCATTTTTAAAGGGGAGGGACGGCAATAGACATATCAATATAGAAGAATAAGTAAACAAGAAGTTGTCAGATAGAGCCTTCATTAAACAAAAATATTCCACTACCATTCACATTTTAACTGCATGCAGCACAATAACTGAGGCATGGATTTGAAGTAATGGGTAAGGGAAATGGAGGAAGGCCGGGAAAAATGATTTCACCCAGAAAGTGCTGGGGGCCTGAAGCTCACTTCCTGAGATGAGAACAGAGACCCTCAAAACTCGGACTGACACTTGATGTCCCTGCCAGGCTACGCTCTGAGTTGGAGTGTGATTGGCTTCAGCTGCTCTATTCTTCCAGCATGGACACCATGGACTGAATGGCCTCATTCTGTGCCGCCACGCCACGACACCTGCAGGCAACTGCCAGTCATGCTATGGTATTGAGAATGGATGATTCTTTTCCCCTGGAACTTCTCGTACAGCCTAATAATTGGTAATTGGTTTATTATTGTCACATGTGCCAATAAAGAGTGAGAAACTTTGTCTTGCATGCCATCCATGCAGATCATTTCAAAACGTAAGTACATCAAGGTAGTACAAAGGGAAAAGCAGTAACAGAATGTGGAACATAGTGTTACAGTTACAGTAACAAGAAAGTGCAGTGCAGGATGACAATAAGGTGCAAGGGTCACGACAAGGTACATTGAGAGAACAAGAGTTCATCTTTATTGTCCATTCAAGAGTCTTATAACACTGGGACAGAAGCTGACCTTGAGCTTGGTGGTAAGTATTTTCAACCTTTTGTATCTTCTGCCCGATGGAAGGGGGGGAGAAGAGTGAATGACCAGGGTGGGAGGGGTCTTTGCTTACGTTGGCCACTTTCCCAAGGCAGTGGAAAGTGTAGACGGAATCAATGGAGGGGAGGCTGGTTTTTGTGATGGACTGTGCTGTGTCCACAACTCTCTGCAATTTCTTGCGGTCCTGGGCAGAGCAGTTGCCGTACCATGCCCTGATGCATCTCGATAGATATTCTGGACTGGATTTGTAGAGGGCGGCTAATAAATGTATTGGTCTTGTAAACCTCAGCTACAAGGCCTTGGGCCCCACAAAATGGATTTGCACATTTTTGGGACCACCTCTCTGCTAGCTAGAGTGAGACAAGAGTCAGGGGTTGGGTGTGGTCGGGAAGCATGGTCTAGTTGGGGCCTATGGTTGGGAATTAGGGGCCAGGGTGGAAACAGGGTGATGAGTGTGAATGGATTACTGGACTGATCTGGACCTGTGATCATGAGGGACGTGGTCATGAGATGGTGGGGTGAGTGTGGGGATCAAGGACCGGGACTGAGGACTAGAGGCTGTGGTGAGGTGGGGTGGGGAGCAGGGGGAGTTTGAGAATTGCAGATTCAGACCGAAAATCACAGAGCAGCAGTGGCTGGGCAGAGAATCGGGATCAAACATCTGCGTGCAGAAAACTAAGTTTCAGGACTGAAGGTGGTCTGGAGATCATGTGGTCCCAGGAATGGCCAATGATTGTCGCTCCCGGGACAGTGTAGTCTGAGCTACCCAGCAATGTTTCAAAGGGAGCACAGCTCATGGGCTGACATCATCCCATATGCCCTGAAGCAGAAAGTATTGGTGCATTTGCAACCAGGTCAACTTCCACTGATGTGAAATGACCCAGATATGTTCTTTTTTGCTTTTTTCCTGTAAAAAGAAAAGTGATTTCAACCTCATAATCTAGGGAACAAAGCAGAATTATGTGATTAAGTTTACAGGAAATATTTTCCTTGAAGTATAATAATGTCCACAATATGTCAAGCTTTGATCTCCTGCACTCTGAGCAGCAGATCTTATCGATGCATCTTTGCAGAAAGCTCTGAAGAATTGTGATCAGTTACTGCCTGCTTTACTTTTCATGAAGTTCATTCTCCTACTATCCAATCCAAGAGCTCACTCACATACATAAGAAAGTCTTGTATTTCACAACCTCAGCACATCCCAAGGTGTCCTTTCTGGTTAAAGAAATGGTTTTCAACTGTTGTCATTGCTGTGAGGCAGGAAACACAGCAGCTAATTTTGTGCACAGCAGACTCACATTAACAGTGATAACATAAATGAGCAGATATTGGTTGAGGGTTAAGTATTAGCCCCTGGGCAGAGGGTAATAACTCCTTTGCTGCTCTGCAAAATCTTTAACACCCAATGTGAGGAGCCAGAGGGGATCTTGGTTTAACATCTCATCCAAATGTCAGCCCTTCCTTCAATGTAGCATTCGTTTAGTGGACTGCATATATAGTGGGAAACATTCTGTGAAACTCTACCTGCAGCATTGAATGCAACAGTACATAAGAAGGCGTATTTGTAAGTGTACACCTCATGTTCAACATATGGTTTTCTCCCTTAGCTCCCAAACATGGAATGAGATAATACTGTGATCGAGTACATTTTGTTCCCTGTGTTCTCCAAGAGTCCATCCCTCCAACAGGCCACTCAAGAGTTCTGCAACTTTCATCAGCACATTTGTTTTCATTTTATTTCTGATGGCAGTGAGTCCTGGAAAACTTCCTTTGGTTTAACACTCTGTTCACCCCTGATCAGGGGCTCAGTGCACACGGCAAATGAAAGCAAAATATTGTGACGCTGGAAATCTGAAATAAAACCAATATGCTTGAAACACTCAGCAGTTCTGGCAGCATCAGTGGGAGAAACCGAGTAAACATTTCAGACGGAAAAAGAGGAAGATTTGTACTTCTATACTGCCATTTCAATCTAATTCAGGATATCCCAATGCACTTTACAACCTGTGAACTATTTCTGAAGTGCAGTCACCATTGTAATGCAATATACTTGATAACCAATTAGTTCCCTGCCACTCCAACAAAGTTAATTTGAGATCCCTTTGAACCTGCCAAAGGCCCCATCTTGGTATTTTTATAGAAAGCAATGGTATCTCCTCCAATCACCCCACATCCCTCCACCAGTTGTCCTCACTAACATTTATTGTTTAAACAATATCTCCAAAAAAGCTTATGTCATCACATGGGATCAATTGAATGTACTTCAGAAGTAGTCTATTGGCTGCAGAGTGTTTTGGGGCATACTGAGGTTAAGTCAAGTGGAGTTTACTGTAGCAGTGTGATAATGACCAAGTAATTGCTGAGAAATCCAATGTGCCCTGCTGTTTATTTCAGCCAGTGAATTTTATCTGTAGGGGAGAGCAATATGGGTCATTTTCTGGTTGTCTAGGGTTAACCTGCCATTTAACTCAGGCTTTCAATGGCTTTAACATTCACTATGGAACATGGAATTGCACGCGATCTAAACATTGAAACGGACCATTTGGCCCATGTGGATTTTGGCACCTCCTTCCCACCCTTCCTCATCTCCCTTGAGCAAAGTAACCCCCGGTGTCCCGATACCTGTATCGATTCTCTTTGCCTCAGCTGCTGCCAGTTTCGTCATCCTGCTGATCCATTCCGGCAATTGACCCACTGCCTTATTCCTCAGGGTGGGAGTTGTTCTTTGACCTGAGGAGCATTAGTGTGGATCCAGTGTCCACATGTGGAAGCAGGCTGTCACCCAGTGAAGTCTAGTCCATTCCTTCACACCCACAAGCTTAATGTCTAAACCCACCAGCCAGCCAAATGGTGGGAATTCAAAGTTTTCATAAAGTCAATTTGAGATCCCTTTGACTCTGCCAAAGGCCCCATCTTGGTATTTTTATAGAAAGCTGAGGTTAAATCAAGTGGAGTTTACTGTCATGTGCACAAGTACAGTGAGGTACAGGTACAATAAAAAACTTGCTTGCAGCAGCAACACAGGCAAGCAGGTACAGACAACACACAGGATATAAGTTATGCCTAAATTATACATAAAATTATACCACATAGTGAAAACAAAGACTTCGCAAAAGCAAGACCTTAGTGCAAAAAAAACCAAAGATACAATCAAAAGCAAGTCCTTAGTAATACGAGAGGTGGTCTGTTGCTGAGGTAGGGTCAGGGTTCTGCAGGTAGGTTCAAGAACCTGATGGTTGTAGGAAAGTAGCTGTTCCTGAACCTGGTGGTGTGCAACTTCAGGCTTCTGTACCCCCTGCCTGATGGTAGCAGCGAGAAGAGGGCATGGTCCAGAGGGTGGGTATCCTTGAAGATAGACGCTGCCTTCTTGAGGCATCAACTCCCATAGATGCTGTCAATGCAAGGTGCTCTAGAAATGCAAATTCCAAGAAAGATATTTTAAAGCTCACCTTTGAACCTCAGCTGAGACACCTATGGCATGATGTGAAAACTGGTTCTGGCAACCTGCCCGGGTAAATGGAAGTTTTTCCTGATGAGCTGTAAGACTTTGATTGCAGCGTGCATCCCACATTGCCACCTTTTCCAAATGGAGCCATTGGATAACAGTGAGCTATTGGGACTGTGTCCTGTCCCTAGGCCAGGGGAACTGATCCCATTTTGTTAACTCATTAAAAGGCCGTTCCAGTTCGTTTTTCTCTGATCCTGTTTCCCTCCATAGCCTTGAATAAGTAAGAGACTCAAGATAATATATTTCACCCTCTTTCTCTAGAAAACTGGCAGCTTGGGGCAAACTCCATCATGACTTGGAAGCACGTCACCGTTCCTTCAACCTCACTGGTTCTAAATCCTAGAACTCTTTACAAACAGTACCTCACCAGACAGACTGGAGCAGTTCACCTTCTCAGGGCGACATCGCCAATGACACCCACAGCCAATGAATGAATGGAAGGGTTCTCTCCACAATACCATCATAAAAAAGGATCAAGATAGCATTTCTGTATAAAAAGAGCAGTTGTGCTACCTTGGTATATTTTCTGATGTTATTGCAGAGCGAACACATCGTAAAGTGGCTTTCCTTTCATTCATTTACTGGATGTGGATGCCATTGGCAAGGTTTGGAGAGGGAAATATGGATTCTGCCTCTTTTCCTCTGGGCAACGCTTTTTGAACATTTGCTGCCTGAAAATTAGAAAGCAGAATTGCAGATAATTGTAATCAGAAAAATTCCAGTCTGTTGGAAGGACTTGAGTTTTATATTCAGTAATGACAGTGAAGGGATTAAGAAGTGTTTGCTTGTGGGAAAGACAGCTGCTCAGAGGCAAAGTGAGCCCAATAAACTGGGAGATGATCACGTGGAGACTGCGTGGGAAAGGGGAGAGCCTGCCAGCCCTCATTTAAACTGGAAATCAGTTGTTCCAGAAGTGCTTGACAGTGATTGGTCCTGGAACAACGTGGCCCACTTTCCACTGCAGTACTCCAGAGGAATGTGAAGTATTGTCTCAATACTTTTAATGACATAGAAGAAGACTATTCAGCCCATTGACTCTGTGCTGGCACCCAGGGAAGCAATCCTTTTAGTCCCCTTCCTCTTTATTTCCCTATACCCCTTCAATTTATTCTCTCCCAAAATGCCCGCACACTCCTCTTTGATTCCCGTTGCCAATAGCCGACACAAAGATGTTAATTTACTGGGGCCATCCAACCCAGCAGCATGTCTTTGGGATGTGGGATGAAACTGGAGCAGCCAGGGGGAACACCTGCAGTCACAGAGGGAACGTGCAAACTCCACACAGACAGTGCTTGAGGTTAGGTATGAACCAGGATCCCTGGAACTGTGAGGCAGCAGCACTACCTGCTGCACCACTTCTCTGTCCTTTCACAGAGATAGAGACACACAGGAGGATCATTCTGGGATTTATTGGGGTAACATGAAATAATCCAGAAATTGTCATTATCACATTTCAGTCCAGGTAAAGTTAATTTTCATTTGAATAAAACAACATCAGTGCAATTGAACTTGCAGCCTTCAGCTTCCTTTCACTTCCACCACATTCATACATCCCCCTGCCTCCTGAATGTGTTTCTGTGCAGTGTTTACGCAGGAGTACACAATATATTTGGGCATGGTGGTGCAGTGGTTACACCATTAGTGAAGTGGTGAGTAAAGTTTCAGATGCTGTACCACTGTTTGGAGAAATTGAGTTGTTTCTTAAAGGTGTGCAATTTTAAAAAGGTCCCCTGAAGCTGTGGGCAAGTTGCTAAAACACAACTGATTGGCCAACATTCCCGAGGGAACGCAACCTGTTCCCTGTTCCTGATCCAGGTCCACATGTGAGTCCATGCCCGCACCAATGTGCCTGTGCGCAGTGTCATCAACCTGGAACGGGTGCAGTAAAGATTCACAAGGGTGTTACTGGGACTGGAGGACTTGAGGTATAAGGAGATGCTGGACAGGCTGTGACTGTTTTCCCTGGAGTATAAGATAAGATAAGATAAGATAAGATATCTTTATTAGTCACATGTACATCGAAACACACAGTGAAATGCATCTTTTGCGTAGAGTGTTCTGGGGGCAGCCCGCAAGTGTCGCCACGCTTCCGGCGCCAACATAGCATGCCCACAACTTCCTAACCCGTACATCTTTGGAATGTGGGAGGAAACTGGAGCACCTGGAAGAAACCCATGCAGATACGGGGAGAACATACAAACTCCTTACAGACAGCGGCCGGAATTGAACCCGGGTCACTGGCGCTGTAAAGCGTTATGCTAACCGCTACACTACCGTGCAGGCTGATAGGTGACCTTATAGAGGTTTATAAAATCATGAGGGGCATAGAAAATATGCATGGCCACAATCTTTATCCCAGGGTAGGGGAGTCTAAAACTAGAGGGTGTAGGTTAATGGCGAGAGGGAAAAGTTTTAAGAGGGACCTGAGGGGAAACCTTTTCACACAGAGGGTGGTGGGTATATGGAATGAGCTGCCAGAGGAAGCTGTAGAGGCAGGTACAATTACAACATTCAAAAGACATTTAGACAGGTACATGGATAGGAAAGGTTTAGAGGGATATGGGCCAACCACAGGCAAATGGGACTAGCTCTTGGTCAGCGTGGACAAGGTGGACTGCAGGGCCTGTTTCCGTGCTGTTGAACTAATTTATGACTCTATGACTCTTCACTGCACTTTGAAGTGACTCGCCAGTTCACTTTGTTGTATGGAAACTGTCCCTGAGGTTCAATAAGGCAGCACCTCATTTCGAAAAATGAGCAGTAAATCTTGGTAATGCTGTGGATCCCTTAGGGTGTCCTGAAGGTGAAAAAAAATGTTAATTTTGTGATGGATTGCTGTCCAACAGCAATCATTTTCCTGAGGACCTAGTAACCCAAGCCGATTGTAGGAATGTTGTCACGCCCCTCCTCCTCTGTGCTCCATAACCCTTCAAGATATTGGCACTCCTCCAAAACTGGCATCCTGTGCATCCCCAGATTTATTTGCTGCCCTACTGCCAGCCTTGCCTTCAGCTGTCTGGCTCCAAAACTCTGAAGTTCCCTCCTAAATCTCTCTGCCTCTCTGTCTCTCTTCCTCTGAAACACAGCTTCAAACCTCCCACTTTAACCACATCTTTGGTCACCTGCATGAATATCTCCTTATGTGGCTCAGTGTCAGTTTGTTGATTGATAAGTCCTTTGGATGATTTTGGTAGCTGAATGGTGCTACATAAAGGCAAGTTATTGTTAAAGTTGATGAACCATCTGGTTCCACAGAGCCCTTCATTAAAGGTTCTTCCATGTGCCCACTACATCAAACCTTGTGAATTTGAGGCAAAACTTGTCTAACATGTGCAAAGTCCTGGGTGTTTGAACAAGAAGTTTATTCAGGGCAGCAGTCAGGGTATTAGACACTCGGAAATGAAGGATTTAGAGGAGATGGAAAGAAAATGTAGTCAGGTTGTGGATCTGTGAATAAGCATGGCCTTTGTCTATCCCATGTACTCGTGCAGGCTGCTAGCGATTTGGTGCTGAGGGGAATTTTCCCAAGTTTGGTGCTGAGATTTCTTCTGTTACTCATTTGGTCCAAACCTTGGAGTCTGATATTTGGTGTAATCTCATCAGTGTTAAGAAAAAAAAGCAACTGCGGTTGGTATGTCACACCACCGCCTGATCATAAGGAGTTGTGACTCTACATTCCTACTCCCATTTCTCTAAGCACCTCCCACCCCCAATCCATGCCAAATCAGGGAGCGTTTTGCTCTGAGGAATCTCTGATTTAATCTCTTTCCCTATCATAGACTCATTTCCTCTCAAACCCTTGGACATCATGTACAGCAGAGAAAATGGTTATAATCATGCCATAATCTGAGTTTGAAAGAATGAGAGGTGATCTCATTGAAACAGAGAAAATTCTTACTAGGCTTGCATGGTAGGAGTGGGGATGATGTTTCCCCTGGCTGACGTCCGTAGAATCAAAGATCACAATCTCATACTGGGCCAACCATTCAGGACAAAATTGAGAAGGAATAGCTTCATCCACAGAGTGTTAAGTCCTTGGCATTCTTGACCCAAGAACATTGTGAGTATATTCAAGGCAAGGATTGATAAGCTTTTGCATGTTAAGGGAATCAAGGAACATGGGATTAGTGCAGGGAAATGAAGAAGGTATATGGCATGGTTGCCTTCATCTGGCAGGGCAATGAGTACAAGAGTTGGGATGTCAAATTACAGTTGTATATGACATTGGTGCGACGGCAACTGGAATATTGTGTGTAGTTCTGGTTGCCCTACTATAGGAAGGATGTGATTAAGCTAGAGAGGGTGCAGAAAAGATTCACAAGAATATTGGAGGGTTTGAATTACAAAGAGAGACTGGACAGGCTAGGACTGTTTTCGCTGTAGTGAAGGAGGCTGAGCAGTGACCTTATAGAAGTTTATGATATCGTGAGGGGCAGGGAAAAGGAAGATGGTCCAAGGGTAGGGGAGTCTAAAACTGGAGGGCATAGATTTAAGGTGAGAGGCGAAAGATTTAAAAGAGACCTGAGGGGCAAGATTTTCACAGAGGGTGGTGGGTATATGGAATGAGCTTCCAGTGGAAGTGGTAGCAGTGGGTACAGTTACAATGTTTAAAGGACATTTGGACAGGCACATGGATAAGAAAGGTTTAGAGGGATATGGGCCAGATACAGGGAAATGGGACTGGCGCGGATAGACATCTCGGTCAGCATGGACAAGTTGGGCCGAAGAGCCAGTTTCTGTGCTGTATAACTCCATGACTCTATTGCTCTTATGGGCAATTGGCAGAGATTACACGGATGTGAACTTGGTTAAGTTAGTAATGGTTAGGAATTGAATTACACTTGTGGGGCGATGGAAGGGAACATTCAAAAGGGAAGTAGATAAGTAACATTGGCAGAGTGGGAAAGGGTAAGGCTAATGTCCAGTTCTTCAATGGGCTAAATGGTCACTTTCTGTGTTATAATGCCCTACGTGTTTAATGCCCTCTGGCTTGCTATCCTACAAACTAAAGCAGGTGTTACAAGTGGGGGAAAGAGTGCCAAGTGCCATCTAATAACAATCTTGTTTTTATTTCCAGGAAGCGCAGCAGCACGTGGAAGACATTCGTATTAAAGGGGTCTTCGGACCCTCCAGGAGGAGCTTGCCTGTGACCGAGGGTTATGTGGAGGTTAAGCAGGACGGGCAATGGAAGCAGATCTGTAGCACGGCCTGGACGGAGCTGAACACCAGGGTGACCTGCGGCATGTTCGGATTCCCGGCGGACAAAAGCTACAATGCCAGAGTTTACAAGTAAGGAGGAAGCTTGGGGTCACTGGAGTTTTCAGTGTGATGTGGAAGAGCATGCAAATCACAGGAGGACGGGTATGCATCTCTCCCCCCACACACCTCCTGCAGGATTCTGTGGCTGTACCTTACTGGTAGGGTGAGAGACTTTATGTGGGAGTGTGGGATGTTGTGTGTGGCTGTGGAGAGGAGATGGAATGACTTCGGCTACTGTGCAACTGAAATAATGCCTTCCACCCCATTTCATGACATGTCCATTCAGAATAAGGACTCTCTTTGCTGATGAGTGCAAATGGTTTCTGCGAGGATCTTATGTCAGGTGTAGAGCAGAGAAACACACCTTTCAGCCCATCTGGTGGCTTCCATTGTATTTGCTGTGTTATATCTTCACCCTATCAACATGTACTTCCATCTTCCCTCTCCATGTTTATCCAGCTTCAGCAGAATGACCTCTCTGCACTTCACCTCACCTCCCCCTGAGGCAATGAGTCCACATTCTCCAGAATTCTCCATTGGCTTTATTAGAGACTGCCTTATGTTGGTGTCCTCCAGCTCTGGTCTCCTTTGTAAGTGAAAACAGTTTCTCTGTCTCTCTCTCATCAACCTTTCATTGTCTAAAGCCTTGAGTCAGATCACTCCTCAGTCTCAGCAAAGGTGCCTCAGGCTGCTTAACCTTTCCTGACTGGTATAACCTTTTGCCGCTGGCATCATCCTTTGGAATCCTTTTTTTGCACTCTCTGCAATGCTGTTACATCTCACCTTCCTAAAGAAACTGTGGTCTTGGTGGTCCCACAGTACATAACTTCCTTACATTTCAACTGCAACCCTCCAGAACTAAGCCAGTGTTTGGTTCACTTTCTTATCACTTCAGTGTATCAGTACTTTGGTGATATGTGAGTCTCTCCACTAACTCTTTACCTGATCCTGAGCAATATTATTCCTACCAAAATGCACTGTCAAAAATGGTAGTGTAGCAGTTAGCATAACACTATTACAGCGCCAGCGAACTGGTTTCAATTCCAGTCGCTGTCTGTATGGAGTTCGTACATTCTCCCCGTGTCTATGTGGGTTTCTTCTGGGTGCTCTGGTTTCCGCCCACATTCCAAAGACGTACGGGTTAGGAAGTTGTGGGCATGCTATATTGGTGCTGGAAGCGTGGCGACACTTGCGGGCTACCCCCAGAACACTCTACACAAAAGATGCATTTCACTGTGTGTTTTGATGTACATGTGACTAATGAAGAAATCTTATAAATGCTTATCTTTATTGAAACTGATTTGATAATATAATCTTACTCTTCAAGGTTTCTTGTACTTTGTCTCAATCTTCCCCTCTGTGAATTACTACTCCCAAAGTATAGTCTTTGCAGGTGGGTAAGAAATCGTACGCCTGATTCCTGAGTCCTATCAGGGGTGTTGAAGGAGCTAATCTCCTTTAAGCTGTCAGCAGGGTGGGAATAAAAGCAAAAAGTACAGGAAATGTTCAGCAGATCAATCAGCATCTATGGAGAAAGATGATTGATGATGAGTTAATTAGGGGTAATTGGCCCCAGCACTGGTTGGGGGTTTTGGGGAGTGGTCGAACAGGAACCAGGATACACAGGAACCATGGCCCGTACCCTTTGACAAAAGCAATGTTTGTAGTGTGAGGAAAACTGTGACCATCCCATAATTACAGCACTAACACACGGCTACACTTCATCTCCTGCCTATTTGTCTCACACTTGCACTCCATGAGATACTTAAGCAGCAGTTATGAACATGTCCATCCCACCCCAATCCTTTAAAGACAACCTTCAGCATTCTGGCCCAGTGCCCCTTGTTTAGGAAGGAAGTAAATTTGCCAGGTTCTTCACTGACCTTCCACACATGTACAGCAATAAATTAGCTCTATAGATATTTCCTTTCACCTTACAATTACAGGGTGAAATAACATGATTGTGGAGGTGGGAAAAGGCTACTTGGCCCATTGGACCCTCCAGAAGAATGATCTTGCAGACCCACTCTCCCTTCCTCCAAGCCCTTTTCATTATTTCCTTTTTCAGTTATCTACCAAGCTACCTTTTAAAAACTATCAGTTGTACTTCCATCATTCCTTCTCATAGAAACATCAAGAACCAAGAGAGGCCATTGGCCCATCGGAATAACGCTAGCTCTTGGACTGGCTTATCGGATATCTGTCAGTCTTCTCCATAATCCTGCATATTTTTCATTTCCACTTGGATACATCACTGCCTCTTGAAAGTTACGGGTGAATCTGTTCCCATTCAAACTCCGCATCCCCACCACTCAGGCCATTCATTCCCGATAGTTCTGCTTAAGGTTTCAAACAAGTACCACCATTTACTGTATGTAGCCAAGGTGTATTATCAAACGAGTGTTGGTATCAAGTCATTTAAATTGATATTAGCGTGGATGACCGGCGGAGGTTTTACAAAGTTTTTGAAAGAAGGGAGAGGGGTAGATGGGTGAACACTGGAACTTGGCAATCCAAGATACGGCCACCAGTGGTGTAGACACTAAAACTGGAATGCCCTCAAGATGATATCCTGGGAGGATTGTAGAGATGGAAAAGAATACAAACAACTTGAAGTGAGAAACCAGTTCTGGGTTAGAGGAATAAAGATTATTATTTTCTGTAGACATGTTCCTACCAGCTATTCCTCATGATGTCATTTGAGCCCATATGATACCAGGGAATTGAGCATCGGAACAAGTCTTACCATAGGGAACTGTGGGTCATATCCCAAATAGTTTGAATTATGACTAGGAGCCTATAGGATACCGTAGGAAATTATACCAGGAACAGGTCTGTGGGAAGGAGCCCATGTTTTTCTGCTGGGATCTGTGGGTTGGAACAGAATTGCTACCTTAGAGGATTGTGTGTAGGTAGCTCAGACAACTGTGGGTAGGAAGTGGTCTTTCCTTGGGTAATTATAGGCAGGATTTCAAATGCTACTACAGTGAAGATCAGCGCTACCAAAGGGGATTAGCATTGCCATCCCTTGTTGGATGTACTTCTGAGGATTCCTCTGCCTTCAACAATCTCGGCCTCCAATCAAACATTTGGTTCTTTACCCCATGTACAATATTTTAAGAACCAATTGACAACAGGTAGGTAATTATGTCTCTGCGTTGTCTAGTTTGTTCACAGCAATGTCTGAGAAGTTCCTCCTTCACTGATGTTCAGTCAATTATGGTACTGCCTTGAGGTTTTTTTGATGTGTTAAAGGAGGATGATAAATGCACATTGATTTTATCTTGCTGACTGAGATGACATGTGACAACAAACTGTGACCGATGTGAACACAAATTAGAGTAGTTATTTAGCCCCCAAATATATTCTGACACAGCCAATTTATTTCTCATCCAATTTACCCATCTATTGTCCAGCTCCATTGATACAGTCACCAAACAAAAATCTGTCCAAATACACCTTGAATGACTCCCAGTAACACAGCCCTTGGGAAAAGTGTTCAGGATTCCACTGCTATTTTTGTGAAAATGATGCTTCCAGATGATGCTGCTAAATGGTTTTGCTTTAGGTCTAAGATTATGACCCACACATTAGATATTCAACTCTTCCGGGTTATAGAGAAAGGGTGGGATGAGAGTGGGAATTGTCGAATTGAATTATTCTTTCAGAGAAGCCAGTATGGTTATGATGGGCTGAGTGGTCTCATTATGTGCTGCGCAATCTCAATCTACTTGTTAATGTCACTTAAAATAGTCTGGTGAAGTGCTGATGGAGTGCTGCTTTGTCGGATGTGCTGTTTCTCTCAGAAATTCTCCCAGGCACTTAAACTGGAGCACTTTACGAGCAGCATGTTAAACACAGATTAAAGCAAAGTCCTCCTTCATATTTTTCATGTAAGGATTATTGGAGAGCTCCTCCATGCCCCTCTTGGACCCTGCATGAGATGTTACATTAAAGCTTAGTCCAATGACTTGAGTAGATGCAATAGATCTCACCACACTGCTATGAAGTGTGGGGAGTTCTCCCTGGTGTCCCATTCAGATTTTTAAAATAATGGTCTGGTCGTTATCACATTGCTGTTTGTGGGAACTTGCTGTGCATAATTTGGCACCACATAACAAAAATGATGACACTTCAAAAGGGCCTCATAGTCACTGCGACACAAAAAATTCTGCGGATGCTGGAATCTGGAACAATACACAAAAAGTGCTGGAGGAACTCAGCAGATCAGGCAGCATCCATGGAGGGAAATAAACAGTCTATGTTTCAAAATGTCGACTGTTTATTTCCCTCTATAGATGCTGCCTGACCTGCTGAGTTCCTCCAGCACTTTGTGTATTGCTCATAGTCATTGAGTTGTACAGCACTGAAACATTTCCTTTGACCCACTGAGTTTGCATCAACCATCACACACGTGTTTGCACTAATCCTACACTAATCCCCATATTTTATTTTTCCTCACATTCCCAACAACCCTTCCCAGATTCTACTACTCACCTACACATTTAGGGGCAATTTCCTGTGGCCAATTAACCCACTTTGTCACCTTTGAGGAAACTGGAACACCCGGGGAAAACCCACACAGTCACAAGAAGAACATGTAAACTCCACACACACAGCACCTGAGATCAAGATCGGATCCGGGTCGCTGGAGCCATGAAGCAGTAGCTCTACTAGTTGTCTCACTGGGCCACCCTAAGAACCTGGAGTTGTTTTTAAAGGACATGATCAGTGCTGTATAAACACATGTCTTTCTTCTTTTCTGAGACCAAGTTTGCAGTCCCTGGCCAATAAACGTTTGAAATGATGGAGGTTTGTTGGATTTTGAAAGGAGCTGGGAGAATAAGTCGACTGAAACTGTTTAAACTGTTAGTATTGTTGAAAGTGGGAGTCGAGGACAAGGTCACATGACTTGAGTATGGCCATTGAGGAAACACCTCCATCCAGAGACCTACATGCAACCATTCAGTTCTTGAACCAACCGGCAAAACCCTAATAAGATAAGATATGTTTATTAGTCACATGTACATCGAAACACAGTGAAATGCATCTTTTGCGTGGAATATTCTGGGGGCAGCCTGCAAGTGTCACCATGCTTCCGGTGCCAACATAGCATGCCCACAACTTCCTAACCTGTACGCCTTTGGAATGTGGGAGGACACCGGAGCATCCGGAGGAAAACCATGCAGTCACGGGGAAAACATACAAACTCCTTGCAAACAGCAGCCGGAGTTGAACCTGGGTCACTGGTGCTGTAAAGCGATACGCTAACTGCTACACTACCATTTAGTCACTACAATTAAGCAACACTGTGACCACTTTGATCACTTTACACTTCAACAGACTCTGTTTTGTTTTGTTCTAATTGTGTTCTTTCTTGTAAAAATTGTGTATAACTTATGTTTAGTTTATGTTTTTCTTGTGAATGCTGCTTATCTGATGCTATGTGCCTGTGATGCTGCTGCAAGTAAGTTTATCATTGCACCTGTACATACATGGACTTGTGCATGTGACAATAAATTCGACTTTGACTTTGGTGGAATTGCTTCCATTAGGAGCAGTAACCCTTGCTCAACGAGTTACCTTTAACCTGAGTTTCTTGCATTTTGACGGATGTGAGTACTCGAGGAACTGGAGCCAATGTGGGTGGAGGGTGCCGTGGTGGGACAGGATGAGGGCTGTTTGTCTACCTCCTGTTCCTGCTGAAGGGTGTATTTGTCCTGGGAATGGCTGGAAGTGACTGGGTTTTGATTCCTCCCTTTCTGCAGGACATTTGCGGGCAGGAAGAAGCACACTTACTGGCCCTACTCCATCAACTGCACAGGCACCGAGATCCACCTCTCCAACTGCGCCTTGGGCCCTTCCGCGATGGACAGGAACAACACGTGCAAGAGCCAGATGCCCGTGGTGGTGAGCTGCGTCACAGGACGTCCCTTTGCCACCATCACCTCCACTCGAATCCGGAAAGCCTTCCCGAACAAGGTGATGTGATTTACGGAGCCGTCCAGCTTGGGAGGGTGGTGGGTAATGGCATCCAAGGTGGCTCGATGGAATTGAACAGTTCGAGTCACTGAACAGTCTCATCCTGCTCCTCATCCTTGAAACCCCAGGGAGCCACTAGCCTGGTGCAGAAAGTCACTGAAGGCGCTGAGCTCATCCAGAGGTTCAGGTGGGTCAAGTGCAGGATGATAAGTGCCTGCTTGTAGGTTAGAGGCTCAATGGGTTTGGACATTACAGGGGCAAGTGGGCCCACTAAGTATGTGCCATGTCTCGTGTGTGTGTGTGTGTGTGTGTGTGTGTGTGTGTGTGTGTGTGTGTGTGTGTGTGTGTGTGTGTGTAAGTGCGTGCATGTGTATGTGTGTGTGTGCATTTGCGTGTGTGTGTGTGTGCGCGCATATGTGGGGAGCAGGGTTACCCTCTGACAGTGTGTCAGTGGCTGTGGGCTTGTACATGTTGTAATGTATGTGCATCCACGTGCGTGCTTGTGTGTATGTGTGCATGCACGTGGATGGATGTGAGTGTGTGTGTGTGTGTGTGCGCGCGCGCGCACATGGCTGCATTTGCACCTGTGAGTGTGTGCATATGCATCTGTGGGTATGTGTGTGCATGCATTTGTGTGTGAGCATGTGCCTGTGTGTGTGTGTGTGTGCGTGTGTGTGTGCACACGCATGCGCTTGTACATGTATGGGTGTGCGCGTTTGCATCCGTGAGTGTGTGCGTGAGGCAGTGGCTGTGTCTGCCTGAACGCCGGGGAGGGGGGGAATGCTTGTGCATAAGTAGAGACTTGGCTCGCTCAGTTAGAGTGTCCTGTCCCAAAGCACATTCACAGTTCGATTAAATGCTGCAGCTGAGTTATGCTCAGCAAGATCACACAAACAGCGAAAGAGTAAGTCATCAGATAATAACTTCTGATGTTTGAGGTCGGGCTGTGAAATGTGAATAAACAAATGTAGGCTGCGGTTTTGTGATCCTGTTGGAGGGTTTGAACCTAAGACCTTTGACTAAGCTGGAGGTGCCACCCTTAAGGAGTCAAATAGCAGGCAAGCTGTCGCAATCGAGGCTCACACCAGTAGGGAGTGGGATCTGCAGAGACTGTCAGTAGTTTTATAACCAGAGAGTGTATACTGCCGTTGCTAAGGCATATAGGGAACCTGTGGCTTGGAAATGAAGGCTCTTGAATGGTAAAAAGTGTTTTTGAACAGTTTATAAACTTAAGCTTGAAACACAAGTCATCACACAGTGCATTCCACGTGTAAGACGTAATGCACATCAGAAAATAGAAGCCAGATGGATGTTCTGGCTGCAAATCCTCAGCACTCATTAGTCAGTTCTGCCAGAGATTCTCTTCTTCAGTGACCAAACACTGCTCAATAGAGATTTCTCCTGCGCTTCAACACTTTAATCCAAGATGCGAGTCGCTCTAAAGTTTCTGAAACTGGACGTCTCAAAATTGTCCTGGTTGGTGAGAGGGTGGGGAGGGGTCCCATTTTTGCAGAAAGACCCCAAGCTCTGGGGCTTGGTCCTTGCTCTTAAGTTCAGCAACACTGAGGTGGGACCCTGGACAGAAAGAAGTGGACGATTCAGCCCTGGTCCCTTGTTGTTGCTCAGTCCTCCTCTAACCCCTCCCTCTGTTGCTCTGTCATTGACATGTTCTCTCCCACTCACCGCCTCTCCTCCTTTAAGGCATTCCACAGCATCTGGCTTCTAGATCAAGCTTATGGTCACCTGTGTTATTGTCATCTGGTGTAAAACATTGTGTGGTCACTTTTAGAGTGTCATAGAGTCATACAACACGGAGACTGGTCCTTCAGCCCATACGTGTCCATGCTGAACAACACGTATGTTCAAGCTAATCCCATTTCCCAGCACTTGGCCCAAATCCCTCTAAGCTCTTGTCATCCATTTACCTGTCCACATACTTCTTAAATGTATCTAATGTACCTGCTTCAACCACTTCCTCTGGCAGCTGGTTCAAAAAATATACCATCGTCTGTGTAAAAAAGTTGTCCCTCAGGTTCTTATTAAACCTTTCACCTCTAATCTTAAAACTATGTCCTCTAGTTTTCGATTCCCCAACCTTAAAAAAAAGACCGCTCACCCTATCTATGTCCTTCATGATTTTATATACCTCTATGAGATCACCCCTCAGTCACTGCTGTGAAGTACCTTGGAGTGCTGATACCAAGTTATTGCAGTTGTACATTCTCCCTTGCTTCATCCCATTTTGGATTCTGGATCTACAGCCACCAATAACCCATCTGCCCCAATCTGGTCCTGAGGCCTTGGAAGCCACTGTGGATATGCAAGTCTTTCATTGCATAACATGGCAACGGGCCGGGAACTGTGTGTTAAATTTAAGCACCATTAAGAAAAGCATCATGTGTTGGCTGGAGGTGCTATGGGAGTCTGGCATGGTACCCGTAACCGTGTCCTCCAAGTACACTGCATTGGACTTGGGCTGTGTGCCTCTGTTCTCCCTCTCTTCCCAGTGGAGTCATGTGTATCATTAATGTTAAGTCTTCTGGCATCCTCTCTTGTGGCCCCTGTGCAGCTGGTGAAATCAACTGTGTGTTAAACTTTGGGAGCAGTGAATGTAGATCTCGGCTGTGGCCTGTGTGTGGCTTCCTTGTGGGTAGCTCTCCTAGCTTTCCCCTTGAAGTCACAATGGTCAGACACCATTCCAAACACTTAAGCCCATCACATAAAACATAGAACATAGAACACTACAGCACAGTACAGGCCCTTCAGCCCACAATGTTGTGCTGACACTTTATCCTGCTCTATGATCTATCTAACCCTTCCCTCCCACATTGCCCCCTATTTTTCTATCATTCATGTGTCTAAGAGCCTCTTAAATGTCCCTAATGTATCTGCCCCCACAACCACTGCCACGCACCCACCACCCTCTGTGTAAAAAACTTACCCCTGGCATACCTTCCTCCAATCACCTTAAAATTATGTCCCCTCGTGTTAGCCACCCAGTGTGATTAGTCAGTACTGTTAGAAGTGAAGTCTTTTAAATTTGATTTATCATTAAATTTTCCTAATTCTGGTGATAGATCATTGACCGGAAACATTGGTACTATGTTTCCCTTCTAGATCCTGCCTGACCTGCTGAGTACTTCCAGTATTTTCTGTATTTTCCATGGTGGCGTTATTGCTTGTGGGGTGCTGTTATGTGGATGTTGATTGCCAAGTGTGGCTGTGTTAATGTAGTGACTGCATCCCATCAATTTGCACCTTTTGGTGGAGAAGGAGCTTACTTGTGATGCCCCAGCTGGGATTCCCTTTGACGATTTATTTATTTATGCATTCACAGGGTGTGGTCTTCACTGGCCAGCATTTATCTTTCATCCCTAAATACCCTTCTGAACAGGGTGCAAAAAGAGAGCAACCTTCCTTATGCCACAGCCCCACTCTGGGTCTGTAACACAGCTTCAAACAGTTGGCCTATCATTACATACCTATTACTTAATAGTAATAATGGTTTGGACAGTGGGAAATTTCAGGGGCATTTCACTGTTAGCAGGGGCTCCTTTGCAGCTCATGGAATGCAAAATTTCAGCACATGAAAAGCAAAAAAAAAACAGATGCTGGAAATCTGAAATAAAACCAGAAAATGCTGGAAACACTCGGCAAATCTTGTTCCACAGATGCTGCCTAACCTGCTGAGTATTTTCTGTTATGAATTTCAGTGGGCATTGTTTTTTGTTTGCTTGTCAGTGTGGTTTTAGCTCAGTAGATACTCCATTCAATACCCATTTGTGTGTTGTTCTATTTACAAAGCACCAATGCCACTTATCTGGCTTCTGTGAACAATGGACCCACTAGTGCTCGAGAGGCTGTTACACAGGACCCAGCCCCTCAGTGTCCAGTGCTGGCAGGACCTTAGATTGCAGTCCTTCCTCACAGAGCCTTGGCATTAGCTTCACCGAGCTTCAGGGCGTCTCTCAGCACGTACTCCTGCAGCCTGGAATGTGCCAGCCGGCAGCATTCCCTTACGGACATCTTGTTGTATCGGAATTCCAACAAGTTTCAGGCAAACGAGTGTGTGTGTCACTTTCTGCCTGAGCCTCCACCCGGGAAAGTGGGTATGGGAGAGACACCCAGCCCATCGAGCTTACTTCACCCTGTGATCTGTGATCTCATTTCCTTCACCTGCCTTATCCCTATATCGCTTGAAGCTTTTGGTAATCACACACCTATCAACTACAGATTTTAAATTTACAGTTGACCCAACTTCTTACTTTCAGATGTGAGCTCCAAACTATCTGCTGCTTGAAGTTTTTAATAACTGGCACAATGTCACAGCTAGTAGAACCACCTCCTCACAGCTCCAGTGCTGTCTGCGTGGAGTTTGCATGTTCTGCCTGTGACCACATGGTTTTCCTCTGGTTTTCTCCCACGTTCAAAAAATTTGCAGGTTGGTAGGCTAATTGGCCGCTGTAAATTGCCCCTAGTGTGTTGGTGAAGGGTAGAATCTGGGGCAGTTGATGGGAGTGTGGGGAGAATAAAATGGGATCTGTGTTGGGATTAGTATAACTGGGCCCTTAATGGTCAGCATGGATTCGATGGGTCAAAGAGCCTGTTTCGGTGCTGTATGACTGTATCACCTGGCTCTCTGTTGTCTCCATAAACATTTACCTACCAATGGAATTAACATTGCATTCCATCCAAGACCAAGATATCCTTATTCTGAAGTCTGGAACTGCGCCCACTGTGGTTTATCAAGTGCTTTATCTCACAGTAGAAAACTTCCATCCTTTGTATTCTAATCCACAACATACAATGGCCAGCAATTCTTTAGCCTTTTTGATTACCTTTTGCATCTGTCCATGACACTTTAATGATCTATATGCACAGATCCCTGCCCCACCCCATCAACATTTCTTCGGACACTGACCGTTTCTGGGTTTTCACCACTTGGCAAGAGTTCTATTGCATCCATTGCCCTGAGTGTGTCAGCAAACAGGCTGATAATTTATCCTGACCCTCAGCGCATCCATTGCATTGTCCTCCACCATCTGCAGTTCTTCGTTCCCTGTCTGAATGAGGTAAGAGGTTGGGAATCCCGGCTGTCTCGAGCTGCCAATGGTTGCATTAAGCAGTGTTGGAATTACAGGTCCATTCTGCTGGAGCATGGGCTAGCAGAGCAGGTGAAGGGTAGAATCCCACCACCTTCTGTCAGAATCCTGTTGCCCAACTGATTGTACTTGGAAAAAAGTTGAAAAGTCGAATTTATTGTCAGATGCACAAGTCCATGTGTGCACAGGTGCAATGAAAAACTTACTTGCAGCAGCACCACAGGCACATAGCATCAGATAAGCAGCATTCACAAGAAAAACATAAATTAAACATAAATTATACACAATTTTTACAAGAAAGAACACAATTAGAACAAAAAAGACAAAGTTCATTATTGTGCCAAGTGGTCCCTGTGTTTCTTTACTGACGTAGTGATTAGGGCTGTGTGGGTTGGTTCAAGAACCAAATGGTTGAAGGGAAGTAGTTGTTCTTGAACCTGGTGATGTGGGACTTCAGGATTCAGTCGCTCAAGCCCAATGGTAGCTGCAGGAAGATGGCATAGCCTGGATGGTGAGGATCTTTGACAATAGATGTTGCCTTCTTGAGGCAATGCCTCTTGTAGATACTCTCGATGGTGGGGAGGGGTGTGCCACGATGTATTGGGCTGAGTCCACTAGTTATGTTCCTGTGCATTCGAATTGCCGTACCAGACTATGATACAACCAGTCAGGACACTTTCAACAGTACATCTGTAGAAGTTTGTTCGAGTATTCAGTGACAAGCCGAATGTCCTTAACCTTCTAAGTAAGTAAAGACACTGGCGCGTCTTCCTTGTGATTGCATCTATGCGCTGGGCCCAGAACAGGCCATCCAGTAGGTTAACGCCCAAGAATTTGAAGTGGGGAAGCAGGGGCAGGGTAGAATTCCCACTGCTCTCTGCCGGGATCCTGTTGCCCAGCTGTTTGTATTTGTATCCACAGGAACCACAGGTTCGTCTCAGAGGAGGAGCCAAGATTGGAGAAGGCAGGGTGGAAGTGTTGAAGAACGGACAGTGGGGAACCATCTGCGATGGCCAGTGGGGTCTTGTGTCAGCCAGCGTGGTCTGCCGGCAGCTGGGCTTTGGCACTGCCAAGGATGCCTTGGCTGGATCTCAAATGGGAAAAGGTGAGGCCTTCCCCTCCCTCCATCCCCTCTGCCCCCTCCCCTCCACCCTACACCTGCCAGTCCCCGATAACTACATCCCCATCCCTCCATCCCCACAACCCAAGGTTGAGACTGTGTGTGAGCAACAGCACTTTTTTTTGACCTCAACACATCCCAAAGCACTTGACAGCCAATGAGGTATGCTCACTGCTGTAAGGCAGGAGATGTGGTGGCTAATTTCTGCACAGCAGGATCCCAGATATTGATAAGCAAATGCTCTGTTTCTTGGTCAGGGCACCAGGGATAGTTTACCAGCCAGATGTTGGAAATCTGGAGTCTGTAACAATAACCTGGCAGAGCAAGCGGAACAACTTAACGGCTGTCAGTCTAGATAATCTGCTCGAGTCCGTTGAAGCCACTGCCTCTGATACAGAGGAGAACACCCACCGAGACAACGGGAAGCTCGTGTGAGAGCCTGGTGTGTTTTCAGAAAAGGTTCAGGAACGTCATTTCCCTTGAAGACTGGACGAGTTCTCCCACACGCAAAGACCAAAGTTGGGTCACCCTCAGGTCACTGGACAGACGCTGGTCCGAGTTGGGAATTTCCAAAGGGGATTAAACCCAGAAGAAAAACAATAATTAAGCCATGATATCAGAAAAATACATCTTCATCCTTGAGAAAGGAAGCACGAGAGATTTAACCAGAACCAGATCTCACAAGCAGTCATTACGTGTAATGGGGGTGAATTCATCCAGTGTGTGATAACTCACTCCACATGTTTGTGTACCCTGGTGGCCTAAAGCTTCACTTCAGAGCCATCTGGAGCTCAATCCAGGGATTGTGGGTTCATGTCACACTCACTGGATTTGGAGCGCATTCTCCAGGCCCTTAATTCTCATGCAGTACTGAGGGTGTGCTGCGGTACTGAGGCTGTGCTGCGGTACTGAGGGTGTGTGCCGGACTGAGGGTGTGTGCAGGACTGAGGGTGTGTTGCGGTACTGAGGGTGTGTGCTGGACTGAGGGTGTGCTGCGGTATTGGGGGTGTGCTGCGGTACTGAGTGTGTGTGCCGGACTGAAGGTGTGATGTGGTACTGAGGGTGTGTGCCGGACTGAAGGTGTGATGCGGTACTGAGGGTGTGTGCAGTACTGAGGGTGTGTGCCGGACTGAGGGTCTGCTGCGGTACTGAGGGTGTGCTGTGTTCCAGTGTGGATGCTGCTCTACTGTTTTTCGGTCCAATGTTAGACGGAGGTCATATCTCCCTCTCACAAACTCTCACCCTCATTCACTCCAACCATGACTCACACCCTCACTCTCACCCTCATTCACTCCTGCACTGTCTTTCACTGACTCTCACATTCGCTCCTACTTCACTCGGGGCCACACTCACTCCCGAAATCCATTCATTCCCATCCACGCACACTCAATCTCACACACACTCACTCCCACACACACTCACTCCCTCACATACTCACTCCTGCACACACTCTCACACACACTCACTCTCCCACACACACTCACTCCCACACTTGCTCACTCACGCTCACACTCCGGCACTCACTGCCACATTCACACCCTTGTGCACGTGTTCACTCGCATACTTGCTCATTGGCTGACTCTCTCACTCCCTCAGTCAGGAATAGACTCTGGTAAGGACATTAATGTCTTATTCCCCCATTGAAAGGAAAGTCCACTGGAAGCTCAGGGATTAGCTTGGGAAATCCAGCCATGCAGAAGTAACCAGTGAAACACTGGTATCATGGTCCCAGCATGGGAGATGCCCAGCAGCCAGCCACCCTCTCTTACACAGTACGCCAGCAACAATGTGACACTGGATTAATCAGACATCCTGAGTCACCTTCCACAAGCACCTACACACCTGTCTTTCACATTACTGCTTCCAGTAGACTGATCCGAACAGGCAAGGGAAGACCAGCTGGTTGGTCAAATCAGTTGTGAATTCCGAGCAACTGGAACATCACAACTAAACATTTTGTTCCTCTCCCCTTCCCATTTATAAAGTCTGGGCCAATCCAAGTATTTTAGACAATTGCTCCTGAAAACCTCTTGCAACTAAAGTTACACAAATTGAGTGTTAGCCACAAGAGGACAGCCTTTTTCCTGATACACCACTATACACCTGGAGGTGTTTTAAGTTTAATGGTAGTAAATTGGTTCCCTATAATCTGCCGTATCTTGCCCACCATGTCGTGTCCCATGCTACTATCTGCTTATTCATCATTGGTACATCAAGCTAACTGTCCACCCCAGCATCTGCCCCCACCCCCATCACCTTCACCCTGGCTGGGTTGGGGGTCGACATGTTTCCTATTAGATTGGGTGTGCATGTGTTGGTATCTTCCTGAAGTCCCCCGGTGCTCTGACCTGAGGTCATGTCTGCATCCAATTTCTCATTGCTTGTCCCTAACTGCACGCCAAGTCCCAGCAAAACGTTTCAGCAAATTCTTGACTTCCTGCCAAAGGGGATCTGGCCTTCCCATGGCTGTGGGAATGCAGCTGTTTATATAGCCAGTTGTAAAGTCTTTCAGAAACATACAGCAAGGTCACCATCAGTTACCAACCTGGATACACCCTCTCTCTCTGTCTCTCCGTCTCTCTCTCTCCCTCTCTCTCTTTCTCTGCCTCTATCTTTGTCCCTGTTGATTTTATTCCCTTTCTCTGCCCCTCCCACACACCCTGTCTTTACCTTATTTATCTTTTGTCTTATGTCATTCCCTCTTTATGTATCATTTTCCTTTTCTTTCTCTGTTCTTTCTCCCTTTCTCTCCCTTGTCCTATCCTCCCCTCTTAAATTTTCCCTCTTCTCTGTATCTTTCCCTCCCTTTCACTCTGTCTTTCCTGCCTCTCTTTCTCTTTCTTTCATCCTCCTATTTCCAGATGTTTAACACATGTTTCAATAGCATTTCTCCAAATATTAGAAAGGATCCCACTTCTGTAACACCTTTCACAATCTCCGATGAAGGGTCTCGGCCCGAGACGTCGACTGTCCATTTCCCTCCGCAGATGCTGCCTGACCCGCTGAGTTCTTCCAGCATCTGGCTTGTGGCTCCAGATTCCAATATCTGCAGTCTCTTGTGTCTCCTCTCTCCCTGGATGTCCCAACTGCTTTACAGCTAAAGAAGTGTAGTCAATGTCAATTTAGGAAACGCTGTAGCTCACTTGTGACAGGAACCCAACAAGCATCAATCTGACAACGATCAGGTAGTCTGTTTTGATGTTCTTGATAAGTTTCAGTAAGGACACTGGGAGAACTCCCCTGTTCTCCTTCAAATTGGTCCCGCAGAGTCTCGAGACACAAGACACTGCAGATGCTGGAATCTGGAGCAACACACAAAGTACTGGAGGAACTCAGCAGGTCGGGCAGCATCTAATCTCGAGTCCGTCTGTGTAGAGAGAGGACAGAGGCAGCTTGCTTTAACTTTCCATCTGACAATTTGAGACCAGCTGATGAAAGAACTGTTTCTACTGCAAAGTGACAGTTTTGATGTAACAACGGGAGCATTAGGATTGTCAAGTCAATTCAAGTCGAGCTTATTGTCATGTGCACGAGTGCGGTGAGGTACAGGTACAATGAAAAACTTGCTTGCAGCAGCATCACAGGCACATAGATCCAGACAACACACAGAACATAAATTATACAAGACAGTGAAGAGAAAAAAAAGTGCAAGACAAGACATTAATGCAAAATTTGTCCATGATAATGCAAGAGGTCTGCAGTGTTCCATTCAGAGGTAGGATTAAGGTTGTGCAGGTTGGTTCAAGATTGTTCCAGAGGAGCTTCCTGCAAAGGTGCCCCTGAAGTTCTTAAATTCTTTTATTGGAGTCAGGAGCTTTTGCTTCCCCTCTTGGTACCAAGGGAGATAAAATCCAGACCCAGAGGCTATGGCTCCACAAGCCATGAGTTGCAACTGGAGGTTTTACACAGTGTCTGTTGTCAGTCTTTGATTTGGATGGGAACCAGCAGCCTAGAGAAGGCCTGACCTGGGTCTCACAAGATCACAAGACAAAGGAGCAGAAGTAAGCCATTCGGTCCATCGAGTCTGCACCGCAACTTCACCATGAGCTAAACTATTCTCCCATCTAGCCCCAATTCCCAGCCTTTTTCCCATATCCCTTGATACCCTGACTAATTAGATACCTATCAATCTCCACCTTAAACACTCCCAATGATCGGGCCTCCACAGCTGTAGGTGGTAACAAATTCCATAAATCCATGACCCTCTGGCTAAAGAAATTTCTCCGCATCTCTGTTCTAAATGGGTACCCTCTAATTCTAAGACTGTGCCCTCTTGTCCTGGACTCACCCACCATGGGAAACAACTTAGCCACATCTACTCTGTCCAGTCCTTTCAACATTCGAAATGTTTCTATGAGGTCCCCTCTCATTCTTCTGTACTCCAATGAATACAGTCCAAGAACTGACAAACGCTCCTCGTATGTCAGCCCTTTGATTCCAGGAATCATCTTCGTAAATCTTCTCTGAGCCCTCTCCAACATCAGTACATCCCTTCTAAGATAAGGGGCCCAAAACTGCATACAGTATTCCAAATGAGGTCTCACCGGTGCCCCATAGAGCCTCATCAACACTTCCCTACTTTTATACGCAATTCCTCTTGAAATGAATGCCAACATAACATTGGCTTTCTCCCTTGTGTCTCGCTGAGGTTTCAATGCTGTAACCTCACAATACTCACATCTCACCGGATGCCTCTGCCTTGCAGGAATCGGCTCGGTCCACATGAATAAGGTGTTATGTACGGGCTTCGAGGACTCCATCACCGACTGCGCTTCCAGCCAGCACGACCTGTGTGACCATGATGAGGATGCTTCAGTACGGTGCAACATCCCAGACATGGGCTTCGAGAGCCAGGTGGGCTAAAACCATTTAGTCACAGAGCACGGAAACAGGCCCTTCGGTCTAACAGGTCCATGCTGACCAAGATGCCCATCTAAGCTAGTCCCATTTGCCCACGTTTGGCCCATATCCCTCTAAACCTTTCCTATCGATGTACCTGTCCAAGTGCCTTTTAAATGTTGTTATTGTACCTGCCTTAACCAGTTGTCCATTTATCAGTAATTTCCTCGAATCCTTTGTCTACTGCTCCCTTATTTCCATTGAGTGAAGTTCCATTGAATGATTACCATGTAATATCATGTAATATCTCCATATCAGATGGTAGCTGCAGTTTGGTTGACGATGTGTGCATTCAATGATGTAACCCTTTGCTCAGGATCAGTTTTAAGACTTCATTATAAAGCAGGATCTGTGTGAAATCTCTCAGTGGATGTGGCTCATTGTCTTTAAAGATATGTTCTCATCCTCTTGGTTCTAACTTAATCAAAATGTCGAAAGTTCTTCAACACTCCCTGGCACCTGAAACCAGAATGAGATGAGCAGCAAGGTTCTTGGGAACGTAGTCACCAACTTGACTTGGATTGCTATTGATCCTTCCCACATCAAGGTCCTGGAACTATTTATTGATGGTGAAAGGAGCATCACCCTGACCTTCTCCAGGGCAACCAGGATTGGCCAATCATCGCTGGCCATGCCGGTGGTGCCCACAGCCTGAGATCAGTAAAAACACTGGGAAAATGTTCACGTTGACATTGGAGAAACAACCATAGGGGAATATTGGAAGTAAGCAGTGTTGTCCTGAATCAATCGACGTCACATCTCATCTCTCTCTCTCTCTCTCTCTCTCTCTCTCTCTCTCTCTCTCTCTCTCTCCCTCTCTCCCTCTCTCCCTCTCTCTCCCTCTCTCTCTCTCCCTCTCTCTCTCTCTCTCTCTCTCTCTCTCTCTCTCTCTCTCTCTCTCTCTCTCTCTCCATGGGCCACAGATTCGCCTGGCTGGAGGTCGTACACCCTATGAGGGACGGGTTGAGGTCCTAGCGAAGAAGAATGGCAGTCTGAGGTGGGGTACAGTCTGCAGTGACAACTGGGGCATCATGGAAGCCTTGGTGGTCTGCCGACAGCTGGGGCTGGGCTTTGCTGACCATGCAGTTCAGGTACGTTGCTGCACCGTTATTGGACTGTCGAACGCTAAAGGATGAGCTCTTGATCTACCTCGTCATGGCCCTTGCACTTTACTTGTCTACCTGCATTGCACTTTCCCTTTAACTGTAACATTCTCTTTTCTTTCTACTACCTCGATGTAATTATGCATGGCATGATCTGTCTGGATGGCATGCAAAACAAAACCTGTACGTTGGTACGTATTAAACCAATACCAAATACCAGAGTCCTTAACTACATCAACCTCATTCTGGCTAGCACCACTGCTAAGCACTGCTCATGGGCACTTAACAGCAAAAGATATCTTTATTGGTCACATGTACATTGAAACACACAGTGAAATGCATCTTTTTGCGTTGAGTGTTCTGGGGGCAGCCCTCAAGTGTCGCCAATCTTCCGGCGCCAACATAGCATGCCCACAACTTCCTAACCCGTACGTCTTTGGAATGTGGGCGGAAACCGGAGCACCCGGAGGGAACCCACACAGACACGGGGAGAACATTACAAACTCCTTACAGACAGCGGCCAGAATTGAACCCGGGTCGCTGGCGCTGTAATAGCGTTACGCTAACCGTTACACTACCGTGCCTGCCCTGTCTGCCATGCAAGTGCAATCTTGGCAAGCATACCATGACTCCAAATGTCAATCATTATGTTACATCCGTACCAGCCACACCTGTATCTTTGGTCAGTGTATTGACCTGTCCCCTGGTTAAGGAAAACATATAGAGGGAGGTTCAAGAAAGAACTAAGTGCATGATCTCGGAATTGACTGTATCCAACTACCAGCAGAGATTAAACAGGCTGGGGCTCTGAAAGAGGAGAGGTGTTGATGGGTGGTCTGAGGTCTTTAAGATTATGGGGTTTTGATTTGGGGCTTGCAGAGAGAGTTCTGTTTGTGAAAGTCATAAATACCGACAATCATTAATAAATCCAATAGGGAATCCAGGAGAAATGTCGAATATGGGGATCTCACCACAGTGAGAGTTGGAGTTGGGAGATCATGGGATGAAACCTCCTGGAGCAGATCCAGCCAGAGATGGCAACCCTCCTGGTCCTTGGAGAAATCCAAGGATTACTGTTTGGCCAGACGATTTGATCCTTTCTTGGACATTGTGCGATTGCCTCTTTTTCCCTCAGGATGAACATACCGAGGTACAAGCAAGGTGGAAGGGATTGAAGATGGGATGCAAGAGGGTTGGCATTGAGGAGAATGATAATCCTGGGAAAAGACAAGCATGCCAATGGCCCAGAACAAATCTTCATGGGGTACACTCAAAGTCACATGCAGGAACAGGCGGCTGAGGAACCTCTTAGTTCCTTGGGATATTCCCTTCGATTTGCCTTCACCTCAGCTCCTCTGTGTGTATGGCATCCTCTGATTTTAATTTGGATTTCTCCCCAGGACACCTGGTTCTGGGAGGGTGACCCGACAGCAGATGAAGTGGTGATGAGTGGAGTCAAGTGCTCTGGGACCGAGATGTCCCTCTTTCAGTGTCGTCACCATGGCGAAGACCTCGAGTGCTCCAACGGAGGGGGGCGCTTTGCCGCAGGCATCTCTTGCACTGAAGGTAGGTCCCTCCTTTCCTCTCCTGGGTTCAACTGATAAAACACTCCTGCTCCTATACAGCCACGAAACTGGACAACGAGGTGAATGTCTTGTTACCACAATACAGGTAATGCGTGGTTGTACTGTGAAGAGTGCAGACAGATGAACACATTGCATGACTCCAAAGTGTTAGCTCTGAGGAAAGCTTGGATGAGCCTGGTTGTTTTTGGAAAAGAGGAGGCTGAAGGGTGATTTACAGAATTCTGGGAGGTCTCGATAGAATAAATAGAAAGGACCTTTCACCTTTGGCAGAAAAGTCAGTAGATCAGGGGCAGAGAATTGAAGTAATTGGAAGAGATTTCGAGCAGAGAAGAAATATATCTTCACCCAGAGGAAACTCTCATCACATTTAGACAGTACTTGCAGAGCTGTGGCCTTCCGGGCAGGGTCATTTGAAGAAAGTGGGGTCACAGTGGTAGCTTGCATGCTTACAATGGGCCAAATGGCCTCCTTCTGTGGCAGAGGCCATGATCCCAAGGGAAGGAAGGAATGTCATTTTACCAAACTCCAGATGTCCCAAAGTTACCCAAAACTAATGATGTACATTTGGAAGTGCAACCATTCACGTCATGCAGGGAGAGAGGGAGGCGGTTGTGGACAGCAAGCTCCCATTAACACCAATGAGATCATCAGCCCGTCATCTGTTTTGCTTTAGATTCATTGATGGTGGAATAAATTTTGGGTTGGCACTGTGGGTAGCTTCCCAGCTCTTCAAGACATTTTGTGGGATCTTTTTATTTTATTGCCTTACCACCAAAAAGCTTTCAGTTCAACGCTGGGATGGGAGTGTCAGTTGAATATCAGGGGCACACGCACCTGAACTTCTCCCTTGGCCTCTCTTGGGCCCTTTCTCCAAGTGAGGAGTTGACAGGATGCGGTAAGGGGCAGAGGTGATGAGGGAGAGCTGGAGATGGGAGCAGTAACCCCAGCCAGCAGTGCAGTGCGGTACTGAGGGGGGGCTGCATTGGTGGAGTCACTGTCCTTCCGATGAAATGCTAAACAATGGAACAAATATCATTTCAAGAAAAATCAGTTAGGATCAGGAGGGTTGTCCCCGGAATCCTGGTCAATAGTCATCCCACACCACACTGCTAAAGGAGCAGAGTGTTTGGGTGAAGGCATTGCTGGTCAGAGCTTGCTGTCCATACACTGGCCGCTTTAGTTACTTTATGAAAGCAATAACTACACTTCAGAGTTGACTGAATTGGCTGTAAGTGCCTTGGGATGTTCTGAAATGTAAGAAAAAGACCCTGTGCAAATTCAGGACCATCCTCCTTTGATGAGATGGCTGGGTCCTCAATCCCTCAAGTCCTGGCAACATCCTTTCCCGCACCCTTTCCAGCTTAATAGCATCTTTCCTGCGGCAGGGTGACCAGAAGTGAACACAATACTCCAAGTGCGGCCTCACTAGCGTCCTGTACAACTGCGCCATGACCTCCCAACTTCCAAATGGAGGAGGTGCAGGGGTGTTGGCTTCTTGGGAATGGGAGCAGCTTGCAGATGTTAACGTCACTGCTCTGAGCTCGGAGGAAGGGTCATTGATCCCTTTTTTTTCTTTTTTCTCTTCACTGTCCTGTATAATTTCTGTATAACTTATGTTCTGTGTGTTGTTGTCTTAATCTACGTGCCTGTGATGCTGCTGCAAGCAAGCTTTTCATTGAACCTGTACCTCACCGTACTTGTGCACTTGACTTGAAACATTAACTGGTTTCTCTCCCCACGGATGCCGCTCGACCAGCTGGGTTCTTCCGCCGTTATTCTGCTCTTGTTTAACACCTCTGCTGTCTCGTTTGCAGCTGCTTCCGATATCGTTCTCAATCCCGAGGTGGTTCAGGAGACCACGTACCTGGAGAACCGGCCCATGTCCATGCTGACCTGCGCCATGGAGGAGAACTGTCTGGCCGCCTCGGCTGTGGGGCAGCCCCTCCTGACCAGCTTCCGCCGACTGCTCCGGTTCTCCTCCCAAATCCACAACAACGGTGAGGCGGACTTCCGGCCGAAGGCGGGGAGGCATGAGTGGCAGTGGCACGAGTGCCACAGGTACGTGGGCAACCTCGTCTCATCCTGACTGGCTTCACAGCCTGCGCCTGAATGTGTAATCACACACCGCACCCCCTCCCAGGTTAGCACGGAATGATGGGTTGACTGGCCTCATGCTGTGTCGGACCATTCGTTCGTTCTGTGTGTCTTGTGGTCTGGTATCGGTGACCTCGATAACCCTGCCGCTAACAGTGTCATCATAGGAATAAAGATTATTGACCTTCAGAGGAGAAATGTCATCAGGCAGTACGATCACCCAGGTACTGGAGTCCAGTGACTCACCAGACACTGGTGATCGAGTCCGGTCTTTCACCAGACACTGGTAATCAATTCCAGTGTTTCACCAGGCACTGGCTATCGATTCCAGTGACTGACCACACAGTGACCATTGATTCCAGTGATTTACTGGACACTGGCCATTGATTCCAGTGATTCACAGGACACCGACCATTGAAGTGTCCAGAGATTCACCAGGCACTGACTGTCGATTCCAGTGATTCACCAGACACTGACAGTCGATTCCAGTGATTCACCAGACACTGGTCAACGGTTCCAGTGATTCACCAGACACCAACCATTGAAGTGTCCAGAGATTCACCAGACACTGACCATTGGTTGAAATCCAGTGACTTACTGGACAATGATATGAAGAACTCTTAAACATAGATTGCAGCCACATAAAACTTTGATTAGGCCACATTTGGTGTATTGTGTGCAGTTCTGATCAGGAAGGATGGGGAGGCTTTGGAGAGAGTGCAGAAGAGGTTTACCAGGATGCTGCCTGGATTAGAGGGCATGTGCTATGAGGAGAGGTTGGACAAACTTGGACTGTTTTCTCTGGAGCATTGGAGGCTGAGGGAAGACTTGACAGAGGTTTATAAGATTATCTGAGGCATAGATAGAGTAGAAGCTGGTATCTTTTCCCCAGGGCTGGAATGACCAATACTAGAGGGTATGCATTTAAGGGGAGAGGGGGGTAAATTCAAAGGAGATGTGCAGGCAAGTTTTTTACAAAAAGAGCGGTGGATGCGTGGAATGCACTGCCAGGACTGGTGGTGGAAGCAGATATGATAGAAGAGTTTAAGAGGTATTTAGACAGGCACATGAAGAGGCTGGGAATGGAGGGATTCAGACCACGTGCAGATGGATGGGATTAGATTGGTATCACGGTCAGCACAGACAGGGTAGAACAAAGGGCCCGTTCCTGTACTGTTCTATGTTCTATACTGAATTAATTGTCCGTGCTGCACATCTGCAACATGCTGAAGTTTTAAGTGGTGCTCCTTGCAAGGGAATTCACCCACAGTTCTGGACTATCAGCCTGAATGCATTGATGAGAAATGAGGATTATTGAAGCCCTGTTAATATTTGGTAAGTAAGTATATTCTGGTCTCCATTAAAACAAACATTCCTCAAACTATAGTGCCCAGAATTGCTCACAGTACATCTGGTATGCTTTAACCAGAGCTTTGTATTCTTGTAAAATAACTTCATCCCATGCAGTTTGGACGGAAAAGTCAGCATGTCATTAACTTAGAATCATGCAGGGGCTCAGCGGAGATGTGTCCCTATTCCAGGCTACCTGTGTGTCAGAATCTACAAAACTGTGTTGGCAGTATAACAGACTGTGATCTGCAGCTTCCTTTTTGTCCGTGTGGGTGAACGGGCAGTGGGACCTCCAGAGCTGAGGTATGTTGCTGCGATTTACACGCTCGGCACGGTGGGACTCCAACCACCGGGTGGCGATACTGAGGCTGCACGGCCGAGCTGGGCTGCAAAAGGCAGTAGCAGCGCCCTCTGCTGCCTGGGGCGCCCGACTGCTCTGGGGGAAAAGATTCATTCATTTACCTTACACCACTATTTTTCAGGTTTATGCAATTAAAAATATACGTATTTTTAAAAAATGACCATTTATAGATTATTTTGTGTCACTCAAGAATGTTGACAGGGCTCTGGGTTTGCTAGTGGGCACATGAAATGGCCCTTTACCTGGCCACCCTCCTTCAGAGCACTGCCGGCTACTGGAGCCACTGGGAGTGACCGTCCAAGGTTTTCCTGTGCAGTGCAGCACTGTCAAGGCTGTCTTGGTCAATAACCTTTCCGGCCCACTCCCCAGATTATTCCTCACCGCTCCCCCCCTCACCAGCTCCAATCCCACTCCACACATCTCCTCCCTGGATCTCCAGCCTGATTCCACCATTCACCAAGGCCTGAGCCCCAAAGAGTCTCTCCAAGCATCACCGCCGTGCCCAGTCTTCATGCTGCTTGTACACCACTCCAACCCTCGGTAGGAGGAGAATCCCCCTCCTACTCTGACCGTCCCTTTACCCCAGCAACCCTTCAGGTCGGGGCTCCAAGTTTCCCCAGTCCCAACACCGACCTCAGCTAGGTGTTGGTTTATTATTGTCACATGTACCAAGATACAGTGCTTGCATGCCATGCAGCCATGAGTAGTTACACCGAGGTAGTAAAAAGAGAACAGAATGCAGAATGTGGTGTTACAGTTACAGAGAAAGTGCAGTGCAGGTAGACAAATAAAGTGCAAGGGTCACGATGAGGTAGACTGGGAGATCAAGAGTTCAAGATTTCATCTTTTAGTGTATGAGAAGTCAATTCAAGAGTATGATAACAGCGGGATAGAAGCTGTCCTTGAGTCTGGTGACTCGTGCTGTCAGGCTTTTATATCTTATGCTCGATGGGAGAGGGGAGAAGAGAGAATGACCAGTGTGGGAGGGGTTTTTGATTATGTCAGCTGCTCTCCCGAGGCAGCGGGAAGTGTAGACGGAGTCAATGGAGGGGAGGCTGGTTTCTGTGATGGACTGAGCTGTGTCCACAACTCCCTGCAACTTCTTGTGGCCTTGGGCAGAGCAGGAAATTCCAGCATCTGTACAGTCTCCATAAAGATTCTCCTTGGGTTTCATATTTGAACTGTGGGATACAGAGTATTTGGCCTTTTGTTGATTGAAGATCTTAGTCTGAAATATATTGACTAAATTCTGCAGAGACTTGCATTGTCAACCTCGAAGTTAGGTAATGAGCAATAATATTATTGAGGCCTTTGAAGTATTGATATTGATATTTATTTATTAGTCACATGTACATCAAAACACACAGTGAAATGTGTTTTTTTGCGTTACTGAGAATGTGCTGGGGGCAGCCTGCAAGTGTCGCCACACTTCCGGCGCCAACACAGCATGCCCACAGCTCCTAACCCGTACGTCTTTGGAATGTGGGAGGAAACCGGAGGAAACCCACGCAGACACGGGGAGAACGTACAAACTCCTTACGGACAGCGGATGGAATTGAACCCGGGTCGCTGGCGCTGTAATAGCGTTACGCTAACCACTACACTACCGTGCCGCCCTCCAGTAGACATGAGGATGGAAAATCTATGGTACTTTAAACATGGAAGTTGGGAAAGGAGGGATAGGTCATTTAGGGATAGAATTTTCTTATTCACAGAATGTGGGTGTCACTGGTGTGGGCAGTGTTTATTGTAGTTGCTTGATTGTCCTTGAGAAGGTGATGGTGAACCATTGCAGCCCTTCTGGTGATATAGGGGAGAGAGCTCCAGGATTTAGACCCAGCGAAGATGAAGGAACGTGATATGTTTCCAAGTCAGGATGGTGCATGACCTGTTGCGGAACCCGTAGGTGGTGGTGTCCCCTTGCATCAGCTCCCATCTAGGGGGATAGGTGGAGAGACTGCAGACTCTGGAATCTGGAGCAACACACAAAGCTCTGGAGGAACTCAGCAGGTCAGGCAGCAGCTATGGAGGGAAATGGACAGTCGACGTTTTGGGTTGAGACCCTTCACCTGGACTGGCTATCTCCCCTCCTTCTTTCAGTCCAGGTGAAGTGTCTCGACCCAAAACGTCGACTGTCCATTTCCCTCCATAGATGCTGCCTGACCCGCTGAGTTCCTCCAGTGCTTTGTCTGTTGCTAGGGGGTGTAGGTTGCATTGATTGAGAAGCAGACTCTGCCATCCAATGGGGTCACAATATAAACACACAACCTACCCAGATTTTCCATCCTTAAGGGCACATTAAACTTAGCAGCTGTTGTTTGTTAAAAAGGCAACAAGAAGAAATCTGGTGAATTAGCACGACATTTGATCCAGCTGAGGGGTGGAGAGTAAGTTAACCCCATGCCTCTCACTGATTGACCGCACCCACAAGAAGGGTTAGGGTTAAACAGGAATGGCTGTCAATACTCGCCTTTCATCCTCGTGATCTATTCTTAAGATCCCTCTGAGCCTCGTGTGAATCCAGGGAACTGAAAATTAACCTGGGGTTGATTGGCAACTTTAAAGAGGGTATCCAAAGCTGCCTGCTGTTCTCTCTGTTCAACGTGCAGGCACTACCACAGCATGGAGGTCTTTACAAATTATGATCTTTTATCGCTGAATGGGACAAAGGTCGCGGAGGGGCACAAGGCCAGTTTCTGTCTCGAAGACACAGAGTGTGACTCAGGTAAGGTCCCTTCCACCTATCTCATAATTCCTTTTTTGAACTATTTATATTTTTGTAACTTATAGTAACTTTTACGTCTTGCACTGCACTGCTGCCGCAAAACAACAAATTTCATGACATATGTCAGTGATAATAAACCTGATTCTGATTCTTTGGGGAGAGTGAATCGCAGTTAGATCAGCTCCTGATTAGATCAGCTATTCCCCGATTCTTGCAAGAGTGATACAGCGGTACAGAAGGGTAGTGCAGCTGCCTAACACCTCCAACGACCCAGGTTCGATCCTGACTTCAAGTCCGGTCTGTGTGGAGTTTGCACGTTCTCCCCGTGGGTTTCCTTCCACATCCCAAAGACGTGC
This sequence comes from Pristis pectinata, assembly GCF_009764475.1. Taxonomy (NCBI): domain Eukaryota; kingdom Metazoa; phylum Chordata; class Chondrichthyes; order Rhinopristiformes; family Pristidae; genus Pristis; species Pristis pectinata. Next base: position 14,592,762 of record NC_067433.1, read on the forward strand.
CGGTTCCTAGGTCAGTTGGCTGCTGTAAATTGTCCCAAATGTAGGTGGGTGGTGGGAGAACAGGGAAAATAGAACACAGCACAATACAGGCCCTTCGGCCCACCATGTTGTGCCGACTAAAATAAGTGAGGGAATGGGATTGATGGGATTTATCTGAGAGGTAGCATTGACTGAATGGGCCAAATGGCTTTCTTCTTTGTTGCATGGAAATAAGATACAACACTATTCATTCTCAGCTCTGTAACAGCACCCAAGTCTTCCCCAGGGAGCACTCAGCTACTTCTGGTGACTACTTCCGGTCGACCTCCTTCATTCTGCCGTCTTAAACTCGAGGTCATCCAGATCTCTGCTGAGCCACATCCTAACGCCCCCAAATTCCCACCCCCGATCCCTCGAGTCTTCTCCCCTCAACCAGCGCCTGGTGTTGGTGTCTCACCTGGGAGACGACACCCCTCTGTACCGTGCTGCGGTGTGAGCCTGTGCTTCTGTGTTCACGTCTCTGGTGTGGGACCTGGACCTGAAGTCTTCTGATTCAGAAGCAAGAGGCACTGAGCCACAGCAGCTGATGGCCGGCAGAGACACTTCAATGAGTCCGACGTGCATTGGGAGATCCCGTGAAAAAGACAATACAAATATACAAATCCAAGTCTCTCCCACCGACTCTCTCTCTCTCTCTCTTTCTCTGTATCTTTTCTCTCCTCTCTCTCTCTCTCTCTCTTTCATTTTGCTATTCAACCTCCTGATTCTTTCTCTCCCTTTCTCTCTCTCTCTCTCCATCTCCCTTTCACCCTTTACCTCTCACTTTTTTCTTTAACTCTCTCTCTCTCACTCTCTCTCACTTCCTCTCTCTTTCTCTCTTTCTTTCTTTCTCCCTTTCACCCTTTACCTCTCACTTTCTTCTCTGTCTCTCTCCCGCTCTCTCTGTTTTCCACACCTCAGAGTTTAACGATCGGATGCCTGCCTTTCAGAGGAGCGTAAGAACTACCAGTGCGCCAACTTTGGTGAGCAGGGTATCACTGCAGGCTGCTGGGACACATACCGGCACGACATTGACTGCCAGTGGATCGACATCACGGACGTTCCGCCGGGAGAGTACGTGCTGCAGGTGAGCAGATCCATCCTTCGGACAACAGGGTGTCCCAGAGCTGAGCAGGTCCTTCCTCTCATTGTCTGCTGTGGAAAAGAACGTCCTCCCCGATGGAGGTACTCCCCTAGGTGTAGCCATGATTGCAGCAAATTAGTGCACAGCAAGATTCCATAAACGGGGTGGGCGGCACAGTGGTGCAGCGATTAGAGCTGCTGCCTCACAGCTCCAGTGACCCGGGTTCGATCCTGACCTCCAATGTTGTGCAGAGTTTGCACGTTCTCCCTGTGACCACTAAGATGCTTCGGTCTCCTGCCACATCCCAACGACGTGCGAGTTGGAAGGTTAATTGGCCACTGTAAATTGCCCCTACGAGCTGCACCACTGTGGCAGGGGCTCAGATCGTTCCCCCTGGTTACGGCAGGGTTCCAACTGTTCGTAGCCCGGACAGTTTGCAAGTCGGAAACGCGTACGTGAACCGAGTTCCCACACAGAAGAAGATGCCCACAGCCCCTCAGCAGCCGGCAAATTTACCCTGCCGGTCTCCCAAACGCTCATCTGTGTGCATAAGTTAGGCGTTCGTAAGCTGGGGAGGAGCTGTATGGTGTCAATGGTAGGGTGAAGGTGGAGGGGAACGAAGCAGAGGATAACACACAAGATGCTGGAGCAACTCAGCGGGTAAGGCAGCATCTGTGGAGGGAAATGGACAGTCACCGTTTCAGGTCGAGACCCTTCTTCTGGGCTGAAAGATAGAGGGGAGATAGCCAGAGTAAAGTGGTGAGGGGAAGGGGTGGGGCAGGAGCTGGCAGGTGACAGGTGGATCGTGGTGAGGAGGGGTGATAGGCAGATGGAGGAGGGGGGAGTCGAAATAGTGACAGAGGCTGGGAGGTGATTGGTGGAGGTGACAGAGGGTTGCAGATGATGGGATCTGACAGAAGGTGGAGCCTGGAATCAAGTAGGGAGGTGGGGAGGGCGGATGGGGACAGTGGGGGGGGGGGGGGACCCAGTGGGAGGGGTGTGTGGGTGCCGGGCAGATGGAGTGGGAGGAGGAGGGGAAAGAAGCAGGGTGATGGGGGGCAGGGGTGGGTGTAGCAGGAACCGGGTAGATCAGGAGGAGAGAGAAAAGGGACAGAGGGGGAGCAGGTCACCTGAACTCGGAGAATTCAATGTTCATGCCGTCGGGTTGTAGACTACCCAGGGGAATGTGAGGGGCTGTTCTTCTAATTTGCGTTTGGCCTCACCCTGGCAGTGGAGGAGGCTGAGGACAGACATGTCCTGTGGGAATGGGGAGGGGAATTAAAATGGCTGGCAAACCGGGAGCTCCGTATGGTCAGGGCAGACAGGGTGCAGGGGCACGGTGAAGCAGTCACCCAGTTTGCGCCTGGTTATCAGCAGAGGGCATATTATTGGGAGACACAAATACAGTAACTGTTAGGGTGATGACGTGTGTGTGTGAGTGTTTGTGCACGTGTGTATGTCTCTGTGTGTGCGTGCGTGTGTGTGCATGCATGTACGTGTGTGTGTGTGCATGTGTGAGTGTGCGTGTGTATGTGTGTATGTATGTGTGACTGTGTATGTCCGTGTGTGCGTATGTGTGTGACTGTGTGTGTGTGCATATGTGTGTGTGTGTGCGCGCGCGTGTGTGTGTGTGTGTGTGTGTGTGGAGATAATGGAGTTTCCTCCAGCACTAGTCCATGGTGCAGGGAGTCTCAACCCTGGAGGAGGCCGCTGAACATTTCTCTTCCCTACTGGGCACTTAGAACGGAGGCCCTGGAAAGTCTCGTGGTCTCCCTGATGTATTGGATCTCCCTCCTGGCCTCTATCTCCTTGAACACCCCTCTCAGTGTATCTGGGAGCTCCTTCACTTTGTCCTGTGCCTCTGTCTCCTCATTGGCAGCTGTAGTGTATGCTTAGGACTGACACACTTCCCTGACTGAAAGCCAAGTGTTTCCAGCTGTGCTGAAGTGGTTGAAGTCCCTTGTGGAACCAGCTTTAGCACATCATTACAGTGTCAACCACCACAGCACTATAATTGACGAATTTCATGTTTCCTGTGGGCCATCTATTTGGGCGTAAGTTCTCAGGATACGGATCTGTTTACCACAATAGAAGAGGCTGGAATCCGATGGGTAGGCCTATAATTCTATGGAGGAGTTCTGAGGTTTCGGTGTCCTGGCTAATATTCCACATGTAAGCAAGACCAGCATATTCCAGGCTGCAGGAATACATGCCAAACTTAGTGCAGTCAATGCAAAGGCTCTGTGGGGAAGGACTGCAATCTAAGGTCCTGCCACGACTGGACACTGAGGGGCTTGATCTTGTGCAACAGCCCCACAAAGAGTGCATTGTTCAAAGAGGCCACATGATTGGCAATGGGATTCACCTGATGACAGCATGAATGTAGAGAAAGTCATGTACTGTTTTGTAATTTTTTAAGAATAAAGTTTATTTTTGAAATAAGAACAAGATCAAAGGAAACAGGTGAACAGACGCTCATCTCCAGTGTGTTTGATCAGTCCACCGGATGCATCAATGCACAGTGGCTGTGAGTTCAGCACCAATTCCTGCAGTCCAAACTTTGAGGCTGTGATCGGTGCCACATGAATCCAAAGTGACCAGGGATATTAGCAGTAAGGTGCTCCTCGTCTCCCCCATCCCACCTTATCTAGTCCCAGAACTGAAGGGCCTTCTGACAGTGGCTGCAGCTGGGCTCGTGTATGTCTGTGTGTGTGTGTGTGTGTGTGTGTGTGTGTGTGCACATAGTGTGTGTGTATGTGTGCCCGTGTGCATGCGTGTGTGTGCGTATATGTGCGCATATGTGTGTGCGCATGTGTGCGTGTGTGTGTTTTTGTGTGCGTGGGTGTATGCACACGTGTGTGTGCGTATGTGTGTTCCTGTGTGTGTGCACACATGTGTGCATGTGTGTGCATATGTGTTTATGCATGTGTGTGCGTGTGTGTGTGCATGTGCGTGTGTGTGTGTTTACATGTGTGTAAGCTGTTGAAGGACCCCGGTTAATGTGTGCTTTCCTCCACAGGTTATTGTCAATCCTAACTTCGAGGTGGCAGAGTCTGACTACACCAACAACGTTGTGAAATGTCGGTGCAAGTACGATGGGCATCGCATCTGGTCTTACAACTGCCACATCGGTGAGACATGCAGTGACGACAATCTTAAACCAGAAAATACAAAGTCCTTTCTGCTACCTGTCAGCAGGAAGTAAAATCGGGCCCCGTGAAATAAGGGTTGCTGGTGAAACTTTACCCCCAGGTGCTGAGATTCATGCTCAGTCTCATGGTTTGACACAGCTCTGATCCTGAGGGAGTTGATTGTCCCTGCCAAGTGTGAGGAGGATTGCCGTCACCACATGGGTTCATACCGAGCCACCCTGGGAGCTCCCACCACTCCCCCAGGCTCGCCGAATGCACCTTCTGGGCCCACAGACAGCAGCCCTGGTTGGATACATTGCTGGAGGCTCACACCACTGTTTTCCCCAACATGTCCCCTCTTCTACCTCAGCGTAGTGTCACCTGTCTCTCCTTCCCACTCCCACTCTGATCTCTTTCTCCTTGGCCTTCTGCCCTGTTCAGTAAACTTGAAGAACAGCACCTCATCTTCAGCCCTTGGGGCTCATATTGAATTCAACTATTTCAGATAACCAGCCCTTCCTGTTTGTGTTAGAACTTACCAGTTCTAATGTAAGATAACTCTCCATAGACGCTGCCTGAACCACTGGCTACTTCCAGCATTCTCTTTTGCTTCTGAATTCTGGCAGCTGCATCTCACAGTTCCAGTGTGCTCCTTTCTTGGCCTTTTCTCTCTCTAACTGGCACTGAAAGCATCATGTCACCAGGCAGCCTGGGTGTCCTCCCTTACCCCCTTCTGCAACATAAAACAAACTTCTGACAAGGATTTATTAGCCTGAAATATTAACCATTTCTCCCTCCACAGATGCTGCCTAACCAGCTGTGTATTTACAGCACTTTCTGTTTTTCATTTCAGATTTCCAACATCTGCAGTTTTTTTTTGCTTTTCAATACCCATCCGTCTCTCAGCCAATTGGGAAATGGAATCTGTGTAACTAATCAGCGAGTGATTCTTGGCTCTAGGTCAAAAAGCCTACCCCCAACCTTCCTCTACCATCCCTATCCAATTCTAACCTCCAGTACTATGGGAGCTGATGTGAAGGTGGTGGCCATTAAACTGCAACAGTAGAGAAACAAAGGACTGCAGATGCTGGGATCTAGATGAAAAACATGATGATGCTGGAGGAACTCAGCAGGCCAGGCAGCACCCGTGGAGAAAAGCAGGCCGTCAACGTTTCGGGTCAGGACCTTTCTTCAGGACCCAGACTCCAGAGACACAAAAAATTCTGCAGATGCCAGAATCTGGAGCAATACACAAGACCACCCACATCCATTCCACATCCCACTCCCACACTGACATGTCTGTCCACAGCCTCCTCTACTGCCATGTTGAGGCCAGACGCAGGTTGGAGGAACAACACCTTATATTCCGCCTTGGGACTCTCCAATCTGATGGCCTCAATTTCTCCAACCACTGGTAACCCCCCCCCCCCCCCCCCCCCCCAATCCTTGAAGGGTCCTGACCTGAAACGTTAACAGCCTGCTTTTCTCCACGGATGCTGCCTGGCCTGTTGAGTTCCTCCAGCATCATTGTGTTTTTCATCATTGACTTGCAACTGTGGCCTGATGGTTAATGTTCACTTACTGGAGATTGGGACATCTGGTGGACAGTTGGCAGCTCCCACCTATTGGCTGATATTACAGAGACTTAAGGGAGGTTGGAAACCTCCTGAGAAAAAGTATGACCCATAGAATTGGACACCAGTGTGGGGTGAGGACAGCCTGACCTTGCACACTGGTGTGTTTCCCCTTTGTACCTCCATTTCATATACTTTAAATGAAAGGACAAGCCCAGGTTCAGAGCAGAAATCTTCTAGTCCTCTCTCTGAATGGAGCAGTGACAATGTCACATGGGGCGCAGCAGGCAGGGAAAAATGGACCAATGAGCTTTGGGCATGCTGACGATATGCCCTGAATGTGGAGTGGTTGGTTTAACTGGTTGGTGTTAATAAAATGCATAACATCACCCCGCTACCCACGGACCCCTGTGGGGTTAGAACTTTGGAACTCTCTTCCACATGTGGGAGTTGACTCTAGGGGTATTTCTCGTTCTTAAAACCAAGGTTCTTGTTATAGTTACAGAGACATACAGCACAGAAACAGGCCATTCCGTCCACTGAGTCTGTGCAAACCATTTACACTAATCCTACGTTAGTCCCATTTGTTAATTCTCTCCGCAGTAAACTACATGCATTATATCAGAATGATTAAAGGAATGCCCTAAAGTACTTATAACCAGTGAAGATGCAAAGTCTTTTTTATCTGTTTCACCCTTATTGTTGAGAAAGCAGTATTAATTCCACTCTATTCACTGTGCAGCAACAGGACCTTTTCTCTCAGAGGATATCTCGCAAAACTTGAGATAAATACAGGCGTCTCTCCAGTGCTGGTCCCGTTCATAGAAACATGGAAAATCTACAGCACAATACAGGCCCTTCAGCCCACAAAGCTGTGCCGAATATGTCCCTAACTTAGCAATTACTGGGCTTACCCATAGCCCTCTATTTTTCCAAGCTCCGTGTACCTATCCAAAAGTCTCTTAAACGACCCTATTGTATCTGCCTCCTTGCATTATCCCCTTTTGTACTTCCCTTTTTGGAGATCTGGCACTGGAAACGTTTGGAAAGGAAGTGCTTTCCCAATTCTCTTGCTGGTGTGCATGCGCTGGGATGTTCACGCAGTGCCGAACTGCTGAGTCAGAGCAGCAGTGATTTAGGAAGTGACTGATGGCTCGGCAGGCCAGTAGAATGGGGAAGGTAAAGTGGAACAAGGAAGTGCTGCAGGCAGCAGAACTGAAGCAGCAAACGTGTTGATCGAAGTAGGTAAAGGAGAGGGGACTGACGTCGGATCAGCCTTATTTGAGAGACTGTCAGGACAAGCTGGAAGGGCTGAGTGGCCTACTATTATTTTCCAAAGCAGTGTGGAGATATTTTAGTCGAAGCTGTGATTCCAATGTTCTCTCTTCAGATGAAAGCAGGGTGTCCCACCAGAGGGTAACACAAACCCCTCACCACTGGATGGGTGAGAAGAGAGGGACAGCATCTACTGAGGGGACAGAGGTTTGTTGGGGACCACCATCCTACGTGGGGTGTGTTTAACCTTCCTCCTCTCTCTTTCCCTGCCAGGTGGGTCCTTGAGCGCAGAGACAGAAGAGCAATTTGACCACTTTCCTGGACTGATGAGCAACCATCTGTCCAACTGGTAACGCCACGGCAGAGGAATTAGTCTGCAGTAACACTTACCGAAGGAGATGCCCAGTGAAATACTGTCAATGGCAGAGAGTGACACGGCCTCATGCAATCAATGCAACATTGGTGCTACACTTCCACTTCAAGGATAAAAGCGGGCCGCGGGGGTAAAATAATTCTCCAGTGTGAGGTGCGCTCCCGTCAACAAAGCAGCACACTGAACGCTACCCACCAACATCAAAGCACACACACACGCACACACACACGCACACACATGGACACACACACAGATATACACACGAACACATTCGCATGGATACATAGACACACAGACACACACACGATTATGCACACGGACACACACACACATGGACACACACACGGAAGCACATGCACGGGCACACACACACAAATACACACGGGCACAGACACACAGATTAGATGTATGCACATACACAGAGGCACATGCTTCCACACAAAGATGTACTCGCATGCACATACACATGTGCAGGCACACTTAGACACATATGTACACATTCACATGCATGTACACACATATCAGATACATACACATACACAAAGGCACATGCTTACACATATAGAGATACACACGTGCACATGCACTTGAACATACTCATAGATCACCTGCACACAAATCCACAGAGATGCACACACAGATGTACATACATACATGTAGATGGCAGCACACACATGCAACCAAAGATTTGTCCACACAAACACACACTGCCTTACACACACACACACCCACACGCACACACACACACACACACACACACACACACACACACACAGAGACCCTGGCTCGGCTTCCGTCTCCAGCTGTGTCTCTCTCGAGCCCTTGAGCAGACTGTGGTCTGCGCTTGGACAAGCCTGGCCTCTGCCATGGTTCTGTCTGGCTCTCGGCCAGGGCCGGAAGGAGAGAGTGATCCAGCCGGGGCTCTCGAAGCCAAGGAGGGCCGCACTGATATTCAGGGTCACTCGCTGTTTTATTTTACTCTTGCGACACGAGTCCTCAGGAGGGGAGGCCACATCTCATTTCAAGGATGAGAGGTAGTGAAATTCACACCACACTTGAAGGGTTAATAGGCAACAGCCTTTTTACAACTAAACTGCTCAATGCTTTGTTATGGTCCATGTCTGAGTCTTTGTACCCTCCCAGACCCATCTGCTTTGTACAGTACTGAAAACTACAGCTGTGCATCTCAAGGTTGGTTATTTACTTTGAATTTGCAAACAAAAAGTACCACTGTGTAATAAAAGAGTTACTGATGATGTCTCCTCTGCTTTGCTTCCATAGAGAAGGTGCCTCTGCCATGTGTTGTAATGGGACCTGAGTTGCCCTTCAATACATACCCCTGGTAGTGATACAATAACAGTGTACATTTACGTGGCCCCTTCCATAAGACTAGAAGACCATAAGACATAGGAGCAGAATTAGACCATTCGGCCCATCGAGTCTGTTCCGCCATTCAATCATGGCTGATTTATTTTTCCATCTCAACCCCATTCTCCTCTGTAACCTTTGACGCCCTCACTAATCAAGAACCTATCAACCTCTGCTTTAAATATACCCAATGACTTGGCCTCCACAGCCGTCTGTGGCAATGAATTCCACAGATTCACCACCCTCTGGCTGAAGGAATTCCTCCTCAACTCTGTTCTAAAGGGACGACCTTTTATTCTGAGGGTGTGCCCTCTGGTCCTAGACTCTGCCACTACAGGAAACATCCTGTCCACGTCCACTCTCAGAATCAGATTTATTATCACTGACATCTGTCGTGAAATTTGTTGTTTTGCGGCAGCAGTACAGTGCAAGACATAAAAATTACTATGAGTTACCAAAAATATGAATAAAATAGTGCAAAAGAGTAATAACGAGGTAGTGTTCATGGGTTCATGGACCGTTCAGAGATCTGATGGCGGAGCGGAAGAAGCTGTTCCTAAAACGTTGAGTGTGGGTCTTCAGGTTCCTGTACCTCCTCCCTGATGGTAGTAACGAGAAGAGGGCATGTCCCGGGTGGTGGGGGTTCTTAGTGATGGATACCCCCTCTTGAAGACGTCCTCGATGGCTGGGAGGGTTGTGCCCATGACAGAGCTGGCTGAGTCCGCAACCCTCTGCAGCCTCTTTCGATCCTGCACATTGGAGACTCCACACCAGGCGGTGATGCAACCAGTCAGAGTGCTCTCCACCGTACATCTGTAGAAATTTGCGAGAGTCTTTAGCGACTCTATTCAGGCCTTTCAATATTTGGAAGATTTCATTGAGATCCCCCCTCATCCTTCTAAGCTCTAACGAGTACAGGTCCAGGGTCATCAAATGCACCTCGTGCATTAACTCTTTCATCCCCAGGGTCATTCTCGTAAACCTCTTCTGGACCTTCTCCAATGCCAGCACATCCATCCTTTCGTGCAGGGACATACTGAAGAGAGTTATCAAAACAAAAGTTCGCACTTGAGCCAAGTGAGAAGATGTGAAGGCAGCCATTCGATAGCTTGGTCAAGAGGCAGAGGGGTGTAGGGGGCGGATTTCATGAGCTTATGACCCAGGCTGCAGACATCCGCCAGTGGAATTGGAGGAGGGGAGATATCTTGGAGGGTTGTTGAGCAGGAGATCACAGAGACGAGGAGGGGTGACGCTATTGGAGGAACTTGAAAATAAGTTTGAGGATATTTCAGGGTGAAAATGGCTAACATGAGGGGACATAATTTTAAGGTGATTGGAGGAAGATATAAGGGGGATGTCAGGGGTAAGTTTTTAACAGAGAGTGGTGGGTGCGTGGAACACATTGCCAGCAGTGGTTGTGGGGGCAGATACATTTAAGGGACTCTTAGATAGACACATAAATGATAGAGAAATGCAGGGTTATGTGGGAGGGAAGGGTTAGATAGATATTAGAACAGGATAAAATGTTGGCACAACATTGTGGGCCGTAGGGCCCATACTGTGCTGTAATGTTCTATGTTCTATGCAAACTGCTAGTGAAGCAAAAATGTTCAGGATTACGGGGATAGGTGGGGATAAAGTTATGGAGGGGTGGAAGGAAAGGCAAGCGATTATCATTTACAAAACTGCATTTTCCTGTCTTTGAATCGTGGTGAGGTGTGTGGGATTGGAATCTTTTTGCTGGGTCATGCACATCATTGAGTCACAGAGAGTTAGAGAGGTACAGCACAGAAACAGACTCTTTAACCCACGGAGCAAACTGCTGGAAACTGCTGGAAGAACTCAATGGGTCGAGCAGCACTGTGGGAGGAAAGGAAATGTCAATGTCTCGGGTCGAAACCCTGCATCAGAAACGTCAACAGTTCCTTTCCCCCCACAGATGCTGCTCAACCCGCTGAGTTATTCCAGCAGATCGTTTGTGGCTCCAGATTCCAGCATCCGCAGTGTCTCGTGTCTCTTTATCCCATGGAGTCGATGCCAACCACCAACTACACTAACTCTACACCAATTTCATTTTATTCTCCCCACATTCTCATCAACTCCCCCAGATTCTACCAACCCCTTACACTAAGGGCAATTTACAGCGGCCAATTAACCTTCCTACTGGATGTCTTTGGGATGTAGGAGGAAGCCAGAGCATCCTGAGGAAACCCATGCAGTCACAGGGAGAACATGCTAACTCCGCATAGACAGCACCGGAGGTCAGGATTGAACAGGGGTCATTGGAGCCGCGAGACAGTGGCTCTACCAGACCTAAAGTAACCTAACTGAAAGTAGTCTTTTTCCCAGGGTTGGGAAATCAAGAACTAGAGGGAATAGGTTTATGGTGAGAGGTAAAACTTTTGACAGGAACTTGAGGGGCAACATTTTTACACAGAGGGTGGTCCGTATGTGGAATGAGCTGCCAGAGGAAGTGGTTGAGGTTGGTATAACAAAACTTTTAAAAGACAGTTGGACAGGTACATTGTTAGGTAAGGTAAAGAAGGTTATGGGCCAAATGCTGGCAAATGGGACTAGCTTGGACAGGCATCTTAGTCAGCATGGACCAGTCGGGCTGAAGGGCCTGTTTCTGTGCTATATGATTCTATGATTGCACCAATTGACACTGAAATGTGTAGATATGTCACACTGGTCAAACAGTTATCCAAGAATCCTCACTCGTTGCCTTGAACAAGCCAGTTAAAGGCCTTAGCGAATGGCTTAAACTGGTTTCGCCATCGGGTCTTGGTAAAATTGGGAGAGAATGAAAATCAGCAGGGGATCTGCACAAGTGAGGATTGTGGACAATTGGCATTGCAGAGGGGTCGGGGGAAGGGTGAGAGTGACAGGTCCTGTGCGCTGATGATCATTGTACTGACATCAAGCTTGCATTGCCCAACAAGGAGAAAGTTCCTTTGCAAAATGTCAACGGAAGTTCAGCCATGGACACTGGGAATCTTGTTCTGTAGACTTTGTATGAAGGCCCAGGAGAAACATCTCTATTGCCTCTCCAGCTGAAGCCCTTCATAGTTTTCAGGAGCTCGACTGGGTGATTCGGAGTATTCTGAGCACCTCTATCACCCCTGAGATCGAGGTGGTGCTTCTCTATCTCAGCCAGCCAGCCTATCAGTGAGAAGCTATCCCCTTTATCGTGCTGTTTCAGCTTCTGGTTTCCAGGAAGATTAAACCACATTTTAACATTCTCCCCTCCCCGCTACTTTCCTGCCTGCTGCAGACCCCTTGACTACAATTTCCCTAGCAGCCTGCAGTCCAACTCACGAAGAGGGGAAAGCCGGGGCTATTTGAACATGAGGGGCATCACTTGCAGAGCCAGACTCAGGTTTAAATTGCAAGTCGCTGCCAGGGGAGCTTGGGCTTCCTCTTTGGGTGGTGTATGGCAAGGGCAAAGGTGGAGGTCTCAGTCCCCTCCAGCACTCCATCAGGTGCACACTTCCAAATTCAATCCCCACCATCTCCCCCTTCCTCCTCCACCACTTCCTCCCCCTCCCATCCCTGGGCACCCCCAGTTCAGACCCTTTGACCAATCCCACTTCACTTAACCAGTGGTGGACATGCCCTCAGCTGCCGAGGTCCTGAGCTCTGGAATTCCCTCCCAAGCCCTCCTTGCCTCTCTACCGCTCTCTTCTTTCCAAAAAACTTTTGGTCATCTGTCCTAACATCTCTATACCAGGCGCAGTGTCAATGATTACGCTCCTAGATAGACAGGCCCTTCAGCCCACAAAGTCTGTGCTGACTATCAGGCACCTATTTGCACTAATCCCATTTTATTCTCCTCACATTCCCATCAATTCCCCCCCACCCCAGGTTCTATCACTCATCTACACACAAGGGACAATTTACAGTGGCCAATTAACCTACCAGCCTGCACGCCTTTGGGATGTGGGAGGAAACCGGAGCACCTGGGGGGAAATCATGCAGTGACAGGGAGAACGTGCAAATTCCACACATGGACAGCTCCAGAGGTCAGGATCGAACCCATGATCTGGAGCCTGTGAGGCAAGGGCTCCACTAGCAGTGTCACTGTGTGCAGACCCCAGGAACATTTGAAGTTAAGAGCGGTGTAGCAATGGGCATTGACACGTGCACAGTTTTTACTACTGTTGTCTGTCAGCTGTAGCTATGCAGCACACTCTCCTTAAATTGTGTGCTCAATCCCACTCCAGAGGCTAATAAACTCACCAACACTACAGTACATTACTGAGGGACTGCTGACCTTCAGAGCTCCTTCCACAGGTAAACAAAATCCCATTGCACTATTTCAGTGATGAGATGTTTTCTGACTGAAGGAGACTGGAGTGCTGGAACCTTTATGCCAGAACCAGCAAGAGGCCATTTAATCTGTCAAGTCTGTTCAGCCATTCAGTGAAATCCCGGGTGATGTATGACCAAATCCCGTCAATCCGCCTTTCCCCATATCCCTTCATACCCTAGGTTAACAAAAATATACAGGCAGTCCCCAGGGTACGACTGGGTTCCCATTCCTGAGAGATGTTCGTAAGTCGGAAATGAACAACAACAGTGATGTGGGAGAGGATCACAGAAACAGCGGGGACCGGAGAGCGAGCGGGCGCAGGAGGAGCAGCCGTCAGCCGGCCTCACTGACTCGGTGAGTCTGCTCAGCGCCCCCCAGCTCTGCTCGGCTCCACCCACCCCCCCCCCCCCCCGGGTTGTTGCTGTTCAGGGGGTGAGGAATTGGGACACACAAAAATGCCCCGCTCCCACCCAGCAGACGGTGCCTGCAGTCCCGCAGCAGATGGCAAATCCACCCCCATCCATCCCGCCGTAACTCCCAAACGTTCATTTGTATGTACAAGGCATTCCTATCCTGGGGAGGAGGTGTATCATCTTCCTGATATGAAATGAACAATTGACAACAACATCTGAAGTATTTGCTAACTTCATTCCTTAAAGAGCTAGTTGTAATTCTTTAGACTATACTACGATGTCTAGGCTCCCAAACCAGAGAAAAGAGTTTCTGGAACAAAAACAGAAAATGTTAGAAACACTCAGCAGGTCAAGCAGCATCTGTGGAGAGAGAAACAGAGGTAATGTTTCAGATAAAAGATCTGTAACCAGAGTGGCGCAGAGGAAGTGTGCTGGGCCCATAACCCAGAGGTCAATGGATCGAAATCATCCTCTGCTAGGATGTTTTGGTTCAGCAACTGCTCTGCCCAGGACTGCAAGAAACTGCAGAGAGTTGTGGACATGGCCCAGCGCTTCACAGAAACCAGCCTCCCCTCCTTGGACCATGTCTTTACCTCTCGCTGCCTTGGCGAAGCAGCCAGCATAATCAAAGACCCCACCCACCCAGGTCATTCTCTCTTCTCTCCTCTTCCATCAGGTAGAAGATACACGTACCACCAGGCTTAAGGACAGCTTCTATCCCACTGTGATAAGACTATTGAATAGTTCCCTTATACGATGAGATGGACTCTGACTTCATGATCTACCTTGCTGTGACCTTGCAACTTATTGCACTGCACTTTCTCTGTAGCTGTGTCACTTTACTCTGTACTGTTATTGTTTTTACCTGTACTACCTCAATACACTTTGTACTAACTCAATGTAACTGCACTGTGTAATGCACTGACCAGTACGATTGGTTTGTAAGACAAGTTTTTCACTGTACCTCGGTACAAGTGACAATAACAAACCAATACCAATACCAATACCAATCTTCAGCAAAACCGGGAAATAATTGCTCTCTGGCTGGCCTTGCTGTACCCTCAGAATTTTAACAGGACCTTGAAGTGGGCACCCGAAGTGACTTCAAGTGGCACCTAAAATTATGGAGGGAAGGATACGGCAATGAAGGCGGGAAAAAGTGAGACGGTCAATGAAGCAAGTGGACTCCCTCTGGTACCGAGGTCGGGACAAGTAACGTATCAGCTAAACCCATGGCTCTGTTTAACTGAGGGATCCAATTGATTGTGCTTGATGTGCCGATCACCTGATTTCAGACACCTTCCTTTGGGGTGTGGAAGGGCGGTGGTTTCAGGAATACAGAGACGTTTACTGGGATGGAGCCTGTGATAAGAGGCTTTGGGAACCAAGAGATGATCAGATAATCAGGGGAACCATCCAAACACCCATACTGGCCCAGAGAGCTTCACATTCAATGACTCACTTTTGACAAGTTTATATATACTGTAAGTACAATGGTCGGCATGGACGTGATGGACCGAAGGGCCTGTTTCTGTGCTATACAACTCAATGACTATGGAAACCTAACAGACAATCCACACTGCACCCACAAACAGCAATGTGATACATCACCAGCTCTTCTACTTGTATTGGTCACGATAAACATGGATGGAGAGCTCCCCTGCTCCTTTTCAGAAGAGTGGTATAGGATCTTTACCACCAACCTGCACAGGCAGACAAGATCTGGATGTAGTGATAGACAGCACCTCCAACAGTGCAGCACTCATCCAAACTGCATGAGTACCTGATTGGACCTGGCTAGATTATGTGCTGGTGTGAGGTTTGAAGCTGTTCCCTACTATTCTTGGCAGAGAACACTACTGATTGAGATGAGGATTTTATTGGTGATGTCGGCACATCCCTGTCAATTAGTTCAGGCCTGATAAATAAATAGAAATTAGAATCATAGAGTAATGCAGCACAGAAATAGGCCCTTCAGCCCAACTTGTCCATGCCAACCAAGATGCCCACCTAAGCCAGTCCCATTTGCCCATGTTTGGTGCATATCCCTCTAAACCTTTCCTATCCATGTACGTGTCCAAGTGTAATGTTGTTATTGTACCTGCCTCAACCACTTCATCTGGCTGCTCATTGCATATATGCACCACCCTCTGTGTGAAGAATTTGCCACTCAGGTCCCTTTTAAATCTTTTCACTCTCACCTTAAACCTATGCCCTCCAGTTTTTGATTCCCTTTCGCTGGGAAAAACACGGTGTGCATTCACCCTATCAAAAGTCCTTTCTGAATTTGCATGTGTCTTGACGCACCCTGTCAGTACTGAGAGTCTTTATCTTCTTAGGGGCCAAAATAAAAGCTATAAATGCTAGAAATACTCAGCAGGTCAGCACTTCTCTCTCTCCCAGCTCTCCAACCTCCCAAACCCTCTTCTCTAACAGGTGTAATCTGGTACCCAGGATCTGACACAAAATGGAATCCTTTGTACCCTGTAAGTAAAGAAAATACACAACAGGCACACGATCAAATGGGAAGAGGAAATTAAATCAATCAAATCACACAGCATACTTCATTCAAAGTCAACACACAGAGTGCTGGAGGAACTCAGCGGGCCAGGCAACATCTACAGAGGGAAATGGACAGTTGATGTTTCAGGTCAAGACCCTTTATCGGAATTTGCTCAGGACAGTCCATTTCCCTCCTTAGATGCTGCCTGACCCTCTGGGTTCCTCCAGCGCTTTGTGTGTTGCTCCAGATTTCCAGCATCTGCAGTTTCCTGTGCCCTCATTCAAAGTCAAGCCTGCCTTTGACCAATATTTCATTCATCTGTCTCAGATCCACTTATGTGGATCAGAATTAAATATCATTGTCTCTATTGTACTCTTGGAGTTTTTAATCATCAAAGACAGCTTATATCTACAATTTGCTGTTTTCACTACCACGACAGGAACTTTGATAGAGATCAAATCTATGAAGGGATTTTTAAAATTCTTTTCATTTGAAAAACAAACATAATTAATAAATAAAATGTATACAGGAAATGCAATCAGTACGTGCCTTTCTTTACGTTCATAATGTCATTAAGTCAATTCAGCAAATTTACAAGTCACCTCTTTGGCCTCTTTGAACAATGTACCCACCAAGTGTTTGAGAGGCTGTGGGTGGAACAGTGTTACAGACAGGGAAACAGACAGCAAGAGGGCACAGCAACAAAAGGTCAGATATGTGAGAGTGACGACAGAGAAAGCGGGAAGAAAAAAACTTGCGTATGTTTCTAAAGCGTCCTTCACAACCTCAGGGCACTTCGAAGTGCTCTACAACCACTGAGGTATCTTTGAAGTTTAGTTACGTCTACAAGGCAGGATTTTTTCCAAACATTCAGCATTGTGGAATGCCGAACCACAGTTAAGGCATGGATCAGCATTTAAC
Source organism: Pristis pectinata (assembly GCF_009764475.1). NCBI lineage: Eukaryota > Metazoa > Chordata > Chondrichthyes > Rhinopristiformes > Pristidae > Pristis > Pristis pectinata. Next base: position 14,609,734 of record NC_067433.1, read on the forward strand.
ATTAGGTTAGGTAAGGTTAACAGGATGCAAGGAACAGGATGGACAGATGTGAGGTAAATGTTACTCGTCAGGCTGAATAGATGTTGTAATTTTTATATGGCTGTTCAGTGACGGTGTTGTATTTATATGGTTCCTCTCAACCAACAAAAGGTCCCCAAGTTCTTGATAGAAGTAATATCAAACAAAGATTGATAATGAGCTACACAGAGATTTGTCTCAAGTTTTTCAGTCTACTCATGCTCTTACTCCTTCCTATCTTTGTACCTTCCTCCAGCCTTCCAACTTTCTCTGCACTCCTCTACTGTTGGCCTCTCATGCACTCCCCAGTTTAAACTAAAAGCCTTGCATCTACATAGCATCCTTTATGTTCCTTTGAAAATATTCCCAAAAAATCATTATGGTCATGGCAACCAATTTGCCCACACCAAGCTCAGAGCCGTGTGATAACAGCCAGGTGGTCTGCTTTTACAAACATTGACTGAGAGATAAATACTGGCCGAACTTCTCTGCTCTTTGACACAGAGCGGGAGGTAAGGGTTGGGGCAGCTTGGTTTAGCATCTCATAGGAAAGATGTCAGTCCAGATATTTGTGCTGAAGTGCCTGAGCTCATACAATCCATCACTGCCTGCCAAGTTGCTATGCTCTGGAATTTGATCTCTGAATGTCTCTCCACCTCCCCCCTTCAAACATTTCTCTTTGACAAAGCTTTTGGTCACTGCTCGAATATTCTCTTCTGTGACTAGTTGTGGAATATTGTTTGATAACCTTCCTATGAAGTGCCTAGGGATGTTAGCATTACCTTGTGAATTGTGGTATTATCAAATGAAATGTGAGTCTTTGGAGTCATAGACACACAGCACAGAAGGAGCCCATTGGCCCAGTGAGTCTGCACTGACCATCAGCCACTCACCTTCACTTCCTGAACCAGAATAAGAAGGTGGGGAGAGGGGGAGGAGCACACGCAGGCAGGGGATAGGTGAGTTCTCCAGTTCTTCGACCACGTGCTCACCCGGACTCGCTTCCATAGCCATGTGGCCTTCCTGGGCACTTGCCTTTGCCACCATCTTGTGCTACATGGCTTCCAGCTCTGCTTCCAGGCCTCTCCGTTTGGCCCCAACAAGGATCTCAGATCTCACCTATCACCTGAACTCACCTATCCCCTGCCTGCGTGTGCTCCTCCCCCTCCCCCCACCTTCTTATTCTGGCTTCTGCCCTCTTCCCTTCCAGTCCTGATGAACGGTCTCGTCCCGAAACGTTGACTCTTTATTTCCCTCCATGGATGCTGCCTGACCTGCTGAGTTCCTCCAGCACTTTTTGTGTATTGTTCCCATCAACTTCCCCCCCAGGTTCCACCACCCACCCACACATTAGGGGCAACTTACAGTGGCCAATTAACCTACCCACCCGCATGTCTTTGGGAAGAGGGAGGAAACTGGAGCAACTGGGGGGAACCCACACGGTCACAGAGAGAACATCCAAACTCCACACAGCCAGCACCCGAGGTCGGGACAGAGTGAACAGATTTTCAGATATTAAAGGGAATCAAGGAATATGGGATCAACCAGGGGGAACCCACGTGGTCACAGAGAGAACGTCCAAACTCCACACAGCCAGCACCCGAGGTCAGGACAGAGTGAACAGGTTTTCAGATATTAAGGGAATCAAGGAATATGGGATCAGTACAGGGAAGTTGTGGCTGAGGTAAAGGATCTGGCATGATTTTATTGAAGGGGAGAGTTGGCACGAGAGCCTTCTATTTGTGTTGTTCTGCTCAATATTCATCTCCCAATTAGTTTGGCATCTCATAGACAAATTGCACATTTTGTTCATTATCACAGTGACTAAACTTGAGATAAGCACTGACTGTAAAGTGAACAGAGACATACTAGGGGTGAAGAGTTCTGAACGAGTGCAACCGTCTTTTTTTATTTCCCCCTTTTACTTCAAGATCTAAGGACTTCCATTGTGCTTGAATGAGTTCCAGCCTGCCTTATAGCTATGGGGAGTAGAGTGAGTGCAGTCCATTATCTGTGGTGCAGTTTGTTGATATTTAATAATCGTTTCCCAGCCAGACAGCCCATAATAACACAGGCAACACCTGCTGGAGGCCGAGCCGTCCTGATAAGGAGTGCACATTGTGCTGAGTCAGCTCAGAGGCGACTTGAGGCAACGGCCAGTGTTTTCAACCAGCTTCTGGTTGGCACCGCGGGCGGTGTGGAGGAGACTTGTAACCATTAGTTCTTGGCACCTGAGTGGTTCTGATGAAGGGCTCGAGGTTCTCAGTTGGAATGCTCCTCCATGTTGAAAGGACGTGGGGAAGGGATTCTCATGAGTTAGTGGGATGTTACACTTCTGTCCCACACCGGAGGCTTCAGCACAAAAATCTCGGCAAACACGGCAGCATAGCACTGACCTGGAGAGGGTGCAGAAAATATTCACGAGGATGTTAGCAGGACTGGAGGGCTTGAGTTATAAGGAGAGACTGGAGAGACTCGGACTGTCTTCCCTGGAGTGAAGGAGGCAGAGGGGTGACCTTACAGAGATGTATAAAATTTATGACAGGCGTAGATAAGTTGAATGGTCACGGTCTTTTTCCCAGGGTAAGAGAGTCTAAAACTAGAGGGCGTAGGTTTAAAGTGCGAGGGGAAAGATTTAAAGGGGATCTGAGGGGCAAGTTTTTCACACAGAGGGTGGTGCGTACATGGAATGAGCTGCTAGATGAAGTAGTAGAGGCAGGTACAATTACAGTGCTTAATAAACATTTGGACAGGTACATGGATAGGAAAGGTTTATGGGCCAAATGCAGGGAAACAGCTAGGCATTTTGGTTGGCATGGACGAGTTGGGCCAAAGGGCCTGTTTCTGTGTTGTGTGACTCTATGTTGTCTTGGGTAACAGAATAACAACAACTCCGAGCGGCACAGTGGTGCAGCTGGCAGGGTCACTGCCGCCCAGCTCCGGCGATCCTGTTCCACTTCCCAAAGCACTAAAAGCAAGACTTAGGGCCATTATCACAGTCTCTTCTTCAGAGATCCTTCAGGGTTGAGGATAACTTGTTTCCACTCCAGTTGTGTGGGTTCTGATGAGACTAATGTGGGAGCCTCAGACTCTGCCACAGATGGGGCAAGATGTACTTCGTGGAAGGTGTGTGTGGAGGGGAATGGAGAACATTGGGTATTTGGGAAGTGTTGGGCATGTTCCACTGTTTACGTGAGGTTCCTCTCTACTTGTGATGAGGGACTCGATGTTCTCGACCTGAATACTCCTCCGTTTTGAGCTGCCATGCACCAGGGATTTTCACAAGTTGGTGGGACGTTACACCTTTTCAGGGAGAATGTGCTTGGATCGTTCCTGGTTATCCACTGGTAATCTTTTGCTGTGGCAGAAGAGAGAGGGCAGTCTGATATTGGACATGTGGCCTGACCAATGGAGCCAACTACGTATAATTAAAGCCTCTGTGCTGGGAAAATCAGCCTGGGAGAGGATGCTGACATTGGTCTGCTTATCCTGGAGGATCTTGAAGAGACAGCATTGGTCGTATCTCTCTAGTGCCTGATGTAGGTAATCCATATCTCAGGAGCATGCAGAAGGACAGGGAACACTGCTGCCTGGTGGACTATAAGCTTTGTATATGAAGCCTTCAGCTTCAAATATTCTTCTCCTCAGATGGCCTCTGGTGTACTGAGAGCAATTTCCTTAGATGGTCTGTGGTGTGCTGAATTTCGTCATCCGTTGATCAGAAGTGGCTGCCAAGATACGGGAAGTGATCCATATTATTCAGGAACTCATTGAGGACCTTTACTGACAGAGCGGTGTTGTACAGCTAGGGCAGGCAAATCTCCAAAGTGGCTTTTGGAGAGGGAGTCAGGAATCGGATACAACTGCTCCGCACGGGCCTCTGCACTGCAGTCTGAATTAACGGGTGGGGAAAGGACAGCTGGAGTCAGGCAAGGCTGCCCACTCTCCTCTGCCTTCTTTATGTGTTGCATCAAGTTACGGTAGTGTAGCAGTTAGCATAATGTTATTACAGCGCCAGTGACCCGGGTTCAATTCCAGCCACTATCTGTAAGGAGTCTGTACGTTCTCCCCGCGTCTGCGCGGGTTTCCTCCGGGTGCTCCGGTTTCCTCCCACATTCCAATGACGTACGGGTTAGGAAGTTGTGGGCGTGCTATGTTGGTGTCAGACGCATGGCAACACTTGGGGGCTGCCCCCAGAACACTCTACGCAAAAGATGTATTTCACTGTGTGTTTCAATGTACATGTGACTGATAAACATATCTTATCTTAGTTGTCAAATCCATCAGGAAGGATATAGGCAGAAGGGGAGGTGGGGGGGAGGGGTGACAGTGCCAGGCAATGAAGGCACTCAGGTCAAAGACTCCCTGTAACATGAACGACATTATATTCTTCTGCTTGAAGCCGTAGATTGATCAGCATCTGCAAGCCAGTTTGAAGACAGCAAGAGCCTGATCACTGGTGCAAGGTGTGGCTGTAGGTGCTACTGGTGTGCAGCCATTGTAAGGGAATGTATTGAATTGATCGAAGAAGGAACAAAGAGGAAGACATATCCTAATTGCATTTACTGTTTCTATTATAAATAATGCATATTTTTAGAAAAGTGAAGTAGGGGCTGATGGTTGAGCACTTTAGTTTTGCACATGTCAAGTGTGAAGCTTATGTTCTCACATATATCAGTAAAGAAGTCAACAATGGCTTGGCTGTCAGCCTCCGAACAAGTGCATCACCTGCGCACTGCAGCTGGATGACTGAGGCTGGTGAGAGCTCAGTTCTGGAGTGGAGGCAATGTGGGTCGAAGAACGTCCTGCTTGTGCTGTAGATTAGCTCCATCCCACCAGGGTTTGGTGGGAGGCAACGTGCAGCACAGAGAGTCACGGAGACAGACCGCACGGAAACAGGCCCTTCGGCCCACAAGTCCATGCTGACCATCACCCACCCGTTTACACTAATCCTACATTAATCCCATTTTTATTTTTTACTTGTTCCTACTTCGTAAGTTCCCACATTACTTCTGAAGGGACTGTGGCAGTGGCCGTGCCTGCTGTCTTTTCACTGATGTCCAAGAGATTTTGGAGTCTGGTTTTATGCACAAAAAGTGCTGGAGGAATTCAGGCAGCAGCGTGGAGGGAAATAAACAGCCAACACTTCGGGCCAAGACCCTTCATCAGGACTGGAAGGGAAGAGGGCAGAAGCCAGAATAAGAAGGTGGGGCGAGGGGGAGCACATGCAGGGAGGGACAGGTGAGTTCAGGTGATAGGCGAGTCCAGGTGAGAGGAGGAAGGTAGGTGGGTGGGGGAGGGGGAGGTGAGAGGTAGTAGAGGCAAAGGGCTGAAGAAGAAGGAATCCGGTAGGAGAGGGCAGTGGACCATGGAATAAAGGATGAGGGAGGGGAGGAGAGGAGATGGGTTGGTCATCAAGGGAGCCACAGGAATAAGGGAAGACAAAGGAGTGGGGGGGGGGGGGGGGGGGGGGGGGGGGGTGGGGGGGGGGGGGGGGGGGGGGGGGGAGAAAAGAAGGTTGGGGTTACCAAAGTTGGAGAAATCGATGTTAAGGCTATCAGGTTGGAGACTCCCAAGGCGGAATATGAGGTGCTGTTTCTCCAACCTGCGTCTGGCCTCAACGTGGCAATAGAGGAGGCTGTGGACAGACATGTCAGTATGGGAGTGGGATATGGAATGGATGTGGGTGGTTTTGTGTATTGCTCCAGATTCCGGCATCTGCAGAACTTTTTGTGTCTCTGGAGTCTGGGTCCTGAAGAAGGTTCCTGACCCGAAACGCTGACCGCCTGATTTTTCTCCACAGATGCTGCCTGGCCTGCTGTGTCCCTCCAGCATCATCGTGTTTTTCATCTAGATTCCAGCATCTGCAGTCCTTTGTTTCTCTTTGTCTGCTTTTGCTGCCTGACAGAACAATACATAACAACCTTTTTATTGATTCTGGGAGGCTGTTGCTCATTTTGTATTCGCTGTTGGGATGTGGATGTCACCATCAAGACCTATCCCAAGTTGCCTTTCAGAGGGGTGGTGGTGAGGCTTCCACCAGGGGCCTGAGTGGTGACAGTGCTAATGAGATTGATTGAAGTGGTGTGACAAGGAGGCAGCCTTGTGTGACCCCAGTCTGCACTCAGATTGGGTCTGTCGTGAAGCAGCTGGTTAAGACCGTGGCTTTCCTGCCATTATAGAGCAGATAAAAAATGGCTTTGTCTATCTGCCAGCAGCTACATGAGAAGGATGCTCCACAGTGCCTTTCAAGTGATGTAGTCAAAGGCTTTTGTGACATCAAAAAAAACCTGTTTAGCAGTTGAAGCTGCTCCCTGCATTTCTGGTGGACATGTTGATGATCATGTCCACTCTGACTCCAGATGTACGGAATCCACACTGCAATTCAGGGGACATCTGCAGTCACGGGGAAGGGCTGGTTGAGGAGGACTCTGGTGATGACCAACAGGAAGACCCCTCTGTGGTGACCACTGGTGGGTTTGACTCCTTTCTTGAAGGCAGTGATGTTTGTGATTTGCCTCTGAAGTGCCCAGGCACATCCTCCTCTTCCCACACGAGGGATGTTGTAAACTTGTGACGGACGTTCCTCTGTGCCGGGTTTTAGACTTCAGCAGGATACCATCTGCTCTCATGACTTTGTTGATCTTCAGTTAACAATACGGCCTTTACAACTTGTTCCTTGGGAAGGGGGCAAGACTGGACTGGGCTGTTTGGTGTGGGATAAAGTCGAAGGTGACTGTAGCTTTGGAGTGGAGATACAAGATGCTGGAAGCTGGAGGAACACAGAAGATGTCGGACGGGTCAGGCAGCATTTGCAGAGGGAAATGGACAGTCAACGTTTTGGGTCGAGACCCTTCAGCTGGAGCTTTGGAGTGGTCTGGTGTTATCCTCATCTGCCATTTATTCCTCAACCAAAGCCCACAAAACAGATCATCTGGTCACTACCACAGTACTGTCTGTGGGAATCTCAGCGTGCACGTTAGCGGGCACCTTTTCTTACAAGACAACAGTGACTGGACGTCCAAAGGTCCAACGTTTGATGTGAATGGTGCCATAAAAATTCAAGTCTTTATTATTTGACTTCTCTGAGAACAATGCAGTGATTGTCAGGTATCTATTCAGATCTGAATGTCTAATGCAACACACCCAGCACAGTGTTGGAAAAGGACTTAAAGAGTGATTCCAAGTGCTGGATTTCGAGAAATGTCAATCAGAAAACAGAAAGTGCAAGAAACACTCAGCAGGTCAGAGCAGCTGAGTCTTTACAGGGAGAGAAACAGAGCTGCTTGATACTAGTCACAAGAGATTCTGTAGATGCTGGAATCTGGAGCAACACACACAAATTGCTGGGGGAACTCAGCAGGTCAGGCAGCACCTATGGAGGGAAATAAACAGTCAATGCCCTGAAGGTGTGGGTTCTGGTGGGGGGTCGTGACCCGGGGTGTCAACTGTTTAGTTCCCTCCATAGATGCTGCCTGACCTGCTGAGTTCCTCCAGCATTTTGTGTGTGATACTAACTTGTTTTCTTTTCTTCCTCATTCTAAGAGTCTTGGACCTGAAACGTTGACTGTTTCTTTTTCCACAGATGCTGCTTGACCTGTTGAGTGTTTCCAGCATGTTCTGTTATTTCAGATACATAGCATCTGCAGTTTTTTTTGTAGCAAGGAATTGAGGTGAATTGTGGCATGGCAGATCTGGGGGGTGGATTTTAGGGAAGTGGGGAAGGATTCATTGCCATGAAGGATGGGGCCTGAATGATGAAGAATAATTACTGACTCATCTGGCAGATGTCCCACTTCAGTGCTGCATTGGGAAGGCACCCCACATGACAATGTGGCCCACGAGCTGGGTAAGGGCAGTGCGATGGAGACCAGTGCACAACCAAAACTTGCCCACCTGACGCAGACTGGTGCCAGAGCTGGAGGTGACGGCATGGTTTGGAAAGTGACACCCGGCAGTGGAGGAAGCTGTTTGGTGAGAGCAACTGGTGGGTATTTCTAGTGCAACAGACACGAAGCTGGAGGAACTCAGCGGGTCAGGGAGCATGTGTGGAGGGAAACGGGCAGTCAATGTTTCGGGTCGAGACCTGCCTCTCGTACAACAAGGGAAGAGTAAATGTGGGGAAGAGGGAGTAGGAAGTGTTCAGAGAGGGACAAGTCCCCTCACATAATCTAAACTAGAGTAATTAAGGGCTTTGTCCATGGTAACTTGTACCCTGGAATGCTCCTTGGATCCCAAGTTGGCTTGGTAATAGGAGACAGAGGTTGATGATGAAGGACAGCTTTTATCATTGGAAGTCTGTGACCAGTGGTGTGCCACAGGGATCAGTGCAGGGACCGTTACTGTTTGTCATATATACTTAATGATTTGTCTGTGAGTGTAGGAGGTATGATTAGTAATTTGCAGATGACATGAAAATTGTTGGTGTTGTTGATATTGAGGAGGGTACAGAACGATTTTGATCAGCTGGTGAGCTGGGCAGAGCAATGTCAGGTGGAATTTAATCCTAATAAGTGCAAGGTGATGCATTTTGGGAGATCGAACAAGGGTAGGGTATGCACCATGGTTGGTGGGGTCCTAGGGAGCATTCAGGACCAGAGAGACCTGGGAGTACACGTCCATAGATCTCTAAAGGTTGCAGCGTAGATGGGTTGTCTGGTGACGAAGACATACAGAATGTTAGACAAAGAAGATGGAGGTCACAGTACAACTTTATAAAACATTGGCAGGTCCACAGTTGGAGTATTGTGTGCAGATTTGGCTGCCACTCTACTGAAAGGGCCTGATTGCACTGGAGAGGGTGCAGAGGAGATTCACCAGGATGTTGCCTGGAATGAAATACTTCAGTTATGAGGAGAGACTGGATAGGCTGGGTTTGTTTTCCTTGGAGCAGAAGCTGAGGGGGGGGGGGGGGGGGATCCTGATACAGGTGTACAAAATTACCAGAGGCATAGATAAGGTAGATAGTGAGAAAATTTTCCCCGTGAGAGAGACATCTAAAACCAGAGAGCATAGGTGAGGTGTAAGAGGGTTTGAGGGATCTGAGGACTTTTTTTCCACCTGGAAACTGGTTGGAATTTGCCTGAGAAGGTGGTAGGGGAAGGTCCTCTCACAACAATTATAAGGTATCTGGATGAGCACAGGAATCACCAAGGCATAGAAGGCTGTGGGCCACGTGCCGGTAGATTGGATTGGTACAGATAAGTATTTGATGGTCAGTATGAATGGGCCAACGTCCTGTTTCTGTGCTGTGTGACTCTGTGACATTGTCCTTTGTGATAGTAGACAGCCAAGGTGACATGGCCTAGTGACATTTGTAGGCCTCAAAAAACATTTCAAAGAGACTGGGCATTAACATCTTGAATGACCTTTCTTGGGCCCAACACAGAGATGCAATCATGAAAAAGGCGCAGCAGTGCCTCTAATTTCTTAGAAGCTTAGGCAGATTTGGCATGTCGCCAAGTACTCTAACAAACTTCCACAGATGCACTGTTGAAAGTATCCTGACTGCTCACACCCATGGCCTGGTACAGCAATTTTAACAGGCAGGAACGCAGGAGGCTGTAAAAAGTAGTGAACCCAGCCCTTCCATCACAGGCACAGCCCTCCCCATCATTGAGAGCATCTACTTGAGGTGCTACTTCAAGAAGGCAGTATATGTCATCGAGGACCCCTACCATGCAGGCTATGCCCTCACTGGTACTATTGACCATGAGATACAGAAGCCTGAAGTCCCACACCACCAGGTTCAGGAACAGCTACTTTCCTACAACCATCAGGTTCTTGAACTGACCTGCACAACCCTAACCCTACCCCAGCAACGGAACATTACAGCCCACCTCTTGCACTACCATGGGCATGTCTCTGATTGTGTTCTTTTTTGGCAGGTGTCTTGCTTTGCAGCTTTTTATTCTTTGTTTTGTATAATTTACGTACAACTTATGTTCTATATGTTGTCTGAACCTATATGCCTGTAATGTCGCTGCAAGGAAGATTTTCTCTGTACCTGTACCTCCCCGTACTTGTGTATATGCCAATAAACACTTGACTAAGAGAGAGGGGTTTAGGAAGAAATTCAGAGCTTTAGGAGCTACGTAGTTGATACAGCCACTAATAACGGAGCAGTATAAGATCAGGAGTGTCCGAGGGTAAAGAGGTGGAGGTTCATTCCGTTCTCAGGAGGTTGTAATCCTGGAGAATGTCAGAAGTAGGAAGAGCTTTGGGGAATTTGAATGCAAGGAGTGAGATGATTAAACCGGATGCCGGCGCGATTTGGTGAGCAGAGGGAAGGATTATCCATAGAGCTGGACACGCACATTTTGGCTCCCTTAATTGCCTCATTGAGATGATTTTCGTGCTGCAGTTATCACCGCTCCTAAACTGGTTTACACACTTGCCCATTCCTATCTGGCCCCGCCCCAGTTAGCCACCTGTTCAGTTGCATGAAACCGTCCGTTTATCTCACTGCCCGTTTTGTGCAGAGCCGACTACGCCCGAAGGTTCGACTGACATTTACAGCTGGAAATGTTGCGAACGTTTGGGACGCCTTTCGACTTTAGGCATTACAGACGTTACTGAATCTCACTCGCCTCCAGCGATTAATTCAAATACTTTTTAAAACGCTGGATTGACGAAATGTGACAATTTCCCCCCAGAAAATACAATTCACATTGACGCGGCTGAATCGCACCGCAAACAAATCCCAATCCAGTGAAACTGATGGCTGATGTTTCACTAACAGTGCAAATTCATATTTTGCACAAGGTAATGCTGGATTGCAAAAGTTGTTTGCTATATTTAGTTCAATTTTGGCTCCGAAAGTTTATTTGGCTCAATTCGAAGTCGTCCAGAAAGTCCGGGGCGCTGCGCACACTAGGATGGGCGGGTTCTTACTGTCATTGGCCACCCTGCGGCAAATTGCCGTTGAGTGACAGACAAACGGGCCAATCAATACTGAGCTCATTTCTGAATGCCCCATTGGTGCAAGTGGACGGCAGGCGCGCCACACGTTGAACAACGTCCCGCCTCCTTTTGCCCGCGTGATTGGCAGTCCCTGCGAAGTGATTGGCACTCAGGGCTGTCAGTCATTGTGCTGACGTCGTCATTGTGGATACGTCTGTCACGCCGGGACGCCGGTGTACGTCAGGGGGCGGGGCGTGGTCTATAAGCCGGGCGCCGGGAGCGGGCTGGTGCCCCTGTCCATGGAGGTGGGTTGTGTCGGCTCGGAGTGCGGTCTCGGCCGCCCCCCTCGCCTGCTGATGGAGCCCCGGGCTGAGGTGCAGGCCGCCGCGCCCGACCTCGTGTCCGGCGACGTCTACGAGTCGCTCCCCGAAAGCGCCTCGGTCAAGGCGCACATGCTGGCCGGCTCGGTGGCCGGGATCCTGGAGCACTCGCTCATGTTCCCCATCGACTCGGTGAAGGTGAGTGCGGAGCCGGCCGCTGGCAGCTCGCACCGGGCCCCCGCCATGGGTTCTGAGCGCGGGGCACTGGTGGGGTGGTGAGGGTGGGTGCAGGGGTGGTGAGTGCTGGGTCGGTGGGCAGCGTGGGTGTGTGTAAGGGTGGTGGGTGGTGAGAGTGGGTGCAGGGATGATCGGTGGTGAGGGTGGGTGCAGGGGTGGTCGGTGCTGGGGCGGCGAGGGTGGGTGCGGGGGTGGTGAGGGTGAGTATTGGGGGTGTGGGTGCATGCAAGGATGGTAGGTGCTGGGGCAGTGTGGGTATGTGCAGGTATGGTGGGTGCTGGAGTGGTGATGGTGTGTGCAGGGGTGGTGAGGTTGGGTGCAGAGGTGGTGGGTGCTTTGCTGGTGGGTGCAGGGGTGGTGGGTGATGTGGGTTCTGGGGTCACGAGAGTAGGTGGTGGGGCAGTGGGTGCTGGGGCTACGAGGGTGGGTGCTATTGGCTACTGCACATCTACCATCAGACAAGGTCACTGAGTAGTGACGGCAGGCACTGGGTACTGAGTAGTGTCAATGGTTATGGCCCAGCAGCACTGTGAGACACCAACCTGTAGCTGTGCAGTCAGGACTGGAGGGATAGATGCAACAATTACACATCATGTGTATATGATGTGTAATTGTTGTATCTATACCTGTTGCACTGTAGAATCGGAGAGAGAGTAACCCTGGCAATGCTCAAAAGTAACTCTTTAATCCAGGATCTCTCAGGGGATGACACTATTTGCTCTAATCTATGGCTGTGTACTCCGGGGCATTAGGAATGCTCTAATTAGTGGATTTGCCTGTTATTTCTGTAGCCACTAGCATTATAATGTAGTGTTATAACTGCTCTACCACAGCTTTATTCCGAGAGATGCTAGTACATACTGAATGATAGCATGCAGGCTTTGTAACTGCAGGGTGCACTCGAGGACTCTTCAAGTTATTGAGGAAGATGTGCTTCTGCCTGGTTTTGTGGGTTCTGAAGTGGCTAAAGACGCCAATGTCAGAACTGCAGACTCTTCCACAGATAGGTGGGTATCTGTGGGGTAGTTTGGGACTGGATGCTATGCTGCATACAACACCAGACTAGTACTCTGAGGTACCCTATCCCTGTTATATCCCTCAATAAGAGTGCTATGTTGTGGTCCAGATACTGTTCTCTAGTGATGCCTTCTTGTTTGAGTTGTAAGCCTTGGCAGGGATGCATGCTACATGCTGGGACAGATTGTACATCCTCAGAAGGGTGGCGTTTATTTGCATTGAGAGTTGCCTCGTGAGATGGAGTGCTTCATGTTTCTCGGTGTCTCAATGAACCTTTATTGTTGAAGATTGATATTGTACGGGAGGGGTAGATTGCTGGAAGACCTTAGCATTGTGAATTCTCTTGTGAGCTTCATTGAATGGGTTGACTGTGACTTCAGAGCCCAATCTCTGAGCATATTGGTAAATGCTAGTGACTGAGGTTGGGGCTGATTTTGGTTCTGGATTGAGGATGATGTAAATAGAACTGTTTCCCCTTTGTTCTGTAGATAAGCTCCACTCCAGCAGGAAGCCTGTTGGAGGTATGGTGCACTATTTTGGCGAGAAAGATCGATAGTGTCTCAGTGATGATCTAGCATCGCTTGACGCTGGTCTGCACTGAGGTTCGCTTGTTGTGGACATGTTGATTGAGATCACTGATTTTGTGGCAGGAAGATTCAGATGCAATATATGGATGAATTTCTGCAGGCAGCTAAATTTGTAAAGGATACCACAGTCCATCTCAGCTGGTGGAGTCCAGGGATAATGTAAAGTTGCAAAAACCCTTGGTGGTTGATGCAGTTCCCTGCATTTCTCTGAAGTTTATGATCATTGAAGATCATATCCATTGCACCACTAAATGGATAGAATTCACACTGGGATTTGGGGGCCTCTGGGAGGAAGCAGTTGAGGAGACCTAGAGTCAGTCACAGAGATACTGCATGGAAATGGGCTAGTCTGTGGTGACCATCAATGCCTATTTTTACACCAATCCTACACTAAACCTGTTACTCTCCTGGCATTTCTATCAACTTCCCCTCAGATTCTACCACTCAGCTAGAAGCTAGGGGCAATTTACAGTGACCAATTAACCTACCAACCAGCACACTTTTAGGATTATAGGAGGAAACCCATGCATTAACCGGGAGACCGTGCAAACTCCACACAAATAGCACCCGAGGTTAGGATGAAACCTGGGTCCTGGTGCCGTGACGCAGCACCTCTACAAGCTGTGCCACCCTGCCATCCTGTTTGTAGCTACCACAGTCAAATTATTTCAGATTATATTCTTTCTTGGAGAGGGTCACAATTATAATGTGTCTGAAATTACTTGGCATGCTCTCCTCTTCCAGAAGTGGGAGCTGAAGTTGTCAATTTGTGGCTGAGGTTCTTCTCTGCCAAGTTCGAGACCTTTTAGCAGGCGCAGGCATACAGTCTGCTCTCAAGCTCTGTTTTTTAATTCAGCGTGTGGCCTTTTCCACTTATTGTTGATCAGGGGTGGTTGCAAGACTGAACAGAGTTTGCTGTATGGTGGTATCAAGGACACTTGCCTCAAGGTTAGAGTTGTGGTTGAGGAGTTCTTTGAAGTGTTCCTTCCAGTGGGCACTGTCTGCTTCTCCATCCTTGATGGGTTCACCTATGTTCATGGTTCTTAGCAGAGTGGGCCCTTGTATGTTTGGACCATAGGTGGCATTGAAGAATGTGAGCATGCCATATTAAGGGGATTCTCTATAATTGTGTGATGGGGCATTTGAAACAATATATTAATTGCGCCGTTACATCTTGGCATAGTGTGTGCTACATACAATGCTGGGACTGCTGTTTGAGATAATGTGTAGCTTTATACGGTAGAGTAGGCATTCATGTAAGGTAACAAGCACTTTTATTCTTGGATGGGTGTGCACTTTATGCAAGACAGTAGGATGCCTCTTTCAGGAGGCGCACCTTTATTTTGTAAATTATACTCTCCAAAGCTCATTCTATATTGAGTACTTCTCTATGGGATAAATTGAACCTTTGTACATTAGGAGTGCATTCTATCTAAATTGACTGCTTGCTCTTACCTATGGGCCATAGTAATGAGTACATTCTCTTCAGCAACACACAAAATGTTTGAGCAGGTCAGGAAGCAGCTATGAAGGGTCTTAGCCCGAAACGTTGACTGTCCATTTCCCTCCATAGATGCTGCCTGACCTGAGTTCCTCCAGCATTTTGTGTGTTGCTTCAGATTTCCAGCATCTGCAGTCTCTTCAGCACTGGGACTGGTCCCTGGGGTGAAATGTATCATTAACAGTAGTTTATGCACTTGGGCAGGTATGCATTCTTTATAAAACAATGCAGGGTCAGTTTATGCCCTAGGGTATGAATACATTCCATATAGAAATAACACTGGGATATCTCTCTTTGTGGCACATTTCCCTGTGGTTTATTTGTTGAGGTAAGAGTACATCCAATGTATGTAGTATGTGTATCAGTTTGAGGGCTGCTCTCTTGGGCAACCTATAATTTTGCATTGAGATGACATTTTGCTGCATCAATGGTTTGTTCCATTGTAAGTGGCAGGATTATGGGTGTTCCATGTCAGATTACTCTGGAGCCTTTCTCTGCATGAATAGAATAGAATATGCAAACAATCCTGTCTGTTAAACAGAAGTGTCACCTTAAACTTGATTCGTGCTCCATATATTTTGTTCTTTGAGTTTTCTTCTTCCAGTACTGCTTACAAGCAGATTGAAATTTTTTATCTGCATAGGGGACGGTATATGAATGCAAGTTGGGTTGTATGCAGATAAGGATTGGCTAAACTTCCTGCATTGAAAGTACTCTGATTTCCCTGGAGAAATTCTTATGCAAATCACTTGTCTTTTAGGTAATTACAAGAACCTACCTGTCTGGGGCTGTGACTTAAGTTCTGTTAAGGACGTGCTCCTCGTTTTACAGTTTAGTGTCACCTTGGTCATTGCATTGGTGACTAAGGGGAAAAAAGTTAAGAATTCTTTGCAAAATGACATCAGCAAAGAATAAGCAATCGTTGGCTGCTCTGTGTGCTGAGTTGGCAGGTACGTGGCTTGTCTAGGTCCCAGTCAGGAGCCCACAGCTCTCCTGGACTACAGTGGTTGCTATCTGTCCTGTGTTTTCCCAAACGTTAATCAACCCAGAACTTGGGGTGGGGGGAATCAAAAGACAAGTTGTTCAGGGTAAGCCATCAGGTAGAGGAGACTCCGGTGTCTATAGTCTCATCTCCCTTTTAATCGACCTGGGCTGTTTCTGTCTTGGTTCTGTTCAAGCTCCAGGGAGTAGGGCGTTCCAGCCATTGTGATGTCTTGGGCTCCCATCCAATGCTTAGCTGACTGGTAATGTTGAGTTAAAAACTGGTACTTTTCCTGGGATGACCATATTTTCCAGAGTCCTGGACTCGTACAGCATAGGAACGGGCTCTTTGGCCCACCAAGGCACGGTCGTGCAGCTGGTGGAGCTGTCGCCTCCAGAGACAGGAATTGATCCTGACCTCGGGTGCTGTCCACGTGGAGCTTGTGCGTTTTTCCGGTGACCTCGTGGGTTTCCTCTGGCTTCCTCCCACATCCCGAGGATGTGAGTTGGTAGGTTAATTGGTCACTGTAAATTGCCCCTAGTGTGTAGAATTAGTGTAAACGGGTGTTTGATGTTTGGCTCGGACTCGTTGGGCTGAAGGGCCTGTTTCCACGCTGTATCTCTCTGGTCTGCACTGACCATCAGCCACCCATTTACGTTAATCCTGTGTAAAAATATAAGATTAACTATAAGTGCAATAAGGTGCAAGGTCACAACAAGGTAGACGTGAAGTCCTAGATTGTGAAGTCATAGTCCATCTCATTGTATAAGGGAGATGGACTATGACTTCACGATCTACCTTGTTGTGACCTTGCACCTTATTGCACTGCACTTTCTCTGTAGATGTGACACTTTACTCTGTACTGTTATTGTTTTTACTTATACTACATCAATGCGCTCTGTACTAACCCAATTTAACTGCACTGTGTAATGAATTGACCTGTACAATTGGTATGCAAGACAAGTTTTTCACTGTGCACGTGACAATAATAAACCAATACCAAATAATCCTTATTTTATACTCCCCACATTCTCATCAATTCTCCCTATGTTCTCTCACTCGTCCATACACTATGGGCAATTTACGCTGGCCAATTAATCTACCAGCCCCACTTGGCTTTGGGATGTGGGAGGAAACCAGAGCATCCTGAGGAAAGCCTTGCAGTGATAGTGAGTATGTGCAAACTCCACACACAGCACCCGTGGTCAGGATTGATCCCTGGTCTCTGGTGCTGCAGGACAGTGGCTCCACTGGCTGCACTTCTGTGCTGCTCTTTAATTCATTCATGGATGTGGGCATCGCTGGCAGATCAGAGTTTACCATCCATCTCTAATTGCACTGAATGTCTTTCTGGGTCTTTTTGGAGTGAAGTTACGAATTAACCAGATTGCTGTGTGTTTGTAGCCATATAGGCCAGACTGATAGTGGAGGCATATTTCCTTCCCTGATCCATATTGATAAAGCAAATATTGCAACAATCTAATAGCATCAGTAATGTGACAGGAAGCTAACTTAATTCGAAATGTCTTTAATTGACTGCAATGAAAATGGTGATGAGGAGGCATGCAGGAGTGAGATAACTCAGCTGGTTGAGTGGTGTCGCAACAGCAACCCGGCACTCAGTGTCAGCAAGGCCAAGGAATGGATCATGGACGTCAGGAAGGTGAAGTCAAATTCCTGAGCATCAACATTTCAGAGGATCTATCCTGGGCCCAACACATTGATGCAATCACGAAGAAGGCATGCCAGCGGCTCTACTTTGTTAGGAGTTTGAGGAGATTCAGTATACACCAAAGACTCTTACAAATTTCTATAGACATACGATGGAGAACATCATGACTGGAGCCTCCATACCAGGCTTGATGTAACTAATGCACAGGGTCACGAGGATGCAGAGGGTTGTAGACTGAGCCAGCTCCATCACGGGCACAACCCTCCCTACATCAAGGACATCATTAAGAAGGCTGCATCCATCACTATGCATCCCACTCTCACTATCTGGGACATGCCCTCTTCTTGTTACTGCCTTTGGGGAGGAGGTACAGGAGCCTGAAGACCCACACTCAACAATTCAGGAACCACTTCTTTCCCTCTGCCATCAGATTTCTGAATGGTCCATGAACATTAGCTCGTTATTCCTTTTTTGCAATATTTGTTTTTGTAATTCATAGTAACTTTGTCTTTGCACTGTACAGCTGCCACAAAACACAATTTCATGTCATCTAAGTCAGTGATAATTCTGATTCTGAAAGCACTCATTGGATTTATATTTGTCTCTGAGTCACACATCTGGAATGCTTCCGTATTCCACGTGATAAAATGACTGAAAGATCATTGTCTACGTGGATAACAATGAGAGGGAAAGCTGTAGGGCAGTGTCATACAGTGCCCTGAGCTTGACAAGGACAAACAAAGTAGGGAATACACAATGGAAAGTACAGAGTAACCAGTACCATGAATGTATCTCCACAGGCAGCATCTTCAGAAAGAGGAACAGTTTATTTTTTTCTGGTCTGCGAACCTGACCTGCTGAGTGTTTCTAACATTTTCTGTTTATTTCAGACTCTTTTGAATTCTCTATTTTTAAATACCAGTACTCCACTTTAGGTAACTCTCCTTTCTCTCTCTATCAGATGGGTCAGTTTCTGCTGATATCATTTTGGCTCAGTTTTTTCCTTTTCCCCCTATCTGCAGTTTTGAGTTTCATTGGCAATTAATTTGGGCTTGAAATGGGGACAGTCTCTGACTGTAGCTGGGTACCTGTACAAACCTGTAGTATACAGGTAACTATTATTCATATTCCAACTCCATCAAATCTGGTCCCTTTCAGCAGGTAGCTCATTGAGGGTGTGGGCAGCTGATGTTCAGTCAGGTGCTTTTGGTCAACTAGTTCAGTTGTGCTTTTCATGGCTAAGACTATGAAGGAACTGATTGTTAAATGATTTATTCATAGAAGCAGAGGCGCACAACAGACATAAAACAAGTCAGTGTCTGCTGAGGCTCAGTGGGTTGTACTTTTGCCCCTCAGTCAGCAGGTTGCGAGTTTCTTTCATTCCAGAGACTTGTGTATAACAATCTAGTTTGAGTAAGAAGCTCTGTTGTTGGAGGATGAGATATTATTACTGAAGTCCTGTCTGTTTTCTGGAGGTGTGAAAGGTATCATGATGCAGATATAAGGAAAGACTGCTTGTTGTGCTGGCCAGTATTTATCCCTCATCTGACATCAGTAAAACAGATTTTTTGATTGTCTGTTGTAGGAACTTCCTATGCATAAGTTGGTTGCAACATTTCTTGTGTTATGTGTGATTGCACTTCAAAATTTCATTTGCCTTTGGGGAAAACCCTGAAACAAATGAAAGATACTGTTTAAATGTTCTGTCCCCCACTGTCTGGTCCTTGCTCGTGCTGAGCACATCATAATTAAAAACAGCATGAAAAGTTACCACTTCAGCAATTATGCCTGTGCTGGTTTGTAGAGCTAACCACAAACATTAGAGCATGTTTGCATGCAAATACAACTTCAAAGGTTGTGTGTTTTGTTAAGATTATTTTGACAGATTGATGGTTGGTCACTTTAATATTCTTTGTGGTATTACTCCACACGAGACAAGATAAACAATGAACTAACTAGGGTTTGGAATGAAATTGAAATGAATGGTACAGTACAGCACAGGAACAGGCCCTTCGGCGCACAATGTCTGTGCTGACCATGATGCCAATTTAAACTAATCCCATCTGCCTTCAAATAGTCTGTATCCCTCCATCCCCCGCCTGTTACTGTTTGTAATGTCTCTCAAATGTTGCTAGCATACCTGCTACCAATTCCCCGGCCATGCGTTCCAGGCACCTACCACTCTGTTTCTTTCTGGAAAAAAAACCCTGCCTTTAAACTTCCCCCTCGCACCTTAAAGCTATATCCTCTAGTGTTTAACACTTCCACCCTCTATAGTCGGAGACAAAAACACTGCGGGAGGAGTTCAGCGGGTGGAGCAGCATCTGTGGGGGGAGAGGAATTGTTAACGTTTCGAGTCGAGACCCTGCATCAGCATTTGACATTCTATCAAGTTGCTCCTCAGTTTCTGACTACAGAGGGGAAAAAACTCTCCTTGTAGCTAATGCTCTCTAATCCAGGCAACATCCTGGTGAACTTCTTCTGCATTCCTCTTTTTTTAACCCCCCCCCCCCCACAGGTGCTGCTCCACCCGTTAAGTTCCTCCAGCAGTTTGTTTTTTTGCTCCAGATTTCAGCATTTGCGGTCTATTGTCTCCAAATATGTGGAAGTGGTAGGTTAATTGGCCATTGTAGATTGTCCCTGGTGTAGGTGAGTGGTAGAGTGCAGTAAGAAATGTGGGGAAAGTAGATATGCAGGTAAAAGTAGTGGAGGAATGGGATTGCTCTGAGTTGGGCTGAATGTCCTCCATCATGAAAACATGTCCCTAATTAATGTGATTAGGGAAAAGCCAGTTTGTGTGCACAGTTTAGCTCGGGGCCTTTGTTGTTCACTTGCTGCTTGTTTTGACAGTGCCCTTAGTTAACCAAATTATGGTTGGCACTGTGTCCTTGAGAATGATTGAGCAGAACTCATAGTGTCTGTGTTTGTGTTTGCTTGTGGTATTTCCATCTCCAGACTCTGCACATAGGCTGTTGTGCATTTTCTGACTGAGATGGGAATATCTGGGTTGTAGTTTGACATGTTTGTTTGCATCAGTTAATCACAGAAAACCGACGAAGTTTATAACTCTTAATAGTTCCAGGTTCAGAGTTCATGTTAAAGCCAATTGTATCCTCTACTACTTTCCCATCCAAAACCCAGTGAAGGCAGTTAGCTCAATAGTAAATCAGAAATTTTGAGACATTTTGGCACTTGAAGGAAAGTTTTTTTTTCTCTGAATAGGTGTTCTGTAAACTTGCAGCCTAATGATTTGTTTAAAACTTCCAGTGATTGCTGTATTAACACTTCTGATGGAGACCTGGTCTCATTCACAGATGGTCATTATTAAGTTTGAAAGGTGATTGTTGTGTTTCGTCAACAGCAACATCAGGATCTTCCATGCATATTTCATGTTCTTTTTACACCAGATGCATTTGATAGGAGCATTACCCAGAAGATTTGTCACACTGCCACACGAGTAAACTTTAGGGGCAAACGGCCAAATACCTGGGCAAAAGTCCTGATGAGGAACAAGAGGTGGAGAGATGAAGATGGAATTCTGGAGCTAAGGCAGTTGAAGGCAAGATTGCCAGTGGTAGAATGATCTTAAAATAATAAAATGGGCCTGATATGGAGGAGCCAGGAAATCTTGGACTGAAGAATAGAGCTGGAGCAACAAGTTTAGGGGAGGTGAGAATTTTCATGTGTTGCTCAACCAGGAGCCAGTTCAGGATGGGGGAGGCAGGTGGAGGGGGCTCACTGTGAATTAGGATGCAAGCAGTAGAATTCTGGATATGCAGAGTTTATGGAGTGTGGAAGATGGGAGGCTGGCCAGTGGAACAAAAAGTGTAGAGTGCAGTCACTCAACACTACTGTTGGAATGCTGTTACGATTGATAGGATCTATTAACCCTGGGTGATGAATTGCCCAAGGTGGTTATACTGGATACCCAATGAGACTGCAATGACTAAAATGTACATCAGTGGGATGCCCAAGTAATCAGCCTTAAGGGCAGATGTAAAACAACAGTTCTGGGCCTGCCACCAGTCTCAGTGGCAAGAGGGGGTTGGTGCTATTGCAATCGTCTATGAAAATAGGACTAAAATCCAGAGTGAAGTATTTGGTTTTTAGTTCACTGTCAATTAGATTTACAGGGCTTAAAGAGCATGGAAGTTGCAAGATCACGAAGGGCAAAAAGTCTGACTATCCTGGCAGTCACATGATGTAATGTGCATGAAGTTGCTGAGTCATCAGTCTATCCCTTCCAAATGCTCTGTAACAGATCCAGACGAGTTTAGAGAAACTACCATCTGGCCACCCTACCCACCCCCCCCCCCCCCCCCCCCCCCCCCCCCCCCCCAACAACTCATGCTGGAGAGTTTGTGAGCCTGCAGTTCAGAGTGACTTTCTCTGAGAGTTATCATATGTCTTCTCTCTGATTTGTGGTTTACTATCCCAGAATATCCTTCAAAAAAATTCTTTTTTTAAAATTTAAAACTTTAAATTTTATTTACAGCGTGGTAACAGGCCCTTCCAGCCCAACGAGTCTGCGCTGCCCATTTTAAACCCAAATTAACCTACCTGTACGTCTTTGCAAAGTGGGAGGAAACCGGAGCACCCGGAGAAAACCCACACAGATATGCTACTGTGCTATTTTGAAGAAAAAATACAACAAGACCGTGCTGACCTGAAACGTTGACTGTCTGCTTTTCTCCACAGATGTTGCCTGGCCTGCTGAGTTCCTCCAGCATCTTGTGTTTTCATCTAGATTCCAGCATCTGCAGTCCTTTTGTTTCTCTAGTATTCTGTTCTTATCTATTTTATTGTTGAATGAATCAACCTCATCTGCTTGCCCTGCCCCCTACAGTCTGAATTGCATTCAAGTCATGAATACTGTGAATACATTCTCTTCTCTCTTGATAAGAGAAGGCAGCGAGGTGACTGAATCAAAGTGTTCAAAGTTGTGAAACATTTTGGTAGGGTAGAGACACTGAGGGAAGAGCAAGGTTAGAGGCCTCAACTATCAAATAGTCCCCAGTGTAAGAAACCAGGAATTGAGGCAGAGTTATGGTACCACCTTTACATGGTGGTGTGAAGGTAGAACTTGCCTTGGTGGGGCTGAGGTGGATAGGGGATGTATTTAAGGAGAGACTGGATGACCACTTGAAGGGGTTCAGATTAGAGGGGTATATTGTAGGTGAGTTAAAGATTGGAAGGAGGATTATGTGAATCCTAAATGCCAGTCCCAACTGTTTGGGCTGAATGGCCTGATTCTGTGCTGTAGATTGTGGGGGGTTGACCTGTGTTCTGGGATCACTAGATTAGGCAATATGCATGCAACAAATGCATGAATACACTTGTCAGCAAGTGCATCTCTCTGTGGGTCCATCAGGTCTGAACATGAGAACACTGGCATGTGAAGATGATGTCAGTGAAGATGTTAAGTGTCTTTGCTCAATTCTCCCTTTCTCCTTGTCTAATAGGGGCTGACCATCTGTTGAGGACCTGATAACTATGGATGAGTGAATGCAGGAATTCAGCAGACAATATCACATCAGTGTAGCAAATCAGCTGCTGTGGACAGGGGCATCGTTAAAACTAGTTGACCATTTTTCATAGATGGGTATAGGTAAAGGATTTATAAAAGAGAAACTTGGGTGGCATGTTTTGAAACTTCAGGTTGTCTCAAAGCACTTTGCAGCCAAACAACTGGTTTGTACTCAATTCTGTAGTTAGGAGAGGTGATGGCCAATTTGGCTTCAGCAAGGTCCCATGAACAGCAATGTGATAATGAGCAGCGAGATTGTTTTTGTAATGTTGATTGAGGATTAAATATTAGCCAGAGCAGGGGGGAGAATTTCCTCACACCTTAAAACAGTGGGATGGAATCTTTCACATTCGTTCAAGGGGCTTTGTTTCAGATTGCATTCTGCACGTGCAACCATCCTTCGGTAATGTACAGAATGGTTACAGCAGGTGAGCTCTCCCAATTCTATGCAAGGGCACTTCGAGTCACACTCCTCTCCCCCTTTCCAGTGACTCTGTAAATATCTTCCCCTTGCATACTTGTCCAGCTCTATTTTGAATGCTACAATTAAATCTGCCTCTACTGACAGTGGTTCCAGATCCAGACTACTCGCTGTGTAGAATGATTTTTCCTCCCTTTGCTTTTGGTTCTGTTGATGATCATTGTCATGTTTATTGACCCCTAGTTCTTGACCTTTCCACTGTTAGAAGCAATATCTCTTAGTCTACTGTCTAAATCTTTAATTTTAAATACCCCTCAGTAGATCCTGCAGCCTCCTTTGTTCTATGGAGAAAACACTAGCTTCTTTGGTCTATCCACATAACTACAGAACCTCCATTCTGAAATTGTTTTGGTAAATCTCTTCGCACTCTCTCTCCAAAGCCTTCACAACTTTCCTAAAGTGTACTGTCCAGAACTGAACTCTATACTTGGTAAAGATTCTTAAATGGACTTCTTGAGGAAAGGTGAACTCTTAAACCTCACAATCTACCTTGTCATAGCCCTTGGACCTTATTGTCTATCCGTGCTGCACTTTCTCTGTAACGCTATATTCTGCATCCCTTTGTACTACCTTGATGTACTTGTCGTGAAAGGATATGTATGGATGGCATGCAAACAAAAGCTTTTCACTGTATCTCGGTATATGTGATAATAAATGAGTTACCAATTACCAATCCTTCATGAAAGGATCATCATGATCTGAATGCACTTGTACTCTGTCCTAAATGAAACCCTAGGATCCTGTATATCTTTGGAATAACTTGTATGTACTGCCGCATACAACAAACTATGGGCATTTACCACCAGATCACCCTGACCTTTTGCCCTTTCAACAAAGTGCCTTCTAGTTTGTACTGTCCGTTCTCCTTTTCCTACCAAAATATAACACGTTGCATTCTTCAGCATTGTTTAACCTGCCACCTATCCTCCCATTCCACTAGCCTGGATTTGTCAACCTAAATTAGTTTCAAGTCGCTGGAGTGGGATTTGAACCTGCAACAATCTGGCAGACATGAGGGTATTGCCTACCTAGCTGCAGTTTGTTGTTCTAGGGGATGGAACACTCCAGTTTACTCCACTCCCCCTCAGACAGACTGGAAACAGGTAATAGGAGTTGGAGTAGACCACCTGACCCCTCAAGCCTGCCCTGCTGTTCAGTATGATCATAATGGATCGGCCCTAGGCCTCACCACCTCGTCTGTGCCAGTTCCCGTAGCCCTTAATTCCTCGATCTTTCAAAAGTTTATCGACCTCTAAATATCTCCAATGATCTTGCCTCTACATCCTCTGTGTGTAGCTAATTCCAGAGATTCCCCACCCTCTGCCAGAAGAAATTACCACACACTTTCAGTTTTAACTGATAGCCCCTCATGTAATTGTGTGTCTTTGTGGATACTCAAATAGAGGATCAGCCACCAGCAAAACACGTAGATTGTTGCTCATTTTGGAAGCATCTGAATTTTGTCTGCTCCATGGTAGGTCTTGTCCTACCACAAGAGATCTACTTGGTAAATGTTCTCTACTTACCATCTGCCATGCCATTGTTCCTCTGAGTGTTATCAGAGCACAAGAGTGATGCTGTAAGATAGTTGAGCACAAGATACTGCAGGTGCTAGAATCTGGAGCAATGAAGCGTCTCGACCTGAAACGTCTGCTGTCTATTTCCCTCCATAGATGCTGCCTGACCCATTGAGTTCCTCCAGCATCTTGTGTGTTATTACTGTAGGAATTTGTGCTGGAAATCTTGAGCCTACAAGGATTGGGTTACAATTCCATGTCTCTAGATTCTCTACTGGGTAGCGCTAACTTACTCTACCACCCAAGCAATAATCACCAGTTGCATTTGTGTAACATCTCAATCATTGTTACTGTTGGGGTATCTTACCAAGCTGTAAAACAGCATTGGGACTTTCGGCCTTGAGTGTTTTTAAGAGGAGTTCTCCCCCCAGTATTTCACATCTGTACGAAAAAAATCAGTTGGTCAGTTGATGGAAGCTTGCTTTGCACAAGATTGCTGATGTGCTTCCTGGAGCACAATAAAAAGTGTCCAGTTGGCTGGAAATCACTTTGGGATGTCTTGAGGCAGTTGAAGACGCATGTCTTTTTGAATGTGGATGGCGTTGGCAGTGCTAACAATGATTGTTCATCTGTAATTACCCCTGAGCGTGGCTAGGAATCAGTGTAGTCCGTTCAAGGGACTCCTGTTATGGTGATGGATAGTTCTTGGGTATGGTTTCGGTGATAAAGGAATGGTGGCAAATCAAGGTAGTTTATTCAAGGGACTCCTGTGGTGTTGATGGCTAGTTTTTGGATTCGGTGATAAAGGAATGGTGATGTATTTCCCAGTCAGGATGGTGTGTGGCGTGGAGAGGAAACTGCAGTTGTGCATCCACTGCTGTTACTCTTGTCCTTTGAGCTGGTACAGTTCACAGGTTGGAGAGACTGTCAGCAGAGACGAACTGCCCCAAGACACCTTCTCATCTCACCTTTTTTGTTTTCTCCCTACGCAGACACGCATGCAGAGTTTACAGCCTGATCCCAAGGCACAGTACAGGAATGTATTTGATGGTCTTCTGAGGATAATCCACACGGAAGGCATCTGGAGGCCTTTGCGAGGACTGAATGCGATGGTGGTCGGTGCGGGCCCTGCCCACGCTTTGTACTTTGCCTGCTATGAGAAAATGAAAAGGACTTTAAGTGACGCCATCAATCACGGTGGCAATAGTCACTTAGCAAACGGTATTTGACAATTAAGTCCGGTGAATTCTGTTCTCTAACAATCTGCTGCAATCCTGGCTCAGCTCTTGTACTTAAATCAGCCGGCGACTGTAAGCTTCTCTAAAATAGTTGTCTGTTGCATGCTTGTCTGTTGGGTAGTGATGTCAGCTCTTTTACTGAATTGTTTCTTTGAGTGGGACAAATGACTAAACCTCGTCTCTCTTTTAAAGGCACTGTGTTCCAATTTCTTTATCTGGGCATTAAGTGAAGCCTGGATTTCTTGAACTTGCCACATTCAAAGGGGCTCTGAGGTTTCTGCTCCAGAGCCAAGTGTGTGACCTCTAGGTTGCAGTATCTAATGAGTCTGATCATTCCTGAACTAGTTCCAATTGAATGGGGTGGGGTACAAAACACTGTCCTGTCACCCAACAATAATAACAGACTAATTGGATTGACCATTGACATCCATTAGAAATCTTCCCATTAGACTTCACTTTGAGGGCAGTTTACCGGTCAAGACAGCTGGTAAGTAATCAAGATAACCATCTTTTGAATTGGGTCTGAAAGAGCAGGGGAGCATTATTCATGGCTCTAACAAGGTACTAGTTTAATACAGTAACATGTGCAGGATCTATGTACCATTAGCCAGCTTTACCAATCAATAAGGTAAAGACATCTGACTGTTGACCTCAGTTGAACTTTCCTGCCGTATACTAGCTTCCCCTGTAGTCAAAGTTTACACATGATGGGTTGGGTAGCCTCCTGTGCTGTACGATTATCCTAGGAGGTGGGAGTTGTCTCCTTTGAGGTGTGACTGGGAATTAGACGCCACACCTTCTGAGATGCTGCCTCAGATGGCAATAGGGATCTCCTGCCTGATCAGTAAGCCCTCATTTGTGAGGCTTTGTCAAGCAAAGATTTAACACATAACCAGAAACTCACTGGAGGGAGTCGGGTGGTTTGAAGCTGCTCTGAAGACGTCTTTGTGATCACTGCCAGCAGCCTTGAGTGCAGCCCCACAACTGCCTCAGACAATTCTTGCTTTGTACCTTTTTTATTTCCAATTTATTTTCCAATTTCCTGTTGCATTTTAGGGTGGCTGGAGGGTTTAACAGTGCACAGAAGCACTGGGATATTGTCAGTAGGTCAAAATATTGATTGAATGTTTGGGTTTTCTGTCAACTTTGCTCTTTGTTGTCCTGGTGGTAATTCATTATTTGGATCTTTGTGTTACAATTGTCATATTGGTGTAAGAAAAAAAACAAGCAAATACATTTTATGGTGCCTTTCGCAGTATCAATATCCCAAACTGTATTGTTGCCAGTAAAGTGCAGCAGTGCAGGCATCTATTTTACAATAGAAAGGTCCCATGCACCAGAATGAGGGAGGGTATGCTGGATATCCTACTGAGCAAGTTGTCTGGTGGGCATTCAGGTTCAAGTAACACCTTGGTAGTTTGGGGATTTAATTTTTAAAATTTCTCTCCATGTAATTGACTGTTTTGTTTTCTTGAAACTCTGCTTCACTAATCTCTGAAAGGGTAGTGGATCTTCCTGTGTGTGCTCACTGCAGCCTAAATGTGATTTTTATTCTCAGCCAGTGTGAATCCTAATTTCACTCAAGTGGCCTAAAAGCTGTTCGTTTTACAAAGTGGCAAATGGGT
Organism: Pristis pectinata; assembly: GCF_009764475.1. Classification (NCBI taxonomy): domain Eukaryota; kingdom Metazoa; phylum Chordata; class Chondrichthyes; order Rhinopristiformes; family Pristidae; genus Pristis; species Pristis pectinata. The sequence continues at coordinate 14,637,358 of NC_067433.1, forward strand.
CGGTAATAAATGTCAATGTTCTGGGAATGAATGCTCAGATTGGAGATGTATCTGAAACTGCGGTATTACATAGCCTGTTATTTCAAGGTTGCACTAAGGGGAAAAACTTGACAAAGTCTGGGAGGGCAGCATGTGTATGGGATTAATAAATAGTTTTCTCCTAGAGTTATGGTGTTCTTGTATTCCATAAATTATCAAAGGTTGTGATGCATTACCTGACTCGGTAAGAAAATAATTCCAAATAAGAAGATGCAACTGGTCATTGGGAGGGTGTTTGGGACTCGAGTCCCAGTTTGCATCACGTATTTGCGAAGGGAGGAGGGCCCTATTTCATGAGTCATAGAAGTGACCACAGGTTGGTGGTTGAATAGTCCAGTGTGTTCCATTTGCCTTTGGTTTAATTTTAAGACAAAGTACAAAGGGATTCTTCGAATGCAAAGGACTCAAGGGTTTACTAGATTCTAAAAGGGCAATGAGTGTAAGGGCACTTTATCTGAATGCCTGTAGCATTTGAAACAAGGTCAGTGAACTTAGAACCATAGAACAGTACAGCACAATACAGGACCTTCTGCCCACCATGTTGTGCTGACCTTTAAACCACGCCTAAGACTATCTAACCCCCTCCATGGACCAAATAATAACATTTGTGGCACAAATCAGTACAAAGGGGTATGATTTAGTGGCCATTACAAAAACATGGTTGCAGGGTGGAGATGAGTGGGAATGAAATATCCAAGGGTATCAGGTAATACGGAAGGATAGGCAGGAGGCTAAGTGAGGTGGGGTAGCACTCTTAATTAAGAATGAGATTGGGGTGATAGTGAGAAGCGATATAAGATCTAGGGAGCAGAATGTTGAGTCCATCTGGGTAGAGATTAGGGATAGTAAAGGGAAAAAATCACTGGTGAGAGTTGTCTATAGGCCACCGAATAATAACATTACAGTGGCACAGGCAATTAACCAAGAAATAATTAATGCATGTAAGAATGGAACAGCAGTTGTCAAGGGAGACTTTAACGTCTACATCGGGTGAATCAAGTTGGGTCAAGGCAGTGTTAAGGAGGACTTCATAGAATGTATCCATGACAGCTTTCTTCAACAGCATGTTAGTGAACATACAAGGAAAAATACTATCTTGGATCTTGTCCTGTGCAATGAGACAGGTAAAATTAACGATCTTGTAGTTGGGGATCCTCTTGGAAAGAATGATCATAGTATGATTGAATTTCTATACAAATGGAAGGTGCAGTAGTTCAATCTAAAACCAGTGTATTATGCCTAAACAAGAGAGACCTCAATGGGATGAGGGAGGAGTTGGCTAGCGTTGACTGGAAACACGCTATATGGTGGGACAGTTGAGGATCAGTGGAAGACTTTCAAAGATTTTTCAGTGCTCAACAAAAGTATATTTCAGTTAAAAGCAAGGACAGTAAGGGTGGGGAGACCCAGCCTTGAATAACTAAGGAAATAAAAGAAGGTATCAAACTAAAAGCTCATGCATACAAAGTCGCCAAAAGTAGTGGGAAACTGAAGATCGGGAAAACTTTAAAAAGCAATAAAGAACCACTAAGCAAGCAATAAGGAAAGAGAAGATAGATTATGAAAGTAAACTATCACAAAATGTGAAGACAAAGTTTTTATAATTAAAGTGGAAAAGGGTATCTAAGGAACATAGGTCCCTTGGAAAGTGAGAAGGGGGAATTACTATTGAAATGGCCAAGGCCTTGAACAACTATTTTGTCAGTGGAGGATGCGTCCAAGGTGCCAAAGAGAGATGTTATGGATGCGATTGGGGGGAGGGGGGTGAGGACCTTGACACAATCACTGTCACTGAAGAGGTAGTGATGAGCAAACTAGTGGGTCTAAATGTAGACAAGTCCCCTGGTCCTGATGGGATGATCCCAGGGTACTGAAAGAAATAGCAGAAGTTCCAGTAGAGGTGTTTGTAATGATTTACAGAATTCTCTGGGCAGGTCCTGGTGGTTTGGAAGACATTGAATATCATGCTACTGTTTAAAAAAGGATGTAGGCAAAAGGCAGGTAACTATAGGCCAGTTAGCTTAACGTCTGTAGTTGGGAAAATGCTTGAAGCTGTCATTAAGGAAGAAATAGCAAGACATCTGGATAGAAGTGGTTCCATCAGGCAGACGCAGCATGGATTCAGGAAGGGCAAGTCCTGTTTGACAAACTCTCTGGAGTTCTTTGAGGATATAATGAGCGCAGGGGATAGAGGAACAGGTGGATCTTGTATACTTGGATTTCCAGAAGGTGTTGGATAAGGTGGTGCATAAAAGACTTATCCATAAGATAAGGATACATGGTTTGGGGGTAAGGTAATAGCATGGATAGAGGATTGGTTAACCAATAGAAGGTAGAGAGTTGGGATAAATGGATGCTTTTCTGGTTGGCAATCAGTGGTGAGCAGTGTGCTGCAGAGGTCGGTGCTGGGCCCAAAACTTCAGGATATACGTTTGGAAGTGGGGACCGAGTATAGCGTATTGAAGTTTGCTGATGACACTAAATTGAGAGGAAAAGCAAATGGCGCAGCGGATGCGGAGAGTCTGCAGAGAGATATAGATAGGTTGAGTGGGCAAGGGTCTGGCAGATGGAGTACAGTGTTGGTAAATACGAGGTCATCCACTTTGTAAGGAAAACTAGAAGATAGATTATTAAATGGTGAAAGGTTGCAGCATGCTGTTGTGCAGAGGAACTTGGGAGTACTTGTGCATGAATCTCAAAAGGTTTGTGGGTGCAACAGGTTATCAACAGCCTTTGCTAGAGGGATTGAATTTAAGAGCGGGGAGGTTATGCTGCAACTGTACAGGGGCACCTGGAGTACTGTATGCAGTTCTGGTCTCCTGACTTGAGGAAGGATATACTGGCTTTGGAGGCGGTGCAGAGGAAGTCCACCAGGTTGATTCTGGAGATGAGGGGGTTAGCCTATGAGGAGAGATTGAGTCACCTGGGACTATACTCACTGGAATTCAGAAGAATGAGAGGGGATCTTATAGAAACATAAAACTATGAAAGGGATAGATAAGACAGGCAGGAAGGTTGTTTCCACTGGTAGGTGAGACTAGAACTAGGGGACATAGCCTCAAGATTTGAGGGAATAAATTTAGGACACAGATGAGGAGAAACTGGTTTTCCCAGAGAGTAGTGAATCCGGAATTCTCTGCCCAGGGAAGCTGTTGTGGTGAGCTTGCTGTTCCCCAAATACCTGCCACAAATCCCTCCTATTCCTTTATTGTCCCAAAATGTATCAATCTTGGTATTGAACTAAGCCACCTTAGCTCTGGGGCAGAATTCCAAAGGTTCACGAGCCTCTGGTTGAAGCAACTTCTCGGCTGAGACCTGAATGGCTAATCCCTTATTTTGGGACTGACCCCTCGTTCTAGACACTCCATCCAGGGGAGACATCCCTACATCTCACCTATCGACTCCTATAAAATTTTGGACGCTTCAATGAGATTGTATTTCATTCTTCTAAACTCCGAAGAATATTGCCTAGTCTAACCTCACTGGACAATCCCTTATCCCAGGAATCAACCTGGTGAACCTTTGCATTCTCACCATCGCTCCCCGTGTCCAGCTATAATGTGGAAGCTTTACTTGGGTTCACAAATGATGTTGGGCTTATGAGGACTTCCCAGCCTGGGGTGATGAATATAATGATTTTAACCTGATGAAATTTTATTGAGTGAACTGAGATGCATCTCTGATCGTATGGACAAAGTTGGATGGGTGAGATAATCTCTGCTGTATTCTAGCTTTGTGCTGGGCAGTGGTTTGCTTCTTATTGTTAAATATGTAGTACAGGTAGCAACTGTTCTAACCTGTTGTACATAATCTAACGTATTGCCCAAGTGATTCTATCATATTGAAGTCAAAGGATACCAGTGAACACTCCTGCCTTTTCATGTTTTGCCCCACTACAAGAGAACTGATGTTAAGAGAGATCTTCAGTGTGGCACAGTCAGACCAAAGTCCTTTCACTGGTTCCACACTCTCACCTTGGTCCCATCAGTGCCTCTGTATCGCATTGACTGCACCTCAAGGCACATCATTGACTGTGAAATGTTTGCAATGTCCTGTGGTCACAAAAGGCTTCCCCTCTGTACCCACTGATTATTTGTCTTGCTGTGTCTCTATCTTGATCCCTCCTCTGTCTGTCCCCCTCACCTCCATTGCATGCCCCCCCTCTCTCACCTCCTGAATCAGCAAGTTGATGGGTAATGGAGTCCCAGCTCCAAGCATTTGCTCTGCCATATATTGTTTGGAGCCCTGTGTATGTGGAGCATCTTTCCTCTTGTTTTCCCACTTCCCATTGTGCGTCTCTCCTTGACGCCAGGGCTGGCTGCTTAAGCTCTGAAGAAGTCTTGCCTTGTGGCGCCATGCCTGCAGGCATCTGCTGTTCAGAGCTGCCTGTAAATTGCCTATTTCTCAGTTGATGGGAGTGAGGCATCCGACCTTTTGTTATGGTGTAACTCGCTTGCTGAAGGTGCTCAGTGAGTTGGGTTGTGTTGAAATCCCAAGGGTCTTTGGCGACAGAGGCCCAGACTTGCTGACGTTTCCCTTTTCTTCTGCAGGTATTGCAGGAAGCACAGCGACACTGCTGCACGATGCCGTGATGACGCCTGCAGAAGGTAAAGGCTCCTGAGTGAAGCTGGGATTGGGATCGCTTCACATTCCACTTCCCAATGCATCCCACATTGGCACCAACTCCTGAGGTTTTGCCGACTATAGTGAATTGACTGTTCAGTGTGAGCGCAGTGTCCTGTCTCCCACACCCAGCCCTCAAGTTGGTCGTGCAGCTAAATGCAAGGTCTGCTTGCTACATTGTACTGTGCATCCCAGGAGTTTTACTGTCTGGGTTCCGCAAGCTCATCTCAGCCTGGGAGGTGTTGCCTTCGGGTAATTTGGTTTTGCAGGGTTTGTAAAATCCCTCTCCTGCCATACTACTTGCTCCTGAAGTGATGTCGGCTGGGGAACGTGCACCCATTGACAATAGGCCATCTCTTGGGAGCAACCATGTCCATTTGTGCAGCTCGTATAGTGTAGAAAGAAGTTTCATGGGAACATTATCAAACAAGGAGCAGCCTTCTGGCAGGTCTCCAGAACTTGGTTAGGATCATTCCCACATGCTCTCACACCAGAGACCATGGAGGTCAAGTTGCACCTGAGCACCTCTGGTGTGGGAGGAGGCAGCCAGCACCTATTGGGCAAAGGTGGGAATTGTGCAAAGCAAATAAACCTGCAGATGCTGGAATATGAAATAAAAACAGGAAAGGCTGGAAGAACTCAGCCAGTCAAGCAGCACATGTGACGAGAGAAACCAATTAATGTTTTGGGTCAGGGACCCTTCCTCTGAACTGGGGGAAGAGTGGACGGGTTAGAGTTTGAAAAGCAGAGCTTGGAGGTAGAGTGAAAGAGACTGACAGAGATCCCCTCTCAGGGATGAGGAGAACCACAAAGCAGGCATAAAACAATCTGCTGGAGGGACAGAGGGTCAAGCAGCCGTGGGGCGGGGGGGGGTGGGATGGTGGGGGGGAGGTATTATCGACATTTTGGGTCAAAATCCTGCCTCAGGATTCTGAAATGTTGACGATTCCTTTCCCCACTACAGATGCTGTTGGACCCTTGTGTTTCTCCAGCAGATTGTTGCTCCAGTTACCAGCATCGGCAGTCTCTTTAAGTAGGGCATACTTGGGAGGGAAGTGGCAGTGAATTCAACAGTAGTGGAAAGTGAATAAAACTGCAGATGCTGGAATCTGAATCAAAGGTCCTCTTTCCCACCTCTCCAAACCTGTCAACAGTGACGTGAAGCTTTAACTGATTTCTTTCCACGGATGCTGCTTGACTGGCTGAGTTCTTCCAGTGTTGCATTTCTGTTTGACAGTTGCCGCCATTGAATGGAGGCTGTGTTAACCCCCTGTTCTCCCACTTTCCCTGCTTCCGCAGCCATCAAGCAACGGATGCAGATGTTCAAGTCTCCCTACAAGGGCGTGTGGGACTGCATACGGATCGTCCGCCGGGTGGAAGGGAGCAGTGCCTTTTACCGTAGCTACACCACGCAGCTGACCATGAACGTGCCCTTCCAGGCTATCCACTTCATAACCTATGAGATCATGCAGGAGTGGCTGAACCCCATGAGGCAGTACAACCCCTCGACTCATGTGGTGTCGGGGGCCATGGCGGGAGCAGTGGCTGCCGCCGCCACCACGCCCCTGGACGTGTGCAAGACGCTGTTGAACACACAGGAGAACCTGGCGGTGAGCACTCGGAAGCCCAGCAATGGGCACCTTTCAGGCATGGCCAACGCCTTCCGGACCGTCTACCAGATCGGCGGCCTCCCTGCCTACTTCAAAGGTGTGCAAGCCCGTGTCATTTACCAGATGCCCTCCACTGCGATCTCGTGGTCGGTCTACGAATTCTTCAAGAGCTTCATTTCAAAGAAGCAGCAACAGGCCTTGTCGCCCTCTTTGTGAGGGCACCCCTTTTAGCAGAAATGTGGTACAGCTTTGAAAGAGTGGCTCCTAAAGACTTGGAAGAGGTGAACTAGGATGCTGTAATACTCAGTGTGTGAGTCCACCAATGTTTTAGGTCTTACCCTGGCACCTTTCACAGGACCTCTCATTTCCCCAGCCAACCTCAAAATTTAAGAGGGCAATTTTAAAATGCAAGCTGAGTTATGGATAATATACAGGCATGGAAGAGCACTGATTTCAAATCCCAACAGACCTTTGAACCCAACCAGTGACTGAATTCTGGGGCACTGCAAACTTGTTGGCAACTCCTGAGCACCTAGGCAGTGCATTGCAGTACTCGATGGATCGGGATATCAGTTTTAATAAAACCTGTCTCTAACCAGGGAAGTTAGAATTAGGGCTTTATTTGCAACACCTAAGAAAGTTGATATTTGCAGAGGAGTTGTTGCATGAGGGCAGGGTGTGGGAGGGATTATATGTAACGAGATTGGTAGACTACTTTGTGCTTGACCTGCTATACATACACGCAGGAATGGGCAGTGTGTTCTTGCGTAGGGACTTGTAAGAAAGGCCTTTCAATCTACGGTGACACTTAATTAACACTTGATCTCTGACCCCTGTGAGTTGGTTGTTAGTTTGAGAGCATGACTGAGTCTGGAAGGAGGAGAAGTGAGGGGTTTGAGGATGAAGTGGTGGTAGAAGTGGAGCAGGGGGATGAAAAGTGTGAGAAGTGGTGGAAACATGAAAGAGGAGGGGAGAGTGAAGGAGGAATGGAATAGAGGTGAGTAGGGGAGCATGTGAGGGAGAAGAGAGGTGGAGGAGTGAGGACAAAGTGTTGCATTGGGTAGAGAGGGGTATGATGTGAGGTAATGGGGAGGAGTGGAAGAGGAATTTTTGGAGTGGTGAGAATTAAAAGGCAGAAAATGGTAGAGAAGAGGTACTGGTAGGGGCACGAGTTGAACATTGAGTAGAGGGGGCAGCAAGGACCCTTAATTCACGGTGTGCAGAGGATTTGACCCATCTTCAATAGTGGCCAATGTGGGGTGTGAGTGCCTTGTAGAAAGCATATGGTCTACACCCATATAGGTTGGGTCTACACCTCTGTCTGTTCCATGCTGGGCAGTGGATGGGTGACTGCAATGGGTGCCACTGGGCTTGTTGGAGAGGTTCCCTCACTCCATGTCCACCCAGAGGGAAGACGTTGAAGCAAAATGTATGCTTTAAGTCTTTTGTTTTGTCAGGCCCAGGGTGAGGTATTTGGCAGGTTGGGTTTTTGCTGCCAATTACTGAGGAGAAAGAGTGAATTCTCTGCCTGCTTCACAAATTCTTGCTATTGATGCAAGGTATGGCATAGGAGGGTTGGTGGGAGCTTTGAACGTTTCAAAGTTTTTATTGACTCTGACAATATGAAGATACCAGATAGTGAAATGCACACAATTTGAAAAGGTTTCAGTGTTTTTGCAAGTTCCCCCATTCACAGGCAGAGCAGGTGGAAGCTAAAGGAAAATTTCTGCTATTCTGTATGGTGTTGAATGTCCATTGTGCCTGTGAGTTGCTGCTCCTCACTTTCTTGACCTCTTGTTCTCTTTCTTTCTCTTCAATTTATCTGTTCTTTGGCCACTGAGATTGAGACCCCCTCATCCCAATCTGATCAGACAATAAAAGCCACTGACATTCTTATTTTCAGATATAAAACTCTTCTCTTTCCATTGACTCTCTCAAGTCATTTTTCAAAGGTTCCCAAGGTTTTCCAGTCTATTTTCTATTGACAGCTGAGGCCACAGTTTTATGATCCCATCCATTGTTGCCCTCTTTTATCCATCCCAACCAAGCCTTGGTGGGCTGAGAGTTGGGACTTATGAGAAAATTGGACCCAAGTCCTATTGCAACAGCCTGGATCACCCTCCTCCCCAATTGGCATGGTGGTTGAGGGAGAGCTTCTGGCACAGTGTCCTACAGTGGATGTTGGGGTTGGCAGTTCTGGGTCCTGTTGGAAGCCCAGCTTCCCTTGCAGCGGTGAGCAATTTATTCTGACAATGGTATTGGGATGGTACCTGCTGAACTTTAATTAAATTTTTGGGCTTGGATTGAGGGGGTAAAGATTGGATGCAAAAGCACTGGCTACCTCAAACACTTCCAGCACTGTTGTTCTCCTCCGGGTTTATGCATTGGGTAATCAGACTTCTGCTCACAATAGCTGTAAATTTTGGTGTTTTTAAAATTGTTTCCCAGTATTTGTGAAAAGATAACTTATTGTCTCATTTGGAGAATGACTTTTATTGAAGCATGAGGATTGATATTCATCTGAAATTCCCAAGATTCTTTGAAACCAAATACCATGTATTTTTAAAATGCTAAATTAAAAAAAAAATCTTTAATCTGGGTTTGTTGCAATGTGGGTGAAAAATTGGCATGTAATAGAATTGCTGGTGACATTGAGTTGGTGGGTTTCAAATGTGTTGGGGGTTGAGGAAATTGACAAGAACTGATTTATCTCCTGAAACTCCTGCTACAGATAACCAGAGTAGTTGCTGACTTTGGTACAGAGTGTGTGTCTTGATGAGCTGAACTGAGATAAAAACATGTTCTAATGAAGCCTCTAACACATTAAAAGAACACTAAAAGAACATCCCCTGGGGTTCATTGAGTTTCCAACCAATCAAAAACTAGGTTTTTTATGGTGGTTTGCTGCAGGACTGGAAGTGCAAACGTGAGTGGCAGTGATAAAGCCACAGTGAACGTTACAAGGGACTGCTGCAGTTTGAGGCAGTCTCCAGAAGGTGGTGCTTTAGGATTTGTGATCAGCAGTGTTTCCTGTAGGCAGTCATCTCAAATTTTTGACATGGGCAGATATTTATTCAGTGAGCATACAGCCAATGAAACATTGGAACATTTAACTGGGACTGTCTCCCTTACCTTGGCTGTAAAAGATCCCATGAAAAAACAGCACAGTTCTCCCCAGTGATTTGGCCAAAGCTTTTTCCCCAACCTATATCAGAATAAATTAAATGGCTCTAGGATCTTTTAAACCCCCATATAACCAGTGAAGTTGTAATATAGAGAGGTGGTGATACATGCTAATGCCCTGTGGGGTTCCTGTTCTCCACTTCGCTCACTGCAAGAGTTTGCTGATATCTTGGTCAATATTGATCCCACAGTCATATCACTGAAACTTTATCTGGTCATTGCTGTTTTGGGGAGCCAGCTTCACCCACATTTCCTTCAGCCTTGCCTCAATTACAATTTCAATAAAGCTGTGACTAAAGCATTTTGATATGTGCTGCATTGGTGAAATATGGCGCTCTCTGGGGTGGGGGCGGGGGTGGGGGGAGGTTCAGTGGGGGGCAATTGTAACCTGTGACCACCCTGCCATTGCCCAGGCAGACTCTGCCATACATCTCAGATAAAACATGAGATACCTGTGGAAAAGATAAAACTAACTCAATCTGGTGATGCAATGTAGTCAAGAAAGGTACAGATTGGTGGAATGGTCACCACTTCTTGACAAGTCTGCTCCTGTGAATAATACTGGCCATACTTCAAAAAGCAATCAATATATGTCAACGTAATAAGCTGTTGTATCAATTCATGTTTTAGTACCTGTGCAAAACTTGGTGTGGATCAGCTGATAGATACCATCTGGTGATAGGATCTCAGTAAATGTTTTTGCTAATTGTGCTGAGGGAAAGGTTAGCCTTGCCTTGAACTCTGTGTGAGGTAGTTTGACAGCCATCCCACCCATTGACTGTAAGTTCTGCTCAGAGCTGATGCATTGCATAGTAGCCATTGCATTTAAAAACAAGGGCTTGTAGTTATGCACCACCTGATGAACCTTTTGAAGACTTGCTTCACATCAAGTGAAGTAATTTTGAAGTCTGTGGTAGGAAATCCTACAGCCAATTTGTCCAAGCCAAGCTCCCTCAGTCAGCAACTTGATAATGGCAGATGAACTGTTTAAACTGATAGTTGAGTAAATCAAGAATACCATAATCTTTAACATTTGCAATTGGCTAGAAATTGTTTTACCCAGAACGATACAAGTGGCACTCTTCCAGCTACGGGGGGGGGGTGGGGGGGTTGGTACTGAATGAAAGGATGCTGCAGGGATGGGGATCAGAGGGACAGGGAATGGCTGATGAAGCAGTGTCCAGAGGAAGTATTCTTTGTGCATTGTGATCACAGATTCCCCAGGGCCACAGACGGGTGTTCCTGGCAGAAGGTTTGCAGGGAGGTCTCTGTGGACGTGAGTGCAGTCTATGTATGCTTGTGCTCGGAGGAAGTCTGCAATGCAGGTAACTACCCACATCTGCATACCTACTCTGCCTGCTCCTGTGGGCTGAAGAAAAATTAGATGAAATCTTTTGGGAGTTGACTGACCTCCAAGCAATTTGGCAGAACTCTACACTTGCAGCTTGGGAGCAGAGAATGACCGTGACCCTGACCTCCTTGTCAAGGTCATAGGTCTGTATGAGGAAGACGATGTAGTATGAGTGCTGACCCATTAAATCTCTTTTCAGCTAAAACGGGTTAGTAAACAAGTCAATTTTCAGCCAAGTGAGGTTAAATTTTGCCTGGTGTGCCATCGTTGATGTTCAGAGAATCTGTTTCAGATTGACAGGTGGTGGGTCTCCCAAGGACCAGTATTTGGGGCCCCAACTTTTCCCCATCTATATCAATAATTTGGCTGAGGGGAGCCAAAGGTAACATTTCCAAGGGTGCCAGTGACACAGCTAAGTGGGAATGCGAGCAGTGAAGAAGGCACTAAGAGCCTAGATGTGTGAGTGGGCAGCAATGTAACAGATGTGGAAAATGTGGGGTCATCCACCTGGGTAGTAAAAAAACAAATGTCGAATACTTTAAACAAAGATTGGAAAGTGTTGGTGTTCAAAGGGACCTGGGTGTCCTTGTACATCACAAAATTAACATGCAGGTGTGGAAGACAAATGGTACTTTTTGACTAATTGTCTTTCCGAAACATTAACTGTTTCTCCTCCCACAGATGCAGACTGACCTGGTGAGTGTTTCCAACATTTTCTGTTCTTATTTTAGGCAATTGGTCTGTTGGACTTTAAGAGGATTTAAGTAAGAGTAATTATTACAATTATGTAGGGTCTTGATCACATCAGGAGCATCATGCACTCTGTGAAGAGAAAAGTGTGCAATAAAGATTCACCCATAAGTTCTTGGGATGGGAGGTCTCTCGTATGAGGACAAAATGAGTAAGCTGGGGCTCTGTTCTCAAGAGTGTAGTATAGTTTTTAAGGGCTTGACAGGGTGAATGCAAGCATGATGCAGAACTGAGTTCAGAAATTTGTCTGAGAGTGAGTCATTGGGTTACATTCAAAACAGTGACAGATTTCTAAATATTAAAGAATCGAGTGGAACGGGGGTGGAAAATGGTGCTCGAAGTAGAAAATAATCTAGTAGAACAGATTCAAGGATCTGAACCCTACTCTTCCTAATTTTCTTATGCCAAAAGAAAGGCTTCTAGGTACGTGAACATCTCACTAGAAAATTAGGAACAGGAATTCCCTGATGTGGAAAATTGCTCTTCTCCACTTGAGCCCACTTTCAATTTCATAGCACCATCTTGTGTGGTTGTGTGAGCAAATTTCCAGCCCTCCAACAGTGCTGCGCACTCTGTGCTACTGTTTTTATGCTTGGGTTTTGGGACTTGAACTCAACCATCTGACTCGGAGACCAAGTCTGTTGCCCTGTGAGCCACCTAGCTGGAATGAAGTCTGCTGTTTCCTCTGTCATTCAAGGACAACTCATGATGTCAACTGAGATTGAGGAAGATCTCATTCATTCCTGATCCACTGACTCTCTAAGGCTCTATGCTGCCACTAATTGAATCAAAATGTAATTGATATACAAAAGAGAAAAATAGAAGGAAATGGGTTCAGGTGATGGGGAAGAGGGTCAGATGGAATATAAACATTGATGTTGACCCCTTGTGCTGAAGGGCATGTTTCTGCACTGCAAGCATCTCATTCTCTGCAACCATGCAGTAACTGCTCATTTAGAGACTGCAGGGTTGCCAGAGCGTGGGAGGAAATTGTTGGCATTTTAAGTTTCTCTGCAATTAAAGAAATTGTTAGTACACACTCTGCATTTACTACCATCTTTCTGATTAATTCCCCACATGTTGACTTCCCAGTTGGAATTGTCAGCCTTGCTGCTGCAGCTGATGGCCTGGTGGGAATGCAATGTGGAAGCAGTGTGAAATATCCACTTCCTTGGGCAGTCCCTCTGGATTGAGGATGACTTCCATTCTGGTGTTCTGCTTTCTGAGGCCACGTGGGGACTGCAGACTCTTCCACAGGTGGAGCAGGAGTTACTTAATGGGAAGGGCGAGTGGGTAGTTTGCAAGATGATTCTGCTTTCTCTGGGCTTTGTGTGATCCCAGTGCACAAACGTTTCACAATACCATCCCAGGTGCCACTTTCCACTTTGTGGTTGTTGGCTGGAGATTTTTGAGTATCAGTGGAGATGTTTTATCTCTTTGGATAAATTGTTGAATCTCGTTAGGTGACCCCTTCCTGTGACAGAGTTTGGGAAAGACTGCTTGGAAGTGTGGCCGGCTACTCTGCTTAAAGCACGGATGTAGATAGGAATGCACATGTATCCACACAGGTGCATCCATGTGTATGGCGTACAACTTAGAGCAGAGCTTCAGATCCACTACCTTTGTCTTTCTAGGAGGTGGGGTTTGCGGATTTGGGAGGTGCCGCTGAAGATGTCTTAGTGAGACACGTTGAGTCTTGTGCTGATGTCAGGATTCCCTAGTGGGAAATGTAGCAGGTCCGTGAATTGATTTTAAAAATAGGATGAGGCTATTTGGTCCCTTGGGCCAGACTTGTAATCAGTTAGGTTGTGTCTGATCCAGACTTGCCAACTAGCAACAACAGAGGCCAAACTAGTGCCACAGAGGAGACTTTAGTGATGTCTCCCTGCAAGTGGACATTACCAGTGTTGAGCTGTTCCATGTCACTTGCCTCTAATTCTCTCTAGAAATATTATTCACAGTTAAATGTCTTATAATGCAACTTTCCCTTGTTTGTCGGTTCTGTTCTGGCTGCAGTCCCAGCCTTTGCTCAATCAGCAACCTTCTGAACCTACAAGGTGAACAAGAACAAGCCCCATACTCCATTCAGTTCCCAAATCCTTAATATCCCAGTCCCTGTGTCCTTAATGTCACACCCAGCCTAATCCTATCCCCTCTTCACTCCCCTTATCCTTAATATCCCATCATCTAATAATAATCTCTTTTCACTTTCCTTTTCCTTAATATTGTTCCTTGTTTAATCCCAGTCTGTCCTCAGTCCCCATATCTCTACTGCATGCAATTTAATCCCCCTTTCCTTTTCCTCACTAGTTTGTGGTTTATGACTTGTGCTTTGTGGTCAGTGGCTGAGAATTTCATGTGTTCGAACTTGCTGTCTAAATCAAAACTTTCTTGAACTTGAGCAGGTCCATACAAAAATGGCAGGTGCTCTGCCTGCCTCTGTCTAATGTTGAAGACCTAGCTGTGATCTATCAGTTCTGGTTCCCACGAGGGATCTACCAAAACCAGTCTGGTGCCAAGCATATTGGTGCTATCAATTTTTTTCCTCCTTGTGCTTAATTTTATCTGGAATAAATTAATTTTTAAAACTCAGCTTTGGATAAAGGAAGTTGCAAACTGAGCATTTAATTCCCCTGAGAAGGTGTTGCTAAGTTACCACGTTGAACTGCTGCAGTATATGTGGGGAAAGGGTGGCCACTTGCCACTAGTTCAAAATATCCAGAACGTGGCTACCCTAGCTGTTACTGGAGTTCCAGGATTTTTACCCAGCGACAGTGAAGAATGAGTGACGTTTTTCCAAGCCGCAGTGGTGTACAACATGGAGCTCCAGCTGCCTTCACCCGTCCAGAGGTAGAGGTGGTAGGATTGGAAGGTGCTGTACCCATGCCAGTGGCGGAGGGAGAGGATACTTTGAGCTCATGTCAAATATGAGGAAAGGTTTGTTGTCCAGCATTGACGCAGCTCTCTTTGTGCACCAGAAACTCTTGGTGTTTGACAGTAAGAACTTATTGTGTTTTGGTTTAAACTGGAAGAGGCTGCAGCTTCTTGTGCGTGCAGGCACTGCAGAATTTCACCACAGACATTCTCACTGTGGGGCGAGTGCTTGTATCTCACAGCCAATATCTGCAGATGCAGTGGGTTTCAGTGGATGAGGGAGAGGGATGGATTTGGAGTGTCATACAGCATAGAAACAGTCCTTTTGGCCCACCAGGTTCATAATGGCCATTAAGTACCTATCTATAGGTACTAATGGGGAGAGGTAGTAAGGTCCCAGGTGCTGCTTTAAGAATGAGAGGTAGTAATGGGGAACAAAGAAATGGCAGATGAACTCTTTTTGCGTCAGTTTTCACTGTGGAAGACACCAGCAATGTGCCAGAAATTCAAGAGTCGGAGCAGAAGTAAGTGCAGTCACTATTACTAAGGAGAAGGTGCTTGGGGAGCTGAGGTCTAAAGGTGGATAAGTCACCTGGACTGGATGGACTACACCCCAGGGTTCTGAAAGAGGTAGCTGAAGAGATTATGGAGGCATTAGTAGTGCTCTTTCAAGGAATCACTGAGTTTAGGAATGGTTCTGGAGGACTGGAAAATGTCACTCCACTCTTAAGGGAGCAAGGCAGAAGACAGGAAATTATAGGCCAGTTAGCCTGACTTCAGTGGTTGGTAAGATTTTAGAGTCCATTATGAAAGATGAGGTTTCGGAGTTCTTGGAAGCTCATGATAAAATAGGCCAAAGTCAGCATGCTTTCCTTAAGGGGAAATCTTGTCTGACAAATCTGTTGGAATTCTTTGAGGAAGTAGCAGGCAGGATAGACAAAGGAGAGTCAGTGGATGTTTACTTGGATTTTCAGAAGGCCTTTGACAAGGTGTCACACAAGAGACTGCTAAACAAGATAGGAGCCCATGGTATTACAGGAAAGGTACCAGCATGGATAGAAGATTGGCTGACTGGCAGAAGGCAAAGAATGGGAATAAAGGGGGCCTTTTCTGGTTGGCTGCCTGTGACTAGTGGTGTTCCGCAGGGGTCGGTGTTGGGTCCGCTACTTTTCACGCCAGATGTTAATGATGGAATTGATGGCTTTATGGCCAAGTTTCTGGATGATACAAAGATAGGTGGAGGGGCAGATAGTGTGGAGGAAGCAGGGAGTCTGCAGAAGGACTTGGACAGGTTGGGAGAATGGGAAAAGAAGTGGCAGATGGAATACAGAGTAGAGAAGTGTATGGTCATGCACTTTGTAGAAGGAATAAAGGCAGAGACTGATTTCTGAATTCACTCATTTAGAGAATGGAGGTACAAAGGAACTTGGGAGTCCTAATGCAGGATTCCCTAAAGGTTAATTTGCAGGTTGAGTTGGTAGTAAGGAAGGCAAATGTAATGTTAGCATTCATTTCGAGAGGACTAGAATATAAAAGCAAGGATATAATGCTGAGGCTTTATGAGGTGTTGGTCAGACCACATTTGAAGTATTATGAGCAGTTTTGGGCCCCATATCTAAGGAAGGATGTGCTGGCATTGGAGAGGGTCCAGAGGAGATTTAAAAGGATGATCCTGGGAATGAAGAGGTTAACATATGAGCATTTGACAGCTCTGGGCCTGTACTTACTGGAGTTTAGGAGGATGGGAGGAGGGGGAGAGATCTCATTGAAACCTCCCAAATATTGAAAGGCCTGGATAGAGTGGATGTGAAGAGGATGTTTCCAGTAGTGGGAGAGTCTCGGACCAGAGGGCACAGCCTCAGAGTAAAAGGACGTCCCTTTAGAACAGAGATGAGGAATTCTTTAGCTGGAGGGTGGTGAATCTGTGGAATTCATTGCCACAGACTGTTGTGGAGGCCCAGTCATTGGGTATATTTAAAGCGGAGGTTGATAGGTTCTTGATTAATAAGGGTGTCAAAGGTTACGGGGAGAAGGCAGGGGAATGGATTTGAAAATAAGTTGCCCATGATAGAATGGCGGAGCAGACTCGATGGGCTGAATAGCCTAATTCTACTCCAATGTCCTGTAGTCTGATAACCCCATATTCCTCACTTAAACCTATGCCCTCCAGTTTTAGACACTTCTGCATGTGGAAAAGTTTCTTGCTATGTCATCTATGACTCTAATTTTGTATACCTCTGGTCACCTCACCCCTCAGCCTCCTCTGCTCCAAGGAAAACAAGCCCAGTCTATAAAATTTATCCTCATTACTGAAACACTCCCTTGACTCTACCTTCTCTAATGCAATCACATGCTTTCTATAGTGTGGTGACCAGAACTGCACGCCACACTCTCAACAGTGGCCTAACCAATGTTTTATAAAGTTGTACCATAACCTCCCTGGTCTTGTATTTGATACCCCACCTAATGAAGGCAAGTATCATATGCACCACCTTCACAGTCTTATCCACCTGTGTTGTCCCCTTATGGGATCCTTGGACTGGTACACCAAGATCCCTATGTTTTGGTATCTACTCTTTCCCTGGTTACCCTCTTGCCCTTGATGGACATAAAATACTTAGGACTTCCTTCAATGTTGTCCACCAGTAATATTACATGCCCTCTCTGTGCCCTCCTAATTTTCTTTTTAAGTATTCTCTACATATTCTATATTCCAAAAATGCCTTCCCTGTATTCTCTATCCTTGCTGTCTGTTTTTTTTTACACCTTATCCAGTCCTCTATCCCTTGACATCCATGGTTCCTTGGAATTGCTCTCTCTACCTTTCACACTTATGGGAATGGGTCTGCCCTGAACTCCACTTCCGAATAATTCCTACTTGTCTGATGAAGACGTAGCTGCTCCCAGATCTGTTCTTATGATGTTGAAGTCAGCCTTTCCCGAATTCAGTAATATAATCTCTAGACCACCCCCCCATCGCTTTCCATAACTACCGTGAAACTTGCAAGACTTACAGGCACTACCTTCAAGGTGCCCTCCTGCTAACACTTCAACCACTTGCTTGACTACATTCCCCAAGATTAGTCCTATACTGTCTTTTTTATTTCAAAAATAAACTTTATTTATAATATAAAAAATATATACCAAAGAATAAACTTGGTGCGAAACTTTTTACATTCATGGTCGATAGATTCAGTGGTGTTAACTTTGTAACAACCACAGCACCATTGCCACTCATGGCCCCCTGGGGTGATACACCTTTCAATGTTTGAGGGGCCTCCCCACCTGACTCAGCTCCTCCATGTCCTGTAGCAGAAGGAGTCTAGACTGATCCTTTCTCTTAAAGCTTTTGTGCTGGCTGCACCGAGCTTCAGTGCGTCCCTCAGCACGTACTCCTGCAGCCTGGAATGTGCCAGTCGGCAGCTTTCCCTTACGGACATCTCGCTGTGCTGGGAGACGACAAGTTTTGGGCTGACTAAAGAGTCTTTCACAGAGTTGATGATCTTCCAGCAGCACTTGATGCCTGTCTCTGTGTATGCCCCGGGAAAAGCTTGTAGATCAAAGTCCTCTGTTACACAGCTGCTGGAGATGAACTGAGACAAGGGCCCTTGCATTCTTCTCCACACCCTCTTAGCAGATCCACACTCTGCAAAGAGGTAGGTGACCATCTTCCCCACCACAGCTATTGTGAGGGCAGTGTGTGTTGGGGATAATATTTTGTCTGTACATAAAGGATCTGACAGTGAGGCCCCCTCAAACTGCAAACCAAGCGAGGTCTTGGTACTTGTTGGTGAGTTCTGGCGATGAAACATTCTGCCAGCTGATTTGGACGGTTTGCTCAGGGAACCACCCCACAATATTCATTGAGTCCCTGTCCCACAGTATCTCCAGGACGATACTGCCCCTTCTCGAAGGGTTACATGCCTCTAAAAGTTCTCCAGGACTCACTGTAAAAAAAAATAATTCCAACCCTTCCATGCTTTTCACATTGGTGATCCTAGTTAATACTGGGAAGTTGAAGTCCCTACTACTATAACCTTGTTGCTCTTGCATCCATCTGCAACCTGCTTCTCTATTACTGACTGTAGTAGATCCCCTGCAAAGTGATTGCCCCTTTTTTTTTATTTCTAAGCTTCACCCATATGCCTTTGTTTGAAGGGTCTTCTCAGATATCCTTCCTCATTACTTCAGGAATGGATTCCTTAATCATTATGGCAAAAATCCCCCTATCATGCCTGGTGATTCTGTACCCTGGAATGTTGAGTTGCCAGTCCTGCCCTCCTCTCAACCATTCTGTGATAGCAACAATGTCCTATCCAATGTGCTGATCCAAGCTCCAAGTTCATCTGCATTATTAGACTCATTGCATTAAAAACCGTATAATTTAGCCTTGCATTCTTTCCATGTGCCTTATTACACCCATGTCTGCTGTGCTTACTGGACTGCCTATGTTTTCCTCCAATATTTGACTGCACCTTGCCCCTGTCCTCCCTTCCACTGTGTCCCATTCCCTTGCTGAATTAGTTTAAACCTTTCCCAATAGCAATGGCAAATGTCCTTGAAAGGATATTGGATCTACCTGTTCTGGTTGAGGAGCAACCTGTCCTGCTTCATCACTTGATCTTGCCTTTATTTGAGATGGTCCCAGTAATTCAGAAATCTAAAAGCTTTCTCAGCCCTCCTCCTTCCTCTGCCCTATCCTATGCCCATTCCTGATCCTATGCCCATTAGTGTGGGCTGGCTTGGCCACAGAAGAGACCTGGTGCTTTCCTTGTCCTGTTGACCTGTGTTCACCAGACTGTGTCCCACCTGCAACTCCACAAAAACAAGATCACTATTTTTTTAAAAAAGCAATTCATTCTAAATGAGGCAAGTTCTGGACTTGCCCAGAACAGAAGGGAGTGAACTGATGCCTTCATGTTGCACCTTAATCTGATTCAGTTTGTTCGTCGGGAAAGATTTATCTTTCGTTATTCTTTCTAATTCCCCCTGCAAAAAAAGTACAGTAGCAAGTTGACTGAGATAAGATTTAAGAAAACAAAGGCTTACTGTTTCCTGGAATATCTGTGTCTGTTAAATGTTAAAAGAGATTTAAGATAGTTGATAGCAATGTGTAAACAAGGATCTCTGAGGGTCGCAGAGCTCCAGCAATAAATGTAAGGAAGACTTAAGATTTTTGGCTCTGCCATTTGTTCAGCCTATAGGGAGTGTATCTGCTTTTATTTTGAAGAGGCGTGGGTTTATCAGTAAGCTCTAAGCTTCCCGCATGCAATCAGGCTGAATTGGCCTCTCTCTTAATGCTCTCCTCTGTTTATGCAGCACAGGGATACTAGTAATCTAGTTTGTTTCAGCTTCATCAACTGTGAACTTCTGCTGTTACATGACAAACACTGGGGGAGATGAGTGTACACCTGTCTTGGCTTGAATTGCAATGGGGCTGCAACTTGTCTCATCCACAGGTTATTGTCTCAGAGCCAGTAGATTGAAGGTCACCTTACCGCTCCAGAGACTGGAGTGCAGCATTGCCAGCGTAGCCCTGCACTACTAGAGTCAAGAGTACAGCACGGAAACA
The DNA here is from genome assembly GCF_009764475.1 of Pristis pectinata. Lineage (NCBI taxonomy): Eukaryota > Metazoa > Chordata > Chondrichthyes > Rhinopristiformes > Pristidae > Pristis > Pristis pectinata. Next base: position 14,657,360 of record NC_067433.1, read on the forward strand.
GGTCCTTCGCCCCGACGGGTCCACGCCGGCCAATGTGTCATCCAAGCTAGTCACATTTGCCAGCATTTGGCCTATAACATTCTAATCCTTTCCAATTCGTGTACCTGTCCAACTGTCTTTTAAAAGTTGTGATTGGACCTGCCTCAACAACTTCCTCTGGCAGCTCATTCCACATAAATATCAAAAATTTGCCCCTCAAGTTCCTATTTAAATCTTTCTCCTCTCACCTTACACCTACTGTATGCCCTCAAGTTCTTGATTCCCCCAACTTGGGGGAAAAAGACTGAGTACCTTCACCCTATCTATGCCCCTCATGATTTTGTACACCTCTATAAGATCACCTCTGTCTCCTGCACTCCAAGGAATAAAGTCCTAGCCTGTCCAACCTCTCCCTATAATTCAATCCCTCAAGTCCTGGCAACATCCTTGTATATCTTTTCTGCATCCCTTCCAGTTTAATAACCTCTTTCCTATAGTAGGGTAACCAAAACTGAACCCAATACTCTACAAGTGCGGCCTCACCAGCACCCTGTACGACTGCACCATGACCTCCAACTTTTATACTCAATGCCCCGATTTAGGAAGGCCAGTGTGCCAAAAGGAGATGCTACAGACTATTGGAGATGTTGATAAAATGGATCAGTGTAGGGTTAGTGTAAATGGGTGGTTAATGATCGATGCGGACTCAATCAGCCAAATGGCCTGTTTCCATGCTGTATCTCTGACTCTGTGAAACAGAAGTCCTTCCTGCCTTTTACATGTGGAAGATTCTTCGGAAATATTTTGCTGAAAAGAAGTGGGGTTACTTTCCTGCAAAGTTACCTTGGGAAAGATTGACCTCTCCGACACCACTAGATTATTATTACATCACTGCTTATGGGACCTTTCTGTGTGCAAACGTGCTGCCACATTGCACCAGTGATAATATTTCAAAAAAGTAATTCATTCATTATAGAGGGTCAGACTGGGGATGAGGAAAGTGTTTCTGAAAAGCAACTTTGTTCTTCTGTGACGGACATGTTTCTCAAAATATCTTTTCAACCATTGATCCAGTTTGCAGACATCATCCACTGACTGGATTAACTCACAATATTCCTCCCTTTGTCACAGGGTCAGGTTTAGCAAATCAGCAAGTGTTTTTATTCAGTCATAGGGTGTGGTGATTGCTGGAAAGTTTACTGTTGAACTCCTATCAATATGGATTAAGTCCAATTGCCTCCTGGTGCTTGTTAATTACCACTACCCATTGCCAAGTTGTCCTAGGCAATGCTGACACACGCTTTGGCTGGTTTGGCTATTTATGACAGTAGTTAAGAATTTTTGGTGAGGTTTTGGAATCTTTCAGTGGGTGGATCAAGTAAGAACAGCAAATTTCCTTCCCTAAAAGATGTCACAAAACTGGTTCACTGATGGTCCACAGCTGGGGAGAGCTGCTGCTTCACGTCTCCAGAAACCTAGGTTTGATCCTGACCCTGGGTGCTGACTGTGTGGAGTTTGCACATTCTTATTGTGGCTGTGTGGGTTTGCTCTGGGTGCTCCAGTTTCCTCTCACATCTGGTTGGGAGGTTAATAGGTACTGGTAAATTGGTGTATGGTAGAATCTGGGGGAGTTGATGGAAATGTGGGAAGAATTTTGTGTGTATAAAATTTTTTTTAAGAAATGGGATTATTGTAAATGAGTGTTTGACTGGTGTGGGCTGAAGCGTCAGATTCCCCAGCTGTATGCTTCCATTAATCCTAATTGTAGCCACAGTGGAAACAGAGGTAGCATACTGTAGGTTACTAGTTTGAGCTCCTGGCTTATGTCAGCTGTGGTTCAGGTATTCCTGTGTCTGTCCCTGTGAGAAGATCATGAATTCAAGAGCTCAAAACTCTGGTGCAGCACTGGGGAAACATTGCACTGTCAGCAGGAGCTGTGAAACTCTTCCTGTGGCACTGTTTCAAAGTGTGGGAGTTATCTCTGGGCTCTGAGCAATATTTATCCCTCAATCAACTTATCTAAAATGTGTTGTTATCACATCTCTGGGAGTTTGCTGTGTGCACATTGGCTTTTGTGCTTCCTATGTTACAACAGGCACTATTCTGCATAAGTACCTCCTGGCTGTAAATCCCCCTGTCCAGATATTAAAGGTGCTGTAGAAATGCAAGGTTTTCTTCCTGTTCTGGTGACAAGACTAGGACACCACTGGACCCATTTTCAAAATAGTGCCACTGATTTATTTTAAATTGGTGGGGAACAAATAATTTGACTGGAATTTGCCTAGTTGCTGCCTCCTGCTGCTGCGAATGTTTTTGTAGAGAAGTGGGAGACCCCTAGAGAAAATTCCCTTTGTTCCCTGCTTTCTGAGATTTTGAAGAAGTCAGCCCCATTAAAACACTCAACTAACCTTGGGTGAGGAAGATGTGAAAGGCTCAAATTGGAGAATTAGGTTTCCATGATTCTCCAAGACAAAGTGTTGAAATTCTCCACTGCTCTTTTCTCCTGCCCCCCCCCCCACCCCCCAAATTCTCCTCTGCAGTAAACTGTCCTGCCCACATCTCCAGTAGCGTTTGATTAGAGGAGAAACAGACCCACGACACTGGAGACCAGAAACTTGTCTCTAAACACTGGGTTATCATAGAGTATTTACAGTTTGGAACCAAGGTAGAGTTTGTGTATGTGTACCAGGTGACTATTGGCCAAAACTTAGGGTACTGCTCCAGAAAATGCTGATGAGCAGTCCTTCATGTAGGTGACCTCCTGTGTTGTGAGGGAGGTATAGATGCCTTCCTAGAAAACTGTCCATATTACAATTTCCTGTAACGTGAAGCCACATCATCTTTGCATCTCAAGAAATGAGAGTTGAAAATTGTTTGTTTGTTTCTCATAAATTCAGTGAGAACGAGCTGCCAGTGGAAGTATGAGGCAGGTGCAATGACATTCAAAAGACATTTGGATAAGTACACGGATAAGAGGGGTTTGGAGGGATATAGGCCAAATGTGGGCAAATGGGACAACATGAATGAGTTGAGCTGAAGGGCCTGTTTCGATGCTGTATTACTCTATGACTCTATCTTGGACTTTTTGGCAGTGATTTGTCAATTCCATAGGGGTGAATGTCCATTACCCAAACTGCTGGAATGCAGGGGTTCCCTCTACTGGGTTGTCATCTTCTGAGGGTAATTGAATCCAATAGGTCTGGAGTGGGCTCGTTAGCTTCCTTTTCAGGCTACCTGGGAGATACAAACCCTGGTGGAGGTGAAGGGATACTACCTTTTGGCTTCTGTTCCCTAGAAACATGGGTTAAGACTGTGGACCTGATTGCAACTTCAAATTTGACAACAATTGACCTCCGTTCATGTGAGCTCCCCTTTTGTTCACTGATGCTGTGGATGGAATAATTTAATTTGTCTCTGTGGGAACCTCTGACCAGAGTTGCCATTCCCCCACTTAATCAGGGGTGTGGAGGAGCATTACTTTACACAACAGAGTGCATTGTGATCTAAGATAAACAGTTCAGGAGAGCCATCTGTTGATGCAAGCTGTGACTTTATAAGGGTAATCTGCCCAACATTTCACATTTGGAAAAGGAATATCATGAGATAGTGAGCTATCCAAAAGAAAGGAGAGATTGTATCACAGGCAGATACTGAGTTGAGCATGCAAGGAACTGTCCAATCTAACTTCACCTGTAGAGAGTATGATAAACTCCATTTAATTAAAGAAAGGTCTACATACACAAGAGATGCTTAAAGAGCAGATGGTGTTAGAAAACATAAACAAGTTGGTAAGTTTACAGATTCTCCACACGTATGTGTGTTATGAACACTGGGCTCAAGCCAAAGTGACTCGACAACAACAGCAGCTTGCCTTTAATGCAATTGTACATCCCAATGTCCTTCACTGAGTTGTATCAGACAAAGTCTGGCAGCCAGCCTTGTGAAGATTTTGGGATATCTTGGCCAAAGTGACAGGTTTTAAGGAAAGTTTTAAAGGATCGGAGGTGGACAGAGAAGTTGAAATGAAATCAGAGTTCAAGACCTTGGGAATCAAAGGCATAGTCCCTGATTGTGGAGTGATTAAAATCAGCAACGTGCAAGGGGCCAGTAGTGGGGAAGCCCAGAGATGAAGGAGCATTAAAGAGCTGGTGAATGTTAAACAAGTAAGGAGGGATGAGGCCAAGGAGGAATTTTGGCAAAAGAGAATGTTGGCTTTATCTGATGCGTTGAAGACATTCTCCCAATAGCCTGAGCCCACCTTTACAATATTAACCACCTTTCAGAGTGTCAGCCTTATTTATACTCTTTGTTCTGTTGTAAGGGCATCAGGTTGCTAAAAATGATGAAAGTAATCGATTGGGTCCATTTCCTCCAGTAACTTCAGACCCATTTTTAGATGACTCTGCAGTGTCTTTGCAAATATCCATTCATTTGAATAATAACAACTGTGTAAAAACAGAATAAAGATTAAAAACCAGACAGATCAGCATCAGATTTGGACACAATGAAGTGTCTCACAGCCCAATCAACCTTCCAAAGTCATCTTGTGAACAGCTGGAGACTGGATGGGAGAGACATCTCGCAGACTAGTCAAGCAAACAACCTGATGTAGTTGTACCCAAAGAATCATGTGCCAGATGCCTCCAGCACAGTCCTTGGCTACAGTGGTATAGGAGCAGGAGAGAATAGCCCAGGAAGTCCTCAAGGTTGATCCCAGACCCCACGGCATCAGGTTACCATGTGCCGGTCTCCCTCAGCATGTTGAATAACCCTTGGAAGATGCACTGAAGGGAGCAAGAGTGCATAAAGTACCCAGTACAGAGGGTGTGGAGAATTTTATCTCTATTAAGAATGGCCTGTTACCACCATTGCTGACCATGTCTTGAAGGGTGTAGCTGCTGCAATAGGGGAGCAGCAGGAAGTGAGGGAATCCTCATCTCCACCAATGCAGATGTGTCCGTCCATGACAGTATTAGTCGATGGGTGGCACAGCTGGTAGAGCTGCTACCTCACAGCTCCAGCAACTCAGGTTCAATCCTGACCTCTGCTGTCTGTAAGGAGTTTGCACATCCCTCCCTGTGACTGCTTGGGTTTCCTCCCATGTCCCAAAGGCAAGGGAGTTGGTAGGCTAATTGGTCACTGTAAGTTGCCCCTAGTGTGTAGGCAAGTGGTAGAATCTGGACAAGAGAGGAGTGGGGGGGGGGGGGTGGTGAAACCTGGGGAAAATAAAATAGGATTAGTGTAGGTTGGTGTTTGATGGTGAATGTAGACTTGATGGGGGAAGGATCTCCCTATCCTGTCGTGTTGTATCTCCTTATGAATGACAACTGCACAGTCGCCACAGAGAGTCCTGCCTCTGCACTGAGGCTACAATGGTGCTAACTGGAATGAGTCAGGACAAACCTGACAGATCAGAACCAGGCAACCATACGGTGACGTGGACCATAAGCAGCAGCATCACTACCGTCTGTAACTTCATGGCCTGGCATATCTCTCACCCTACTATTATATTCATGCCAGGAAATCAACACTGGTTCAATAAGGAGTGCATTTGGACAGCGGTCTTCAAACTCTTTTCTAGGTGATCCACTTTAACCATATGGTTCAGCCACACAACCCAATGATGATGAAACAAGTCCTGTCTGTGGACCAGTGTTGATTTAAAGGAGTACAGTAGGTGACCCACGTTAGCAACACCTGTGGCTCTCTCTCTCTCTGTGAAATGCTTGAAGGTAAGCCGGAAACAGGTGTAACTATAAATGTAGTCCAAATCTGGGGAACTACAACATAGGACTACGTGCTCACCGAACAGCATAAACATGTAATTAATAGAGCTAAGTGATCGCACAATGATCAAAATTCTGCTGTTTAGTGTACAAAATTAGGAGAGGAATAGATAGAGTAGACAGTGAGAAACTTGTCCCCATGGCAAAGGTGTCTAAGACCAGAGGGCATAGGTTTAGTCGTCGAGTTTATTGTCATATGCACAAGTACATGCGTGCACAGGTGCAATGAAAAACTTACTTGCAGCAGCATCACAGGCACATAGCATCAGATAATTAACATTCACAAGAAAAACATACACAATTTTTACAAGAACAAACACAAGTAAAATAAAAAAACAAGTCCATTTTAGTGCAAAGTGGTCATAACGTTGTTAAACTGTAGTGATTAGGGTTTTGCTGGTTGGTTCAAGAACTGAATGGTTGAAGGGACATAGCTGTTCTTGAACTTGCTGGTGTGGGACTTCAGGCTTCTGTACCTCCAGCCCGGAGGAGTAAGAGGTTTAGAGGGGGTGGGGGTGGGGGGAGACTTTTTTCAGCAGTGGGTGGTTGCAACCTGGAACACACTGCCTGAGAAGGTGGTGGAGGAGGTTACTCTTACTGCACTTAAGAAGTAGCCGGACGAGCCCTTGAATAGCCAAGGTAGAGTAAGCTATGGACTAAGTGCTGGTAAATGGGATTAGTATAGATAGGGTGGTTGCCATAGAAATGATGGGTTGGAGGGCCTGTTTCTGTGCTATAAGACTATGACTCCCGCCACATCCAGTCACAAATGGTGGTGAAGAGCTAATAGAAGGAGCCACAAAGAACATCCCAATCCTCGCCAGTTCTTATGGGCTTGACTGGTGGATACAAAGCTGATGTTTTGGGGTCTTAAGTCTCAGAATGAGGACGCCCCCACAGAATGGTGATGGGTCCAAGGAGTTCTGGACAGTGTATTCTAAATGGAGATGGATTGAATTTTAGATATTAAGACACTCAAGGGGTATGGGGTTAGTACTGAAAAGTGGAGCTGAGGTAAAAGGTAAGCCATGACTAGACTGAATGGTGGAGCAGATGCTAGGAGTCCAATGACCTACTCCTGTTTCTATTTCTCACAATGGAGAGGCCCAGCACGTGCATGCCAAAGACAGGGGAGAACCCCTCCTAACCCCCGCCCCACCCCCATCAATGGAAGTGATCTTCAGCTCAGTTACGTAGAACATCGAACAGTACAGTACAGGAACAGGCCCTTCGGCCCATGATGTTGTGCTGAACTAATTAAACACCAAACTGAACTGATCCCTTCTGTCTACACAATTTCTACTTCCCTCCATTTTCTGCACATTCATGTGCCTGTCTGAGAGCCTCTTAAACGCCCCTATCATATCTGCCTCCACCATCACCCCTGGCAGTGCAATCCAGGTACCCACCACTCTGTGTAAAATAAAAAAACTTGCTCTGCATATCTTTGAACTTGCCTCCTCTCACCTTAAATGCATGCCATCTGGTATTGGACATTTTGCCCCTGGGTAAAAGATACCATCTGTCTATCTATGCCTCTCATAATCCTATGAACCTCTATCAGGTCTTCCCTCAGCCTCCGGTGGTCCAGGTAAAACAACTCAAGTTTGTCCAATCTCTCCTCATAGCACATGCCCTCCAATCCAGGCAGCATCCTGTAAACCTCTTCTGCACCCTCTCCAAAGCCTCCACGTCCTTCCTATAATGGGCCGACCAGATTAATTCACTCCACAGGATGTCAGGAAATGGCTGTGAGCACCGAGTGCAACAAAGGCTGTGGGACCAGTCAACACCCCATTATTGTACTGAAGACACGCTCAACAACTACCCAGATCTCCAGCCAAGTTCTTCCAGTTCGATTACTACACTGGCATTTACCCAACAATGTGAAAGATTGCACAATTGTGTCCCATCCAAGAAAGAGCCTGTCAAATCCAATCCAGCTCATTACCAACCAGTCAGTTTACGCTCCATCAGCATAGTGATGACGATGTCATCGACAGTGCTATCAAGCAGCACTTACTCACTAATAACATGCTCAACAACACCCAGTATGGCTTTCATCAGGGCTATTCAGCTCCAGACCTTATCACAGCCTTGGTCCAAACATGGAACAAAGAGCTCAGTGGAGACACAAGAGACTGCAGATCCATGAATCTGAAGCAACACAAAGAACGCTGGAGGAACTCAACGGGTCAGGCAGCATCTATGGAAGGAAATGGACAGTTGACGTTTCAGATGGAGACCCTTCATCTGGACTGGAAAGAAAGCAGGGAGACAGCCGGTATAAAATGGTGGAGTGAATGGATGGAGCAGGAGCTGGCCGGTGATAGGTGGATCCAGGTGCAGATGGGGGAGGGGGGAGAGCGGGAATGATGTCAAAACCTGGGAGGTGATAGGTGGAAGGGCTGAAGAAGATGGAATCTGATAGGAGAGGATGCTGGAGCACGGCATAAAGGGAGGGAGGTGGGGAGGGGAACTGGTGAGAGGAGTGTGTGGGTGAGCAGATAGAGAGGGTTGGGGAGGGAAAAGACAGGGTGATGGGGGTCAGTTAGATCAGGAGCAGAGAGAAAAAGGAAAAATAGGGGAAAATAAACAGAGGGGGAGCAGTTTCATTCCCACCCTCCCCCCTCCCTCCTGCCCATCACCCCCCTCACGTGGATCCACCTATCACCTGCCAGCTCTTTCTCCACCCCTTCCCCCCCCCCATCTTTTTACACTGGCTATCCCCCCCCTTTCTTTCCAGTCCTGATGAAGGGTCTCGACCCGAAACGTTGACTGTCCATTTCCCTCCATGGATGCTGCCTGACCCGCTGAGTTCCTCCAGCCCTTTGTGTGTGGCTGCAGAAAGAGCTAGGTGAGAGTGTCTGTCCTTGACATATGACAGCATTTGGCCGAGTGTGGTGTCCAGATGCCCAGGCAAACCTAAAAGAAACAGGTTTCAAGGGGAAACCGCTCCAGTGGTTGGAGTCCTGCCTCACACAAAGGGAGATGGCTGTAGTTGTTGCAGGTCAATCATTCCAGCCCTAGGACATCACTGCAGGAGATCCTCAGGCCAGTGTCCTAGGGCCCAACCACCTTCAGCTGTTTCCGTCAGGCATTCAGGTGGGGATGTTCACTGACGATTGCACAACATTCACCTTCATCCACAGCCCTTCAGACAATAAACCATTGTGTGTGCCAGATCAGGGCAACAGTCGTAAACATAAAACAGTACAGCACAGGAACGGGCCCTTCAGCCCACGATGTCTGTGCCGACCATGATACCAATTTAAACTATTCGCATCTGCCTGCACGTGGTTGGAGGCCTTGCCTGTTCATGTCTGTCTAAATGCCTCTTAAACATTACTATCGTAACTGACTCCACCACCTCCCCTGGCAGCGTGTTCCAGGCACCTACCATTCTCTGTGTGAAAAAAAACTTGCCTTCTAAATCTCCTTTAAACTTTCTCCCTCTCACCTTAAAGCTCTGCCTTCTAGTATTTAACATTCAAGACTAACTATCTACCCCATCTATGCTTCTCCTAATTTCATAAACATCTGTCAGGTCTCTCTTCAGCCTCTGAAGCCCCAGCGAAAACAATCCATGTTTGTCCAACCTCCCCTTATAGCTACTACTCTCCAATCCAGGCAACATCCTGGTGAACCTCTTCTGCATCCTCTCCAAAGCTGCCACATCCTTCCTGTAATGTGTACTGCAAAGGTGGCCTCACTGAAGGTGCATTGTGACTTCTTGACCTTTATACTCAATGTCCTAACCGATGAAGGCATGAGCTGACAAATGACAGGTAACACTTATAACCTCTGAGTTCCAAGTAATGACCAATCTCCAACAAGGGAAAGGGATCTAATCTCCTAAACATTCAATGGAATTACTGTCACCAACTCCGGCACCGTCAACCTTTGGTGGAGGGTGGGCTCATGGGGAAGGTTACCATTGACCAGAAGTTCAACTGGACTAGTGACATAATATTGTGGCTTCAAGCAAAAGTCACAAACTGGGTATTCTGTGGTGAGTGACCCGTCCATAAAACTTTTCCATATCTACAAGGCACACGTCAGGAGTGTGATGGAAGAAAAGTGCCGCTCCAACATTACTTAAGAGTTTCAACACCATCCAGGACAAAGCAGTCTACTTATTTGGCACCCCATCCACCAGCCTCCATTATATACCATCTCCAAAATGCATCTACTCCAACAATACCTCCCAAACTCACAGTGTCTACCACCAAGAAGGACAAGGTCTTCAGGTGCATTGGAACACCACCACCACCTGCAGGTTCCCCTCCAAGTCACACACCACTGTGACCTAGAAATATATATACTGCCATTCCTTCTTCATTGCAGGGTCTAAATCCTGGAACTTAATACTAAATAGCACTGGAGGACGAGCTTCATCAGAAGGACTACAGCAGAAATGGCTCTCCACCATATTCCCAAGAAACTTAGGGAAGGGCCTTGTAATCAATACGGTAAATCAATAAGTGAAATCACTTCCCAATGTGATTTGAACTCATGTCATTGGATTGTGATGTAATATAAGCACCACAATACCAAACTCTGACATGAACGTTGATTTACTGAGTTCCTTCACAAGAGTTGGGACTACTCCTGGCTGAGAGAGATACTGTGTTCTGCATGGGCCAGGTGTGCTATCACATAAGGTGCTCATGTGATGTCCTGAACTGATCTTGATTGCCTTTAACACAAGAAAGGCCACCTGTTCCCTAGCCTGTCCTACCATTCAATATGATCAGGCCTCAACTCCTCTGTTGTGCCAGTTCCCCACAGCCTTTTAATCCTCCGACCTGTCATAGATTTATCTACCCGCACTTTAATGATCTAGCCTCCATAAACCTCTGGGGTAGAAAACTCCACCAATTCACAGCCCTCTGTGAGAAGAAGTATCTACACACATCAGTTTTAAATGACCATGTCCTTATCGTGAAACTCTATGCCCTCGTTTGAGACTTCCACTTGTGAAAACATCTCGAATTTGTGGGTGGCATGGTAGCGTAACGCTATTACAGCGCCAGCGACCTGGATTCAATTCTGGCCGCTGTCTGTAAGGATTTTGTACGTTCTCCCCGTGACTGCGTGGGTTTCCTCCGGGTGCTCTGGTTTCCTCCCATATTTCAAGGACATACTGGTTAGTAGGTTAACATGGGTGTAATTGGGTGCCGCGGACTCATTCAGCCAGAAAGGCCTGTTACTGTGCTGTATGAATAAAGTTTTTTTTAATCTATCCGGTCAAGCCCCCTTAGGATCTTACATGTTTCAATAAGATCAACCCCTCGTTCTTCTAAACTCCAAAGAATACAAACCCAAACTGTTTAGCCACTTATGATCGGACACCCTTCTCATCCCAGGAATTAGCCTGGTGAACCTCCTTTGGACAGTCTCCAGTGCTTCTATATCCGTTCTCAGGTACGGGGACCAAAACTGTGTGTAATACTCCAGGTGTGGCTTCACCAACACCCTGTAAAACTGTAACAAAACCTCTCTATTTCTAAATGCCAGCCCCTTTGAAATAAAGGGTGGAGACTGTTGCATTCTCTCTGTGAGAAGCTGCAAAGCACTGGCTTTAGATTTCTGGGATTGTTACCTGCTGCCTTGCTGGAACCTAGATGATCCACATGTCCTGCTTAACTACTTAACTTCCAGGACTGGTTCAACCTGTTGCACATTGTCTATTCAGAGGGATGGCCCAAAATACTCAGTCTTTCAGAATAAATTTGTGAACCACGCACACACAGACTTCACACAGTACGCCAACACTAAAGAGAAGGTTGTCCACTATCTCATTCACACGTAACCTCCTGTGGATGTTCCCTACAAATTACTCCCTCCTTTATTCAGTAAGTAATTAATACTACTTTCATTTGTAAAAGTTTTGAGAGCAAGCATTGGCTTCTGTGCCTTTTGCTTCTGTAGAATGTATAAGATTTGATTATTAAAGAGCTGGAACTTAAATGTGATTCCTTAGTTATCTGGAATAAATAAGGAATCAGCCAGGGTCAGCTTCATTTTGTGTACTTGGATATTTCACCATCTGCTTGGAGCTAAAGGCAGAATATTGTATGAGCTTGAGTGAGATGGTGCAGTGCACCTTGTGGCTGGTGTGTACTGCAGCCATAGTCCACCAATGGTGAAGGGTGATTGCCCAGAGGTTCGCTGTGCTTCTCAGTTCCACCTATGTGATTGTGTTTCTGAGAGCACAAATGTGTTGTTATCCAAGTCAAGTTATATCCCTCTGGAAATTTGAGGCCCTTTCCGATCAGGAGTCACGCATACACGGAGGAGACATTTTCTATTGGATGTACAAGTAGTGGAGTCGCTGCCTCACAGTGCCCAATCCTGACCTCTGGTGCTGTCGGGAGGCTCTCCCTGTGACCACTTAGGTTTCCCACGGGCGCTCCACTTTCCTCCCATGTCACAAAGACGCCCATGTTGGTAGGTTAATTGGCTGCTGTAAGTTGCATCTAGTGTGTAGGTGAGGGGTAAAGGCTGGGGGGGATCGATGGGAATGTCGGAAGAATGAAAGGGGATTAATGTAGGATTAGTGTAAATGAGTGGCTGATGGTCAACAAAGACTTGGTGGGCCAAAGGGCCTCTTTCTGTGCTGTGTCTCTCTATGACTCTGATTCACCGTGTATGCTTACCTTGGGCATCACCAAGAGAAATTGGGTCACTCTGATCCAAAGGTGGCTTGCGATTGAATTTTACTTCTGGTGTCCATCAGCAAGGGCCTGCCCTTGTGTTATTTACTATGCTCTCCTTTGGACTACGACCAACACCAGTCCCTACTTCTCCTCCACCACCTTCCCCACAAGCTGGCAACCCTTGGCCGATTCCCAACACAGCAACCAATGGTCATCTCATGTCCCCTCACACCCACTGATCACCTAATGTAGCTTCTGCACCCAACCCCCACTGAGGACCGCAGCCCCTACCCACTGGTCATTGACAGCCAACCCTTCCCCATACCGCTAACCCCAAGGTTCTTTCTCCCATACTTCCCAGATGTCCCCAGACTGGTCTGAAATCTTTGATCCATTCTGCTCTGCAAGAGAAAAGCTTTCCTAATGGTGAGGCCAATTTAGTTGTACTATGACTTTGATCCACTGAGTTTCCAAGTAGCCAGTCCATTTTCAGGTGTTAGATGACAACCATGTAGTGCATTGAGGAAACTTTAGCAGATGGATTGAGCTGATGTCTGGACTACCAACAGAGCCACGTTATGCCCTGAATAGTGTTTGCAGTGGTTGTGATCCAGGCAAAGGGAGGGTGTTTCATTGCAAACACCCATCAGGCATGTGTTCAGAGACTGAGAGACCGTCAGCATTAACAGTGGGAAGACAATCACATTGTGGTGTTGTGTTCACTCTCATGTCTATAGAGTAAGGGTATCTGTAAGAACTGTGTGACATGTGGTATGAATTTGATAATTTGTTGTTCCAACCACTGCTGTTTATTTGACAGTTGATTACCTTCAATGAAGAGTATTTTATTGGCGGTTTTAATATCCATCATTTACCTTAGAAAGCAACAGCACTATGGTTCCTTGGTCAGTACAAACAGTGAAAGGAAGTGAAGGCATCGAGTTAAGAGCACAGAAACAGGCCCTTCAACCCATCAAGTCCGAATTGACTATCATGCACCTATTTACACAAATCCTCCTCCAACCCATTTTATTCTCCCCACATTCCCATCAAATTCCCCAGACTCCGCCATGTACCTACACTAGGGGTGATTTACAGTGGCCAGTTAACCTAATGACCAATGTCTTTGGGATGTGGGAGAAAACCTACATGGTCAAAGGGAGAACATGCAAACTCCACACAGACAGCTGGATTGAATCTGGGTCTCTGAGGCAGAGGCTCTACTCACTGTGCCACCCTGCCAGCCCAGCCCTGAACTTTCCTGGAGGTTCATTCCTAGTCAAGAGCAGGTGAAGTTCCTACTTTACTGTTTGGATTGTATGTTGGGAGAGTGTTATAGAACCCCACACCCACCTCCCACTGCCAACCCAACCGAACACCCACCCTCCCTCTCTCTGTAATGGTGTCCCTTGTGCCCAAACCCAGCCTGTGCGATGAGAATGCATGGAGGTTACTTGGTGACTTGCCGTGGAAGCAACGCTGATTTTGCTGAGGTTGACAGTGACACAGCCACTGGTTGCAGTCACTTCATTGGTGCAAACCATCCGCTGAGCCGCAACATGTAGAAATACAAAGTAAAATGGCGAGAGTCACATGAGGAAGCCACAAACTTGCGAAGGAATGTTTGACCAAGGCTCTTTGAGCAGTGTAAATAGTCAGTCTTCTGTGTGACAAAGGTGGAAAGTAACAAATAAAGTGAGCCCTGCAGGAACCAAGTCCGAGCCAGGTATAACATCACTCAGGGAGATGGGGTCAATGCCAGTTTATTCACACTCTCATAGAGCTCTAAGCAAAAAGGTAGGGTTGGAATCTTCCAGCCCTTGTTGTTGCATAACATGTGGAGTAATAATAAAGGATATTTACATTGTATATAAAAAATACTGACACACATGCCTGAGAGCAAACAAGACCTTTTCATGAGCTGGTCATTGGCAGTAAATGGACCATGTCAAATACTGGCGTTGGGCTTGACGTTGCTACTCACAGGTTGCCCATCCTCATCCACCCCATTGTTACCTCTACATGGTATTATCATAACATTCATCTGACTGGAACATCACTATCTCTGCTGTTTCTGTTCTGGCAGGCAATGTTGTTCCATTGTGGGAGTCCTGGAGAGCTATTCAATGGCACTCCTAAGTTTTCAATAGATTTACAATACATCCTTCTTGGTATGTGTTTTTTAATCTGTGTCTCTCCTTCCTCATTGTGTATCTTTATTTCAGCAGTCTGCATTACAAATGCTCAACACGTAGTTAAAGCAGAACAGAGTGGTGAAACAGGCTTAAGGGGGTGGATGGTTTGTTCCTCTGCCTAGCATGGATCATGGATACTAGATATCCGAAATGAGACATTTATACAGTGCCTTTCCTGTGGAGAAAGTGACCCAAGATATTTCACAGAAAGGAACCAAACAAAGAATGGTAGGGCCTTAGGGAGCATTGAGAAACAGAGGGATTGCAATATACAAGTCCAAGGATCCCTGAAGATGGCAGCATAGGTCGGTAAGATGGTGAAGAAGGTGTATGGCATACCTGCCCTCATTAATTGGGTTAGAGAATATAAGAGCAGGGAGGTTATGGTACAACTTTATAAGACATTGGTCACAGCTGGATTACTGCGTGCATTTCTGATCACGACGCTTTAGGAATGATGTGATGCATCAGAACAGGTGTCGAGGAGGTTCACCAGGATATTGTCTAGGGTGGAATGTTTCAGTTATGATGGGAGACTGGGTAGAATGTGTTTGGAGTGGAGGGGGCAGAGGGGCTACCTGATAGATGTATATAAAATTATGAGAAGCATAGATAGGGGGAATAGTTAGAAACGTTTTAAGTACTACTGCTGTGGTAAACTGGAGGACAGAGGTTGAGATGAGATGAGATGAGATATCTTTAATAGTCACGTGTACATCAAAACACACAATGAAATGCATCCTTTGCGTAGAGTGTTCTGGGGGTAGCCCGCAAGTGTCGCCACGCTTCCGGCGCCAACATAGCATGCCCACAACTTCCTAACCTGTCCATCTTTGGAATGGGAGGAAACCAGAGCACCCGGAGGAAACCCACGCAGACATGGGGAGAACATACAAACCCCTTACAGACAGCGGCCAGAATTGAGCCTGGGTCGCTGGTGCTGTAAAGCGTTACGCTAACCGCTACACTACCGTGAGTAAGTGGTAAAAGATTCAGAGGGGATCAGGGGAGGAACTTATTCATTCAGAGGGTGGTTGGAATCTGGAACGCATTGCCTCAGGAATTGGAGGCAGTTACTCTCACAACATGGAAGAAATATCTAGACGAGCACTTGAATTGCCAGGACACAGAAAGCCACAGACCAAATGCTGGTAAATGGGATGAGTGTGGATGGGTAGGTGGTGGTCGGCAGAGACCTGCTGGGCCAAGGGACCTGTTTCTGAGCTGTAGGATTCTGACTCTCAAGTTTAATACCAGGGCACTTTATGGCAGCTGACCAAAATATCAGTCAAAGGGAGGGGTCAAGGAGAATCTTACAGCAGGGAGGTTTAGGGAGGGTTGGCTGTTGAAGGTGTGGCCACTATTGGTAGAGCAACCCAATTCTGGGCTGTGCAAGAAAGCAATCAGATTGCTGTACCATTGGTGGGGGAGATCTAAGGTGGTTACAGGGATAGGGAGAGGAAGGCTGGAGAGGGATTTGAAAGTAATGTGAATTTTACATTTGGCACAGCATGATTAGCAGGCAGTGTGGTTCAGCAAGTGCAGGGGTGATAGTGAACAGTTGGTGTTAGTTAGGACACAGGGAGCAGAGTTTTGGATGCTGGTTTCACCGGAAGAAGTGCACAAGGATTGTTCCTGTGAAGTTAAAGTGCCAACCTTTTCTAATCAAAGTTAACAACACGTGAGATAAGCATTTGAGAGAGTGGCTTTCTGCTGAAGTGTTTGGAATGCTGCGATTGTGTCTCACAGGAAGAGGAGATTCCCACCTGAAATTGTAGTGGAAGTGCGGTGGATGGAACACCAGCCATCCTGATCCCAGATATCGGACTGGTGGAAATCCTGGGCTTTTGGCATTGGGTTGTGTTAATTTATTCAGGCTTTTGGCCAGAGTTCTAGAGCTGGGATCAGGAGAATTTTATGGAGCTTCCAACTTTCCCTCCCTCATTATTAATGAACATGCACCCCTTCTGTAGCCTCTTTATCTTGGAATGTTCCAGAATGCTTCACAGTCAAAATAAGTACTTTTAAGGCCAATTAAAGTCAAAAACTGCAGATGTTGGAAATCTGAAACAAAAAGCAGAAAATGGTGGAAACACTCAGCTGATCAGGCAGCATCTGTGGAGAGAAAAACATTAAGAGAGACTTGAAACATTAAACCTGTTTCACTTTTCAACAATGCTGACGTTTATCCTTTGTTCAAGGTCATTAAAGAGGGTTACCTGGTCATTAAGCACATTGCTCCTTTGTTGAGGCATTTTGTATAGAAAGTGCATCTCTGACTTAGCAACAGTGACTGCATTGTGAACAGTGCTGGGACTGTGCAAGTTACCACGGAAATGCACAGTTTCCTTTCCAGAGAACTCCTGATGGGAATAACTCTGCAAGTTCGCCTGAGGGAATTGTTTAGGAGCTGAATGGTGTTAGAGGTCTGAGGGATGGAGGAGGAGCCAGAGGTGGCAGCAGGGAATAGGAAAGACGTAATCCTAGCAGGGGTGGTGAGTGGGGCTGGGGGAGAGTCTGAAGTTGGAACCAGCCTTGGAGTGGTGACTATTAAAGGATCACCTAATGACGGTCTTCAACAATGAGGGGTCTTTAGAGTGAGAAACTGCTTCCTCTGTCATCTTGCCACAGATTAAAGACTTTTATAATGACTGGGAATAATAAATGAGAATTATTTTTGGGGTTTATGCTCTGCACCACCTGAAAGGCAAATGAAAAACAATTTCAGGTGGAAGTGAGCATGTTCAACATGTTTTAGTGGGGGAAGACACTGGGCCGTAGACTAATTGGGATGATTCTCTCTAAGAGTCGGCACAGGTCCTCTTCTGGGCCATGCCCTCTTCTTGATGCTGTCATCAGGCAGGAGGTACAGGATCCTGAAGACCCACACCTCAAGGTTCAACAACAGCTTCTTCCCCACTGCCGTCAGGTTCTTGAACTGACCTGAAAAACCCGAAAACTACCTCAGACTATATTTTTTTCTCTCTCTCAAATCTCACACTTGTGTCAATATGTTTATTTTCTTGCTTATTTTTGCACATGTGTAAATTATGTATATGTTAATTTAAATTTATGTTAACTTATGTTTGCCTTTGTCTTTTACTGTGCTGCTGCTGCAGAAAGCTAATTTTCATGACACTTATACCCTATGTAGGTATGCCTCTAACAACAATAAACTTGAACTTGTACTTGAGGTATGATGTCCTGTAGGGTCCCAGGATTCTATAAAAGTTGCATTAAGTTTGAATCCCACTGCCTTCAGAATTCAGCTCCCAACCACTTCCCTCAGGACAACTTGTAGAGTTATTCCCGTCAGGACTTCTCCAGAAAGGAAAATGTGCGTTCCTGTGGCAACTTGCACAATTAAGTTCCTTGATTAAATCAGGAATTGTGAATCTGGGAGGCTGTGGTCAAAACACACCTGGTTCGCACACGTCCTTCAGGGAAGGAAATCTGCTGTCTTTACCCAGATCTACCAACACAGTTGATTCTTGTCACAGAACTAACCAGGGATGGACAGCAAATGCCAGCATTCTCACTGACAACTACTTCCTGAGCTTTATTTAAATAGAGTTGGATTTATCTGGTGGTTGGGCTGTTGGCTCAGTCTGCAACTTGTTGATGTGCAAACAATTATCTTATCATTTGAAAGTCAGTAGGAGGAACTTTGCAGGTGGTGAACTAATATTTGAAGTGCAATCATATTTAGGAAGGAATGCAATCAACATTTGCTGCCTCATTGTCTAGTGATAGCTTGAGAGGTTCTGCTACGGAACACTTGAAGTGACGAGGTTAAAGTGACAACGGGGAGCTTGTAAACCCTTCCGTTTTGGGATAATCAGTGACATTTGTTTTTATTAAAATCTTTGGCATCTGACCAATTCCACAATTCAAAAACCACTTTGGCCACCTCGGCACGTGGTCTACGCTGGAGACCTCTTGTGCGGTGCTGGTCACCTCTGATACTGAGAGAACTGAATGGTCAGAGGTGCTTCCTTTTGGCAGAAAGGTTAAGACAAATCCTCTGTCTGCTTCCTTGGGTAAATTAAAGCTTTCAAGGTGATATTTTGAAGAGGGAGCAGGGGACTTCCCTCTTGTCTCTTGAGTAAAGTTCACTCTTCAACTAATACCATAGAAACTTTATCTGGTTAATACTTCAATGTTTTCGGATGGGGCTTATGATACGTTATTGACTGCCACGTTGCTGTATTTGTTAATTATTCTTTACATGATATGGACAGCGCATGAAGGAGGGCATTTAATGCTGTTGAGTATTGTGACTTGCTGGGCCGTATTGGAGAGTGGTTGGAAGTCAAACTCATTGTTGTGAGTCTGGATCAGTGATTGACCAGTCTGGGTAGTACTGCGGTTTCCTTCCCTGAAGTATGGTAGTGAACAATATAGATTGTTGCGGACAATCCTGTAATTTCATACTGAGAGCTTTTATTCCAGATTTATTTAGCTGAATTTAAATTGCCTAGTTGGCCTGTGCAGGATTTGAACTCATATCTCTGGTTTGCTGGCCTCTGGACTGCCAGTTCAGTAATTTAACCAATATGCATATTGGTTAATTACCTGACTATAATTCATGTGGGCTGCAAAGTGCTTTGGGGGACATTGAGGTCAAGGACGTAGCAGGCCCTATAGCAGTGCAAGTGTTTTGCTGGGCGGACCAGATTCGACACCATCGGACTGGGAGTGTCTTCACCCCAGTTTCCACCCGAGAGGTGTGGCTCGGGATGCAAGGTGGAGACATGTTGCACCAGCCCCTGACTCGCAGTGCAGATGGAAACTGTTCCCATGGCCCATTACCTTGGTTAACATTTCTTGATGTATTTTCCCAATCGATTCCTGATAAAAGGATAAAGCACTAATGGCCCAGTGTGGCGACTGGCTGTACTTAAATTTGCCACAACCCGTGTTTGCTTTGGGATGCCATTTAACGTAATAGGCCTTTAAAGAGCAGAGTATAATAGTGTTTGTTTGGACAGTCTTGGGAGATAACTTTCCAGCTCATCTAAACAAGATTGAGAGCATGCTCTTAATACGGGAAGGCAAGATGTGTATCCTGCATCAAGGGACAGTCAATCATTGCTGGATGTGCCACCTGACATTTTCTTATCAGCATACCGTGAAGCACTGTGCCCTTGAATTGCTTCCAAAAGTCAATCCCTGCTCTTTCACACAACCGGATGTGTGGCTTCAGCTAACGCTTGCACTCTGAGGTGAAGGAAGGCAGTGACTCCACCTGGCACTGCGCGATTATATAAATTACTCTCTGCAGACCTGACAGTGCTGAATAAACATTGTGTCCAATTTACCTCGTGGTGTAGATTTAACGTACAGATCAAGTGAAAGTGGGCAACAAGCTTTGTGACAGCCACTTGTCTAGAATATTCAAGATAGAAACAGGTCATTCAGCCCAAATGCTTGATGCCATATCTTGCAACTGTGATTACAGAGCAAATACTGGACTGGTTGTAAAGCGCTTTGAAAGAGAGTAAAAGAAAAACTTTCATTTCTGACACATATTTCACATTCCTCTTCAAGACTTGCCAAAGCACTTCTATTACTTTCTAACTGAAATCACTAAGACATACAGGTGCCAATTTGCACATCGCAGGCTCCCACAGCAGAAAGAAAGTAATCTCTTTACTATGGAGACAGAAGAGACTGCAGATGCCGGAATCTGGAACAAGAATAAATCTGATTGAGGAACTCAGTGGGTTGAGCAGCATCAAAGGAATAGTTGATATTTCAAGTCAAAACCCTGCATCTCTTTACGATGATGTTTATTGAGTAGCAAATGCTGGCCAGAACTGGGGATAACACCGTTGTTGCTCTTCAGAGTAGAATGATGGGATGCCTGCTCTCTGGCTGAGAGAACAAGCAGGGCTTAACATCTCAACTGAAAAAGCAGCACAAGTGCATTAGACTCTTGGTGCCAGCATGCAGAGGTTACGTGGGATGGGAGGGCTGGCAGTGTAACAGCACTGCGGGGGCACTCTCCAATGAGCGTTAAGCACTTCAAGGCAGCAAACTTGTCCGTGTACAAAGTATGTACTCAACCTGCCTCCAAAAACCATTGAATTATTACCCTTGCACACGCCCCTGACTGCACTGAAGTGTCAGCCTAGATTTTGTCATGGAGTCATAGAGAGATACAGGCCCTTCGGCCCACTGAGTCATTCCTGACCGTGAAACACCCTTTTACACTAATCCTACATTAATCACATCAAGAAAATTCTCTCCACATTTTACCCCTCATCTAATCACTCGGGATAATTTACGGTAAACAATTAACTTACCAACCCCTACGTCTTTAGAACACAGAACATAGGACAGTACAGCACAATACAGGCCCTTCGGCCCACAATGTTGTACTGACCTTTAAACCTCGCCTAAGACTATCCAACCCCTTCCTCCCACATATCCCTCTATTTTAAATTCCTCCATATGCTTATCTAGCAATCTCTTGAATTTGACCAATGTACCTGCCTCCACCACCACCCCAGGCAGCGCATTCCATGCACCAACCACTGTCTGACAGGTATAACACAGTGCAGGTGAGGTTTACCTGGTCCCTGACTGGATGGTGAATGGCAAAGACAACTCAATGAGGAAAGGAACATTAACAAGTAGAGAAATGAAAGGAATACCGAGGGCTGAGTAGTTAGTCCTTCAGTACTGTACAGAATTGTAGGTTCTTGGATGCATTTGCTGCCATACCTCTTTTAAACAATGTGTTTGTGGCTGTTTGATTCTTTATTCCTCAGACTTGAGGGCAGCACAGTGAGGCAGTGCCTCACAGTGCCAGAGACCCAGGTTCGATCTTTCGGTCTGACAAATTCTCCCTGTGGGTTTTCTCCAGGTATTCCAGTTTCCTCCCACGTCCCAAAAACATAGAGGCTGGTAGGTTAATTGGCCACTGTAAATTCCCTGAGTGTGCAGGTGAGAGGTACAGACTGGTGAGAGTTGATGAGAAAGTATGGAGAATAAAATGTAGGATTGGTGCGGGATTAGTGTAACTGGGTGGTTGATGAGGAGCATGGATTCAGTGTTTCTGGGCTGTATCTTTCTATGATTCTATGACTTTATAACCAGAGCTGATGGCAGTTCAGTAATAAACTGCTGATTGGGTTGCTCTGCACCAAGTTGGCTTGGACTTGGTAAGATTAACAACAGATTTTTGGATATCAAGGGCTATGGGGATCATACAAAAAAGTGAAGCTGAGGTGAAAGATCAGCCAATGATTTCAGTGAACGGTGGAGCAGGCACAAGGAGCTGAATGGCCTCCTCCACTCTTAGTTATCGTTAATGGCTTCCCTTCTGTACTGCACCAATTCGGCTCCCAACCTCTGCACTCTCTCCAGCCCAGCAACTCTCTGACAGTGGTTCGCTCTTCCAGTTCTAGACTCTCAGGCATCCCCCAAGTTGAACGCTCTGCCACATCCCTGCACCTTCATGGTCCTCATCTCTGGACCCCCCCTCCCTTAACCCCTTCACTCACTTTCTGCTCCTTTAAGATGTTCCTTCAAAATATCTTCTCTATCTGTCTGCCTCTCACTCATTAAACTTTTGTTCAAATCTGCTATTTGTTTGTGTAGTTAAGTTATTGTTTGATCATGCTCTTATGAAGTGCCTGAAGATGTTTTCTTGCCATCTTCGGCACTCTATAAGTGCAAATTGTTGGGTTATAACCAGCACCAGACAGTTGTGGACTGTTAGCTATTGGAGGAGATCAGGTTTCCAGTTTGAAACTCTCAGGTGACTTGTTATTTAGTTGCCTGAATATTTCGTGTGTGTAAATGGGAACTGCAATAAAACTCCAATAATCCAGCATCTGGTTGTTGAGAAACCCTGATGGCCTGGCTCACTCATTCAACCAGAACATGAGTAGGATGTCCAGAGTTCAGGAAAGGTGTGTGGTCAGAACCAGGATTGGGATCTAGAGCACAAGGGGTCAGGAATGTGGATAAGTTTGTGGCAGGAACCAGCAACCCTCTGACAGTGGGTTGTATGTTTCCCACTCCCTTTACGCTCACTGAGTTCACTGGAAAACTTATTATACTATTGTGCAACACATAAAAACAAGTGGAATAAAGTGTGTTAATAGGAATAACGTTCAATAGTCGAGAAAATCTGTTGGTCCGACACTAGCAAAGTCCTGACTGTGCTGGATTATCGGAACTTCACGGAATTCTATTGTCCAATTTTATTCATTTTTCAGTTGAAGTCAGATTTGGATGTAGCTACAGAGGTGACCACCTGAACATTTGTGTTACTGCCTGGGTCACAGGAACAGCATTAACGCAGAGGCAAAGGTGAGTGAGCAAAGATGAAATTCTGTACAATACTGAATCCAGTTTTGTTAACTTTGAGACACCTAAAGGCAGGCGAGGGTCTAGGAAGTGCAGAGTGCTCAGTGGGGTTTGCTGGACGTGTACAGGGCTGGGCTTCCAGCAGCCTTGGACGTGATTGCACAGGCTGCAGATTAACATTGGCATGACCTTCACTGAGAGTTTGCCCACCCTCCCCCAGTTTTTTTAGAGATTTCTTTATTAGTCACATGTACATTGAAACACACAATGAAATGCACCTTTTTGTGTGGAGTGTTCCGGGGGCAGCCCACAAGTGTCGCCATGCTTCTGGCGCCAACATACCATGCCCACAACTTCCTAACCCGTACGTCGTTGGAATGTGGGAGGAAACCAGTGCACCCGGAGGAAACCCACGCAGACACGGGGAGAACATACAAACTCCTTACAGACAGTGGCCAGAATTGAACCCGAGTCGCTGGTGTTGTAATAGCATTATGCTAACCGCTACACCATCATGCCTCCCTTCTACGTATGAGGTGAGTTCAGGGAACTGGGATGCATGGGCCCCAGAGCGTTGTGATAGATGGCTGATGGCCAGTGGAGGCAGAGTGGATATCAGGTGGGGAGCAGGGTTGGATGGGCAGTCAGTCCTTGATCTTCCATAAGAGGAGGCAGGGTGTGAGAACAGTGTCGGAGCCCAGGAGATTTGGGGTGGTGGGGTTCTGGGTAGGGGTGGAGTGTGTGCGGTGAAGAATGTACAAGGTCTGATACTCCGATAGGAGACACAAGAAGCTGCAGGTGCTGGAGTCTGGAGCAAAAAATAAACTTCTGGAGGAACTCCAGGTCGAGGCAAAAGGACAGTCGACATTTCAGATCGAGACCCTACATCAGGACTGAGAGTGTGGAGGGAAGATAGACGGGATATAGAAGTGAGATGGAGGGGTGAGACGGGGGCTGGTAGGTGATAGGTGGAACTAGATGAGGGGAGGGATAATGAGCAGATGGAGTTGGGTGGGGGTGGGGGGGGGGGAAGGTGTTAGGTGATAGGTTGGACCAGGAAAGGGAGGGATGATGGGCAGGTGGAACCAGATAGGGGAGGGTAATGAGTTTAGATAATGAGGGGGGCGGAATATAAAGGTGAACAAGGGGAGAGAGACTGTGGGTTAACTGGTGGGAATGGGACATGAACACAAGGGGAGTAAGTTACCTGGAAAATCCAATGTTCATCCCATTGGACTGTAGAATACCCCCAAGTGGAATATGAGGTGTTGTTCTTCTAGTTTGTGTTTGGCCTCACCACGGCAGTGAGGAAGGCGGAGGACAGTCAGGTCGGTATGGGAATGGAGATGGGAGTTGAAATGACATACCACCAGAAGCTCAAGAATGGCACTGAGGACAGAGCACGGGTGCTCTGCTAAATGGCCAGCTCTTCTACACTTGGTCTCACCAATGTAGAGGGAAAACATCACGAGCACTGAATGCAATAGACCAGGTTGGAGGTGGTGCACATGAACCTCTGCCTCACCCGTAAGGGTTCCGCAGGGATCACTCTCTCCATGACTCTTTGGTCTGCTCATCCCTCCCCACCCATCCCTCCTCATCCCCCGGTACTTCCCCCCTGCAACTGTAGGAGGTGCTAAACTTGTCACACCGCTTCCTTCCCCTCCATCCAAGGACCTAAACAGCCCTCCATCCCTGGGACTTGTTATTCTATTTGAAGACAAACTGAGCCTCAATTATATTTCAGCCTGTAACTGTTGTTATACGTTTTGTAGGATGTGGGAGTCACAGGCACAGCCAGCATCTGGTGAAGGTGCTCCCACAGTTGGGCAGGGTGTTCCAGTATTGATGTAGGACCAGCGATATATTTCCCAGTCAGCATCATTTGCAATGTGGACTGGAACCTGATTCTGGGTGGTGTTTTTCATGTACCCGCTCCCTTTGTCGTCCTTGGTACCAGAGGTCACACATTTGGGAGATACTGCTGATTAGCCTAAAGGAGTAACCACAGTGTGATCTGTAGATGGCAGACTGTGGTGCAGGTACATTGAATGTCATCTGCTCCATATGGAAGCAATCTGAGCCCCTTGATTAGATTCTGGGGCTTATCCTGTATCTAAAGATAAATGGTTCCTCGTTTTCCTTCCTAGCAGCAGTTTACACTTGCCACTCACAGAGTTGCAGAGTCACAGAGTCATACAACACGGAATCAGGCCCTTCGGCCCAACTTGTCCGTGCTGACCAAATTGCCTAACTGAGTTAGTCCCATTAACCTGCATTTGGTTCATACCCCTCTCAACGTTTCCTATCCACTTAACTGTCCAAATGTCTTTTAGATGTTGTAACTGTACCCACCTCTACCACTCCCTCTGGCAACTTGTGACATATTCCCATCACCCTCTTGTGTGAAAAACTTGCCCCTCAGGTCCCTTTTAAATCTTTCCCCTCTCACTTTAAACCTGTGCCCTTTAGTTTTGGACTGCCCTACCCTGGGAAAAAGACTTTGGCTATCCAGCTCATCTACACCCCTCGTGACTTTATCAACCTCAATAAGGTCGCCCCCTCTTCAGGAAAAAAGAGTGCCAGCCTATCCAGCCTCTCCTTATAACCCAAGCCCTCCAGTCCAGTAACATCTTGGTAGATCCTTTCTGTATCCCCTCCAGTTTAATGACATACTTCCACTAGCAGGGTGACCAGAACTGCAAGCAGTACACTGAATGTGGCCTTACCAATGTCTTGTACAGCTGTAACATGGCACCCTAACCCTTGTACTCAAATATTCTGACCAATAGCGTGCCAAACACCTTCTTCATCACCCTGTCTACCTGTGTCGCCACTTTCAAGGAACTATCTACCTGCACCCCTTGGTCTTTCTGTTCTATATCACTCCCCAGGGTCCTGCCAGTTACTGTGCAAGTCCTGCCCTGGTTTGCCTTACCAAACTGAAACACCTCGCACTTATCTGAATTAAATCCTTGAGTTGCTAACACTGGTCCCAGTTTGAATCCAGAGTACCTCATCTATTTGGTAGCGTAGAGGTTAGCGTAATGCTGTAACAGCGCCAGAGACCTGGGTTCAATTCCGGCTGCTGTCTGTAAGGAGTTTGTATGTTCTCCCTGTGTCTGCGAGGGTTTCCTCCGGGTGCTCCGGTTTCCTCCCACATTCCAAAGACGTACTGGTTAGGAAGTTGTGGGCATGCTACGTTGGCGCCGGAAGCGTGGTGACACTTGTGGGCTGCCCCCAGAACACTCTATGCAAAAGATGCATTTCACTGTGTGTTTCAATGTACATGTGACTAATAAAGAAATCTAATCTTATTGGAATAGGCAGACTTTCTGCACCCCTCCATGTTGATCGCACCGGGTACAACACCAGCAGCGAAGAGGATCGATCAGTGATAGCATAGCCCGTGTATGCTGTCAGCAATTCCCTCCAAGGATTCAATAAAACACACCGGTGCCACAAATGCTACAAAAAAATAGCTATCGCTTTATTACAAACATCGCGGAGATAATATTGATTTACAGTTTCATGCTGGTCCCAGTACAGAAATGGGCAAAGGGCGGGTTTGGGTCGGTCTGGGTTGGGACGGAGCAAGCCCTTCCCCTCCAGAGACTGAATAAATAAAGTGCGTTTTCGCTGCAGGTGAGGCCAATCTCTGACCTCACCAGATGGTGGGACTGAAAGATCCCAGGCAGTACAGGTAGGGGTAGTGCCGGTAACGTTGGTGGGAAGACATGAACGGTGCGCTCTCCACTGTGCCCAACTGGTCCTTGGGCATCGTGTAGCTGGCCGACAGCATCTTCCTCTTGGTCTTGTACCTGCGGTTCTGGAACCAGATCTTCACCTGTGTCTCAGTGAGCTTCAGAGCCCCGGCCAGATCGGCCCTCTCTGGTGCTGACAGGTATCTCTGTCCATCGAACCTCCGCTCCAGCTCCAGGACCTGGGCATGAGAGAAGGCTGCTCGCGAACGCTTTTTCTTGGGGCTTCTCACCCCTGCGGGGGAGACATCGGGCCTTCTGTGAGTGGCAATGCCTGACGGAGCAGCAAAGAAAATTCGCGTGAGCGTTGTGATCGGGGAAGGCAAGTGGTCGCTGGAGAAATCCAAGACCACCAAATCACCCTTCCACCACTCGATTAGAGATAGCATTCCTGTATCACTTCCGAACACTGATACCCTGTTCCTCTTCCTCACCACCTCCCACATCAGGGAGCCCCTTCTCCAGAGACACAAGAGATGCTGGAACCTGGAGAACCAGCTGGAGTTCCTCCAGCAGACTGTTGCTCCTTCTCTGGACTCTCCCATCTACACATAGCACCTGCCTTCCAACCTCTCCTGACTACGGATCATCGCCCCCTCCCCACATTACTGCAGGTACAGAAACCTTAACATCCAGTCCTGCAGATAGAACCACCCCTCCCATCACTCCTGACTACAGGTAGCCCATTTCCCCCTCCTTCCTCATGCCCAACTACAGATACCCCAACTCTCCCTTCTCCAATTACAGATATCCCCTCTCTCTCTCCATCCTCCAACCCCACCATGACTACAGATACCCCCTCTCCTCCCCAATCCCTCCCAACTGCAGATACACCCTCTATCCCCCCTCCCTTATCCCTCCTGACTACAGATACCCCCTCTCCTCCCCAATCCCTCCCAACTGCAGATACACCCTCTATGTCCCCCGCTCTCATCCCTCCTGACCACCAATACATCCTCTCTCTCCCCTCCCCAATGCCTCCTGACTACAGAGACCCCCCTCTCTCCTCTCCAATCCCTCCCACCTGCAGATACCCCGCTATCCCCACTCATCGCTCCTAACCACCGATACCCCCCCTATTTCCCCCTCCCTCATCCCTCCTGACCACCGATATCTCCTCTCTCTCCCCCATCCCTCTTGACTACAGATACCCCCCCCCTCTCTCTCTCTCACTCCATCAGCCTTCCCAACTACAGTTACCCCCATTTCCCCCATTAATCCCCACCCGAGAGATCTCCAGACCCTCCTGACTCTTGGTAGAGCCTGACCCTCCATTATTCCCTGCTTTACATAGCCCCTTTCAATCATCGCTGGCCACTGACAGCACAGTCCCTCCCTGGCCACACTGCAAAGCACCGTCCCTTCCATTTTCTCCCACACTAAAGCTTTCCCTTCAGTGGACCCCAAACACAGAGCTGTTCCCCACCACCACTCCCCCTCTACCCATCCACTCACTCCCGTCCACCGTCCTACCATGACGTGGGTTTAGATTTACCAGTCTCCACCCTACCACTGACTCGCATTTATGTTGAACGTTTTGTGACAACAGAGGGTCCCAAATCCCTTTCCAGGCAGTGAGCCCTGGTCTTGCCTGACCACGTATCTCCTCAGTCCTTCACTGGGTGCGTCGGCCCAGATTATGAGCTTGATTTGTTGAAGCAGCTCTGTAAAACTTCCTGATAGTGGTGTGTATCATACAGTCAGGCACTCACACATGTAGACAAACTCCTTCCAAATCAGTGTTGTAATTGAAAAAAAAGCCCTTCAGATGCTTGATACATGGTTGGGTCATTCTTAAGGCATTTGAGCACTAAAGCAGGAGATCCCTCTCATCCTATTGAGCCCCAGCTTTTACAAAGAGCAAGCCAATACTCCCTCTACACCTGCTCCCTCCTCAATACTCCGTCACTTTTTTATTCTAGGGGGCACAGCTTTAAGGTGAAAGGGGGAAAGTTTATAGGAGATTTACGAGGCAAGTTTTTTTTCCACAGAGGGTGGTAGGTGCCTGGAATGTTCTGCCGGGTGTACTGGAAGCAGACACAACAGCAACATTTAAGGGTCATTTAGACAGACACATGAACAGGGAGGGAGGGAAGGGATATAGACCATGCGCAGGCAGTTGGGGTTAATTTAGTTTGGCACAGACATCGTGGGCTGAAGGGCCTGTTCCTGTGCTGTACTGTTCTATGAAGGATGCAATTGAAATTTTTACCACCACCTGCATTGCAAATCCATCACTGTGCGGGTGAAAAAAAATTTTCCATGGGTCATCTCTGGCCCTAATCGCTTCTAGTTACCAGCTCTTCAGCCGACTCCCTGTTTACTTTGAGTGAACTTTCATGATTTTGAACACCCTCATCTGTCCTCTTGATGATATTAGAACGGCCACTCTCTCACATCCCAAGAAGGATTCTATTAAATTTCCTCCTTCCCCTCCCTAAAGCCCTTGTCTTCTTGCTAAAGGCAGTCCCTTACGTGGGGAAGGCAAATCCCACCTTCAATTCCAGGACTGTGGTTGCAGAAGTAGAGTTACTGACCCCTTTACATTCCAGGTTTTCCTGACGTAAACCATCATTTGCCTCATAGTGTGATAGTAATTGTAATTGGTTTATTATTGCCACATGTACTGAGATACAGTGAAAAGCTTTTGTTTGCGTGCCATCTAGAGAGATCATTCCGTACATAAGTACATCGAGGAAAACAATAACAGAATGCAGAATATGGTGTTACAGTTACGGAGAAAGTGCAGTGCAGGCAGACAATAAGGTGCAAGAGCCATGATAAGGTTGATTGAGAGATCAAGAGTTCATCCTAATCGTACAAGAGGCCCATTCAAGAGTTTTATACAATGGGATAGAGACTGTCCTTGAGCCTGGTTGTACCTGTCCTCAAGCATCAAGTATCTTCTGCCTGATGGAAGGGGAGAGAAGAGAGAATGAGTGGGGTGGGAGGGGTCCTTGATTATGTCGGCTCCATCCAATCTAACAACGCAAGAGATGATTCTACTGGAAGGGAAGTCGGTGTGGGCTGAGTCTGCTCCCTGAGCAGTGATCCCTGCTTCAAATTATTCCAAGCGCCTCACACTCTCCTGAGTCAGGAGTTTGTGAATTTGTTCCAGTTAAGCATAGAAACCAAGGAGACCCTCCCAAAAAGGAAGCATTGACCTGAAACACACCGCATCTGGGTGGAGGTTAAAGGTCCCAGAACTGTGCTGGAGGACGTGTGTGAAACCTTCCATCTGAGCCCACCAGTGACAGCGGGGTCATCGTTATCCTGTTGTTCACAACTTGGGCACAAGACCTACAGGACTGCCCTTGGAACAAGTCATTGCCAACAAGGTGCACTGGGGGCAATGGAAGCAAATCTGTAACGGCTGGTTCTGTGTGTGAGTTTCCACTAATCATCCGGATTGAACATTAACACTGACACCAAGGTGAGAAACATTACAGGTTGTGACAGGGAAGTGGGCCATTCAGCCCATTGGTTCAGGGCAACTCCCAGCACAGCAACCCCACCCACTTCTTATTCCCCGTAGCCCTGCTGTTGGTTTCCCACCTCTCTCAAATAAGAACATGTTTAGTTCCACCCTCCCCCCCCACCCCCACCCCCAAACACCTACACTCCCTGCTGGGCCAGTTGCAAACTATTTAATTAAGGTAGGGTTTTAAAATTTATTACAGCTAATTTCATTCTATCCCACTGAAATATCCAGGGCACTGGGCTGAAACTGCCTTGTCCAATGCCCGCTGTGTAGGTACATAGGAGATTCAGGACATTCAGGTGAAGTACTTTTAATTCACTTTAACAGGGCTAACAGGAGGGGAAATAATTTTAAGGTGATTGGAGGAAGGGAAAGGGGAGATGTCAGGGGTAAGTTTTTTTACACAGTGTGTGGAACACACTGCGGGCAGAGGTTGTGGGGGCAGATACATTAGGGAAATTAAAGAGACTCTTAGATAGAGAAATGGAAGGAAGGGTTAGGTAGATCTTAGAGCAGGATAAAATGTCGGCACAACATCATGGGCCAAGGGGCCTGCACTGTGCTGTGGTGTTCTATGTTCTATATTTTAAATCACCGGGGCACCTCCCCACTGTATAAACCATCCCTCTCACACTTTCCCTGATTGCCCTAAATTCGTTATCACAGCACTTCAACCGTCTGCACAAAAGTGAACAGCGGCGAGGGTGAATTATCGGACGGGAACCTGAACTGAAGCCACTTGTATTTGCTTTGAAAGTCTCAAAAGCTTCCAACAGCTCCCATTCCATCGGTGAACAGAGACCGTGGGTTGGGGTTCGCTACCGGACCACTGACAGTCCCTCTTGGAAGATCTCTGGTCTGACGTTGGAGTTTTAGTGAAAACGCCGACTTGTTTCACTTGTATCAGCGGCAGGTCGAGGGGAGCCCGGGCAGAATGAACCCCCGTCCCCCGTGAGCCCTCTCCTACCTCCAGCGTCCAGCTCCGTCTCTCTCGCAACCTCTCCGGCTCCTGTCCCGCGCCCAGACTCCGAATCCCCTCCGTGTCTAGCCGTCTCGTCGGCTGACCGTCTGCTCTCCGGCCAGGACTTGGATGCATCTCTTTCTGAAGGAGCCGGTCTCTGCCTGGGACCTTCCGGTCCCTCCTTCTGGGCTAGGATGTCCTGGATGAGGAAAGATGTGAAGGGTTTGGTAGTCAGGGACATACCTCCGGCCCTGGATCTAAAGCAGTAACCAAGTCAGGGGTGGGAAGTGTCAGGTTGGGTTCTGGGCACTCGGCTTTATACTCGGAGGTGCAGGAGAAGGGGGGAGGCGGAGTCCGTCTCCTCCCCAGATACAATCACAGCCGTCTGCACTGGGCACTGGAACACAGCCCCCGTCAGCCCCGCTGTCCAGCGAGGAGATCCACCGGGCCTCCCCTCAACCTCCTTCCAAGTTGTTTTTGTCTTTAATCCCATGGGACTAATAACCCGAATACTTGTCCCAAGTCTTTCTGAAATGTCAGGCTGCCCAAACTAAGGGTTAATGCTCGGAGGCGTTTTACTGGAAGTTTAACCCTTGCGCTTCTCTCCGCAGACGCTGCGTTGCATGTGCGCTTTTATTTTGCGCATGAGATGAAATTTCTTTATTAGTCACATGTACATGGAAACACACAGTGAAATGCATCTTTTGCGTAGAGTGTTCTGGGGGCAGCCCACAAGTGTCACCGCGCTTCCAGCGTCAATATAGCATGCTCACAACTTCCTAACCCGTACGTCTTTGGAATGTGGGAGGAAACCGGAGCACCCGGAGGAAACCCACACAGACACAGGGAGAGCGTACAAGCTCCTTACAGACAGCGCCGGGAATTGTGTTATGCTAACCGCAACACTACTGTGCCTGCCACATCTACAACTGAAAACATCTAGGGTGTTTTGTCCTTATTGGGTGGGTTGTATCTGTAGTTTTAATGGAAAGAAAAACAACTGTGGTGCTGTTTCTGTGGAGTTTGCACGTTCCCACTATGACTGTGGGTGTTGTAGAGTTATATCTAGGCCCTCAGACCCACATCCATTACCCCGTCTATACTAACCCCATTTACCACGTCCATCGCCCCGTCTATACTAACCCCATTTACCACGTCCATCGCCTGTCTATACTAACCCCATTTACCACGTCCATCGCCCCGTCTATACTAACCCCATTTACCACGTCCATCGCCCCGTCTATACTAACCCCATTTACCACGTCCATCGCCCCGTCTATACTAACCCCATTTACCACGTCCATCGCCCTGTCTATACTAACCCCATTTACCACATCCATCGCCCCGTCTATACTAGCCCCACTTACCATGTCCATCGCCCTGTCTATACTAACCCCATTTACCACATCCATCGCCCCGTCTATACTAGCCCCACTTACCATGTCCATCGCCCTGTCTATACTAACCCCATTTACCACATTCATCGCCCCGTCTATACTAGCCCCACTTACCATGTCCATCGCTCTGTCTATACTAGCCCTATTTACCACATCCATCGCCCCATCTATACTAACCCCACTTACCATGTCCATTGCCCTGTCTATACTAACGCCATTTACCACTGTCATGTTGGTTTGTGGGAGATTGCCGTGTGAAGGTTGGCTGCTGTGTTATCTACATTACACCGCTGGCCATAATGAAACTTCTAAAATGGGAGTGAAGGGGCTGTGGAGGATCAACACTTCTGCTTCGGCTGTTGCTTAGGCCTGGGGATGACCTGTTTCCATTCTGCCTCATCAACCACCCCAGGACCAGAAAAACAATGACTCACCCAGAGGTGGGGCAGGAGATGCCTGATGGGTGGTGGGTGGTAAGTTTGTGAGGGGGGGGGCTCTCATCCTGCTACTTACACAGAGCCCCTCTGTGCTCCCCATGCACAGAATTGAGGTTCTCAATACCACCCCGAATGTTTCTTCTCCACTCTGAGCTCCCATGGGCCAGAGGTTCCCAGTAGACAGGGGGGACATTGCATTTCTTCAAGCAGGGTGTGAGTATATCCTTGAATCTTTTCCTCATTCTGCCAGGTAATCTTTTCCCATTGACAGAATGTAGAATAAAGGGCTCAAAACAATCTGCTGGACAAACTCAGTGGGTCAAGCAGCATCTGTGGGGGGGGGGGGGGGGAAAGGAATTGGCGACGTTTCAGGTCAAAACCCTGCATCAGGACTGATACAGGGTTTCCACCTGAATCGTCGACAATTAATTTCCCCCACAGATGCTGCTCGACCCACTGAGTTTGTCCAGCAGATTTTTTGTTGCTCCACATTCCAGCATCTGCAGTCTCCTGTGTCTCCATTTGGAATAGAGAGTCTGTTTTGCAGTCTTTTGTACATAGATAGACATCCTGTCTGATTGGCATGGATATCATGGGTCAAATGGCCTTCTCCTGAATTTCTGATTCACTGTCCCAAGGATTAAATGGGCGGATGAACGAATCCTTTCACATTTTCTCATATTTACCAAAATTCCTTGCTGGGTGGCCAGTTTAAGATTTAATCTCCCGGTGCAATCAATTGAATGAGTGTCCCACAGGACCAGCACTTAAAATATACAATTGGACATGAGGGTTGGGCAGAGGCAAGAACCACAAGCAGTCATTGGGTGTAAAAGTAATATTGCTGTCACGAGTCCATTTAGTTCATGAATGAGAACCATTGATTTTGGTTTGGCTACAAAATATTTTGATTTGCGGACAAGAACTTGCTGAGAAATGTTGCCTTTGTGGACATGGCCTGAGGACTTCCTGCCAACTGCAGCATAAACACTGAAAGTGCTGGAGGTACTCAGCAGGTCAGGCAGCATCTGTGGACAGAGAAACAGTTAATGTTTCAGGTTAATGATCATCATAATTGGGGAAAAAATAAGAAAAAAAGGCACGTTATCAGTTGCAGAGAGGGAGAAGGGTGGAGAGAATGCAAGGAATGTCCATGATGGGTGGCACAGTACTTCAGTGAGTAGAACCACTGCCTCATGGCTCCAAAAACTCTGGTTCAATCCTGACCCCTGGTGCTGTCTGTGTGTGGAGTTTACACATTCTCATTACGACTGTCTGGGTGTCATAGTTTCACACAGTACAGAAACAGGCCCTTCAGCCCATCACCCTAGCTATACTACTCCCCAGCACTTGGTCCATAGCCTACCATGCCTTGTTGATTTGAGTTCTTGTTCAGGTGCTTCTTCAGCATTGTGAGAGGACCTGCCTCCACTGCCTCCTCAGGCAGCGTGTCCAGATTGTAACCACTCTCTGGGTGAAAAAACTCTCCCTCAGATCCTTCTAAACCTGCTCCTCACCTTAAACCTATGCCCTCTGGTCTTAGACACCTCTGCCGTGAGATAAGGTTTCTGACCACCTACCCTATCTATGCCTATCGTAGTTTTGTATATTTTTTATCAGGTCCCCCCCCTCAGACTTCAGGGTTCCCTGTATATTCATGTGGGTAAAGAGGACACGAAAATCTTGGGGAGGGTAGGTGACAGGGAAAATTAGTGGGGGGAATGGGATTGCATTGTTATCCAGCAGAGACTTGATGGGCCAAATGGCCTCCTGCTATGTTGTAAGGAAATATGGAAATGGAAATAAAATGGAGACCAAGGTTGTCCAAATGACACAATTGCATCTCTAATTGCCTGAGAAAGGGAAGTGAATACTTGTTAATCAGAGTTGATCTGTAAGGGTGAGTGTAAATCAAAGGAGATGAATCAGGGCATTTGGAGAAAGAGCAACATGCTGGAACTATGAGATGCAGTTGCTGGAAATTTGAAACAGAAAAGAATGCTGGAATGCTCAGCAGATCAGGTAGCACCTGTGGAGAGAAAAATTGAGTTTATGTTGCAGGTGGATGAATTTACATCAGAACTGGCCAGATCTGACACAAACTGGGTAGGTTGATCATCTGAAATTGTTGAAATCAATATCAAGTCCTAAGAGCTGCAATGTTCCTTGATAGAAGGGATGGGGCAACTCATAGACCACTGCAGCCATTCTCTTGTCTTGCATCCAGAGGTAGTATGAAAGAACTAGGGCTTCTGGTGAAATCTCAGCTGAGCCACTGAGACTGGCAATGGTCCATAACTTGTTCCTTCTTTCGAAGTTCCTCGCTCCAATGAAATGCTTCAGGTGGAAGACTAGTTCTGGGAAACTGAATCCGAACAGACGTTCTCATCAGGCCTGATGTGACCCTGAGGTGGCCCTCCTAATGCAAGAGTGTCTGCTTGCTGTTCCTCATTACAAGTGCCTTGTTTTACTTGCTGGACTTAGCTGCCTCCACCCTGGGTGGTCCATATTGCTCCTGAAAGTCTGGCCAACAGTTTAGTGAGCAGCTCTGCCTCACCTGCACAACCAATTGACTCTGTTTGTTTGTGTTCATTGCTGCTGTTCTCACAGCAGAAACTGCCCTGAAGCTGACTGAACGTATATTTTCCCACGTATGACCCTGGTTGGCCTTTTCTCCTCTGCTCAAATAAAAATGTTCACATCTTTATAGATGCTGGCTGCAGACCTGACGTTTCTGACTGTTTTATTGTGCCCAGCAATGTACTTGTTCTGCTGAACTCTTCCTGTTCAATTATCTGGGGTCCTTATTCAGCAACCCCCTCTGCAGTACAGTCACTGGTTCAATCTGTGGCTCAGTATTCACATCTCTGAATTCAGATATCTTTATCTTTGTTAGTCACATGTACATCGAAACACACAGTGAAATGCATTTTTTTGCGTAGTGATTTGGGGGGCAGCCCGCAAGTGTCACCACGCTTCTGGCGCCAACATAGCATGCCCACAACTTCCTAACCCGTACGTCTTTGGAACGTGGGAGGAAACTGGAGCACCTGGAGGAAACCCGTGCAGACACGGGGAGAATGTACAAACTCCTTACAGACAGTGGCCGGAATTGAACGCGGGTCACTGGCGCTGTAATAGCGTTACGCTAACTGCTACACTAGAAGTGTGTGGGTTCAAGTCCCATGCAAGAGACGTACATAGAAGCAAGGCTGACACTCCAGTGTAGGACTGAGAGGTTGCCAGGGGTGTCATCTATGGCATGAGGTGAAACTAAAGCCCCATCTGCTCACTAGTCAGACATAAGGGATGCCACTGTGATACAGTAAAGACTAGGGCCATGATCTCTGGAATCTTCAGCCACGCTGAATCACAATGGCGTGGCAGTTGGTGTGGCTGCTTCACAGTTCCAGGGACTTGGGTTCGATCCCGTCTGCGTGGAGTTTGCACGTTCTCCCTGTGACCGAGTGGGTTTCCCTGGTTTCTTCCCACATCTTAAAGACATGCATTTTCTTTTGAATGTTGTGTCTCTAATGCTATGTGTCTGTGATGCTGCTGCAAGTAAGTTTTTTATTGCACCTGTGCGTACGTGTAATTGTGCATATACAATAAACTCAGCTAGACTTGGTGGGTTAATTGGCCACTGTAAATTGCCCCTTGGTGTAGGTTAATGGCAAAATGATAAAAATTGAATCAAAAGGGAGTTGATGTGCATGTGAGAGAGAGAATATGTTGCAGAGGTACAGGGAAATAAGAAGGGGTGAGGCAGGCAGCTTAAATCCGGGAGCTCCTCAATCGTAGGAGTTCCATCATGGGGAGAGATCCCAGGGCTGGAGATGCAGTCACCCAAGAACTGGTCCACTCAAGTGATGGTTTATCTTAATTGTGATGCTGGCACAGTGGAGCAGCTACTACAGCTGCTGCTTCAGACCTCCCATGAATTGAGTTCAATCCTGACCTCCAGTGTTATTCATTGGAATGGAGACACAGAGACTGTAGATGCTGGAATCTAGAGCAAGGACTTCCAGCGGTTGTTTTTTTTTGTTTGTTTGGAGTTTGCACATATTCCCTGTGGTCATGTGGGTTTCCTCGTGGACATCAAGTCACATCCCAAAGATGCGCTGGCTGATAGGTTAAATGGTCACTGTAAGTTATCCCTAGTGTAATGGAATTGATGGGAATGCAGGGGTACTAGGTTACAGGGAAAACTAGTGAAGGACGGGATTGTTTAGTTAGTCAGCAAAGGTTTGGTCAGCTAAATGGCCTCTTTCTATGATTTCTGGAAATTCTTCCAGAATTCCCAATTTTGCTTGGGGAGTGCTGTAGAAAGGAGAGACCTATGGGTACATGTACATAGTTCCCAGAAAATGACAACACAAGTAGACAGGTTGGTGAAGCAAATGCTATTACAGTGCTAGCGATCCGGGTTCAATTCCGGCCACTGTCTGTAAGGAGTTTGTACATTCTCCCCGTGTCTGCGTGGGTTTCTTCCGGGTGCTCTAGTTTCCTCCCACATTCCAAAGACAGATGGGTTAGGAAGTTGTGGGCATGCTATGTTGGCGCCGGAAGCGTGACAACACTTGCGGGCTGCCCCCAGAACACTCTACGCAAAAGATGCATTTCACAGTGTGTTTCGATGTACATGTGACTAATAAAGATATCTTATTTTATCTTATCTTACATGGCACACTTGCCTTCATTGGTTGGGACATTGAGTCATGTTACAGCTGTATAGGACCTTGGTGAGAACGCACCTGGAACACTGTGTGCAGTTCTGGTTTGCCTACCATTAGGAAGGATGTGATTAAGCTACAGATGGTTCAGAAAAGATTCACAAAAATGTTGCCAGGATTGGAGAACTTGTTATAAGGAGAGACTGGATGGGCTGGGACTGTTATCCCTGGACCTTATAGAGGTTTATAAAACCATGAGGGGCATAGATAAAATGGATTACGACAATCTTTTTCCCAGGGTAGGGGAGTCTAAAACTAGAGGGCATAGTTAAAGGTGATTGGGGAAAGACTTAGAAGGGCAAGATTCTCACAGAAGGTGGAGGGTATATGGAACGATCTGCCAGCGGAAGTGGCAGAGGTGGGTACAATTATGCTTAAGAGACATTTGGAGAAGTACATGGACAGTAAGAGTTTAGAGGGATATGGGCCAAATGCTGGGAAATGGGACTAGCATAGGAAGGCACGTTGGTCTGCATGGACGAGTTGGGCCGAAGGGCCTGTGTCCTGTAACTCGACGACACTATGTTTTCAGGATTCCTTTCAAAGCTTGTCGGACCTCACCTTTGGACTTCACCCCACCAAGTTTCTCATTGGGCTGTTATTTACCCACTCTCCTTGGGGTAAGGCCAATGATGTCCACACCCCAGGTAACGGGGGAAATAGTTTTATCTTGTGGGCAGTAAGAGATGAAAGTGGGACCAATAACTGGAGACAGTGAATCATGATAAAGATGCAAGTCGCTGTCACTGAACTTTTTAAAAAATGACGGTAGAGTACAGGATAGTTGTTAGATGTCAGTGGCGGAAGTGTGAGGGAGTCAGTCACCAAAAACTAGAACTTGCACCTTTAATTTACAGGAGGGTCAACAGCCAAAGACTGACACCAGGCAGTGGGAAGAGAAATGTGACGTAGAGTTTGATCAAAGTGAGACATTTTAAGGGGTAACTTCACAAGGAGGCAAATCCTTGCCCTCCAATCTTTGGCTGGAAGAGATGGGGTTCATAACAAACGAGGAGTCTGCCACAACTGCCTTTCTGATACGGGGTTGGGAGCTGAGGGAGGCAGGTCCACCCTGTAATGGGTTCTGGGAGTGGGATGGTGGGGACAGAGCAGAGATTGGGGAAAAGCACCAAGTCACAAATTGCAGGTGAATGAGTGAAAAAATCTGACCCCCCCCCCCCCCCCACAAACTCCAACCCACCTTTTCCCTCCCTTCCCCTCCCCTTCCACCTTCTCCCTCCCAATCCACTATACTCAGGGAGGCTACAATGCAGCAGAGATTGTGAATCAGGAGGTGACAGTAGCTGAAATATTCACTCGAAATCTCCCATGGAGAGGAAGGTAATTTTCTTTAAGAGTGGGTGAGAGCACCACCCAGAGGTGAGATAGAGTATTGCTTCAACCAGAAGCTTGGAAGCTCCCAGGACACTACCCCAACCAACCCCTCACTCAACAGCTCAATGCTCAAACCATAGAGCAGCAACACTGCCCCTCGACTTGGCTTGCAAGTAATGATTAAAAAACCCTTGGCCCTTCCTGCATTTATCCCTGTTTATGTACATCACTCTCTGTGTGACCGGGGTTCAATCCTTGCTCTCTCGCCACCGTCCCACTCCCAGTACTAGTTACCAGGTGGACCTGCCTTCCTCGGCTCCCAACAGCACATCAGAAAGGCAGTTCTGGTAGAGATGACGGTCGTTCCTAAGCAGGTAAGAAATACAAGCAGGAGGAGGCCATTCAGCCCATCATGACCACTCCACCATCCAATACAAACATGTCTGAACTTTCACTGTTATGAGCCAGGTTGCTATCTGGTGAATGTCCCTTCAAGGCACCTGGACAGTAGTGCATGTGTGCTGTTAGAGAGAGAGAGAGAGAGAGAGCAAGAGTCTGTGCGAGTGAGATAGAGAGAGCCTGTGAGAGAGAGTGAGAGAGAGCGAGAGAGAGAGAGAGAGAGTGAGAGAGAGAGAGAGAGAGAGAGAGAGAGAGAGAGAGAGAGAGAGACACTGCTGGTCGCTGTATCTATGGATGAAGAACAACAGCTGTGTCTGTCACCACAATCCATGTATGGATTTTTGGAGCAATCAAGTGGAGTCCACTTTGTCGTTAACCTGTGCTGGAAAGCAGGTATTTCTGTGGGCGGCCATGTATCAAATGCCTTCGGGGTAGCAGATACTTCAGAACAAAGCAGTGGAGACCATCAGAGATTGAGGTGTCGTATGGGTTCCATCATAGAACATGTGGATTTCATAATTTCTCTCTATATTCTCTCTACATTTTCTCTTCAGTCAACGGTGCTTTCACAAAAGTCTTTGCTCACGTTTCACCTGATGACTTGCTGAACTGAACTTTGAGAACTATTCCTGGACATGGGGTTTGGGAATTTGCCACACACACGCTTTGTGTTTATTAGTTTCGGGGATTATGTTTAATATCTAACATTTTTACTTATCTTATTATCACAAGTAGTTATTAATAAAATAGTTTCTAACACATACATGGCTCGTTGTGTTTCTGTTGTTGCTGGTACGTAACATCACTTCAGTACAACTTTCCTGCACCAAATCCCTTGATTTCCCCTGATATCCAGGAAGGTGTAGAAA
This sequence comes from Pristis pectinata, assembly GCF_009764475.1. Taxonomy (NCBI): domain Eukaryota; kingdom Metazoa; phylum Chordata; class Chondrichthyes; order Rhinopristiformes; family Pristidae; genus Pristis; species Pristis pectinata. The sequence goes on from NC_067433.1 coordinate 14,697,677, forward strand.
CCTGTTGCTCGAGGATTCTACACCTCTGAGTCCCATTCCCTCCATCTTGCACCAGCTGCAGCTTAAAGGGTTTTTTAATCCTTGCTCAAAGGCCAGTTGGAGAAGCAGTGTTACTGCTGTTTGGTTTGAGCAGTGAGCCGTTGGGTGAGGGGTTTGTCGGGGTCTCTTTAAGCTTTTACCTAAGGTATCGGTAGTGTAGCGGTTAGCGTAACACTATTACAGCGCCAGCGATCGGGGTTCAATTCCTGCCGCCGCCTGTAAGGAGTTTGTAAGTTCTCCCCGTGTCTGTGTGGGTTTCCTCCGGGTGCCCCCGTTTCCTCCCACATTCCAAAGATGTAGGGGTTAGTAGGTTAACATGGGTGTAATTGGGTGGTGCAGGCACATTGGGCAGGAAGGGCCTGTTACCGTGTTGCATGAATAAAGTTTTAAAAAGTATCCTGGGAGCTTCCTAGCCTCCGATTAAAGCAATACTCTGTCTCACCTCTGGGAGGTGCTGTACCCACTCTTTGAGACAAAGACCTGCCTGTTTTAGACCCATTGGGTGGCCCTTGTTGGCTTGGTTCGGACTTTGGGCACTGCTCACAATGTGGACAACAACTGCCGGGTGAGGGGCACGTGTGTGATGCAGGAACATGGAGGTGTGGCAGGGGTATGTGTGGTGAGTCACTGTCTGTAAGGACAGTCCACCCCTTACCCCAGTGATAACCAAGTATGTTAAAGGCCAGTGCATATTAAGTTACTTACTAGTTATGACACAGAAAGAGGCAATTTGGCCCATTGTATCCATGCCATGTCCCAGGAAGGGAGTCCCATTCCCCTTCTGTTGTCCTGTAGTCCTACAAACCATTCTGTCTAGCACGTCCATTACCTTCCCTTTGATTCATTTGCCACCCACATACACCCCATCATGGCCAATTAACCTACCAGCCCGCATGTCCTTGGGATGTGGGAGGAAACCCATGCAGTCACAGGGAGAATGTGCAAACTCCACGCGGACAGCACCAGAGGTCAGAATTGAACCTGTGAAGCAGCACAGTAACTGCTGTGCCATTGTGGCATCTGTGTACAATGCGTGCCTTCCTTAGTGTGCCCATCCAAACACTGCCAAAGCTCAATCCCCGTGAAGCAGTGGCTTTGGGAGAGACATCGGTCTCTTCTGCTCTGTTCTGTTCTCTGTCATCTCTGACCTGGCCTGCCTGTGTCCTGGTAATTGGTTTAATATTGTTGCATGTACCAAGATACAGCGAAAAACTTTTGCCTGCATGCCATCCAGAAAGATCATACCATACATTTGTACATTGAGGTAGTACAGAGGGGAAAAAATCCTGACTTCTGAATATAGTGATGCAGTTACAGAGAAAGTGAAGTGCAGGTTGACAAATAAAGTGCAAGGGCCATGACGAGGTTGCCTGATGGAGCCTTCAGCACTGATGGGGAAATGGAGCTCTGTTCGTATTGGTATTAGTATTGGTATTGGTTTATTATTGTCACTTATACCGAGGTACAGTGAAAAACTTGTCTTGCATTCCGATTGTACAGGTCAATTCATTACACAGTGCAGTTAAATTGGGTTAGTACAGAGTGCATTGATGTAGTACAGGTAACAACAATAACAGTACAGAGTAAAGTGTCACAGCTACAGAGATAGTGCAGTGCAATAAGGTGCAAGGTCACAACAAGGTAGATCATGAGGTCATAGTCCATTTCTTCGTACTGTTCCAAGTGGGGTTGGGATTCACCAGAGCTCTGCTGGGCTTGGAGCCCCAAGGCAGGTCAGGAGAGGGGACGGGGTGTTCTTTTGTTAATGCAGAGCAACAGGGTGGGGGTGGGGGGGGGCAGTCAGAAGAGGGAGCTGGGTCTGACACAGGAGGGTCTGAATCTCATGGGGAATCTGAGGTGGATGTTGTTGGGTCTGGGGGGGGGTGCTGAAACAAGGAGGGGGTCTGTGGAGACAGGGGGATGTGGGGAGGGGTTGGAACAGATGGGGTGGGAGGGGCAAGGATGCGAGACTGATTACAGGAGAAGCTGGAGTTGTGAGTTGGGGGTTGTGGGAACACTGGTTGGTAGGTGGTGATGTGGGGGTGATTCGTGTGATATGATGTACATCGGGTGATAGTGCTGGAACTGGGACCACGAGTATCAGGGGAGGTGGAAGTGGGGAGGTTGCTGAAACATGGGAGTGGGTGTTGGCCAGACAGTCTCCATCTGTCTCCCCTTCTCAGATTACTTGTGTGTGTGTGTGTGTGTGTGTGTGTGTGTGTGTGTGCGTGTGTGTGTGTGTGTGTGTCGTTGATGCATGCACATGTGTCTGTGTATCTGTATGCATGTGTCTGTCTGTTTGTGCATGTGCATGTGTGTGTGTGTGTGTATCTGTGTGTGCCCATGTGTATGTGTGTGTCAGTGTGTGTGTAAAATCTATGATCTCTGTGTGTCTGTTTTTTACGTATGTGAATGTACATGTTTCTGTCTGACTATGTATGTGTCTGTTTGTGTGTATCTGTGTGTGTATGTCTACTTTGTGTGTGTCTGTGTCTGTCTGTCTTTGTGTGTGCCTGTGCATCTGTGTGTGTGTGTTTCTGTCTGGCTGTGTGTGTGCTGGTGTGTGAGAGAGAGAGATACCATCATCCTTTCTGCAACACACACAAAGTGCTGGAGGAACTCAGCAGGTCAGGCAGCATCTATGGAAAGAGATAAACAGTCAACATTTCGGGTTGAGACCCTTCGTCAGGAGTCCTGATAAAGGGTCTCAACTCGAAATGTCGGCTGTTCCTTGCCTGACCTGTTGAGTTCCTCCAGCACTTTGTGTGTGTTGCTTCAGCTCAACTCATCAATGTCACCCATGGTGCCAACAAAGCAAATCCCATTTGACCCCATTTGGCCCACATTCCCTCTAAACCCCTCCTATAAATGTCCAGAGAAATGCAATTATTCCTTTTACTTTCCCACTGCCACCTGGACTGGAACAGCTGAGCTTTGCCAATCTTCAGTGGAACTGGGCGAAGGACCCATAACATCAATTCATGTGACCTTGCCAGCCCTTGGTCACACCAACATGTTGGTTGAAGTGTGTTTTCCTTTCCCAAGATCAATACAGACTGACCTGCCATGCGTGCGCAGGGTTTCCTCAGTGTTTAGGATCGATATTCGTCTTTCCTTGCGTGGTCCTGTTCAAAGTTGCCGCAGGTCAGAGGGAGATGTTAGGCTTATGAGAGGGAATAGGTTACAGGGATATAAGTAGAGGAAGGTGACTGATGGAATTGCTCTGACAGCCAGCATAGCCTCAATGGCCCAAATGGCCTCCTGCCAAGTTGCAAGAAAAAATAAGACATGAGATGGCTATTGTGCCGTTGTGACCTTTCAAACCGGAGGACTGTGTACACTATTGGTATCCTTATCTAAGGAAGGGTGTGCTGGAAGGTTTACTGACTGATACCTGGAATGGGCAGGTTGCATGAGAACAGGTTGGACAGACCAGGCTTGTATCCACTGAAGTTTAGAAGGGAGGGCCAACAATGGAAATATATAAGACCTTGAGTGTTCTTGAGGATGTGGAGAGGATGTTTCTTCTTGTGGGAGAATCTAGATTGAGGGTCACTCATTTAAGATTGCTGGAGTGAAGATTTTTTTCTCTGAGGGCTGTGAGTTCTTGGAAATCCGTTCTTCAAAGGGTGGTGGGAGGGGTCTTTGATCAGAGGTAAATAAGTCCTTTGTAATAAGGTGGTGAAAAGTTAGTGGTGGGCAGGAATGTGGTTACAGTCAGATCAGCCATGATCTTATTAAGTGGCAGAGCTAAACCAGGGCAAGTGGCATAATCCCAGCTCCTAATTCACATAGAACATAGAACAAGAAAAGGCCCTTCGGCCCATCATGCCTGTGCTGACCACGATGTCAATTTGAACTAATTCCATCTGCAGCATGTGGTCTTCATCCCTCTCCATTCCCTGCCTGTCCACGTCTCTGCTTCATATCTGCTTCCACCTCCCCTGCCAGCACATCCCAGGTCCCCACCACTCTCTGTGTGAAAACCTTACCTCGTATTCTCCTTTAAACTTTCTCCCGCTCACCCTAAACTTATGCCCTCCAGTATTTGACATTTCAGCCCTGGGTAAAAGATTCTTGACTAAATTCTCTGTCTGGGCTTCTCACTTTATACACTTCTTTCAGGTCACCATGGTAAATATTCTGACAAGAGTTATGTCAATAAGTATGTAAATAAACCTTTTTTTAATAAAAAAATAGTTAGTCAGAAATCACCCAGCAAACTGTAGCAATGAAAAAGCACTGTCAAGATTTTCGATCTGGAGGCAACATATCTACTTTAACCTAGATTGTGAACTCCATCAGTATTTGAGGGGACTCAGAACAGCGCTAAGGAGCTGGAGGAACACAATGGGTCAGGCAGCATCTGTGAAGTTGCACCAGAACTGGAGGTGAACCAATAACCTGGCAGGGAGGTTTGCTAATGCAACTGGGGAGGGCTTAAACTAGCTTCACAGGGGGATGGGAACCAGAAAGACAGGTCAGTAAGTGAGGGAACGGGCGGTAGGGCTGATGTCAGGCAATGTAGTATTAGGCAGATTTCTAATAACAGATGCGATGGGACGAATGGTTTGAAGTGTTTGCACTTTAATGCTAGGAGTATTATGGGCAAGAGTGATGATAGATCAGTACATGGAACTATGATGTTGTGGCCATTACAGAGACTTGGTAGAGGGAGGGACAGGAATGGGTGATCGACGTACCAGGGTTTCGAAGTTTTGGGAAGAATAAAGAGGCGAGGAGTTGCAATACTAATTAGAGATAATATATCAGCTGCATAATGGAGACATAATGGAGGGCTCAGACACAAAGTCTATATGGGTAGAACTCAGGAATAGGAAGGGTGCAATCACTCTCTTGGAGGTGTACTATAGACCTCCCAATAGCCACCGGGACATGAAATGGACAGTTGACATTTTGGATTGATACTCTTCATCTGGACCCAAAGGGGTCTTCGCTGTTCAAGTCAGTGATGTTGATCTCCTTTCAAATTATAGCTCACTTGCCCTTTCCCTATACTACAGCATATGTTGTTCTGCCCAAGTACTTCCCTGGGGTTGTACCTGGTACAGGAATTGGCCCATGTTTTACCGCTTTTGGAGATGAAGTTTGAACACACAATAATATCAACACACTGCACACATTAGAGCAGCGTTACTGCTGGTGTCACAAGAGATACTGTAGATGCTGGAATCTGAAGCAATAAACACCAAATGCTGCCCGCATTTTGTGTGTGTTATTACTGTTGGTGGACAAGGGGGAGGAGCCTCCCTTGTGCTCCAAGCTCCACGTAGGTTGTACGAAATATTTTGGCCTTTCATCTGACAGCTAAACCCTTTTTGGCACAGATTTATGGTGCTTCTGATGACTCGGTATTCACCATTCTTTGCTCTTAATCCTATTTCCAGGAACTTGAGCAACAAATCCACATTTGCTGCCCCATCAAAGACGTCTTCTCTTGGACGTGAGAAAGCTCAGATTACTACCTCCAGCTCGGCCGCCAAGTGAGTACAAAAGATGCAGGTCACTCTTTCTGTGAGAGGAATGAAAATCAATACTGAATTCTACAGCTGCATGTAACTTGATTTCTGTCTGTATCAGTCATCTGTCTGCGAAATTAGCTCAGCTTGTTTTTTTTCCCCTGTTTTTCTTTTATCCCCCCTTGGTGAGTGGAGGAAATGCCCAGCCTGACCTGCTGGGCACGTCTCCCTGCTCTGCATTTTACAACTCCTACATTCTTTTGTCTATGTTCTCACTCTCAGGTCCCCCTTCAAGTCATTCCCCTCTCACCTTGAAGCTATGCCCTGTAGTGTTAGATTTTCCTAGCCTGGGGAAAAGGCTCACTCTCTGACTGCCCCCATTCATTCATTGACCAGATAACCTTGTTCACAATGTATCCGCATGGACACCCCAGTTTTATCCTATTAGAGACATACATCCACCCTCCTCCACCCTCGCTTAAACTTCTTTTGCCCCCTTCCAAGTTCTGATGAAGGGTCTTTGACCTGAAACATTGCCTTTCTCTTCCCACAGATGCTGTCTGACTTGCTGAGTGTTTCCAGCATTTTCTATTTCATATTTTAGATTTTGAAGAGGGGATTCATGCCCACCCCTCCCCCCCCCCCCCCAAGTACCTGTTCAATACTGATCCCTGGTGATCCGATCATTAACACATTGCTGCTTGCTGCCTGAAGTTACTGGCTGTGATTTTCATATCACAGCTCCAGCTCTGCCCCAATTGGCATTGGGTGGAAGGAGAATGGGAGGGGAGGGAGGAAACAGGTTACAGTAGGAAAATGGGATAATGGCATTGCCCTGAGGGCTGGCATTGACCAGATGGGCTGAATGCCCCACTTCTATTCCATACAGAGATACGGGAATAAGTATCTTTATGGCAAATAGTCAATAGTCAATAGTAGTCAACTTAAGATATATTATGGAGAATTGGGCATAGGCTTAAGGTGAGAGGGGAAAGATTTAAAGGGGACCCGAGAGGCAAGTTTTTCATGCAGAGGGTGATGGGTGTACGGAGCTGCCAGAGAAAGTGGTTGAGGCAGGTACAATTACAATGTTTAGGAGACATTTGGACAGGTACATGGGTAGGAAAGGTTTAGAGGGATGTGGGCCAGTCACAGGCAAATGGGACTAGCTCAGATAGGCACCTTGGTCTGCATGGATGCGTTGGGCCAAAGGGCCAGTTTCCGTGCTGTATAACTCTATGACAATCTGTGACAAAAAAGAGCTGACATGAACTTGATGATCTGAATGGCCTCCTGTATTGCAAAGTGATATGAGAACAAACAAAAAGTGTTAATTGACTCTAAAGTGCATGGGGACACCCTGAGGTAGTATAAGGTATAAATTGGGGTTTAACACACTGCAAGAATAGGCAGGTAGCATTTAAACCCTAAATTGCTGAGGTAACATGTTTCTAGTCTTGACTAAGATGGTTAAAGAAATTCAGAACCAGGTGGTTGGGTTACAGTGGTGATAAAAAACAGAAAATATCTATGTCTCTCATAATTTTATAAACTTGGCATAGATAGGGTGGACAAGCAATATCTTTTTCCCATTATTGAGTGGTCCAATACCAGAGGGCATGCATTTAAGGTGAGAGAGGGTAGGTTCAGAAGAGACGTGAGGGGTAAGTTTTTTACTCAGAGAGTGGTGGATGCCTGGAATGCGTTGCCTGATAGGCTGGTGGATGCAAATTCACTGGGGGCTTTTAAGAGGGGCTTGGATGGGCACATGAATGAGAGGAAAATGGAGGGATATGGGCATTCTGTAGGTAGGAGGGATTAGCTATATTGGCACAACGTTGTAGGCCAAAGGGCCTGTTCTGTGCTGTACTGTTCTATGTTCTATAAAATGCTGGAACAACTCAGCAGGTCAGGCAGGATCTGTGAAAGGAGAAACAGCTAACATTTCAGTTTGGGCCAAGTGCGGGCAAATAGGACTAGCTGAGATGGGCATCTTGGTTGGCATGGATGAGTTGGGCCGAAGGGCCTGCTACTTTGGTTTTCTGATTTTCATTCCTCTGGTATACTCACCAATGTGTGCAGCTTTGTAGAGCAGCACAGATGGAACCAACACAGAAACCAGTCCCAGTACATACATGATGAAACGATGATCTGGAAGAAAATTGTTCATCTCAACTGTTCATTTTCTAAAGGGACCATGATGTTATCTCACCATTCCTAAACTACAAGTGGACACCAGTGTTCCAATTTACTCCACACCCCTGGACAACAACCATTTTCCAAACTGGAGGGCTTGAGTTGTAAGGAGATACTGGGTAGTCTGGGAATGTTTTCCCTGGAGCGTAGGAGATTGAGGGGTGACCTTATGAGGGGAGTTGATAAGGTGAATGGTCACAGTCGTTTTCCCCAGGGTAGGGGAGGGCATCAGTTTCAGGTGAGAGGGGAAAGATTTACAGGGGACCTGAGGAGCAACTTTTTCACACAGAGGGTGGTGGGTATGTGGAACAAGCTGCCAGAGGTAGCGGTAGAGGCAGATACAATTACAATGTTTAAAAGACATTTTGACAGGACCATGGATAGGAAAGGTTTAGAGGGAAATGGGTCAAATGTTGGAATAGCTCAAGTAGATAACTTGGTCGGTATGGATGAGTTGGGCCAAAGGGCCTGTTTCCGTGCTGTATAACTATAAATCAGAAGGATTTAAAAGAAGAAAATATTTTTTAATGTAATAGTGTCATACAACGCATGAGATAAAATAGACTTTATCTCTTCCAGAAGTATTTTTGCTTGGTCTTTGTTTTGAGATCTTCCTTAATTGTGCCTGAACTGTTGATCTATGGGCTTGAAAGAGACAAACAGGTTTAATTGTATGTGTGGCCTCCCCCTAATAGTTCTGTGGTGATCACCACAAAGGCAGATGAGACGCCAGACTTGGCTCAACAACGAAAAGACCAGGAAATAATTGGAAGTAATAAGGATTCTGTTCACTTATTTAGAGGGAGGGAGGGAGCAACGCTGTCTACTGAGCCCACTGCCCTGCTGCCTCCGCTGCCTGCCAGCGGTGGAAGAAGCAGCAAGGTCGGTGTGAGTGTTTATTCACGGCCCAATTACTCCCCGTTCTTGTTGCTGAGCCAGACGTCTCATCCACCTCTGTGATGCTCACCACAGACCTGGGCTTATTTCATTTTTTTCACTTGATAGGATAGAAATAAAAACGGAAAATACCTGAAACACTCAGCAGGTCAGGCAGCATCTGAGGATGTTTATCTCTTGCCCTGATTGGTGAAGAAGACCCCCAGCCTAGCATCCATGGCAACTCTTCCAAAATCGAAGCAAACCAGCAGGTCAAACATTATAGATGCACCAGCAAGATCCCCATCATCCGGGCTGTGCCATCTTCTCGCAGCTACCATTGGGCAGGAGGTACAGAAGCCTGAAGTCCCACATCACCAGGTTCAGGAACAGCTACTTCCCTTCAAACATTCGGTTCTTGAACCAACCTGCACAACCCTAATCACTATAGTTTAGTAATAATATGACCATTTTGATCACTTTGCATGAAAATGGACAGTTTTTTCGTTCTAATTGTGTTCTTTCTTCTAAAATGGTGTATAATTTATGTTTTTCTTGTGAATGCAACTTATCTGATGCTATGTCCCTGTGATGCTGCTGCAAGTACGTTTTGCATTGCAATTGTGCATATGACAATAAACTCGTCGTTGACTTTGAATAGACACAGATTGCAAAATCTTGCAGATGCTGCAGGTGTTTTCCTCTCTCCGCTTGGTGCCCGACCTGCTTAGAATGCCTTGTATTCTCTGTGTTTATTCTGGCGTAGTGTGTGGCCCGTTACACCAGGTATAAACGCAGTAGGGGCCATAGATAATAATGGCGATGCATGCCCTGCAGCATAGGAGTTGGAAGGTTGTACTAATCTCCACGGGGTTAAGTTTACTGGTCATTGACACCGCGGTTGGATAGGTTGGAGAGATACTGGGGTCGGGGTGAATTTTCCTGGTGATGTATTAAATGCAACGAATTGATGCTAACGGAGCTGCTGCCTCCAGCTGGAGGCTGTATCTGTGTGGAGTTTTCCTCTTCTCCCAGAGACCGCGTGGATTTCCTCTGGGAGCTCCGGTTTCCGTCCACATCCCAAAGATGTGCGGGTTGGTAGATTAATTGGCCGCTGTAAACTGTATGCAGTTGAGTGGTGGAATGTGGGGAGAGTTGATAGGTGTGTGGACTCGGTGGACCCGTCGCATGAAAAAGGTTGCACTGAAGATAATAAACCGAGGGATAGAAGCTCGTTAATGTGGCGGTTTGGCAAGAGACTGGCTTATCATCAACTATTTGAATAGGTTTTGCCTCTCTATTGAAGCAGGCGTTTATTGGGATTCTGTTCCCCCTCTTTATTTCCCCCTTTAAAACAACGATCTCGTGATACAGACTCCATTAAACACCCTTGGCTTGTCCGGCCAATTGTCAACCCCAGGAAGCGGCGCTTGTTTCAGTGAACGAAGGGGTCTCGGTGCGGTGTTGTCACAGGCCCAGAACATGTCTCTCCAACGGTAAACGCAGTTAACGCATTCCTAGTGTCATTGATTTCTTGTCCCCGCACGAAAGTACTGACATGAAGGACTACGCCCAATTATGCCGAGCCTCTCCGTTCCCCTCCCGTCCTGTGTATTTTGGGCTGGTTTAGAAATGCTTCACTTCACGGCCCTCAGCTGACAACGAGGCCGATGAAATATGTTTCTCCGGACTATTCAGAGTACCAGTCAGGGGGTTACACCAATCACCTGTGGATAAAACCGCCGTTTCTTAAACATGCAGTGAAGCCAGAAGCCTGATCCACACATGCCCCTCCATGAAAGACTATTTAAATGCCAGTACGCAATTAAACACTGTGCTTTCAACTATATAATAAAATGGTTGGTAATGTTAAAATATACCGAGTTTCTTGAGACAGCGATCAAAAGTGAAACAGTTAAAATTCACCCAAATTTCACAGAATTCAATATTTCGGTTCAAATATTTTAAAATGAACAGCTGCTGACACTTTACTATCGTGAGCTTTATTTATTTTCTATTTATTTATACATATGAGAATATGTAATATAATGAATTTTGAGCGATTAAAATGGGCAACGATTCTTCTTTCATATCGATTATCAAAATTGTATAATTATTGGCAGCGACGTCCATGTCCCCAGAATGAGTAAGAAATACATCACACCAAGTTATATTATTGTACAGTGGGGCAGCTTGGTATAACTACATTGCGCAATATATGCTCTAACTTTGGGAACTCTATCAGGTTAATTTTGACTGTTCGTGATTACCATTGCTACAAAGTGAATCGAAAATGTAATTGAGAAGTATATTATTTTAGGAGGAATGGTTAAGCATGATCAGGTCATGGGTTGTCGAGATTGAAAGTCCGGATGTATGCACGGCAAATCAATTGGTCCATCAGTTTTTTCACCGACACTTCACTTGTGTTTGCTTTAGACAGTGGTTGATTATTGACACTGCCGTGTTCACCATCTGAGGCACATCATTCTCTTTCAGCTTTGGTACAATTTGGAATCAGGCGCCTTGTTTTGTGCCGTTTTCCACCAGGCCAACAACGTGGGCTGAAGTTGAATCGAACACAAGGAGCCCATTCAGCCCAACTAGCCTGTCCTGGCTCTTCCTGGGAACTATCCATATCTGTCCCACTCCTGCGGCATTGTGCCCACACCAAAGCAATTTTCCTTCAAGAATTCCCTTTCTGACAGTGGCGGTTGACTCATCCTCCACACCCTTAGCGCTGTGCATTCCAAACTCCAAACATATGGTTACTACATACATACAATTTATTCATAATTATAAAACTCGGTGCTTTAAGGTGTATCAACATACAGATAGTCACCTTTAGTTATTTATAACATTATCTCATTCCAGCAGTTTTACTGTTCTAACGAATAATCGAGATTTTAACAGCAATGTTATCCTTGTGACAATGTCTTAACTGCAGCCATTGAACAGCCATTTCCTATTCTTCACCTGCACTACTATGAGGAGCCTGGAACACCACCGACTTACTGAAATGACGCTCCCGAACAATACAGAGACACAAGAGATCCTGCAGATGCTGGAATCTGGAGCAACACACACACACAAAATGCTGGAGGAACTCAGCAGATCAGGCAGTATCTATGGAGGGGAATAAACAGTCAATGTTTCGGGTCCAGGCCCTTCATGAGGACTCTGACATTCACCAGTCCTGATGAAGGGTCTCGACCCGAAACGTCGACTGTTTATTTCCCTCCATAGATGCTGCCTGACCTGCTGAGTTCCTCCAGCATTTGTGTGTGTTGCTTCTGAACAATAGTACCAGGTAATAATACCAGCAATAATAATAACACAACAAAGATTAAACATCCACAAATTCATGTCTTTGTTTTGTTGGCCAAGTGAGATATTTAAAATGGAGATGAAATGTAGGCATGGTGAAACTGGGTGAGCGGTTGGAGTTCAAAAGAACATTTGGTGAAGTGAGGAGACAGGTGTGGTGAGAAGATTCAGTATCTAAGATCTCCTCCTTGGTGGCTTCCCCCATCTTATTTCTAATAAGTTCCTTTAGGTAGCCCAGGTCAGCATGGGCGATTTGGACCCAAGGCCCTGAATCTGTGCTCTTTGACTCTGTGGGTCCGGGGTAGGAGTATTAAGTAGGGCTGTCCTCTCAGTATAACCTTCGTGTCCACTCCATTTACATTTGAACCTTTGCTCCCGGTTCCAAATCCAGCTCCTGGCTACGAGAAGAGGAACCTAGTTTGCTCTCACCAGGCACGAATTCCCTGCAATCCCTCTTGAACAGACTGGGTTGGGTTCCCCGTAACCTGACTGGGATTGGGGCTCTCTTGCGCGCACGACATTGCGGTGTAGCCGCTACTGTAAGAAGGTGCTGTCTGGGCGGTGAAATAGGTGATATCGTTGTACGGGTAGGGGTTCACCATGATGTTGTAAGGGGCGGTGCAGGCTTCCGAACCTCCGAGGTAAGGTTTGCCATCCCGCACCAAGACTGGAACCACCCGCCGAGGAACAACTGGCTGTCCGGTCTGTTCCAGCGACTTGTCTCTGCCTCTTGCACTTGTAGCGACGGTTCTGGAACCAGACCTGGGTGCAGGTGAGCTTCAACACTCTGGCCAGGAGTTCCCTCTCCAGGGCGGACAGGTACCACTGATGGTTGAAGCGCCTCTCCAACTCAGAAACTCCAACTCAGAAGAGTACCCGAGGATTCATCCTCTGGCCGTCTCTGGGTCATTTGATCGAGTCGCCGCTCCCCTCGGTCACCGGAGAGTCTCTGCCAGCGCTGTGTCCTACAGTGGAGACAGAAGATCAGCAGGTACGTTTACTACACTGGAGAGACAGTGCTGGAACTTGGACAAGCAAGGTGCTGGAGGAAGTCCGCGGGTCAGGCAGCTTCTGTGGAGGGAAATGGACAGTCGACGTTTCGGGTCGAGACCCTTCATCAAGACTGAAAGGTAGAGGGGAGAGAGCCAGTGTAAAGAGAGAGAGGGAAGGAGTGGGGCAAAATCTGGCAGGTGATAGGTGGATCCAGCTGAGGAGGGGTGATAGGCAGATGGGGGAGGGAAGGGTGTAAGGCGATAGGTGGAGGCAGCGAGGGCTGCAGATGGTGGAATCTGATAGGAAAGGGAGGTGGGGAGGGCAGATGGGGACAGTGGGGGGGGGGGGGGGTGTGGGTGCCGGGCAGATGGAGTGGGAGGAGGAGGGGAAAGAAACAGGGTGATGGGGGGCAGGAGTGGGTGTAGGAGGAACCGGGTAGATCAGGAGGAGAGAGCGAGGGACAGAGGGGGAGCAGGTCACCTGAACTTGGAGAATTCAATGTCCATGCCGTGGGGTTGTAGACTACCCAGGGGGAATAGGCGGCCCTGTTCTTCTAGTTTGCGTTGAGCCTCACCCTAGCGCCGAGGAGGCCGAGGACAGACAGGTCGGTGTGGGAATGGGGAGGGAATTTTACTAAGCTCACTACCGAGGTTTACCCCAGAGTTACACATGTCCATTAGAAGCGACGTTTGTTAATTGCTTGGACCCCTCTCGTGTGAATCAGAGGTGATCCATTCGCAGAGATTCAGAATATTTACGAGAAGTTACAGGCCACTCGGTACAACCAGTGAACATGAACATTCTCCCCATCAATTCGTTTCACCCCAACCCGAGTTCCTGGGGTGACACTTGCCCCTGAGTGAAAGCTTCACTCTGCAGACTTGAGCTGACATTCGACTGCAGTACTGGGACAGTGCTGCCCTGTCAGAAGGGCCGTCTTTGAGACAATGTGTTTAAGGATGTCAGTAAATGATCCACCGGCCTGGGTAGAGGTGAGCGGGACTGAAGGAATACGGGGCTCTCCCGGCCTTTAACCCGTGCTCAAGATGATTTAAAGATGATTTGTTCATGAGACATCGTTTATGGGATTTTGCTGTGCACAATTCCTTATATAAGGCAGAAAGGTACGGCACAGGAACAGGCCCTTCGGCCCACAGCGTCTGCGCCAAACACCATGCCGAATTAAACTAAGTCTCTCCTGCCTGCACATGATCCATATCCCTCCATTGCCTGCGTATTCAGGTGTCTTAAACGCCACTAATTGTATCTGCTTCCGCCACTATCCCCGGCAGCCCGTCGCAGGCACCCACCGCTGTCTGTGGAAAAAGCCTGCCCCGCACATCTCCTTTAAACTTTTCCCCCTCTCACCTTAAATGCATGCCCTCTGGTACTTCACATTTCTACCCCGGGAAAAAGATTCTGATCACCTCTCTATGATGAAAGTAACTGTACTCCTAAAGAACTCGGCTGGCTGCAAAGCGCTTTGGGATGTCATGAAAGGGATGTGGAAGGCCCTGGTTTAAGTGCAGTCTTTCTCTCTATAAATATAGTCTTAAAATGTTAAAAAAATCTTTAATCTTTCTTTAAATGTACAGTTCCTGGTCTTTTCTGAATCCCCCCAATTCTGTCTCGTTCCCCTCGTTCTCCTAAGCGACTTTTGAGCTAATCTTTCAGCCTCAAAGACAAGATCAAAAATACATTAAATAGCACAAGCCCCGGTCAAAGACTGTCCCAAATACACTCGGCTCAAGACCACCCTGAAAACGCCCTGTGACACGGTGGGATTAAATGTCAGAATAAAAAAAATGAATTGCCCTCAGAAAGTTGCATGCGGTTAATGATTATAAGACAAGATTTCTTTATTAGTCACAGATACATCGAAACACACAGTGAAATGCACCTTTGCGAAGTGTTCTGAGAGTAACCTGCAAGTGTCGCCACGCTTCCGGCACCAGCAGCATGCCCACAACTTCCTAAACTGTACGGCTTTGGAATGTGGGAGGAAACCGGAGCACCCGGAGGAAACCCACACAGACGCGGGGAGAACATACAAACTCCTTACAGACAGCGGCCGGAATTGAACCCGGGTCGCTGTAGCTGTAAAGCGTTACGCTGACCGCTACACTACCGTATAGGAGAGACTCTTCACATTACACATTGAAAGGCTCATAACAGAGTGAATAGATTGATCTAAACGAGTTACCTGAGCGAGTACACACTTTAGAAACAAAAGACTTCACTGCTTGCAGCTGAAACAACAGCATGTACTTCTCCTGGAAACGGCGCGCAGCCGAGACTCTCTCCCCACTCACTGGGAGCCGGAGACTCAAGCTTCAGCGCAGAAAATAACCCCCCTCCCTTCACAGAATTCCAAACAAATTGGAAAGTTTTCCACTCACTCGTTTATCGGCGCGCGTCTCTCATCAAATGTCGCTGATTTACTCGAAATATATATCGAAACAACAATGCAATATTTCAGGTTAAATATTTCGCCTTCTACATTAAGGAAAATACTTGCTCTGCCTTCACCCGCGAATTACGAACGAAGAACTGGCTAGTGGGAGACCTATCCCGACAGGCCGACTGTCCCTCTGCCTCCACAGATGCTGCCCGACCCCCTGAGTGGCTCCAGCAGTTTGGTTTGTGCTCCAGATTCCAGCGTCTGCAATCTCTCGTGTCCCTGATTCCCCACCAGGACGGACATAATAAATCGAACGGTCTCCTTCCACCGCGCCTACTTTTGCTTGAAACTCATAACTCAATGTTAAATCTATGTCTACATGAACCCATTATGTATGTCGAGTGTGATGTTGTACAGCAGAGACAACTAGGCATTACAGTGGGGTGTCGCCAGAATGAATACCCACAGACGCATTTCTGGTTCTTCGGATTTCTAAAAATAATGTAAAATTCGTTTCAATAATTTATGCTTTCTGAAAATATAGTATAAAAAAAAGCATCATGTCGGCGCTGTACGGCCAGCGTCAAGAACTGTGACCATTGTACTGGGCCCAGCAGAGCTTGAACTGGTGTCAAGCGCTGCTTATCCGCTGGGGCTCTTCCTTCAATGACCAGCCTTTTTTTGCTCAATATTCTTAGAATCAACAACATTGTAAAAAAAAACATCCTGTTTTTGAAATGTTTTCAGAAATCGGCTATTATTGAAACGAATTCTACTTTCGTTTTAGCGAACAAGCAGAAGTGTTGGCGGGTAAAGATCCTGGCGAAACTGCCACTGTTCGCGGTTGTAAAGTCTCACTTACCTGCACAATACTGAAAGTAATTCGTTCCTATACGTTGCTCATTTCAATCGTAGACCTCACACGGTCTAATCTGCGCGCACGTTATGTTCCAAATTCATCCGATTTTTGAAAATATTTAAACCAATATTTAAATTGGTGTTTGGTCACATTTCGCATAGTTCTCGAAACGAAATGTTGCAAATAAAAACCTGCACTTTAACAATATTTGGGCAGGACTTAACAAACAGGACGCAATTTTAATTGTTAAGTTTTTAGGTCTGTTTAGTCTAGTTTAAAATTAAATGATTATTTCCATGGGAGCCGCGCTGTGAATTTGCAATAGGTTCCGAGTATTGTTTTTAATGGTTTAACATTAAAAATAGAACGTTTCACGTTTAAACGCTTGAGGTTTTATAACAACCACCTGCCCTACTCCAGGACAAACCTCAGAAGTTTAAGGCTTTCAGAAAATTGCAGTGATTCGTTTGAGGCGGTCCTGCAATATTATTTACACCAATGTGCGTCGGCTAATTCCAAATTGGCTGTTTAAATATAAAGCACAAGGTGCGGATAATAAAAGACCGAGAGCGGGAATGAAGCTCCGACTGCATAATAGAATTGAGATTCAAAGGGTTGTTGGGGCGACTGTTCTCTGTACAACGAATTTTAAATAAAATCGGACTATAAACTGAGAGCGAATGGATGCTGTTTATGTTCATCTTTGATCAACTATTCGCCCTCAAAAGCAGTGTGTTTTTCCGCCAGGTGAGAGACTCGCGATTGTCCGGAGTCGCTCGAACCGAGTTCACACCGGGCGAATGGAAATGTAAACACCCTGGGACTTGGAGTTAAGTTAGCAGCTCTGGAGAGAAGTTGTCCCCGCATCCCCATCAACACCGTCTCCGGCAGATCTTATCTGTAACCCTGAGTGACTGATTTCGCTCATTCCAATTAGTATCACTCCCGTAAAGTGCTCGGTTTAATCGTCCCATCACTGTTCGTTGAAAGTGTTTGATGGTCTAATGCACAAACTCAGTGCCAGTCTACCGGCTGCTGCTGGGATTTTTTTTTAAAGACTGGTGCAGTTTGGTTTAATTGAACCAATCCGATACACTTGCTTGCTCCTATTTTAGTTTCCTTAACGAAAGTCTTCACCCCACTTTCCTCGTTTAAGACATCCCTTAAATCTACCTCTTAGACCAGTTTTGCTTCCACCTGCTCTAATATAATTTTATGAGGTCTGCTGTCGAATTTTATTCGATAGCGCTCCTGCCAAACACTCCGAAAGTTCTTTAATATTATGTGCCGCATTCAAATCGATGTTATTATTGATCGAATCCGGACACTGAGCTCTGTGCAAAAACTCAGGTGACCTGTCGCAATAAATCCCTACCTTCTTCTCAAAAGATCTCGACCAGTTAAAGCATTGTCCGTGCTTAAGGGTAAGCCAAATGAAGCCATAGATTAGTGGTCGGGGATGAAGCCGTGGAACCCGGGACATTCCGCGCCGACGGTCAGAGTTTAAATATTCGTTGAATATTTCTTGATTCTGCTTCAAGTAGGCATTTATCTTTCTTAAAAGTTCTTATGTTTCGGGAAAAATATCTTGTTTGTTACTTGGTATTGAATATACAATTCCTAATGCTCTTCGAAAAGTACTCAGTTTTACAATTTAATATCCATACAATTTCAGGTAAAAATAACTTCAGGAAAAGACAAAATGCATTAGACTATTGTTAAATTTAAAAGATGCAGGTGCACCTATTTTAATAAAATAATCGACATAATTATCTACACTAAAACATGTAAGAAAAGTAGTTTAGTAATTTTTATTGTATTATTAACTCTGAAAACATTCATAGAATCACATGTCTACAGAGTCCGAGCGGACTGTCAAACACCAGTTTACACTGCCTTCGTTTTCGGATAGATATCATTTAGTAAGGGTTATTTATTGCCGAATTAGTTAATTCTATATGATATGAAACCACGTACTCTCATCTCCCCAAATATATAAACTCTTCTTGCTTAATTCTTAACGCTCTCAGGAGCGCCGTTCCTTCATAACCCGGTACTTTTAGTGTACTGGAATCTAAAGGTCGGAAACATTTCACCAAGGAGTTTAACCTGGTATTGATGCACCTTTTGGGAATTTCTAGTTCGGCCGTAAAGATTCGAATAAGTCTTGTACATGAGCTAAATAGACTGAGATTATCTACAGAGAGACAATATGTATTTTTGTTATTTCCCGCCTCTTCTGAGTATTTGGGGGTGAACTAACAACCTTGAGGCTTAGGGACATTACCCTTGAGGAGGAAGGCAGTCAGACCGCGTTGGTGTTAAATATTCTGGTTAACAGGTTTATTGGAGCCCGACCATTTATGTCACCTTTCGTTCAACTTCACAAAGGCGTGGAACAATTTGTATTGATGGCGAGGACCCAACTTCAGTGAAAAGCCTTGCAAAGGTGCACATCACCACAAATCGGATTGGACACTTAACTTTGGTCGGCGCGCTGCTCCAGGTCTCCCTCTTGCACTGGAGACTTGTTGCGCAGTTGGCGTTGACCTGAGGACAAATGGACCTTGGGCGCCTTCTCTCGTGTCCCGAGGAAGCACTGTTTGTTCACTCGCTCTTTCAACGTTTCCTGAGGGGGGATCTTCGCCGGACACAGCGGCCGCCGTTCAAACTGGAGGATGTCTTCGACAGAAAATGGCCTCGAGGTCACTGAACTTGGAAGCATCATTGCAACAACGCCAAAGGTAACAGAACACAGATACTGGCCCGGGGTGGGGACGAAACTGAGGGGAAGGGGCTACCCTGGTATAAGCAACAGTTGAAAGCCTGAATGGCAAAAGGGGACCCTCAACAGCCCCTCACCCACACTGGCAATAACGATCAGCAGATACATTTGCATGCACCGAGCCAGTGAATAGATCCTCTGATTTAACTCTCCCTTTGCAAGGTCGTGACGTTCCTTAAGCCCGAGTGGCTCACCTTGACGATTCGGGTGTCCTATTTGCTGGGAGGGTCACGTGTCTCCATCTTCCCTCCACCCCATGCCTCCCTCTGGGCAACCTGGAGATTATCGCCCCTTCCCCCTCCCAGCAGGAAATCAGTTACATGTGTAAATTATCCTTGTTTTTGGAAAGGAGGTGGCTTCTCTATCCGGAGGGGCTCATTTTGTGGATACCTGCAAACTGATCGTAAAAGAGGAAATTGTTCAAAATACAGAGTGATAAAGTGCCCAATGCTAATTACTTATCCGTGTAGACTGATGTTACTACTGCATTCAACAATCCACGTATCATTTGATCACTTGAAGATAACTTTGAGATTCCCCACATCTGCTAGAAATATTAACTGGAAATATATGCATTTGGTATAGCGGTGGGTACATCGGATTTAGAAGCAGTCACGAAGTACAGAGAATGAATCTCTGTCACTGTGAACTAAAACTTTGCTGTGCCACCGAGCTATCTCAGGTTGTCACAGACTGGTCGTTGAAGAAGCCTTTGTTTCTTCAAATATAGTTTTGCGGTGACTGCGCCGACCCGTTCCTGCAGAGCGGGTGAGGATTGGTGATACAGGAATTGTCAACGTACCGCTAACACGATTTACAATAATCGACAACAGATTAACATCTAAAGAGAAAACTTAGAAGGGGGTTGTTAATCATAACGATGCCGGTGTGTGTCTAAAAAGCAGGAGTAAGCTGTGAAAGTAAGCAAAAGGTGAGCAAAGGGCTTTTTTTAATCTGGTTGTAATGTCAGAGAGTCACAGAGTTGCATAGACACAAACGGGCCCTTCGGCCCACCGCTTCCATGCTGACCTTTTTGCCCATCTACACGAATCCCAATTGGTATTGGTTTATTGGTCACTTGTACCGAGGTACAGTGAAAAAATTGTCTTGCATACCGTTCGTACAGATCAATTCATTACACAGTGCATTGAGCTAGTACAAAGTGCATTGAAGTAGTACAGGTTAAAAACAGTAACAGTACAAAGTGTCACAGCTACAGAGGAAGTGCAGTGCAGGTAGACAATAAGGTGCAAGGTCACAACAAGGTAGATTGTGAGGTCAAAAGTCCATCTCATCGTATAAGGGAACCGTTCAAAAGTCTTATCATAGTGGGGTAGAAGCTGTCCTTGAGCCTGGTGGTATGTGACCTCAGGCTCCTGTAACTTCAATTGTCCGCATTAGGACGCTATCCTTCTATGCCCTGCCTATTTAAATGTCTGTCCAAATTACTCTTAAACATAGTGATTTGACTCCACCGCCACCTCTTGGCAGCAGTTCCAGATATCACCCACCTTCTATGTAAACATTTACCCCTCAGGTCCCCTTTAAAGCTCCTTCCTCTCACCTTAGACCCATATCCTCTCATGGATACATCATGGGAAGAAGATTTTGACTATCTATCCTATTTAAGATTTTAAGATAAGATATCCTTATTAGTCACATGTACATCGAAACACACAGTGAAATGCACCTTTTGCGTAGAATGTTCTGGGGGCAGCCCGCAAGTGTCGACACACTTCCGCTGCCAACATAGCATGCCCACAAGTTCCTAACCCGTACGTCTTTGGAATGTGGGAGGAAACCTGAGCACCCAAAGGAAACCCACGCAGACGCCGGGAGAATGTACAAACTCCTTACAGACAGTGGCGAGAGTTGAACCCGGGTCGCTGCGCTGTAATAGCGTTACGCTAACCACTACACTACCGTGTCCGCCCAGTAAAAATCTGTATTCCCTGACTGGGAATTGAACCTGGCCCACGGCGGTGAGAGCGCCAAATCCTAACCACTAGAGCACCAGGGAACCTATTCATGCTCCTCATAATCTTTCATATGTCTCTCAGGTCACCTCTCAGCCTCCTTTGTTTCAGGGAAAACAAGCCCAACCTGTCCAATATCTCCCCATAAATAAAGTCCTCCAACACACACAAAACGCTGGAGGAACTCAGCAGGTTCAGGCAGCATCTATGGAGAGAAACAAACAGTCGACGTTTCGGGTCGAGACCCTTCATCAGGTCCTTAAACGTCGACTGTTTATTTCCCTCCATGGATGCTGCCTGACCTGCTGAGTTCCTTCAGCATGTGTTGATCCAGATTCCAGCATCTGCAGGATCTCTTGTGTCTATAGTCCTCCGATCCAGGCAACACCCTGGTGAATCTCCTCTCCAAGACAGAAGTCGGCGTGTGGCATGAACGAAATTATACAAATATATAGGTTATTGATGCATACAGAACTTAGGCTGAAGTATTCGTGTGTACAGCTCTTAACCTTGTGAGTGCTTTGTTCACCTTCATCCTCTCAAAGTATAACATGTTCCTACAGATAAAGTAGGCATTCAGTTATATAAGTATGTAAGCGTGAAATAAATTGGTAAAATCGGAAAATTGGTTTATTCTTGTCACATGTACAAGTGAAAAACTTTGTTTTGCATGCCATCCATACAGATCATTTCATTACATCAGTACATCCAGGTAGTACAAGGGAAAAGGAGAATGCAGAATAAAGTATTACAGTTGCAGAAAAAGTGCAGTGCAGTCAGACAATAAGCTGAAAAGCCATGACGAGGTAGATTGAGGTCAAGAGTCCACCCTGAAATAGGTTTTAAGAGGAGTAGATGTTTTGATGCTTTCACGCAAGAGAGAAGAAACCAAGAGCCATAAGCATGAGATGATGGCCAATGAAAAATTGCCTTGCCCCAACTTCAGAAAAGATTAACGAGGATGATTCCCGGAATGAAAGGGCTAACATACGATGAGTGTTTGTCAGCTCTTGGACTGTACTCACAGGAGTACAGAAGAATGGGAGGGTACCTCATAGAAACACTTCGAATGCACTAAGGGTGTATATGACAATAATCTAATCTAATATTCACGGTGAAGGCTCTGCTTCGATGTGAAGTGTTGCAGAGGTACACATCACCATTGAGAAGTATCTTGGTGGAAGTATGCACTGTTTTGATCGGCGCGCCGCTCCAAGTCCTCTCGCTCTGGAGACTCATTGCGCGGATTCTTGGGCAGTGGCGAGAATGTGAAACGCGCAACCAAGGTGATTGAGGTTAATAGCAGGGAGGCATTTAAATTGAAGCTGGATAAATATAGAAGGGAGGAAGGTGCAGAGTTGAAAGGCATGTTGATACGAGGTAGAAATAAAGATGAGTGCGACATGTTTGGGTGGAACAGAAAGAGGCTTGGTTGGGCCGAATGGCCTGATTCCCAGGTATATTTTGAGTATGCATATAACCTCATCGTTCATATGTCGAAGATTACTATCTGTTTGTTCACAAAATCCAAATCATATGCAGCAGTTACGATGTGTAAGTTGATCTGTGAAACCGGAAGTATCTGGATAGCGTTGGTTTGCAAATTCAAAGGGACTTGCACTCCTTTCCCCTTTGATTCGAGTTAGTTACATTTTGAATGGATATCTGCTCTATTATTGTTCTCGTGGACTGACAGGTCAGGTAGCGGAGCCGAGTTTACTCAGACATCTCTGTGTGGGAACAGAGACAGAAATACAAGGAAGGAGGAGGCGGTGAAATGTCTGGGGAGGGGGTGTGTTTGACATGGGTGGCATTGGGTCAGTTGGTCAGACAGTTGTGAGCTGCCCTCCCTGCACATCTAGCGGGCAATGACCGAGAAAGTGGCAGCTTCAGCGTTTCAGAAGCCCGCGGGCCAGAAAAGGCGTCGCTGCTTGTAACTGAGTGAAGTATAATCGGATAAAATGAGACGCAGCAACCTCCATCCCGAGCTGAAGGAACAAAAAGGTCAACGTGACTTTCGGAGTTGAGTAGCCTCCGAGCATCGACTCTTAATTTTCAGTTTATCACCATCCAATTGCAAACAAGTCCACAACCACACCAAACAGGCTGGTCTAAGGAGGCATCCAACTCCTTCCGACCCACAGACTGGCCCACTCCTTTCCACTTATTCCCCAGGCGTTCAACTGAGATTGAAACTTTGGTTCAAGTGCTGGATATTTAAGTCTCTGGTCTCTCAGGCTCACGTTGGCCACTATCTGCATAAGGCGGGCATATACCGTAGAGAACTCTCGTATTTGTGTCAGAAAGGTGAGTTTTGCCATCACCCGATCTTTCATGAGTCGCCGTGGGTGAGATCCGCACCCGAATCTGGTCGGAATCAATGGACAATATCGACCTACCCAGCAGCGCCGCCGAGTGTGCGCTGAATTTGTGTTATTGCAATAAAACTTCGGAGCAGATAAGGCCATACTGAAGGCCTGTTTACTTTACCCGAGACTTAATGCTATCCTCAAATTTATCAGGCCATTGTATACACGGACTGTGACCTGTCCAGCAAGCCACTGAACTGCCGGGTAATTTTCATTAACCAACACTCTGATACCTTGATACTTAGAGGCTGTTCTCTATCTCGGCTGCATTCGTGTCCAGGGCCGGACGTCCGCTCCAACTAAAATTCCTAAATCGATAGGTGGGGGTGAGACAGCGACGGGGAGCACCTTGGTGATTGTGCCGTGACAGGTCCGTGAGCGGAGAGAGAGAACGGAAAGGTGTTGCCCCTCCCGCCCCCCCCCCCCCCAAACCATCGCCGGCAACCGAAAGAGCCGCGGTCTGTTTCCAGGGTAGCTACGGACACTCAAAAGCCAACGGTCGAATAGTGAGGCCATTCGGCCCATCGTGTCCGTGCGGGCTCTCGGAAAGAATTCTCCTCTCTCTGCGGCACTGTAAATATTTCCACGATCCCTCTTAGGTGTTTGTTGAGTTCGACTGACCTTGCAGAACTCACTGTGCGGGGAAATATCCACCGCATATCAAGTTCTCCTGCGAATTACCCAACATTAAGGACCTGTGTACAATATCGACCATCTGTTATCTGGGATCTGGATGAAATGTCTGTGCTGTCGGTTCAGGACTGACTGACACGACAGGACCTGTGGCCTGTTCTGACAATGAACGCACATGTTGTGAGCTGCTTTGCGTTGAGCAGCAGGAGAAGGTCCGCCGTCAGACCCGGGGAGGGAGTACACTCCCACCCGAACCATATGGGGCAGCGAGAGGGACATCGGAAGGAAAAACCACCCCACGAAGTTGGGTGTGTGTGTGTTGGGGGAGGGTTGGGGGAGGGTTGGGGGTGGGTGGGTGGTGGCGCAGGTTTGGACAACGTATTGATTCCGTTGCAATGTCTTTACCATTCCATACATCCTTATAGCATTGAAGGTCTTTTCGGCCCATCGCGCTGTGCCGGCCCACAGAGAAATTCCATTCCTTACTAATTTCCCGAGTAACCCATTCTCTATATTCACTCTCCACTAGGATCTACCGCTCACCTACACCCTACGGCCAATTTACAGCGGCCAATTAACCCACCAACCCGCACGTCTTTGGGCTGTGGGGGGAAACCGGAGCACCCGGGCAAAACCTACGCGGTCACAGGGAGAACGTGCGAACTCCATACAGACAGCGCCCGAGGATTGAGCCCGGGTCTCCAGCGCTGTAATTCCACCGCCTTGGTCACGTCAGGCGTAGTCCCCAACCTGGGCTAAAGGGGAGTGAAGTTAACTAGGACCCGCTGAAGCGGGGTGGACAGCTTGGGGGTGTTGTTTGACGTGGGGAGGGGCTCAGAGAGCTGGGATGTTGACACTCGCGCTATCGGTTGGAAGCGTTTGACAGGAGGTTCCAGATCATGTCCTGGGTTTGCGTTGGGGAGGAGTTACTGACCTCCACCACAGGCAGATGGACACGTTGAAGACGTGAGAAACCATGGGTCGGAATCCAGGGCAGAGCGGCTGCCAACTTTGAATCTGGTCACTGGCGGTAAAACCCGCCCCAAGGAAGACCTCGCTATTCATTTCACCCAACAGTTCCACTCACAGTTGTGTGTGGAGAGGTCGAACTCGGGGCTGGGGCTGGGGCTCACGGCGAGGTGTCCCACAGCAGGAGGGGAGACCCAAGCCTGGCGGGTGAGGCGGTCTCCACCCGGCGCGGGTGCCGCGGGAGAGGCGGGCGGGAGCCGAGTGTCTGCGCGCCAGGGTAGGGACACACTGCCGCGGGTTCGGTCCTCGGCTCCGACACCACCTGCGGTCTGTCCGCCGGGAGCCGGCGCTGAAGCAAACGAAGCAATAAACACCGAAGGGACAGCGATTGGGTGCCTCTGGCTCACCTCTCGGTGAACCCAGGTTTAATGCTGACCTCCGGTGCTGTCTGTGTGGAGTTTGCACGTTCTACACTAATGTCTTGCACTTGCTTTTGCACTAATGTATTGGTTTTGCACACTTCTGTCTTCACTGTCTTGTAATAACTTATATTCTCTGTGTTGTCTGAATCTATGTGCCGGTGATGTTGCTACAAAGAAGTTTTTCATTGTACCTGTACCTCACTGTACTTGTGCACATGACTTCTTAAACTGTATTTGTTCAGCACAATAACGGGCCCTTGCAGGCCAACGAGGCGCCCAGTTACACCCATGTTAACCTACTAACCCTCACGTCTTTGGAATATGGGAGTCACCCATGCAGTCAGGGCGAGAACATACAAACACCTTATAGCTAGCTAGAGAAACAAGGGACTGCAGATGCTGGGATCTAGATGAAAAACACGATGATGCTGGAGGAACTCAGCAGGCCAAGCAGCATCCGTGGAGAAAAGCAGGCGGTCAATGTTTCGGGTCAGGACCCTTCTTCAGGACTGAAGATGGGAAAAGAGGAAGCCCAATATATAGGAGGGAAAAGCAGAGCAGTGATAGGTGGACAAAAGAGGGGAGGCGGGGTGGGCACATGGTGATAGGTAGATGCAGGTAAGAGATAGTGATAGGCAGGTGTGGGAGAGGAGGGGAGAGCAGATCCACTGGGGGATGAGTCAAAGGTAAGGAGAGAAAAAAGAGGTTGGACGAAAGAGAGAGAGAGGCCAGGAAAGGGAAGAAAAGAAGAGGCATGTTATGGGGGGGGGGGGGTGTTGAGGATATTAATTAAAGTGGGAGAATTCGATGTTCAGTGGCAGGAATTGAACCCCGATCGCTGGCGCTGTAATAGCGTTACACTAACCGCTACACTACCGTGCCTGCCTGCTCCAGTTCCCTCCCACATCCCAAAGTCCGGTGGGTTGGTTGGTGTTACAGACCACTGTAAGTTGTTAGTAGCACAAAGGCTCAAAGAAGAGTTAATGGGTGTCGGAGACAGAATGCATCACAAGGGTACGGGGAAAGGAGGAAATGAGACTGGCAGCACTATTCTTCTGTGGGCTGGCATGGACCTGATGGGGCCATCGAATCAGAATCAGGCTTATTATCACTGACATATGTCATGAAATTTGTCGTTTTGCGGCAGCAGTGCAGTGCACGACATAAAAATTACTATAAGTTACAAAAACAAATACAAAGTGCAAAAGAGGAATAATGAGGTAGTGTTCATGGGTTCATGGAACCGTTCAGAAACCTGATGACGGAGGGGAAGAAGCTGTTTCTGAAACGTTGAATCGGTCTCATTCTTTGCCGTTAAGACAAGAAGTGGTTAGTTTGTTTTCCGGTACATTTATTGTAAGCACGGACTCAGCAGGCAGTGTTGGGAGTCAACGTTATCGCTCAGACTCAGCAGCGAGGTACAGAGACCGCGGGGTTGTTCTGGTCATTCCCCCGAGTCACCATTTCTTTTGAATCACATCGAACAGTAGAGCACAGGAAGAGCCCCTTCGGCCCACGATGCTGTGCTGAACGAATGAAATTAGTAATCAAATGCCCAACTAAACCAATCCCTTCTGCCTGCTCAATGTCCATATCCCTCCATCTCCTGCACATTCATGTGCCTGTCCGAGAGCCTCTTGAATGCCTCTATCGTATCTGCCTCCACCACCACGTCCATTTGGGATGGGCCTGAAATATCCCTGGTCTCCGCAGCGCATCCTGCGCCCTGGAAAAGCCTGGAGTGCGTGATGGGAAGAGAGGTGGTTACATCCAGACGCTGGTGACCAGCCCAGCTCTTTCCTTCTCTCGCTTCTTCTCTCTCCATCCCCACCCCTTTCTCCTCCCCATTCCCGCTCTCCAGCCTCTCCATTTTCTCGCCCCCACCTCTGCCCCCGCCTCCGGTTCCCTCCCCAATCCCCTTCCTCTCTCCCCATTGCCCCGTCTCCCCCCTCCTCTTCTCCACTCTCCTGTTGTCCCCGAGTAGAGAAGAGGCCGTGACCCAGACCGACCACAAACAAGACCAAATGTGGACTAGATGACCGTTTCGCTGAACACCTGTGCTCTGTCCGTAACTGTGATCTGCATCACCCCATTACCAGTCACACCAACTCCCCCTCCCACACTATCACTGATCGGTCCTCAGCCTCCTCCACTGTCAGGAGAATTCCAAGCGCAAATTGGAGGAACAGCACCTCATTTTCCATCTTGGAACTTTGCAGCCTAACACTGGATTCTCCCACTTCATGTAATCCCCACCCCACTTCCCCACCCCCCCCCCCACATGCCTCTTCTCTTCTACCCCTTCCTAGCCTCTTTTTGTCTACTTTTTTTTCTCTCTCTCCTTACCTTTGACCCATCCCCCAGTGGATCTGGTCTCCCCTCCTCCCGCACACCTGCCTATCACTGTCTCTTACCTGCATCTACCTATCACCACCCTGTACTCACCCCACCTCCCCTCTTTTGTCCACCTATCACTGCTCTGCTTTTCCCTCCTTATATCGGGCTTCCCCTTTTCCTATCTCCAGTCCTGAAGAAGGATCCTGACCCAAAATGTTGACCGCCTGCTTTTCTCCACAGATGCTGCCTGGCCTGCTGAGTTCCTCCAGCATCATAATGTTTTTCACTGAGATTGCAGCATCCGCAGTCCTTTGTTTCTCTTACAAACAGGTCTCCACTTGATCTGCGAAAGATCTTTCGGTCTCCGCTCCTAGTTCACCAGGGCGACCATGGGCCAACGGCTGGAGCTGTCCCTGACCCTTGGGTGGGATGTGCAGGGAGAGGTGGAGGGGTGAGACAGGAGGCACCAAGGAAAGTTGAGGGACTGGACAGGGGATTCAAGTCACTGCTGGGAACCCGGTCAGGTTGAACATAGAACATAGAACACTACAGCACAGTACAGGCCCTTTGGCCAACAATGTTGTGCTGACATTTTATTCTGCTCTAAGATCTATCTAACTCTTCCTTCCCACATAGCCCCCTATTTTATTACTATTTTATTATTAGGGCAGGCACTGTAGTGTAGCTGTTAGTGTAACGCTATTACAGTGTGAGCGACCTGGATTCAATTCCCGCTGCTGTCTGTAAGGAGTTTGTACATTCTTCCCGTGACTGCGTGGGTTTCCTCTGGGTGCTCTGGTTTCCTCCCACATTCTAAAGATGTACAGGTTAGGAAGTTGTGGGCATGTTATGTTGGCGCCAGAAGCGTGGTGACACTTGCGGGCTGCCCCCAGAACACTACGCAAAAATGCATTTCACTGTGTGTTTCCATGTACGTGTGACTAATAAAGAAATAATTTTTTTCTATCATTCATGTTGCTGGAGGGAAAGCGAGCAGGTAGATCGTATTGGAATCGCATTTGAACTGATTACCAGTAGAAGGAATACACAAACTAACAGTAACACTACACTCCGAGCTGTCCAGGGCACCGGAGGTGAGAGGTTCGGGTGAGATGGAGACTGGGAAAGGCAGAAGCCGCTTCCCGTCCCTGACATTCCCTGCCGCAGGATTAAAACCACCCTTTCTCCTGTACTTCTACTGGCGCCAGCACCGACTTGCTCAGCGATGCACACGGTGGCGTTTCAATGTGGGAAACACAAGCAGCAACAAATGAGCTGCTGGGGGAACTCAGCAGGTTGAGCAGCATCTGTGGGGTGTCAATGTCTCAACCCGAAATGTCATTTCTTCTCCCCTCACAAACGCTGCTCGACCCACTGACTTCCTCCAGCAGTTTGTTGCTCCAGATTCCAGCATCTGCAGTTTTCAAATACAAGGAGCAGCCCTCTCATTTAATAACTCAACAGCACTTTCCTGCATTAACCCCATATCCCCTGATTTTCTTATGGTAATTCCTTGGGAAGAGATTAAATGTAACTGTGGTGCTTATGAAATAAAAACAAGAAATGCTGAAAACACTCAGCAGGTCAGGCAGCATCTGTGGAGAGAGTATTTTTTAAAGTTTTGATTTATTGTGGTGGTGTGATGCTGTTAAAACAATTATTGGCAAATTATTCCAGCACTGTGTTTACATTAGTTCTGTGTTGTATTCATGTTGTATTGGGCAGCAGGTAGTACTGCTGCCTCACAGCTCCAGAGACCCGGGTTCAATCCTGACCTCGGGTGCCGCCTGTGTGGAGTTTGCACGTTCTCCCCACGACTGAATGGGTTTTCTCTGGATGTTCTGGCTTCCTCCCACATCCCAAGGAGTTAGTAGGTTTAACTGGCTGCTGGAAATTGCGGCAAGTGTAAGTAAGTGGCAAAGGAACCAAGGGGAGAGGAACGGGCACATGAGAGGGAGTAGGTTTCAGGGAAAATAGTGGGGGAACAGATTGATGGGATTGCTCTGTAAACCGGCATAGACATGATGGGCTGAATGGCCTTCTATATAGTGAAAAGAAATGAGAATTGCATGAACATTAAACCCTTATATAGGGCATTTGATCTGTAGACTTTTGCCCTCAACATGGGGGGATAGGATTATTCTGCATCTATGTTCTCTCTGCGCTGGCAGAGAAATTCCTCCCACTGATCATCGTCCTCACTGTAAAGCCGAGTGCCTTCCAGCTGACGTTAATAACCCACAGGGCAAGCATTTCAAATAACAAAAGGCTTTTGAAGGTTGACACACTAAGGAAAGAAAATCAGGTGAAGATATCAGGATTCCAATGACATCTTCCCGGCTTCTGGCATAAAAAATGGATAAAGCTGGAAACTCTCAGCAGGTCAGGCAGCATCTGTGGAGAGGGAAGCAGAGTTTGGGTCAATGATCTGGGAATAAGGGCTTCAATCCCAGACTGCCTCTGGATGTGTAACCTTATTCCCATGTAGAAAAATGATACTGTTTTGTTATGCTTCAAATTTGCATCTCAGCACATCTCAAAGTGCTTTACAGCCTTTTGGGTAATGTTGTAACACACGATCTGCTGGAGGAACTCAATGGGTCGAGCAGCATCTGTAGGAGGAAAGGAACTGTCAACGTTTCAGGTCGAGACCCAGCATCAGGACTGTTGGAACCCTGATGCAGAGTCTCGACCTGAAACATCAACAATTCCTTTCCCCCCACAGATGCTGCTCGACCAGCTGAGTTTCTCCAGCAGATTGTGTGTTGCTCCAGATTCCAGCATCTGCAGTCTCTTGTGTCGCCAGCGTAATGTTGTGATATTGGAAACAGCCCCTTGGCCACAGTAATCTTCCCAATGGAAAATTCTGACAATACCTTGTAGGTCAGGCAGTATCTGTAGAGGGAGAAGCAGAGTTAATATTTCAGGTCCGTCACCCTTCTTTTACATTTACAATCTCTTGCTTATTGGTGATTCCCAAAGAGGAATCTGATAATGATCAGGCATTGGGTCTTAGTGATGTTGCAATAGTAAATATTATTGGTTCAAGAACTCTCACGATTGTTCACCTGCTCTACTTTCAAGTGGAGTCATGCGTTTTTTTTATGTTGTTCTGAGAGAGCAGACAAAGCCCTGGGACAATCTCTCATTGGAGAAACCATACTCAGTATTACACTAAAATAACAGCCTAGATTTTAGTGCTGGACTGGGACTTGAATTCACAACTTTCTGCATTAGAGAGGAGGGTGCTCATTGGATAATTGTCTGCTGAGTTAGAGTGGGTGTGTTGGATAATACCTCTTGTGTAAGGACAGGACTCACTGGACCAAACCTCCCCATCTCCACCTGCACCCAACCCAAACCCCAAATAGAACAATGAAAAGCACTGCTGAAGCTCTCGCTCTGGCTGTGAGTCATTGATAGGTAAGGATGGAGAGTAAGGAAAGGCAGGCACACTAGGGTAGAGCTTAGCTTAGCACTATTACAGCGCCAGTGACCTGGGTTCAATTCCCGTCGCTGTCTGTAAGGAATTTGTACGTTCTCCCCGTGTCTGCGTGGGCTTCCTCCAGGTGCTCCAGTTTCCTCCCACATTCCAAAGACGTACGGGTTAGGAAGTTGTGGGCGTGCTATGTTGGCGCCGGAAGCGTGGCGACACTTGCGGGCTGCTCCCAGAACACTCTACGCAAAATATGCATTTCACTGTGTGTTTTGATGCACATGTGACTGATAAAGAATTCTTACCTTACCTAAATGCTGCTGACTGGCACATTCCAGACTGCAGGGGTATGTGCTGAGGGACGTATTGAAGGTCAGTGCAGCCAATGCAAAGGCTTTGTGGGGAAGGACAGAAATCTAAGGTCCAGCCACCGGTGGGCACTGAGGGGCTGGGTCCTGTGTAACAGCCTCTCAAACACTTATTGGGTGTGTTGTTCAGAAAGATCACGTGAGTTGCATTGGTTCTTTGTAACCAGAATGTATTAACTTGATGACACTGTGATTGTTGTACTTCCTGCATTTATGTTTATGAATTTTAGTTCTGAAGTAACAAAGCCCTCCCTCAGTACTTGGTCTTTGTGCTCAGGTCTCTGGAGTGGGACAACCTTCCAACACAGAGGGGAGAGAGGACCATGAACTAAACATGATGATACCTCATATTGACACAATGAGATGGGAGGTGATATCCCTCTCTCCAGGTGATCATATTCATTATTCCAGCATCAGTCCTGCACCATGCACCCACGCAGTCACAGAGAGAACGTACAAACTCCTTACAGACAGCGGCTGGAATTGAACCCAGGCCGCTGGCGCTGTAATAGTGTTATGCTAACCGCTACACTACCATTTGCTTATGGACATTTTGTTGTATTGAAAAACCAACAAGTTTCAGGCAGACCAAAGTGCATCTTTCACCAAGCTGATGGTCTTCCAGCAACAGTTGGTGTTTGTCTCGGTGTGTGTTGCTGGGGACAGCCAATGGATCAGGGAGCCCTCTCTTGCTCAGGATGAAGCTGGACAAGGAACCTTGCATCCTCTTCCAGACCTTCTCGCCAAGTGCACAGCAGAGTGCTGCACTGTCAGCTGTCCTGTCCGCAGATGAAATGTTGAACACCTGCCGCCTCAGGTGGATTCGTGTGAGTCTTTGGCACTGCATCAAAGAAAAGTTCAGCATCTGTCACAACCAATATCTACCCCTCAATTAACATCACTAAACAGCAGGCACGGTAGTGTAGCAGTTAGTTTAACGCTATTACAGCGCCAGCGACCCGGGTTCAATTCTGGTCACTATCTGTAAGGAGTTTGTACGTTCTCCCCGTGTCTGCGTGGGTTTCTTCCGGGTGTTCTGGTTTCCTCCCACATTCCAAAGACCAATGGGTTAGGAAGTTGTGGGCATGCTATGTTGGCGCCGGAAGCGTGGCGACACTTGCGGGCTGCCCCCAGAACACTCTACGCAAAAGATGCATTTCACTCTGTGTTTCAATGTACATATGACTAATAAAGAAATCTTATCTCATCTTAAAACAAACCGACAATCGGGTCATCAGCTGCTGCTTTATAACATTGATATCACTTCAATAATGTGGCATTAACCGTGAAGAATTTTGAAAAGTGCTGTTGAAACACAAGTCCTTTGTTACCTCCATTTGCAGGTGTCAGGGATTGATGGATTCTCTGAGGCAGCAGTGCTGTGGTCACTGAGTGACACTTATAACTGCCCCCCACCTCCCCGTCTCACCATTGATTGTAAAAATGAGGCTGGAGGATGAAGAGTTTTGGGTGTTTAGTGAGTGGGTGAAACTATAAATGTGAATAATGTCACCTGGGGTCAGGCTGTGTATTCCAGGTGAATACTCTACCTTCTAAATTGTCCCTAGCACGTAGGGGGTGGTAGAATCTGGGGGGGAGTTGAGGGGAATGTGGGCAGAACAGGTTACTGAGAAAATGAGAAGGGGATGTAAATGCTCAGTGGGCTCATTGTTCTTCTTCTATGTTAGGAAATAGGGAATATCAACGGTAGTAGGACGAGTTACAGTGAGAAAATGGCATTGAAAGAGGGTCTCCAGGGAGAGGTGGAGAGAAAGGAGGTGAAAGAGAATGAGGCAGTGGGAGGGAATCCACAGGCAATCAGGCAGAGGGTAACTCTGCCCTCCAGCGTGTACCAGTGACACCCTTGGGCTGCAGTGCAGGGAGGAGGGACGGGTGTGGTTGAGAGGGACACAGTGAGAGAGAAAGGGAGAGAGAGGGGGAAGAGAGAGGAGGGAGAGGAGGGAAAGAGAGAGACAGAGAAAAAGAGGCAAGGAGATCGTGCGGAGAGAGAGAGAGGGGATAAGGAGAGCGAGAGAGGCAGAGGGAGAAAAATGGGGAGAGAGTGGGAAAGGGGTAGAGGAAAGAGGAAGAGAGGGAGGACAAGAGAGGGAGGGACGGAGAGAGAGCACTGCGGGTCCTAACACACTGCAGAGATGCAGCTGAATGCCGTGACTGTTCATTTGTTCCCTAAACTGCATGTCAACCAGGACAGGGCTGCAGGACATTCCCATCTGGGCTGCCCTTGGCTTATTCCTGGGAAGTACAGAAGCCACTTCAAGTGTCCCTTTTGGTGGATTATTTGATGACTGTTAAACCTCAATGATTTGCCAATGTAGCAGTGACCATTTTAATGTCTGAGGGTGCCTATCAAACGGTCCTTGGTGGTGGAGTAATTAGAAGCTGGGATGTTCAAGAGGCTGGAGTTGGAGAAATACAGATCTCTCCTGAGGCTGGAGGAGACAACAGAGAGAGGAACAGGTGAGATCAAGAAGGAGGTTGGAAATAAGGGTGAGAATTTTAAAATCGTGGCTTAACCAGAAGCCAAATGGGACAACAAAGACATGGGTAATGAACAGGATTGTGTGTCGTGGAACAGAGACAGCCTCAAGTTAATGCAGGTGACTGAGCAAGGATGTGGTGGCAAAGTGACCTTGGACCCACCATTCGCTGTGTGATGCTGCCACCTTGTGACGACAAGCAGAAGTGCTGAGTAACCTGCCTGGAATTCGGTTTAATCTCTCCAATCCATTGGCTTAGATAATTGTTCATTTTTGGAACAGATGTTGCCTGTGGGGGAAATCTCAACAGATGTCTTGCCTTTTCTTAAAGCTGAAGGGCTGGGAGCAGTTTTCAATCTATTTACTTCTGTCTATTTATTTATTTGTCAGCCATTCTTGAGAGAGACCATCACAGCACAGGTCAGTTATACTCAGGTTCCCGCTGGTGCTGGCAAAAGAGACCGCAGATGATGGAATCTAGAAGAGAAACAGAACACTGGCAGAACTCAGTGGGTCAGGCAGCATCTGTGGAGGGAAAAGGTGCAAACTGATGTTTCAGGTCGAGACCCCGTATCAGGATCCTGTTTTTGTTCTCCCACTGATGCTCTTGTGGTGTGTGAGTCTACCTGCTTCTGTGTGTGTGCGTGTGTGTGTGTGTGTGTCTCTTTGTGAGTGTGTGTCTCTCTTTGTGTGTGTGTGGCTTTGTGTGTGTGTGTGTGGGTGCGTGTGTGTGCGTGTGTGTGTGGGTGCGTGTGTGTGTGTGTTTACCTGTGAAAACCCCACCAGTGCTCCCCTCCAAAACTGAAGAGGCTCCATCTCGCTGTGTTAAAGGCACGGTATAAATGTACGAGTTGCTGCTAGGGAATACTTCTGCCAACATTCTGCCAAGTGCATGTGCTTGTCAGCACTGTTGTTTTATCTGAAGGAATGAACTGAATGTGTTGTCTTTGTTTTAGCCTTCTGCTCTTGTGTTAGGTGCTGGGTTTAGCCCAGTGACCAGCACTGTCACCCCTGAATCAAAGGGAGTACATAACCCCAGCTGCCATTCCCACTGCAGTACGGAGGAACTGCTGCATTACCAGAGGTGTCCACTTCTGGATGAGGTGTTAAACCAAGGCATCGTCTTCCCTCTCAGATTGATTGAAGGGAGGAAGAAGAGGAGCAGGGAACCTCTGCCACTCTGCAGCTTAAAACAAACCTATTTTATTTCTTTCCCAGTTTTGACCAAGGGTCTTTGGTCTGAATGTTAACTTTCTCTCTTCACAGGTGCTGCCTGACCTGCCGAGTGTTCCCAGCATTTTCTGATTTTATTTCAGATTTCCATCATTTCAACCTCCATTCAAATTCCCTCTGGTGAACTGGCCAATTCTTACCCCTCAACCAGTATCAGTGAAACTGGTCCTGGTTGCATTGCTGTTTGTGGGAGCTTGCTGTGCACAGATTGACCACATTGTACACAGTGCCCACACTTCAATTGCGACTTGCTTTGGGGTGGTCTGAGGTTATGGATGTCGAAATACACATCTATCTTCACCTGACTTCTTTCCTGTGATGTTTAATAATTCAAAAAGGGCACATAAGAGTCACAGAAGAATGTTACAGAACAGAAGACCATTCAGCCCATTAAGTCCATGCCTGCTCCTGGTACAACAATCCCCATCAGTCTTGTTGCTTCACCCTTTTCCCATAATGGTAAGAACATTGCAAGACAGTGACACAATACTTCAATTGCAAGCAACCATGTTGATTAGGATGGTTGGAGCCCTGAGTAGTTTAAGGTTAAGATAAGATATCTTTGTTAGTCACATGTACATCGAAACACACTGTGAAATGCACCTTTTGTGTAGAGTGTTCTGGGGGCAGCCCGCAAGTGTTGCCACACTTCCGGCACCAGCATAGCATGCCCACAACTCCTAACCCATACGTCTTTGGAATGTGGGAGGAAACCGGAGCACCCGGAGGAAACCCACGCAGACACGGGGAGAACATACAAACTCCTTACAGACAGTGGCCAGAATTGAACCCGGGTTGCTGGCGCTGTAATAGCATTACGCTAACTGCTACACTACAGTGCCTCTTGAGAACTGAAGATGTTGTAAC
The DNA here is from genome assembly GCF_009764475.1 of Pristis pectinata. Classification (NCBI taxonomy): domain Eukaryota; kingdom Metazoa; phylum Chordata; class Chondrichthyes; order Rhinopristiformes; family Pristidae; genus Pristis; species Pristis pectinata. The sequence continues at coordinate 14,733,741 of NC_067433.1, forward strand.
AAAAGTATTAAAGAATTGGTTGCATTATTAAAGAATCACTTTCGTCCAAAGCCAAGTGAGATTATGCAAAGGTTTCAGTTTAATTCACAGCTGAGAAAACCTAAACAAACAGTGGCTGAGTTTGTAGCCAAAATGAAAAAGTCATCAGAAGATTGTAATTACGACAACACACTCTCACAGATGTTAAGGGACAGGTAGGTTAGTGTGTGAATCAGTGATGATTGGATTTGGAGGTGAATCTGACCTTTGGGAATACACTGAAAACTATCGAAGCAGTGGAACTGGAAACAAAACTATGGAACTGAGACCGGCTGCTCCATGTAGCAGCGCGCAGGAGACGTGGCAAACCACAGTGTCTCAAGTGAACTGAACATAGCTTTAAAAAGGTAGAGAGGCTGTTACTGTTGTGTGGGAGGGAACACACACTGTCAACATACTAGTTCAGGCAAGAAAAGCGCCACAGGTTAGAAGGCCTCATCACCAGAACTTGAAGGAATAAACATAAAATTAAGTTGTGCAAATGAAGTGAAATTAAGGAATTAAAGGAAGGCGTCCAAATTTCCGATTTTTCCATGATTTTCACCAGGTAATGTGAGGACCCCAATGCAGAGTGAAGAACAGAAAATGTTTCAAATACTCAGCAGGTCAGTGGGAAGAGAAACAGAGATAACGTTTCAAGTCAAAGACCCTTCGTCAGAATGTTTCCCTTCCCACAGAGGATGCCTGACCTGCTAGAGATTTCCAGCATTTTCTGGTTTTATTTTAGATTTCCGAGCATCTGCAGTTGTTTTCACTGCAATGCACAGGATGAGTTCACAATGTTTAATGAATAAGGGTTCGACTGACCAAACGCAGAACCACTAATTGTTGTCACGAACGTGGATGACAGAGATGTGACACTTGAGCCTGACAGTGGGGTGGGTCGGTCAGGGGATCTCCTGGTCGGTTTGCTCCTGGGCCTGGCCAAGGTGGCCATTCACAGGTCCAGGTGGCAGGCAGTCGAGGAGTTCTGACCAAGCTGATTGCCTGCCCCTCTTCCAGGGTTACGTCCACACCCGTATGTCCCTGAGAAGGAGCATGTGGTATCCATGGGTACAATGGGGGATTTCCGGTACCAGTGGGTGTCACAGGGGCTCACGTGTGTTCTGGATGGAGATGACCGTGTTATAATTTGAAGCTGTAAACAGAGTGAATCATGGAGCTCTGTAATATTGTAATAATGTGATGCTGTAATCACTGTATAAGATAAGATTTCTTTATTAGTCACACCTACATCGAAACACACAGTGAAATGCATCTTTTGCGTTGTGTTCTGGGGGCAGCCCGCAAGAGTCGCCATGCTTCCGGTGCCAACATAGCATGCCCACGACTTCCTAACCCGTGCGTCTTTGGAATGTGGGAGGAAACTGGAGCACCCGGAGGAAACCCACGCAGACAGTGGGAGAACGTACCAACTCCTTACAGCGGGAATTGAATCCGGGTCGCTGGTGCTGTAATAGCGTTATGCTAACCGTTACACTACCGTGCCTTCCCCTCCTTTGGAAAAGGAAAAGAAAGACACGGGGTGGTGTGGTGTGTCACACTGATGGACCAGACTGAAGGTGTAGCTGGGTGGACAGAGAACAGTTAACAAAAGCACGGCTAAATCTGAAACCCTGTACAGGTGAAGTTATTGGAGAAGTTGCTTGGATTGGAGAGCATGTCTTATGAGGATAGGTTGAGTGAGCTAGGGCTTTTCTCTTTGGAGAGAAGGAGGATGAGAGGTGACTTGATAGAGGTGTACAAGATGGTAAGAGGCGACGATCGAATGGACAGTCGGAGACTTTTTCCCAGGACGACAATGGCTAACACAAGGGGACATAATTTTAAAGTGATTGGAGGAAGGTATAAGGGGGATGTCAGGGGTAAGTTTTTTACACAGAGGGTGGTGGGTGCATGGCAGAGGTTGTGGGGGCAGATACATTAGGGACATTTAAGAGGCTCTTAGATAGACATATGAATGATAGAGAAATGGGGAGCTATGTGGGAAGGAAGGGATAGATAGATCTTAGAGCAGGATAAAATGTCAGCACAACATTGTGGGCCGAAGGGCCTGTACTGTGCTGTAGTGTTCTAAGTTCTATCTGCAGTCTCTTGTATCTCAACTGCTTTTTGGTACTTGATGGTTCATAGAGTTCATACAGCACGGAAACAGACCCTGAGGCTCACAGGTCCATGCTAACCATCAACTACCCATTTACACAAGAATCCTTCACTGATCCCATCAACTCCCCCCAGATTCTACCACTGACCTACACTGGAGGCAATTTGCAGCAGTCAAGTAACCTACCAACTCACACATCTTTGGGAGGGAACCGGAGCACCCGGGGGGAAACCCATGGGGTCACAGGAAGAATGTGTAAACTCAACACACAGACAATGCTGGAGATCAGGATCGAACCCAGGTCCCTGACTCTATTGGCTGAGCCACTGTGCTGCCCCAGAATAACATGGTTGACACCTGGGCGGCAATGCCTGGTGGGGCAGGGGCAACTGATTCTGAAATAAATGCTTGAAAGAGGAAGAAATGTAGTGTAGCGGTTAGCGTAACGCTTTACAGTGCCAGCGACCCGGGTTCAATTCTGGCCACTGTCTGTAAGGAGTTTGTACATTTTTCCCATGTCTGCGTGGATTTCCTCTGGGTGCTCTGGTTTCCTCCCACATTCCAAAGACATACGGGTTAGGAAGTTGTGGGCATGCTATGTTGGTGCCAGAAGTGTGGCGACACCTGCAGGCTGCCCCCAGAGCACTCTACGCAAAAGATGCATTTCACTGTGTGTTTTGATGCACATATTACTAATAAAGATATCTTAATCTTATCTTAAATTGCCGGAATTTGGGGAAAGAGCAGGACTAAATGGTTGGTTAGCATGTACTCAGTGGGCCAAACGGCCTTCTTGCATGCTGCTGTGTCTGTGATCCCGTGAAGGGCTGCTCGGTCGTTTGTGGCTTCCTTTCTGAATGGCCACCACAGCCCATGGAGGTGGAGCGGGTGATGGGGGAGGGAGAGGCGGTGAGGGGCCACAAGGTGAGTCAGGAGCTGAGTCAGTCCTCCAGGAATGAAATGAGCAAGAGCCATCTTTGAGCAGGCAGCCCTGCGGCTCCCCCACCAAAGACGACAGGCACCAAAGTGTGTTAAACGTGGGTTAATTGTCACTGTGGAGCCAAAGCATAGGGCTGGAGATTGTGAAACCTCAAGAAACAATGAGATAGCAAACACCACACAAAGTACTTAGCTGACATTGCAATGTCACGGGCTTCTGATATGTTATGAAGGGAGAATGTAATTGTTGTGTTCCCCATGGTTCTGAGTCACAGTGGCGCCTTCTTAGGAGAACAACTGTTTTCATTGTTATGGCTCCTTCGTAGACAAGCACTCCAGAATACTTTGTAGCAGACAAAAAGAGTTGTTACTGAGCACGTTCCAAAGTTGGTGAAACTGATAGGGCTTAAAAGAAGGGAAGAGAGCGGGAGAGACAAAGAGGTTTAGGGAAGGAATGACTAAACTTCGAGCCAAACACCACTGAACAGACAGGCACCATTGGAAACACAAGAGACTGCAGATGCTGGAATCTGGAGCAACACACAAAACGCTGGAGGAAGTCAGTGGGTCAGGCAGCACCTACAGAGGGCAATGGACAGTCAACGTTTTGGGATGGAGGGAAGGGGTGAGGCAGGTGATAGGTGGATCCAGGAGAGGGAAGGTGGGGGGGGGGGGGGAGTGGTAGGTAGATGGGGGAGGGAATAGCGCCAGAAGTTGGGAGGTGGTTGGTGGCAGTGACAAAGGGAAGGTGATTGAATTCTGATACTCCTGTCGTGGAATAAAAGGAGGGAGGTGGGAAGGGGACCCAGTGGGTGATGGGCACATGGAGAGGGGAGAGGGGAGAGGAGGGGAGCACAGGCACCAATGGTGGACTAAATTAGGGGTGCATAAGAAAGCAGAATTGGAAGAGCACAGAGACTCTGCAGCTATAGGGCTGGTGGGGCATTACTGATGGAAAGGATTGAGGCCACAGTGGGATTTGAAAATGCAGATGAGAATTGCAGATGTTGGAAACCTGAAATAAAATCCCACAGGCCAGGAAGTATCTGTGCAGAGTGAAAAACTGTTAATATTTCAGGTCAATAGCCCTTCATCAGACTCGATGGGTTAGGCAACATCAGAACCAATGAAGGGTCATTTACTTGAAATATAAATTAAATTTTATTTACAGCGTGGTAACAGGCCCTTCCGGCCCAACGAGTCCGCGCCGCCCATTTTAAACCCAAATTAACCTACCCGTACGTCTTTTAGAATGTGGGAGGAAACCAGAGCACCCAGAGGAAACCCACGCAGACACGGGAGAACGTACAAACTCCTTACAGACAGCGACGGGAATTGAACCCCGATTGCTGACGCTGTAATAACATCGCACTAACCGCTACGCTACTGTGTTTCGGTTTCTCTGCACAGCTGCTGCCTGACCTGTTGAGCTTTCTTCCAGCACTTCCTGTTTTTATTTGATATCCTTAAAATCCAGGCTGGGATTTCTTAACTGGGAACTAATGCAAGTCCTCATGTGGGTGGTGGGGAGGGAATAGTTCGGAGAAAGGGAGAGGAAAAGTGCTTGGACACCGGTTTCAAGATGGAGATAGTAGAAGTGGCCGAGGATGCTTTATTATCGACGGAGCTTCCTGGAGATGGAAAGTAAGGCTGATGGGTGGGTGCCGCAGTGGCGTAGCTGGTAGAGCTGCTGCCCCACATCTCCAGTGAGCCGAGTTCGATCCTGAGCTCCGGTACTGTCTGCGTGGAGTTCGCATGTCTTGCCTGCGACTGTGTGGGTGCTCCGGCTTCCTCCCACTTTCCAAAGATGTGTGGGTTGGGAGCTTGATTGCCTCTCGTGTAGGAGAGCGGCAGAATCTGAGAGGGAACCCAGTTGGAATGTGAGAAGATTAAATGGAATTAGAGTAGGTTTAGTGTCAATGGGTGTTCGATGGTTTGCACGCTCTTAGTGGGCTGCATGGCCTGTTTCCCTGCTGTATGACTAAGCGAAGGCTGACCATGGTTCTGGGAGGCTGGGGAATGGGAACAGAGTGCCAAAGATGGAACGGATGTGGGGCAGGGATGGGGAATCCTTGATCAAAGATAAAGGAAGCCACATCGAAAGCACTGGTATGGAAGGTGATGTCACTGGAACAGATAAAATGGAGAATCCAGAACCAAAAGGAAGAGTAATGGGAAGAAGAGTATTCAACAGAGCACTGGTAAGTTTATACTTTCCTTTCCCCATTGACTGATGGATGTTTCTGGGGTTGGGGGGGGGGGGAAGTCAATATAAATTGGAATATCATAGGCAAAATTGTTACACTATCATGGTTGTGGATTCTGTAACGACAGACTCTTCAGTCTGAAACTAGGGTCTCATCACTGAAGAAATATCTCCCTAGTGCTCAAAAGGGGCCAAATGGCCTCTTCCTGGTTCTATTTCTCATGACCTTACATTACTCTGTCCAGGGTGTAGATTTGGTGGAGACAGGACTTTCGATGTGAAACAATTAGGGAAGAGTTCACCGGCTGCTTAGGCAGTCTGGAGGGAGGGAGAGCGATACAGATACAGTTCTGATGAGAGGTCATTAATCTGAAACGTTAACCTTACTTCTTTCGCCACAGGCGCTGCCTGACCCACTGAGCATTGCCAGACTTTTTCTGCTTTCGTTTTGGACTCACAGCATGAAGTGTATTTTGCTTTTGTCTATTTATGAGTTTGAAAGAGTTAAATCTAGTCTTGGGAAGCAGACATGCACTTAAAGTTGTAAACCCAGAGCTGCAGATGATTTCTGTGGTTTCTGCACCCCAGCTGTTTTTAATTGTGAAATCATGCCATATCATTTTTGATGTATTTTAACCCTACTTGAACTTCAAAGAACTTGGCCTAATGGTAATTCTTCAAAACTTTTGTGTTTCTCCTGGTCTTATGGTTAACAGGCAACGACTGAATGGGAGGTTAGGAGTTCAGACTGGATATTAGATACTGTTGCAGTGTTTAATGAGTTCAAAAAAGCTTTAATAACACAGTGGAATTACTGGGAGTTCTGGAGGTGTAATCAAAACATTCCTTCATCAAGTCAAACCCCCTCCACCCCTGTGATCCTCCAAGGTCTCCACACTCGTCCAGTTCTAGTCTCCTGTATCTTTCACTATAGAGACCCCAACCTTTGGATTTCTCTCTCTAAACTTCCCAACCTTTAACTTACCCTCCTGCTTTCAGACACCCCCATAGCTGCATGTGAGAAAGAATAGGTTACATGGGAACAAATGGGATTGATGGGATTGCCCTGAATGCTAGCATAGACTTGATGGGTGGAATGGCCTCTGGTACATTGAACATGAACAGAAGAATGTGCCATAGTATCTGCTCAGAGCCAAATTTAGTTTAGCTCCTTGAAAGGCGATTATATAAATGTGAGTTGTTCTTGGGTTGTTTGACCTCTCCTGAAGTTTTGCCCCTGATGGTTGGATGACTCCCACCTTGTACCTGAGAGGACTTATGCTGAACCATGAAAGAAACTGAACTCAGAGACCGGTGTGAGACACCGTCGTGTTGGCTTGCCAGCTGAAGCTTACTTCCTGTGACCTCACAGTGCATATTTTCCCTCTTCCTCCCCATTCCCACCTCATGCCCCCGTGCATTCCCATAGTTGTTCTGTCCTTGGGATCACCTTGCCTTTCTTAAAAGCAGTTGGGAAGGAAGCAGATGGATTATTCAGGAGAACCTCCACCACCTCACTTGGATGGATGGGACAGTGAAGGGTAGGGGGGTCGGGGGAGAGACACCCCACCATGGAATGTGAGGGCTGTCATTAAAGAAATGGAAATGGAAAACCCATTCCCAAGTCAATGCGAAGCCATGACCCTCGGCTTAAATGCAGCTTGATTAGGGGTGGGGTGGGTCACTTGGTCACAAGAGCCATGTCAGACACTATAACATGATAAGGAGCCTATGTGTTCCATGGTTTTATCCCAGCTGTGGCCTGTATTTCTCTGGGCTTGGGAATCCCGTCAGCTGAATGGAGGCAGGAGCTGTTGGGTCCAGCAAGTAAGTCCTTCTTCACCAGTGCTTGAGGCCAAGGAGCTTCTTTTGGTATTACAAGCCAACCTTCCATACTCCATCTTATCCCAGCACAACACCCCGCCCCATCCTGAATGTGATCTCCAAACCTCTTCTCAAAATATCTCCTTCATATCCCCCCTCCAGCTTCTGTCTCTCCCTCCTGAGTTCCCCTTTCCTCTTCACAACCCCCCCCCCAATATCTCCCCACCCTTCCAACCCTCTCCACCTCCCGTCTTCTCCTTCCCTCTTTCCCCTCCATCTCTCCCATCTTTCCCTTTACTCATCTCTCCATTGCTTCCTCTAACTAACTTCCCCTTCCCTAACTTCCATCCCACCATTTCCTTTCCCTTCCTCATCTTTTCTCCTGCTTTTCCCTCTCTCCTCCCTTCTCCCTCAAACCCACTCCTCCCACTGTCCGACTCCTTCCTTTGCAAATTCCCCTCACTCCTTCCTTCCACCCTCTCTCATTCCCTGTCCTCGGTCTTATGGAACAACCTTTCTCTGTGATAATCTCCCTGTGACGGAGAACAGCGTTTGTCTGTCTTTGCCTTTTCCCATTATCTTTGGGTTTCCTGACTGCTGACAGTCAACCAGTCCCCACACGTTGTGGAAACTGGTCACTGATTCAATTGATGGTAAGTGATCTTTGTTACCCCATCTCTAAATTTCTCGTAACTTTTTTTTTCCCCTATCATTTGTAGATTAGCCTACAATTCCTGGTCACCTTTTTTACCTTCAGAGTTCAATAGCATTCTGACTAGCCTCCCTTGTTCCAATCTCTCTGAGTTTCTGGCTATCTAAAACTCTACCCCCCCTTCCCACCCGCCCCCCCCAACCCAACGCCCCAGTCTACACCAACCCATCACCTCCCTGTGCCCACTGACTCACATTGGGTTCCCAACTGAACCATGCCTTGACTTTAACATTTGCAGCCTTCAAAGGCCTCCTGGGACTTGTCCCTTCCTGTCTCCATGAACACCCCTCAACCCAATAACTCCCTGGGATCTCTCCATTCTCCCAGTTTTGGCCTCTTGCTCATTCCCAGTTTTAACTCTTCCAGCATTGTGCCTTCAGCTGCCATGTTACCAAGCTGTAGAACTTCCTCCCCAAAACCTTCCTACCTCCCTCAACCTCTCTTTATTCTTCACTTCTTTATTAAACTGCCTGACTTTTTGCTCCTCTGCCTGAATATCACCCGTCGTAGCTCAGTGTCAATTTTTGACAGAGCTTCGGTGTAACATTTGCATTGTTTTACGACGTTAAATGGGCAGCTTTTGTCTGAGTAAGGTGGTTGAGGGTTGGATATTGTCTAAGCCACTGCTCTGAATTCCTTCTCCCAAAATATTTCCATGACCTTCTTCCCCTCCACCTGGGACACCAGATGTGGATGCCAGCTGAACTCCTTACCCAGATTTAGGAACAATTTGCCTGTAAGCAGCTGATACAGATGAGTTTCACCTGCATTATTATGTGGACGTGACCATTTCTCCCCAGTGCAGTAGAGTAAGATTAGCTCATTCAGCAGGGCAGTGACTGAGGTCTGAACTCTCTCGTCCTGTGCGCCACTCAGCAACTTCGCAGAAGTATGGTCAGACTTTCAGTATGATTATCACACTAATCAGGGCAGGAAGTATTTGCCGTTGTAGAAGAGGCACTGAACGCACACAAAACACAGCAGACAGACAAAGCCAGGGCTTCTGGGTTTGGCTGGCAGCCATGCACCAATTGACAGCGCATTCCCGACGGATGATTCCGCTGATCACGAGGTGTTGGCATTGAGGCGCAGTCATGCATCTCGTGTGGTGATTCCCCACTCCTCACGTAGGTTATCCCAGAGGTAGATCCCCTGTGGAGGCACAGACCAGGGAAGTGCCGTGTTGACGTGACTTTTTTCTTACCCTTTCTGTTGGGATCCAGTGTTATCACAGGCTTGTTGTTTGCTGAAATCCTGCCAAATATATTAGTTTTTACCTTGGCCCTTGGCCATTTCTGGCCCAGCGTCAGGGACTGACTGACTGCGAGTGCAATCGTTTGTGGAGGTAAATCTATCAGACTGATTCTCACAGTGACTGCCTTAACCCCAGCCACCTCTGCAGCTCCAGTGCAGACAGATACTTGAAACATTGAAGGTTGCCTTGTGGGATGGGCGGGAGGGACAGTCAGTAACAGTTTAGAAGCAGAAAGATTAAACAATTTTGCACCAGCCCATCAAACTTCTGTAAAGGTTTCAGAGCAGATTATTACATAGGGTCATAGAGTCATACAGCATGGAAACAGGCCCTTCGGCCCAACTGGCCCATGCTGACCAAGATTCCCATCTAAGCTGGTCCCATTTGCCTGCGTTTGGTCCATATCCCTCTAAACATTTCCTATCCATGTACCTGTCCAAATGTCTTTCAGACACTGTAATTCTATCCATTTCCACAGCTTCCTCTAGCAGCTCGTTCCATATATCCACCACCATTTGTGTGAAAAAGTTGCCCCTTCAGGTCCCCGTTAATTCTTTCCCCTCTCACCTTAAACCTATGCCCTCTAGTTCTTGATTCCCCAACCCTGGGAAAAGGTCTGTGCACATTCACCCTATCTATACCCCTCATGATTTTATACGCCATTTAAATGTTGTTAATGTACCTGCCTCAACTACTTCCTCTGGCAGCTCATTTCATATACTGACCATGCTCTGGGTGAGAAAGTTGCCCCTCAGGTTCCTATTAAATCTTTCCCCTCACAACATAAACCTATGCCCTCTAGTTTTTGGTTTCCTTTCCCTGGGAAAAAGACTGAGTGCATTCACCTATCTATGCCCCTCATAATTTTATATCATTCTCCTACGCTCCAGTGAATAAGGTCTCAACCTGCTCAACCTCTCTCCATAACTCAGTCCCTCGAGTTCCAGCAACATCCTCGTAAATCTCCTCTGGACTTTTTCCAGCTTAATGGCATCTTTCCTCCAGCAGGGTGACCGGGCACGGTAGTGCAACGGTTAGCGTAACACTTTACAGTGTCAGCGACCCGGGTTCAATTCTGTCCGCCATCTGTAAGGAGTTTGTATGTTCTCCCCGTGTCTGCGTGGGTTTCCTCCGGGTGCTCTGGTTTCCTCCCACATTCCAAAAGGCCTACAGGTTAGGAAGTTGTGGGCATGCTATGTTGGTGCTGGAAGTGTGGCGACACTTGCGGGCTGCCCCCAGAACACTCTATGCCAAAGAAACAGTGTGTTTCGATGTACATGTGACTAATAAAGATATCTTATCCTACAAAACTGAACATAATATTCCAAATGCGACCTCATTTGGAATATTTCTATCTCTCTATCCTCACTGGCTCAGAGATGAAGCATCATCTCCTGTTAACCCTTCCAAACAAGCAGCTTCTCCAGTTCCATCACAGTCAATGGAGTAGTGGGAAAAAGGATTAATGTTCGGATATGTTGACAATGAGGATACTTGTCACTCAGTTTAGTATTTTTTTACTTCCTATCTCCTTCTGACATAGAAAGAGGCCTCTTCAGCCCACTGGGTCTACTGTGTCTCAGATTCCATCACTATCTTTCCCTCTAACCTCATCTCTCCACATTCCCATCAACTCCCCTCAGACTCCACCACTCACCTACACACTAGGGACAATTTACAGTGGCCAATTAACCTACTCTGTAGTGTGGGAGGGAACTGGAGCACTCGGAGGAAACCCACAGGGTCACAGGGAGAACGTGCAAACTCCACACAGACAGGACCAGAGGTCAGGAGTGAACCCACGTTGCTGGAGCTGAGATGCAGCAGACACTTGCTCTAATATTGAACTATAACACCTTTCATTCAGTAATCTGCCAGTTGTTTCCAAAGGATACTAGATTGCAGTGTTAGTGGTGGTCATTGAAGGGATATTCAGTCACCAGTTTGACAAGGAGCTTAGGTAAGATTAACACAAAAACACAATAGGAACAGGAGTAGGCCACTACTGGCCTCAACTTCTGTGCCAGTTCCCCATCACCCTCAAGTCCTCAATCTTCCAAATATTTAAATATCTCCACCTTAAATGTATCTAATGATCTGACTTCCGCCACTTTCAGGGGCAGTGGATTCCAGAGACTCACTACCGTCTCAGAGAAGAAGTTTCTATGCCGCTCTTAAGCAGTTTCTCTGGCCAAGATTACACATTCCAGGTGTGACAGACAGAAATTACTCACAACGTGGACACAGGAAAAAGCACCACTGTGCAATTTTCCAATAGACTCCGACAACCTTGCTCTGTCAGCCTGCAATAGGAACAGGGAAATCTTGTGCGTTATCTGGTGAGAAACCATTTCAGTGCCGATGGGAAATTACTTCTTCACACTAACCAGTCAACACAGGAATAGCCACCCCTGTTGTGGACAGTAGCAACCAGGTGATTCATTAGGCAGTGGCTGGATGGTAATTAATAATTTGTGACCTGTTCAAATGACCTGAGACAGGGTACCGATTGATTTCTGTGGCCTTACCGAGCCCGTGTTCCAGATTTGCAGAGTGAGGGGGACACCAAGAAACCTGACTGACACATGACGCACAGCACGATCCCACAGACAGCCCTGAGAAGTTGGTTTGCTTTAGTCCCACTCTTCTGATCTTTGGGCACCCAGTTTGGAATGAGGTGGGAGTGGGTGAGGGAACAGGCAGTCATGGGACCTCCTAACTGGGATGGTCCTGGTCAAGGTGGCCATTCGTGGGTCCAGGCAGCAGACACTTGAAGGGTCTTTCTGTCCTGTGCTTGTCACTCTACTGAGGCACAGGAGTGGGAACATGTGGTCTCCACCACTGTGATTGAGGATTCACAAGATCACAAGACAACGGAGCAGAAGTAGGCCGTTCGGCCCATTGAGTCTTCTCCATGAGCTAAACTAATACTATTCCTATCTAGCCCCAATTTCTGGCCTTATCCCTATATCCCTTGATACCTTGACTAATTAGATACCTTGTGATCTTGTGATAACCATCTCTGGGTTCCTCTTCTATGTTGGTTCTAACTGAATCAGATTGATTGTTTTGCTTAATCAACAACACCATCATCAGTGTTTTTTCATCCAGTAATTTTTAAGATAGTTCATTTTAGAGGTGGGGAATGTTTTATAAAGAGTATCAGCCAATCAGATGGTAGCAGGATATAGATCTGGGCTCAAAGCAAACAACCTTATCCGCTATCAAAGCATCAATTTCCTCTGGAAATTGAATCTACTTTAAGAACAGAATAAACTACAACAACTTCTCCCAGTAACAGCAGGATAATTTCTCCTGAAAAAAAAGTGCAGAATGTGGAGGATTGTTGAATATGAACAGTGTGCATGAACTCAATCTCAGGTCTGTCAATGCAAGAAACCACAGTACCACACAAGAGGATGTGATTAAACCATCACAAATTTATTTGCCATATTAATGAATGTAATTATAACTTTAATATTTAAGTTACAAACATACAGTTACAAAACAGACAACATTCAGGAAGCCTTGAGTGCAAAACACTGACCCACAGGAAAATAAAATCGTGCAGCTTCTGCATCGAGAAACAAGGCACAAGAAAGGAATATCTTGTTTGGAATTAAAAATAAATAACATATAATATCATTATAGAAATGTGTTTGGACTCTACCTGACAAGTTGGTGTCTCAGTTAGTTAGGGGCCATCCATAATTTTCACATTGGAATTGGGTAGGTAAATGGGATGATTTGCTTTGTTTTAATGCAGCTAAATGATAATACTTTTAGAAAAACAAGAGATGCTTGTATTTATCAAGCACCTGATTGCATCTCTTCAACTGAGAAAAAGCCAGGACAATTATAGACTGAAGCACAGGAAATGCTGTTGTTCGGCCCCTTGATCCATACTAGAATATCCTGCAAACAGCAACGAGCTGAATGGACCATGGATGGAGCTTTGCAGGGACTAACATCCCCCTCAAACTGCATGGCCACGTCTGGTGGGGTTAGCCAGTTATCAGTGTGTTTCCGTCTGCTAATAAAACAACAAGATATTCATGGATGGCTCCTCACTGGTCCCTGGCAGTTGTCATTCTGTTGGTCAGCTGACAGGAAGAAACTTGAAATAATGGTTGTTATTTTTTGTAAAGGATATTACCCCAGTCTGGACTGCAAACCAAGGCGGCTTCCATATCCCAAAAAAAGGTGAGCATGGGCAATTAATTTCATTTAAACTTTGAAATTGGAACAATTACATAGCATTGGTGATCACTTTGTTGACACAAGGCTTCAGATAGTGTCATAGAGCAATACAGCAGGGATACAGGCCCTTCGGCCCAACCGTCCATGCCGACCACGGTGCCCACCCAGCTAGTCCCAATTTCCTGCATTCAGCCCATATCCCTCTAAGCCCCGACCCTCCATGTACCTATCCAAGTGCTTCTTAAATGATACTGTTGTACCTGCCTCACCCACTTCCTCTGGCAGCTTGTTCCATACACTCACCACCCTCTGCGTGAAAAAGTTGTCCCTCAGGTCCCTTTTAAGTCTTTCCCCTCTCACCCTACACCTATGTCTCCTAGTTTTGGACTCCCCTACCCTGGGGAAAAGACTGTTACCATCCACCTTATCTATGCCGCTCGTAATTTTAAACACTTTTATAAGGTCTCCCCTCATTCTCCTACATTCCAAAGAATAAAGACCTAGCCTGGCCAACCTCTCCCTATAACTCAGGCCCTCAAGTCCTGGCAACATCCTCGTAAATCTTTCCTGCACTCTCTCATTCTACCTTCTTGCCTCTGGGGCCAGGGGCAATTTCATCATCTGTGTATCTGGCCACTCAAGCACATTCCACCAACTCAACTCCATTTTCCTGGCCCACCACCTATCTATCCATTCAATGTCCAGAAATCTATTAATCACTGTTGTGAATGCAATCAATGACTGACCCTCCACTGCCCTCTGGTGCAGGGAAATCCAAAGATTCAGGACCTTCAAATGAAGAAATTTCTCCTCATCTCCATCCTAAATCACCAACTTCTTATTTTGAATCTGTGGTCCCAAGATCTAGACTCCTCAACCAGGACAAACATTCTCCTTGTATCTACTCAAGTAAGTGAGCTCCCAGAAGCTCCAATATTTCAAGAGCTCCCATTTCGTGCTAGGTTGTTGCTCGAGGGCCCTTCAAGTTCTCAGTCTCTGTCAATGTATAACGGGAAGATCCTGAATTGTCAGTCCCTGGCATGGTTTTCCGGTTGGCTCTGGTGCTCTCTCCCGGGAATCTGATAGCCAGCAACATTATGATAACCTTTTGTCTCCTGGGCTGGGATACAATGGATGGGGGTCTGAAGGAATTTGAGTGCCAAGTGTTGGCACAATTGAAAGCCCATGCTGCAATACGTTCATGGCACTCAACTCCATCCAGATACATTCTCCCTGCTCATTAATTTCTGCAAGATAAGTCGTCACCTCGGTCTGAAGCCAGAATATGGTGAAACATCTTTCTTCCCTAATTAGTGCTATTGTGAATACCTCTGTATAATTTGCTGCTAAAATATGAGACAGTCCATATTAATATCAAAGTTAAGACCCTTTTATCTGGACTCTATTTACCAGAGCAGACAGTATCTCTCTCTGTCTCTCCCTCCACCTCTCTCCTGATGAATCACTTTCACATCTTGGACAGGTGCATTAGGTCAACCCCAGTCTTTCAATGGACAGAACGTGTGTGCAACTTACAAGAATATTTTATTTTATTTAGAAGGACAATTGAAGGAGATTTGTAAGATAGTGGTGCTGGTGATGGGATGCTTATTTAAAAAACACAGCCACAGTGAATTACAATTGGAGAAAATGATGCATTAATAATCAAAACCACTATTTCTGGAGACATAGGTCACATGAAGGGTCTCGACTCGAAATGTCGACTGTCCATCTCTCTCCATAGATGTTGACTGTACTGCTGAGTTCCTCCAGTGTTTTGTATGCTGCACCACTATTTCTGGGTCAACTTTACTAACCACAGTATCCCTATCAGGCAACAAAATGTGGAACTTGATTGTGACAGCTACCGTA
Source organism: Pristis pectinata (assembly GCF_009764475.1). NCBI lineage: Eukaryota > Metazoa > Chordata > Chondrichthyes > Rhinopristiformes > Pristidae > Pristis > Pristis pectinata. Next base: position 14,748,892 of record NC_067433.1, read on the forward strand.
ACTCCAGGCTTGTAATGTGCCTTAACTGTGAGGCTCAGTGTAATGTTACCACTTCCCATGCCACTTCTACTGCTAAACTGAGACATTTAGGCATCTGAACTTGTCCTCAGTGATTAAGACTATAAGCTTGCAGTCTCTTAATGTGAAGTGGTTTGAAAATAAGTTTGCGACTAGATTGTATTACCTGGTCTCTGATAATGGTTTGATTCTTAATCAAATTTTTCTGTCTTTGGTGATCTAACAGACTGAATGATGTATGACAACACCTGCCTGTTGCAGAGAGCTAAATCAACAGTCCCCTTGGTGAGATAAGCCTTCAGAGAGATTTTCCCAGAACAGCATGAACACTGAATCTAAATGTCACACCACTATGTTCTGCCACCTTGGGGAGGCCTCCAAGCCTATACTTGAGCCCAGAATGGATTGTTGGTTCTATTGCTTAATGTGACATTCTTCTATCTGAGGTAATAACTTATTAGGAAGAAACCTGCTAACAACCATGTCACGATACCAGACTGGGGAAATATCTTGTGATCATTTGCAAAGGCTGTCAACATATAGCTTGGTTTGTGTCAAGAATGGTCATTAATTCATAAAACTCAAATGATGTTCAATCCTTGGTTCTATTGGGTTGAGGGAATTGAGCAGCTCAAATAGAGGGCTAACATTGCCAGGAAAATCTGACCTGGACTGGACACAAGCTAAGCCTGAATTGGTTTGTATTCTCTGGAGGTGTTTGCAAATGCTTTACCAGCCCATCAGAGCTTCAGCCTCAATGCTCACTGCTCACCAGTTAGCTTTGTGCTGAAGCTGGGTGCATGTTTCCTGTCAGCTGCCACGATATGATCACTACAGGTTTCAAGAGTTACACTGGGGACACCTGGGTTCTGCAGACAGGTACAGGCCTCCTGTTCCATTCCCTCTCACCTCTGGCTGTCACTCATTCTCACCGGAGGTTGGCTTTGGGCCCAGTCGAGAGGGAGCCTCATTACTGTTGAGATTCCTCAGAAAGACACGGAGCTTTTGGTGCTCGGCGGAAGAGCGGCTGTTAAAGCCTCCTCGGTGGGGTGAAGTCAGACAGCGGTCACTCTGCAGCAGGTGGATGAAGCCTGAGAGGTGAGATCCCAAACCTGCCATCATATTCTCCCTTATGCTGTTCACTGTCTCCTCGTCACACTCCAGAAGGCTCCTCAGTAGCTTATTGTAATACCTGGAGGCAATTGTGTGAATGGAACAATCATTAATTGAAGGAAAATGCAAAAGCATTAATGGCGAACCTGCAACACATCTCAGTCCTTTGCCCCAGTGATCTCTCTGTGCCATGTACATTTAACCATGTACATTCAAGTTCATTTATTGAACGGTCCCTTATACGATGAGATGGACTCTTGACCTCACAACCTACCTTGTTGTGACCTTGCACCTTATTGTCTACCTGCAATGCACTTCCTCTGTAGCTGTGACACTTTACTATTATTGTTTTTACCTGTACTACCTCAATGCACTCTGTACTGACTCAATGTAACTGCACTGTGTAATGAATTGATCTGTACGATCGGTATGCAAGACAAGTTTTTCACTGTACCTTGGTACAAGTGACAATAATAAACCAGTACCAATAGGATATAAAAAATAAATGGCATCCACAGAGCACTGCGTATCCATGAGTGCAGACACTAGGAAAGCTGATGGCCATATGAGGCACAGCAGGATCCCACAAGCAATTGTTAGTTTGCTTTGCTTATTTTGTTTGAGGGACTGATGTTGGCCTGGACATTTTCAGACCTGGTCTTCTTCCAGATCTCGTCCAAGTTAACTTCTTCTGTGCTGCACTGACTCTTCACTTGAGCTTGAGCCCAGACCCTGACCGCAGAGACTGGCACCACCAGCACTCCGTTCATGAGGCCACCCCAGTGGGATTCCAGTCAACGAATAGTAGAGACAGACACAGCAAAGAAGAGCTGGGGCAGTCCAATTCAATCCACAATAGTCCATCCTCACTGGATGTGACTGGGCAACTGCATAGCCCTTTCTGTCATGTTAGCTGTTTAACCTGGTTGGCACATTCATAGGAAACGATGTTTCCAGTGTTGAGGCAGTGCCAAATACTGGTTAAATAACCACCCTCACTACCCCCTCAGAGACTGCAAATAGATTTTTGCAGAGGGAAGGGGAGGTCAGGTAATGGTTAAAAGAGATGTCATGGAGTCATAGAGAGACACAGCACTGAAACAGGCCCTTCGGCCTATCGAGTCCATGTCAACCCTCAACCACCCATTTACACCAATCCTATATTAATCCCATTTTTATTCTTCCCATGTTAAGATAAGATTTCTTTATTAGTCACATGTACATTGAAACACACAGAGAAATGTATCTTTGCGTAGAGTGTTCTGGGGGCAGCCCGCAAGTGTCATCACGCTTCTGGCACCAACACAGCATGCCAACAACTCCTAACCCATACGTCTTTGGAATGTGGGAGGAAACCAGAGCACCCGGAGGAAACCCACGCAGTCATGGGGAGAACGTACAAACTCCTTACAGGCAGCGGCTGGAATTGAACCGTGGTCGCTGACGCTGTAATAGTGTTATGCTAACCACTACACTACTCATCAACTCCCCCTGATTCTACCCCTCACCTACACACTAGGGGCAATTTACAGTGGCCAATTAGCCTCCCAACCCCAAATGTCTTTGGGATGTTGGAGGGAACTGGAGCACCCATGGGAAACCAACATGGTCACAGGGAGAATGCACAAACTCCACATAGACAGCACCTGAGGTCAGGATTGAACCTGGGTCTCGGGTACTGTGAGGCAGTGGCTCCACTAGCTGTGCCACTGTGCCATCCAACAATATGTCACCGACAGTCAAGAGACTTGACCTGGTGATCAACAGCCTGAGAGGCTTGACGCTGCCACAACCCAGGAAAAAAAATGGACAGAAGCGCCTCTTACAGTATCAGAGTGTCTTAAAGGGCTACTGAGCCCACATGGTCACTGTTGTAATGCAGAAATACAATAGGCTATTGGTGCACAGCAAGATCCCACTAGCAGCAATGGGATAAGGACCTATAGATATTTAAGTGATATTAATTGAGGGATGAATATTAGCTGGGACACTTGAGCTACCCAACCCCAATGTTCAAAGTAGTGTTGTGGGATCTTTCCCATCCACCTTAAACAGCAGCCAGGTTGTCAGCCTGAGCTCATCTGGAGGATGGAATTTCCAACCTCCAGGCAGCACTCCTTCCCTACACTGAGGAGTGCCAGTCTCACTTCAGGGAAAGGATGACCATAGAGGAAATCCAGAATGTAAAAGCCATGGCAGAGTTCAAGGCCTGATGTAGTAAAAGAGGTCCACAGGACATTGACTGAAGCTCCAACGATGATACTTACCTTTTCAGAAAATGAAACAATGAGCTGGCACTTCATTTGGCTTTATATTTATAATGCAGTGGTGACTTACAGGGCTGCTTCATTAAAAGTGGGACGGATATTCAGAGTTGCAATGCCCCGCAGCAAGGATCTGACACAGAAAATATTCAGGTCGCAGTCTGATGAATTAACGTGTATTTTTCGTTCAGTTATAGGAAAGTATGGGTGATTGATGTCTAAATATCTATCAGTACAGCACCCATCACCCTGAGGGTCTCATAATGGAATTAAGTGGTCACACAATTGAATATCAACTAGCCTACAATGGGCCAGGAACAAGAAAAGGAAAGGCTTTGGGAAACAGGGGTCTCATGTCCTGTTCTTGAGGCATGCCAGACCACACAATTCAGTATCAGGTGCCTTCCACCAGTCCCAAAGTGTTGAAGGAGTCTTACAGAATTTGTATTGAAATTAAGCAATGCCAACTGCTTCCATTGCCCCGGACACCCACTGTCTGTTGACACCCTGAGCACTGCCAGGCCCCCCCAGCCTACCTGTTCTTTAAGCGTGTGGGGAGCTGAATCACTTCTGTTATTGCTGCGGCATTACGTTTTGCCATTGTGCAGATGTCCAGCTTCCTGTAACAATCCTCCTGAATGTCAGCGATCATCTTTTGAAAAGCGGAACATCTGCGAATGGTGAAGAAGACCTTGGATGTGATCCCGTTGACAATGCACTTTAAACTGTCCTTGACGAAGGCTTTTCCCTGCAGTACAAAGTATCATCAGTCACAAAAATGTGGATTACAATAAGTGTAAGAAAAAGAATAATTTTCTCAAACAGCAGTGAATTTTATCTCAAGTTCTTTGTTCTCTGTAGTGTGAAGGTCTGACTAACAACCATCAGGATTTATATTTGCAGTTGGTCAGGACATAGGGCTAATGATTTACATCTGAAGATGTGATTTAGTCTGTTTGGACCACATTAAGATCCATCCATATAGTAGCTACATAAGGTGCTTCCTCAAGAAGGCAACATCTATCATCAAAGATCCCCACCATCCAGGTCATGCCCTCTTCTCACTGCTATGATCAGGCAGGAGGTACAGAAACCTGAAGTCCCAGGTTCAAGAACAGCTACTTCCCTTCAACCATTTAGTTCTTGAACCAACCTGCACAACCCTAATCACTACCCCAGTATAGCCACACTATGACCAGCGTGCACTAAAATGGACTTTGTTTTTTTTTTGTTCTAATTATGTTCTTTCTTGTAAAAATTGTGTATAATTTATGTTCAATTTATGTTTTTCTTGTGAATGCTGCTTATATTCCACGCAAAGATGCATTTCACTGTGTGCTTCAATGTACACGTGACTAATAAAGAAATCTTATGTGCCTGTGATGCTGCTGCAAATAAGTTTTTCATTGCACCTTGTGCATATGACAATAAACTCTACTTGACTCGACTTGACCTGACATGTCCTGCCCAACAAAGCCGCCACATGTAATGAGGGGTGTTGGCTTGGGAGAGGACGCTGATGTTGTTTCTAGTGGATTTGGGGGGTTTTGCCAAAACATAAATACCTCTGATGATCTAAACTCCACAACCTTCTGGGACAGAGAATTCCAGAGATTCACCATCGCTGAGAGAAGAAATTCCTACACACTTCAGTTTTAAATGACCACAACCTTAACTTGCAACTATGTCCCTTTATTCAGATCTCTCCCACTAGCAGAAACATCTCAACATTTATCCTGTTGTGTCCTCATTGGTTCTTATAAGATCACCCTTCATTTTCCTAAACACCAAAGAACACAGACCCAACTTCTTTACTGCTCATGATAGGACAACCCTCTCATACTAGGAATTAGCCGAGTGAATTCCTCTTGGACTGCATTCAACACTAGTATACCTTTCTTAAATGAGGATCAAAGGGAACCAGAATTGATCTACAGACCTGAAACATTTTGAAGAGGTGATTAAAATGATGAATGATCTACAGCTGTTACTTCTTCAAGAAAACATTTGAAAATGTCTCCCAGAAGAGACTGTTAGATTACTCTGCCAGCACTGAAAGCAAATTATTAGATTTTATTTGGAATTTGTCTGAACCACAGAAAAATTGGTCAAATACTCACCAAATTGCAAAGATGTGGCTCATGGATTAACATGGATCTTTGTGCAAGGCACAACTATTCACTATATTTAGAAGTTACCTGGGCTACCGAGAGGAAGCCACATATCAAACTCTGTTGCAAGGTGTGTACAGGATGTCTAAAGATTAAGTCAACAGTCAAAATTGAGGCAAATGAATTTCTGGTGGGCAAATATGAGATCGTCCATTGTGGACCTAGAAGCGGTAGTACTTTCTAAATGGTGAGAAGCTGGAAGTAGTGGAGGTCCAAGGAAACTTGGGGTCAGTTTACAACGTCACGGGGCAAGTTCAGAAAATAATTAAAAATAGCCAGTGGACCCAATCTACCTGTTGAAACCTTTGAGGTCACAAGGAGCACATGCAAACTCCCCGCAGACAGCACCGGAGATCAGGACTGAACCTGGGTCTCTGGAGCTGTGAAGCAGCAGCACCACCTGCTGCAGCACTGTGTGTATTTTGCTTGAACACAATTCTGCTGCCGTCAATGATGCACACTGTGTCATGGATGCTTAGTTTTGCTGGATTTGTTCTGACTTCACCAGGATAGGAGTCCCTCACAACTCAATGGAAGTTGCAAAATAAAAACAGAAGATGCCAGAAACTTAGCATGTCAGGCAGCATCTGTGGAAAGAGAAACTGTTAAAGTTTCAGGTCCAGCACCTGTTAAAGCATTAACTCTGATTCTCTTTCCAGAGATGCTGCCTGACCCGCTGAGCGTTTCCTGCATTTTCTGTTTTTATTTTGATCTTCAGCATCTGCAGCTTTTATTTGAATATCGTTTGATGGGCCGTGCATTCAATGTGAAAGCGGGACTTTGTTCCCACAAAGAATGGACAGTGGGCAGCCCTACCAACTGTCATGGACAGATGTGTCTGCAACAGGTGGATTGGTATGGGATAAGGTGGGTTTCTTCCTCATAGGGTCACAGAGCAATTATGCATGGACACAGGCCCTTCGGCCCAACCAGTTCACGCTGACCACGGTGCCCACCCAGCTAGTTCCAATTTCCAGCGTTCGGCCCATACCTCTCTAAGCCCCACCCCTCCATGTACCTATCCAAGTTCTTATTAAATGAAACTATTGTACCTGCCTCAACCACTTCCTCTGACAGCTCATTCCATATACTCACCACCCTCTGCGTGAAAAAGTTGTCCCTCAGGTCCCTTCTAAATTTTTCCCCTCCCACCCTGAACCTATGCCCCCCTACCCTGGGGAAAAGACTGTTACCATCCACCTCATCTAAGCCTCTTATAATTTTGAACACTTCTACAAGGTGGCTCCTCATTCTCCTTTGCTCCAAGGAATAAAGACCTAGCCTGGCCAACCTCTCCCTATAACTCAGGCCCTCTAGTCCTGGCAACATCCGCGTAAATCTTTTCTGCACTCTTTCCAGTTTGACCATGTCTTCCCTATAACAGGGTGACCTCATGCTGGTGTTCATTCATTGCCTGATGCAGAAACCAAGTTCTTCAAGATTCAGTCAGTTCCACCAGTGGTAGTACTGCCAAGCACCTCTTCATGATGGACACGGCAGTCCCCAACCCAGAATGGTCTTTGCTCTTGTTCCTACTCTGGCATTGCTATCAATGCACTGACACATCAGCTGCCAGAGGATAGTTGGTGGCAAGCAGGAGGGGTCATGTTTGACGAGGTTATGAAGCTTCATGGGTTCCACTCTCAATGCTGAGGACTCCCAGGTACACTGCCTTCTCACTGTGCCATCGTCTCTGGGTTATGATGTACCCAGAAAGAGTGACAGTTGATCAGGGATGTTTCCTGCAAGATGTGATTCTGTGGGTACTGCATCAGCCTGTTGCTCGACTCTGAGAAACTCTTCTGAGAGACAGCTCTCCCCGTTCCTACACCCATTCCCAGACATTTAGAGGAAGATTTTGCAGGGTTCATTGTGCTGGGTGTGTCATTGTGGAATCCAGTCAGTGTTGAATGATCTGGTTATGTTTTAGTCTTAATACACTTGTACAAGAGGGTGGTGAGGCCTCATGTGGAATATTGTGTTCAGTTTTGGACACCCTGCTATAGGAAGGATGCCATTAAACTGCAGAGAGTGCAGAAAAAATTTACGAGGATGTTGCCAGGATTTGAGGGACTGAGTTACAGAGAGAGGTTGAAGAGGCTAGGACTTTATTCCTTGGAGTGTAGGAGACTGAGGGGTGACCTTAAAGAGGTGTATAAAATCATGAGGGGCAGAGGTAGGGTGAATGCACACAGTCTTTTTCCAAGTGTTGGGGAATCAAGAACTAAAGGGCATAGGTTTAAGGTGAGAGGAGGAAGATTTAAAAGGGACCTGAGGGGAACTTCTTCACGCAGAGGGTGGTGCATATACGGAACAAGCTGTCAGAGGAAGTGGTTGAGGCAGGTACAATAACAACATATAAGAGACATTTGGATAAGTGTATGGATAGGAAAGGTTTAGAGGGATACCGGCCAAATGCAGGCAAATGGGGTCAGCTTAGGTGGGCACCTTGATCAGCATGGACGAGTTGGGCCAAAGGGCCTGTATCTATGCTGTATGAGTCTATAATTCTCCGCCGACAGCACTTCCCAAACCCACAACAAGGGTAAGGGATGCATGGGAATACCACCACCTGCAGGTTCCTCTCCAGTTCACACACTATCCAGACCTTGACCAGCAGAAGTTTGCAGAGCTTCAAACTAATAGAAGGCACTTGAGCCAACTTGCAAGTTAGAACATAGAACACTACAGCACAGTACAGGCCCTTCGGCCCACAATATTGTGCCGACATTTTATCCTGCTCTAGTATCTATCTAACCCTTCAAGTCAAGACTTGAAAATGTATCACCAGTCCTTCATCAATGCTGAACTCCCTCCTCAACAGCACAGCAGAAGCACCTTCACAACCACTTCCTCATGGATGGGAAATAAATGCTGGCATCATTAGTGACACTCCCACTTCAAAAGAATGAATGATGAAAGAACTTTTAAGTATAATTTTAAGGCATAATTTTAAGGTGATTGGAGGAAGGTATAAGGGGGATGTCAGAGGTAAGTTTTTTGTTGGAGGACGGTATAAGGGGGATGTCAGAGGTAAATTTTTTTAAACACAGAGAGTGGTGGGTACATGGAACGCACTGCCTGCAGATGTTGTGGGGGCAGATACATTAGGGACATTTAAGAAACTCTTAGATAGCCTCATGAATGATAGAGAAATGGGAGGGAAGGGTTAGGTAGGTATTAGAGCAGGATAAGATGTCGGCACAACATTGTAGGTCAAAGGGCCTGTACTGTGCTGTAGTGTTCTGTGTTCTAACTTGCAAGTTGGCTCAAGTTTGCCTTCTATTAGTTTTAAGCTCTGCAAACTTCTGCTGGTCAAGGTCTGTCAAAGTGGTGCTTGGATTTGTCTTTTCAAATTTGTTTGGTAGCTTACATAATCTTAAGTTTTCTGTTTCCTCTGCATGCTGCAGAGCCCAACGTCTTCTCATACAAGTTCCCAACACAAGTCCCTGTGGCTAGCTCGTCTGTCTACTCTTTCACTTCCAGTGACTGTGCCTCCACAGGCCAATCACTATGACACAGTTCCTGATCTAGGTCATTCTTCTAAGAGGCAGCACAAAGTGCTGAGAAGTGAAATCAGTTACAAAAGAATGAAGACACTGGCTCTTGTTCTGGGGATTAAAGAAGCAGGGAGGTGACCTAGTGAAAGTTAGAAAATTACAAAGGGATTTGATTGGATCAGTGTATTTCTCCACAGTGGAGGGTTCAAACCTGGTCACCTTGGACTTAAGGTAGTCACCAATACATCTGAACTGGAGATCAGGAGAAATTTCTTTACTCAGAGATGTGGGACTCACAGCCAGGAGTGGCTGTGTTGAAATGCAAAGATGCATTAAAGAGGAAGCTGGATAAACGCAGAGGAGGAAGGATAAAGAGCAGTGCTAAGGGTGCTGAACGGAAAACAATGGGAGGAATTAAAGGTTTCCATCTCTAGTTGAATCAAATGGCCCAATACTGTGCTGCAAATATTATGTGGTTGAAAATTAGTTGACGTCTATCAGCTTATCAGGCCACTTGCTTATTGCAACCCATTTGAGTCTGCAAGTCATGTGTGCCTCTGCAAGTCCTCCCACCAGTGACCTTCAAGGTGCCTGTAAATGCAGAGCAACAAACAACCTGCTGGAGGAGCTCAATGGGTTGAGCAGCATCTGTGGGGAGAAAAGGAAATGTCAATGCTTCAGGTCAAAACCCTGCATCAGGGCTTAAAATGGAGTGGGGAGCCTGTAAGTTCCACTTCACTTGTCTCAATAATTGCAAACATACAGACAGGGAAGACATATATAAATATGATAAAAGCTATGTTAAAAGCATAAGGAGTTTCATTGTTATTGTTGCCTACACAGCCTCACAGTGTCCAAGACAGCTTTACCTCGAGGTCGGTGTTGCTGCAAGTTTGTAGGGAGGAATGAGGGAGTGGACCGATGCAAGTTGTTCTCCAAGTAGCTTGCAAAGATGTGATGGACTGAAGGTGCTCCCTCTGTTCTGTCACAGCTGCAGGATTCTATTTAGTCACTGTGAGAAACGCGGCAGCCCATCTGTGCACAGCAAGATCTCACAGACCGCAACAAGATAATGACCGGGTCATCGCTTTCTTTTTTGCTGCACTGAGGATTAAAGTGGGACCTGGAGGATAACTTCCCCGCTCCTGTCGAGAGTCACTTCATGTGATGTTTAATGGCCACTCAAAAGAACAGGCAGACTAAACATCTCAAAACAGAAGAGGGATTTAGTGGCCCAGCTACCTCACAGCTCCAGCGACTCGGGTTCAATCCTGACCTCAGCTGCTGTCTGTGTGGAGTTTGCATGTTCTCCCTGTTACTGTGTGGGTTTCCCCTGGGTGCTCTGGTTTCCTCCCACATTCCAAAGACATGCAGGTTACAGATTAATTACCCACTGTAAATTGCCTCAAGAGTGTAAGTGAGTGATGGTATCTGGGGAGAGTTGATGGAAATGAGGGGGCAATAAAAGGGGGTTAACGTAAATGGGTCGGTACAGACCTGGTGGGCCAAATGGCCTGTTTCCATGCTATATGACTCTAATGGTGCAGTCTTTCTGATGCACTGCTCAGTTAGAAGGATTGGAACTTGAATTCACAACCTTCTAACTCAGGTGAGAGAGTGACCAACTTAGCCGTGGCTAACTTATGTAGACCATGGGGTCCGCATAGAGGCATGTCAATGAGTTGCATACCTGAGTGTCGAATTTAGCAGCACTGTACAGAAAGGATCTGCAGATATCGTACATGCCGTCAGTGTCACAGGTCGAATTCTCCAGGCACACAAATGCCCCGCAGCCCACGTGGAGAGCATTGTTCAGGCACCGGATGATTTCAGCTGCAGAGGAAGAAAACAATGTTAACTCCAAAAGACTTAGCAGGGTTACTGACCCTAAACGGCTGTCTCAGAGAGTCCATGAACCGCAAGCAATCCGGGGAGAAAAATCCTCACTGAATAAAAATAAACTTCTTTTGCTGCATTCTCTTAACACTTTCCGTCACTAGTTGTCAATGCAATGACAGTGGGAACAAAGAACAATTTGATTGACAGTCAAGAATTATCCATGTGGCTTTCAAATTAGCACAGCAAGAGGGTACACTGTAAGGATGGGCGTGTCAGTTGACCAATAGTGGCAGAGTAGGGACAGAGCTGATGAAGGTAGGAGGTCCAGTCCTCTACCACAAAAGCTACTTTGAAAGAAGGACTGTATATAGATCAAAGAAGTATCTGGTTGGACACACACCAGGAGCTCTCATCACATAATCTCCAGCTGCACGGCTCCCATTGGCTGCTTGGAACATCCATCTTCACTGTGCCCCACCCACCCACAGCAAAATGGGAAGTAAATAGACTCTGTTATTGGATTGGGTGACTCTTGTCTCCGTCAACTAGTCTTTCCATGAAGCATAATAAATATTTCAATAAAGGCAGCTTTCCCTCGTTGAACGCCCCCATAACTTGCACCCATGGGAGACTCCAGAGTCAATGCTGGAGAGTTGGCGACTGGAGTCACCAGTACTGGAGGAAGGCTGATTGGATGTAAGATACTACAAGGACATAGAGATCGAAAATTGTCTTAGTGATCTATTGCTTTCTCCTCCATAATTAAGTTTATTCGTGTTGCGGAAGCCAAAATTGTGCTTCCTGCATCTCAACTCACAACTACCCACATGGGGTGCACTTCTGCAGAGAGACCAAGCAGTAAGGGGAGCTCATGGAAAGGAATCTTGGAGATGGGCTGAATCAAGTCTTCTCACAAAAGCAAAAGGCATTGAAGTATCTGTACCTGTGGTCATTAAACCACCATGAGCTTCTGTGGCATTGATCATGGGGCCAGAGCATGCTGATAATATTTCATTGCTAATCTGGCTTTTACTTCAGGGACCATAGAACAGTACAGCACAGGAACAGGCCCTTCGGCCCACAGTGCTGTGCTGAACCAATTACATTAGTAATAAAATGCCCAACTAAACTAACCCCTTCTGTCTACACAATGTCCTTATCCTACCATTTCCCTCACATTCATGTGCCTGTCTAAGAGCTTCTTGAACGCCCCCATCGTATCTGCCTCCACCACCACCCCGGGCAGCACATTCCAGGCACCCACCACTCTGTGTAGAAAAACTTGCCCAGCACATCTCCTTTGAACTTTCCCCCTTTCACCTTAAATGAATGACCTCTGGTATTAGACATTTCAACCCTGGGGAAAAGATACTGGCTGTCTACTCTATCTGTGCCTCTCATAATCTTTTAAACCTCCATCAGATCTCCCCTCAGTCTCTGCCGCTCCAGAGAAAACAACCCAAGTTTGTCCAACCTATCCTCATAGCGCAAGCCCTGTAATCCAGGCAGCATCTCGGTAAACCTCTTCTACACCCTCTCCAAAGGCTCGACATCCTTCCTATACTGGGGCAACCAGAACTGAATTTAATACTCCAGATGCAGCCTAACTAAAGTTTTATAAAGCTGCAACATAACTTCCTGACTCTTGAATTCAATGCCTCGACTAATGAAGGCAAGCATGCCATATGCCTTCTTTACCACCCTACCAACCTGTGTAGCCACTTTCAGGGAGCTATGAACTTGGACCCCAAAATCTTTCTGCTCATCATCAGGCCCTAGGGATATGGGGATAGGGCCGTAAATTGGGGTTAGGTTTTTTTTGCACCCCCTCCCCCCCCCCCCCCCCCCCGGATTTCTCATTTCTTTTTTCCTTTGGAGCAGACTCGATGGGCCGAATGGCCTACTTCTGCTCGTCTTGTGATCTTGTGATCCACCTTAATGCTCTTTAAGAGACCTGACACTACCTCCTCTTATCTCAAAATGCCCTAGCATTTTAGCATGCTCCACACTGATGTCCCCATTCTCCACGTCCTTCTCCTTGGTAAATACTGATGCAAAGTATTCATTAAGGACCTCACCCACCTCCTCCGCTTCCAAGCACATGTTCCCTCCTTTATCCTTAAGTGGTCCTATCCTCTCCCTAGTTATCCTATTGCTCTTGATGTGTGTGTAGAACGCGTTGGGATTCTCTTTAATCCTACTTGACAAGGACTTTTCGTGGCCCCTCCTGGCTTTCCTAATTCCCTTCTTGAGTTCCATTTTGGCTTCTTTATAATCCTCAAGTGCTCTATTTGATCCTAACTTCCTAAGCTTTACATACTTTTCCTTCTTGACTAAATTCACCACATCTCTTGACATCCAAGGTTCTCTTACCCTGCATCCTTGTCCTTCCTTCTTACTGGAACATCCCTGTCTTGTACTCTGTGCAGTTGGTCTTTAAACACCCTCCGCATGTCAGATGTGGACTTGCTCAAAAACAGCTGTTCCCAATTAATTCTCCCGAGTTCCTGTCTAATGCTCCTGTAATGTGCCCTGCTCCAATTTAATACTCTCCCGCAAGGTCCATACTTATCCTTATCTATAGTTCTCCTAAACCTTGAGGAGTTGTGATCACTGTTCCCTAACTCTTCCCCTGCTGAAAGGTCAGTCACCTGGCCAGGCTCGTTGCCCAACACCAGGTCCAGTACGGCCCCTCCTCTGGTTGGACCATCTACAAATTGATTTAAGAAACCCTCCTGGATGCACCTAATAAATTCTGCCCCATCTAAACCTCTTACACTAAGGAGGTCCCAGTTTATATTGGGGAAGTTGAAGTCCCCCACAACAACAACCCTATTAGTTTTACACCTTTCCCTAATCTGCCTGGATATCTGTTCCTCAATGTCCTAGTGGCTATCAGAGGGTCTGTAATATAATCCCATCAGAGTGACTGCACCTTTCTTATTTTTGAGTTCTACCCATACAGACTCAGTGGACGAGCCCTCCATTATGTTCCCTCTTGAGTGCAGCTGTGATATTGTCCCTGATTAGTAGTGCAACTCCTCTCACTCTTTTGCCTCCCCCTCTATCTTTTCTAAAACATCGAAACTTTGGAACATTAGGCACCCATTCCTGTCCCTCTCTCAGCCAAGTCTCCATTATGGCCACATCATGGTTCCATGTACTGATCCATACTCAAAGCTCATCACTCTTACCCACAATACTCCTCGCATTCAAATACACACACTTCAAACTCTATGTCCCATCGAGTCTATTACTTTGCTCCTGCCTGTGTTGACTGGCCCTGACATCTCCCTTCCTCTCAATCCCTATACTTTCTGAGCCGGTGCTCTGGTTCCCACCTCCCTGCCAATCTAGTTTAAACCAGTTCTACAAACAACTAACATGAGGACACTGTAATTTATTGTGATGCTGAAGTCAGAGATGAATTGCAATTTGAAAGCAAATCTGCAGATGCAGAAAATCTGAAATAAAAACAGAAAATGCTGGAGACATCCAACAAATCAGGCAGCATCTGTGGAGAGAAAAACAGGGCTAACATTTCAGGTCAATGACCTTTCATTAAAACTCTCGTCTTTCTCTCTCCTCAGATGCTGCCTGGTCTGTTGAGTACTTGCAGCACTGCTTTTATCAATTGTAATAGTTGTTAAATTTCAAGCTATGTTTCTTAATCGTTTGTAAGGTTGATATAGAAAGAAGCATGTGACGTGGAGTTTGATAGACATAAAGATATTTAAATATGGCACAATTCTATTGGCATAGGTTATATATTGGATGTTAGTTTGTTTTATAAGGAGGTGTACTGCACTATAGAATCCATAATCTAGTATTCTACCATTGGATTTAAACAATGATTCTTTGCGGGCAAAAGGTCTAAGTGCTCAGTGAGGTTGGTCAACGTTTAATTGCTCTCATGTCTGTAATGCAGAACACAGGCTGGAGGACCTACCTTTGATTTATCTGAAGGAGCGTAACAGCTGTGGTCAGTCAGAGGGCATAGAAGTTCTGAGTTAAAAGCTAACTGCATTGGAGTTTCCTTATACACAATTTTCACTTAACTATCACTTTGTTGTGCGGAATGTCATCCATACAAATTATCCCCAAATAGGCCACTTCTGGGAGCACAAATTGCTTTGCAGAAGGTTCAGGGTGACATCAGGAGTGGGTGGGATAGAGACGGAAGAATTCCTTCACTGAAGCACATCAACGAACTGGGCAGGTTGTTAGGACTCTTCGGTAATTTCATTGTTACATCGAGCCATACAGCAGGGAAACAGGCCTTTCGGCCCAACTGGTCCATGCCAACCAAGATTCCCATCTAAGCTAGTCCCATTTGCCCACATTTGGCCCACGTCCCTCTAAACCTTTCCTATCCATGTACCTGTCCAAGTACCCTTTAAATGTTGTTAATGCACCTGCCTCAACCACTTCCTCTGGCAGCTCACTCCATATACTGACTACTCTCTGGTTGAAAAAGTTGCCCCTCAAGTTCCTATTAAATCTCTTCCCTCTCACCTTAAACCAATAACACATGTTACTAGTTACGTGTTACACCTTAAACACATGTTACTAGTTTTTTTTAGTGCAGATTTATAATAAACTGATCTTAAAATGCCAACATCCATGGTGGGATTTAAATTCATGACTGTGGATCAGTAAGTTCAGGACTCTGGATTACTATTCCAGTACTAGATCCATGATGCTTCCATCACAATACTTGGCAGCACGAGACTTGGAGTACGGCAGACAGTGATACATTTGTTGTAACATTACCACACCTCATGTGGCGATGGTCACAATAAGAGTAAGATTTTTTTTCTTATCATCATCATAGGAAGGTTATTCAGCTCCTGAAACTTGTTCTGCAAACAAAAGCAGGTGTAATTATGTGTGCCTTTAAAAATGCAAGGTCACCCGACAGTCAAGTAAAGAGAGGCTGAGTTCATGCAGACCTGCATTTTGGATACTGCAGATACATTCTGGCTGCAGAAGCTCAACACAATGCAAAATTCCTTTGTTTCATTTCTTGAATGACACATAAATTAAACATATCCATTGAGCTGTTACAGAAAGGAATTGCACACGAGACACAACACTTGTAGAATTTTTATTACTGTATTAGTAGTCTTGAGTTCCTGTTTGTTTTTACTTTCATTGATTATGAGGAACACCTTCTCTGGAAGCGGCCAATGGAAATGAGGCAGTAATTATATCCTCCTTCCACTGGAGGCACTGTAGCCTCACATACCAAGAGGGTGTAATGACAGAAAGACTTTTAGAGGCAGTTTCCATTGCAAGTGTGAACAGTGTAATTTATATATTGGCAAAGGCAGAATATAAAATTGTTAAATAGTGACAG
Source organism: Pristis pectinata (assembly GCF_009764475.1). Lineage (NCBI taxonomy): Eukaryota > Metazoa > Chordata > Chondrichthyes > Rhinopristiformes > Pristidae > Pristis > Pristis pectinata. The sequence continues at coordinate 14,765,156 of NC_067433.1, forward strand.
TGTTTTCTCTGAACAATGGATAGTGAAAATCGCCGAAAGACTACACTTGGAATTAACTCCACATGAAAGGTGAATGCGCAAGGCACAATAGTAAACTGGGCATATCGGGTATCACTGTTACTTCTTTCAGATATCCCTTAAACTCTTGCTGCTCAGTAGTTTAACCACAAAATGAATTAGCTGAGCATACTTGCATTTCTATAGTGCCTTTCACATCTGATATGCTTCAAAGTACTCCGCACCACTGAAGTACTTTGAACCATGGTACCTGTTGCAATAACAATCAAATCATGCACAGCAAGCCCCCACAAGCAACAAAAATGATAAATTTCCATGTGACATAGGAGGCCATTCAGCCCAGCGAGTCCATGCCAGCTCTCTGAGCAATCCCATTCCCTGACTGATTTTCCCCGTAATCTGTTCTCCCTGTGTTCCCATCAATTCATCCACATTACATTGGGGGCAACTTCCAGTGGCCAATTAACCCACCAACCCACACGCATTTGGGAAACTGGAGCACGCGGAGGAGACCCACACCATCACAGGGAGAACGTGCAAAGTCCACACAGACAGAGGTTGGGATTGAACTTGAGTTGCTGGTGCTGTGAGGCAGCGGCACAGCGGCACTACTAACTGCATCAACATGCCACCCTATTGACCACATAGTCTTTTTTCTCAGTCTCTTTAGGAAAGGATAAATATAGGCTAAGACACTAGCAAAGCCCCTCTGAGCATGTACAGTCATAGAATTACTTGAGCATGAGAGGAAATCATTAGGCCCATCAAATCACAGCTCCTAAATCCACAACACCCTGTATATTATTTTCCTATAAGCACATGGGAACACAGAATGGGACAACACAGCAACAGCACTGTGGGATTTTTTTTGCATTGACATTAGAGATCAAATAGGGGCTCGGGTTAAGATCTCATCCAAAAGACAGCAGTAACGCCCTCCCTTCGAGCTGCAATGAAACGTCAGCCTAGATCTTTTCACTCAAAGCAGGACCTGAAGCTGTAACCTTCTGACCCAGAAAGTGAGAGTGCTACCCACTGAGCCTTGGCTAATCTTGTGGGAAAATGCAACAGCCAGTTTACATGCAGGAAGATCCCACAGACTGGGAAGAGAGAGGAATAACCAGATCAATGGTATTTCTCTTGGGATAGATATGGAAAGGGCCCTTGATCTTGAGGCAGGATTTCAGTTTGGCATCACAGTTGAATAACTAAAGTTTCTGCTGAGATTTTATTTTTGCAGAAGTCATCAAAACTGCCTGGACTGATAACAATGACTCTGCATCAAAATTAAGGTGATGAATGTAAAGCTGTGCGGATGCCCCCAAGCAGACTGTACCAGTGTTATAGAAATATATCTTTCCCACCACCACCAGGAGAAAAACATATCTGACAGTACTTCAAAAGAAAATCCTGCTTAACATAAAGCTACCAAATGTTAAGGCACACTTTGTGAAAAATATCATGTCAGAGAAATATATTCTGTATTGAAAGACTACAGTGAGAAGATAATTATTGTAAGCACTTTCAGACATCAGGCTAAGAGCCCAGTAGCTGATGTTCACGAACAACGCTTTAAATCTGGAGCACTGCATGGTTAGAGGATTTCATGTGACTCTTCAGACAACCAATACAGCAGTCGTGGTACTGGAAGCAACTACTCTGTATCTTATAGAATGCAAAGAAGGAAATCACACTGTCCGTTGGCAGAGCTGGGAATATGGAACCTCCTTTGTAAAATACCATTTCTGTATTGCCTTTAAACAGTGGGGCTCACTCCAGATTCAACATTACAGAGAACAACACCCTGCTCAGTGCAAGGTCAGGATGGTTCACAGGTATCCCAGTGAGGGCTGTCATTAAAAATATAAACTAAACAGTACGGTTCACAGTGCTGTATCCTGTCGGGGGATTTGGAGTCATTATAAGTCACAGCTTCAATGGGACAAAGTTCACTTATTCAACTTTGCATTCTGTCACAGATTGAAATGGGGGATAGGGGAAGAGAAACTATTTGTTATTTTATTATATTAACAATGCTTTTGTCTTGAGACACTCCTGAGAGGGATTGACCCTGGTTTCCCTCAACGACTAAATACCTTCAGGATCGAGTGCACCCCCCCCCCCCCCCCCCCGCCATACACACGGGGCACTGCAGACAGATGGAGCCGGTTCCGCAGTCAAGTCTGTGAAAGCTGACTCTTTGGTGTCTGTAATTAGAAGGAGCCCCAGCCCCCATCAACACAACACACACACTGTTCCTCTGAGCAGCAGCTTTTTTTTAAAAAAAAAGCATTCATGAAACACCCTGTCGCCGCTGCACCACGATGGAAGTTTGCACTGAGAGAGGACCATGTATCCATTTAACGTCAGTGCACTTGAAAAGTCACCAGTTTCAATTCGAAATCGAGATGATCTGATTTTTCACGAACTGCAAGTAAATATCTCCCTGGCTACCAACAAAAGCAGGGCGGTGAATCCCAGCGTAAATGAAACAAAGGTGATTTTTTATGCATAAGGCAAAGGACGGGTTTTTTTTGGAGGAGGCAAAAAGAGTTGCAAAACTGCACTCAAATGCCTTCACTTGAGCGTCTGCATGCACAGGACGAAGTGAACGAAGGGGCTCTGCTTTGCTCGTGTCACCACCCCTCCCCCGAGGCTGAAGCTGCCTTTACCTGAGTTCTGCGCCGACAGCCTGGTCCTTCGAGATGCTGCTGGATCGCTCTGCTCCTCAACTTGTGGAGCGATTTCATCTGCAGCCGACCAGCTCCCGAGCTGAATGAACACGAGGAAGGCGAATACAACTGATCTGTGCAACATCGCTGCGCCGAGTCGATGATTCAAGGGAGGCTTCCCTTACCCGCCTGTGACTTTCTTGTGGAGGCTCAAACGTGCATTTAAGAGAGTGAGAGAGTGAGTTTGCAAGTGTGTGTGTGTGTGTCACTTTCTGGGCTGCACGGTCACATTTATACAAGTGCTATCTCGGGGGGGGGGGGGGTGGAAGATGCAGTCAGATCGTAAGCAGTAACACACCTACCAATGAAAGGCAGGCTCCGGGAAGCTGTCCATTCAGAGGGCGATACCCACGCCTGGCGCACTGAATAATTGTCCCAAAAAGTTGCAGACGCCTGCGCACACAGGCAGCACCAGCGATTCCGCGCAGCGAGCTTGCAGACTGTTCGAAGCTCTTGGAATCTCATTGTACATTGCAATGCAGGTGTAATTCAGCGCACTGACCAGTCTTAACTTCACAAGGACGAAAGGCAGGATTCAGAACCTCCATGTAAGCCTTAAGATCAGTGAATTTTAATTTACATTATAAAACAGTTTAAATCTTCTCCCGGGGCACACCACGGCGTGATAATTCGACCTATTTTGCAAATGAGTCTGATCATCATCGGATCTCAGGACACGGTTCTAAAGGGTAGGGTTTTTGATCTGCAGAAGGAACTTCAGAGAAATTGAAGCACGTTTATCCAAAACAAAAAAAACCCTCAAGGTGTAAGTATAGCAGCGATGGACCGAAGGACCCGTTTTCGGTGCCCGGGTTTTCTGCGATCGAACGGTCGGATCGGTCTGTAATGTTGAAGCCGGTCAGAGACTGATTGCAATCCAGAAGCAAACACGCAGGTGCTGAAAATCTGAAATAAAAAGACAGAAAATGCTGGAAGTACTCAGCAGGTCAGGCAGCGCAGGGCTGGACAGTTACATACCCCATGTCCGAGAGACTGCAGGACAAATGGTGGCAGTCAAAAGATAAGGGTCATTTAAGATTAAGAAGAGGTGAAATTTCTCCTCACGTAGTGTGGTGAACGTGTAGAGGTCTTCCCACAGCAGGCAGCTGAAGCCAAGTCATTAAATATATTCAAGAAGGAGTTAGATGTTGACACAAGATTCTGCAGATGCTGGAAAGCTGAAGCAACACACACACAAAATGCTGGAGGAACTCAGCAGGTCAGGCAGCATCTATGGAGGGAAATGGACAGTCGACTTTTCAGGTCTAGAACCTTCTAGATCATCTGGAAACTACAGATGAAGGGTCTCGACCAGAAACGTCGATTGTCCATTTCCTTCCACAGATGCTGCCTGACCTGCTGAGAAGTTAGATGTTGTTCTTAGAACTTGAGGGATCGAGGGATAGAGGGAGGCAGCTGGAACGGGGCACTGAATTGGATGACCAGCTGTAATCATATTGAATGGTGGAGCAGCCTGGTCGATTGTCTTTCATTACGATTGAAGGGTGAAGTTTTCCTCTCTCACTGCAGATGCCGTCTTCCCTGCTGAGTATCTCCAGCAGCACTTTCTGGTTGTATGTTTATAGCTGTGCACTGATATTCAAGGGACTGAGAGGGGCTTAGAGCCTGGAAGTCTGTTGATTTCAGTAACTTTATTCCAATGTTCCTGCATTTTATTAAAAATCTTATGATTCTCACAGTATGACCCCCTTTGGTGTGAAAGTTTTGAAACCAGTGTACCACTGTATCTTGTTTTTCACTGATTTTAGACATGCATTTTTCTTCCAAAGTGCTGTGATATTCTGGAATATGCCTCTGGGATATCGTGTACATCAACATTGAACTGTAAGACACTGCACTAGTTACATAGATACTGCAGCAAGAAAGGCAGGGATACTGGGTATCCTCTCACGAGTGATTCACCTTCTAACACCTGAAAAACTTTCCACCATCAACAAGGCACAGTTCAAGAATGGTGATGGACTACTCCCCACTTGCCAGCAGTACTCAATAAGTTCGACAACATCTGCCTACTTGACTGGCACTCCATCAACCACACTAAACACACACTCTCTCTACCACCATGTATCCCGTGGCTGCTGTAGGTACCATCTACAAAACACACTGCAGTTACTCACCCTGGCTTCCCAAACTCCTGACCTCTATCTCCAGGAATGACAAGGGCAGGTAGGTGCATGGGAACACCACCACTTGCAGCTCTTCCTCTGAGGCGCACACCACCCTGACTTGGAAATATTTTGCTGTTCCCTTGTCATTGCTGAGTATAAATCCTAAAACTTCCTACCCGACTCAACTGTGTGACTACCCTCACCATAATCATCGCAATGGCTCACGAAGTTGGCTCATTTAGAAGTTGGCCCCTTCTAGGTGATGCAGTTAGGGTGGGGAATAAATGCAGGCATTTGCCACACCATGGTAAAAAAATGCAGTGCATATTACACGTCCACTGCAAGCCCACAGACTCCCGTGAACACCTTAGCTAAAACCTCTCTCATCTGGCTTCTGTTCCATTTTCCGAGCTTCCCAATTTCTGTTCAGATTCAGATTCACATTAGTTCATTGTCATCTACAACAGGTTGCAGTGAAATTCCTTGCTTGCATGAAGCTCACAGAATAAACAGTATACACAGTAATAATAGAACATACATAGAACGTGGAACAGTACCGCACAGAACAGGCTCTTCGGCCCACAATGTTGTGCCGACATACCTGATCCCTCTACCTACAGGATGCCCATATCACTCTATTTTCCTCTCATTCATGTGTCCATCCAAGCCCCTCTTAAAAGCCCCCAATGAATTTGCCTCCACCACCCAATCAGGCAACGCATTCCAGGCATCCATCACTCAGTTAAAAAATGTACCCCTCACGTCTGTTCTGAACCTACCCCCCTCACCTTAAATGCATGCCCTCTGGTATTGGATCACTCAATAATGGGAAAAAGATATTGCTTGTCCACCCTATCTATGCTCCTCATAATTTTATGCACTTCCAACAGATCACCCCTCAGCCTCCAAAATACAACAATGAGCGCAAAGCAGCAGAATGGTGCAAAGGTTGTAGTGCAATCTGAAGTTGTGCAAAAATAAATGCTGAAGTGACAATAACGGAATTTATAACAGAGGTAGAATTAAGAGATCAAGATCATGGCAGCACTACCAGGGAGGGGGTTTGAAAGGTGATTGGTGCAGATGTCTGATAGCAGTGGGGCAGATCTGTTCTGATGATGCTACCTTTCACACCAGTGTGACCAACGTATCCTCTTTTTCCTCACCCCTCTATCATAGATGAACGGGCTCTCAAACACATCCATTCCATTTCCCACACTTCTGCTCTCAGCCTTCTGCCCATTCCCCGAACAAGGATGGGATTCCATTTGTCCTCACTTATCACCTCACCAGTGGATCATTCTTTGCAGGTCCCAATACCTCCAATGGAATGGTACCTCCAGACACAGCCACCATTTACAGCTTTCCGACGGGACCATTTCCTCTGGGAATCTCTTATTCACGCTTCCACCTCTACCTATCCCCACTTCCCTTCTCCTGGCAACTTCCACACCACCCGTGGGAGATACCATGCCTGCCTTGATACCTTGGCCCTTCCCACAGACCAGGGGTCTCCAAATGTGTTCTGCACCAACCAGTTACCACAACTTCTTCCAATTTAGAATGCTGCATTCATTGCTGATCTCGTGGTCTGCTCTACACTGGAGAGATCAAATGCAGATTTGGGGAATACTTCTGATAAGTTAACGCAGAGTTCCCCACCATCTGGTAGTTTAACTCTCCACCTTCCTCTCTTAAGGAGGAGCCTCCTACTCTGCCCCAACAAAGCTGGATGTAAACTGGAGCACCTCAACTTCAAACTAGGCACATCACAGACTTCCAGACTCAACATTGAGTTCGGCAGTTTAAATAATCAGCATTCCAGCATTTCAATGGTGCAGCTGGTAGAGCCACTGCCTCGCTGCTCCAGAGACCCAGGTTCAACCCTGACCTCTGGTGCTGTCTGTGTGGAGCTTGCACGTTCTCCCTGTGACTGCGTGGGTTTCCCCTGGCTGCTCCAGTTCCCCCCCCCCCACAGGTTAATTGGCAACTGTAAGTTGCCCCCAGTGTGTCAGTGAGGAGTAGAATCCAGGGGGAGTTGATGAGAATGTGGCAAGGATGAAAAAAAAATGGGATTAATGCAGGATTAGTGTAAATGGACTCGATGGGCTGAAGGGCCTCTTCCTGTGTTGTGTCTCTCTATGAATCTCTGACTCTAATTCCTGCATTCATTCCAAGTAGGTAACTTTGGATAATCATTCTGCTTTTTCACCTGCTCTGTGCTTTTGTTACTCTACACTATTGCTCCTTCTTTTCTTTGAATCCCTCCAGTTCTCTGCCCTTTTAAAGACCTTTACTTTTCCTTCCTCCACCCCTTCTCTTTTCTCTGCATCTTGAAATCTGTTTTTTCTCTAAGTTTTCCTGATTCTGATGAAGGATCTTTGACCTGAGACATTAACTCTGGTTCTCCATCACTGTTACATCCAACTTGCTGAGGATTTCCAGCATCTCCTGGTTTTATTGCCTGTGAAAATATTAATATTTCCAGTCAACTATTGGAGCTAATATAATTTTATTGACCTTTGCAATTCATGATGCACCCTTGGGGAACACTTGCAAGTATATACATATCAAATTATGCCTTGCCTGTGAAATATAAGTATCAGAGATGTGGTGGTGGTTATGAGATGGGTTCATCATCCAGAAAGTGTGGATTCAAATGACACCATGGTTGCTTTGAGGATTTGAATTCAGTTGTCCAAAAGCTGCTTAACTGACAACGTACTGTTGGGATTACTGTAAAACACAATTGGGTCACTCTTGCCCATTAGGAAAGACAGTTGGATTTTACCCTGTCTGATTTATATGTGACTTCTGGCTCACGTTAACTGCCCTCTCAAGTCTGGGAAGCCACTCAGTTGTCCCAAATAGAAGAGGACTCACCCTTTTCCTAGGGCAACCAGGTGTGAAATGGAGACACAAGAGTCTGCAGTTGCTGGAGTCTGGAACAAAAAACAAACTACTGGAGGAACTCAGCAGGTCAGGCAGCATCTGCAGGGGGAAAGGAATTGTCGGTGTTTTGGGTCGAGGCCCTTCATTGGATTTGGACCAGCAGTCCAGATGAAGGGTCTCAACCTGAAACGTTGACTGTCCGTTTCCCACAACAAATGCTGCCTGACCCGTTGAGTTCCTCCAGCAGTTGGATTTTTTGCTCCAGGAATTAAAGGTTCCAGGGATGTTTGAAAGTGGTTCTCAGGCAATGAAGTGTACTCACTGGTGGAATGTAGTTTCTCTTTGCAAATAATGGAGCAGTTTTGGAAGACCCTCTAAACCCAGACGCACTCTTTGGGACACATAGATATTTGTTCCTTCTGCAGAAAATGTATCTCATTCCCAGGAGTCCTCCACTGCTCCCGGGGGTCTCCTACAAACATTGCCACCATATATCATCAGCGAGGTTACTTCTCAGTGCTCAGCCACAGTCTTCTTAGGCATTCAGGATGACTTATTTCAACTCTGGTTTTGTGGGTTCTGAGGTGGCTGGTGAGGCCAGTGCAAGAACCACAGACTCTTCTACGGATGGGGCAGGTGAGATAAGATAAGATATCTTTATTACTCACATGTACATCAAAACACACAGTGAAATGCATCTTTTTTGCGTAGAGTGTTCTGGGGACAGCCCGCAAGTGTCGCCATGCTTCCGGTGCCAACAGAGCATGCCCACAACTTCCTAACCCGTACGTCTTTGGAATGCGGAAGCAAACTGGAGCACCCGGAGGAAACCCACGCAGACACGGGGAGAACGTACAAACTCCTTACAGATGGTGGCCGGAATTGAACCCGGGGCAACAGGGCGAGCAGGTGGTCCTCTCCTTCCACCCTTGTGTGCTCCATGTGCCTGGCCTCGAAGTTCAGTACCACCTCAACTACTCCTTCTCCGCTTTGAGCAGCCATGAGACAGAGATTCCCTGTGGGGACTTTGCATTTCATCAAGGAGGGGCGGTGGAACACCCCTCCTAAAAATCAGCTGCCCATCGAAATTTGCCACCATCTTACAATTGATCCACAAGTGCATACAAGCTATGATATGAGCCCTCAATTCTAAACAGAACCATTTTCACCGAATACTGGTGTCAATGATGTATCATTGCCACAGTGTATTTCGCAGTCTCTTTTGCTGCAGTGTTGGAGCTGCAGTTGGCCAGATGTGTTAACCTGGTGGACCTTGGTAGCAGCCATTCGCACCCCTCCCACACTATCCCCTGCCCGCCTCACTGCCAACACATTACGGGCAGATCCCTCCCCACCATCGGTAGTATCTATAGGAGGCACTGTCTCAAGTAGGCAACATCCATCATCAAAGATCCCCACCATCCGGGCCATGCCATCTTCTCGCAGCTACCATCAGGCAGGAGGTACAGAAGCCTGAAGTCCCACACCACCAGGTTCAAGAACAGCTACTTCCTCTCAACCATTGTTCTTGAACCAACCTGCACAAATCTAATCTTTATAGTTTAGCAACACTATGACCACTTTGATCACTTTGCACTACAATGGACTTAGTTTTTTTTTGTTCTAATTATGTTCTTTCTTGTAAAAATTGTGTATAATTTATGTTTAATTTATGCTTTTCTTGTGAATGCCACTTATCTGATGCTATGTGCCTGTGATGCTGCTGCAAATAAATTTTTCATTGCACCTGTGCACACATGTACTTGTGCATATGACAATAAACTTGACTTTGACTTTGATCCAGGGTGACCCACTTGCAAAGTGAATTGTTCATTCTCACTCAGCATGGATGTGAAGCGATGCCAGGCTGCATCTTTGAGCTGGTGTCAGTGGAGATCTCCACTCTTTCATTAGTTTCACACTGCAATTAAATGGGAAATCATGCTTTAATACAATGCTGAAGTTTGGTGACAAACACAGACCTGTTTGTGCAGTGTGACGAACACACGAGGGGCTCACGCTCGTACCTTTCTCCCGAAAAGTGCGACATTACATTTTTTATAGTCCAAGCCGTGAACACTTGATGGGAACGTGCAATTCCTGAGGATGTGCCTTAATTAGACGGCCGTGTGACAAAAACAAACAGCATTCCCCCACCCCCTTCCTGCAATGATTTCTGAGTGCATGTCACACAGCTGAGAAACTTCTCCCAACCTGTATCCACATCAAGAAACCCAGCTGCAGAGAATGGCTGCATCTATATAACACCTTTAGGAACATAACAACCTGCACTCCATTTACATACAGGAAGCTCCCACACATTGGAAAGGAATGACACACAAAATGCTGGAGGAACTCAGCGGGTCAGGCAGCATCTATGGAGGGAAATGGACAGTCAACGTTTCAGGTCACGACCCTTCACTGGATCTGGACCAGCAGTTAAGATGAAGGGTCTCGACCCGAAGCATCAACTGTCCATTTCCCTCCATAGATGCTGCCTGACCCGCTGAGTTCCTCCAGCATTTTGTGTGTTGCTCCAGGTTTCAGCATCTGCAGTCTCTCGTGTCCCCACTTTGCAAAGGAATGAATCAATTCTTGCCTCCTTGCCTCACTTATTGACAGGTTACGGGAGCAGAACCGTCAACAACTGTCTGTTTAGCCAGACCAGTTGGCAGCATCCAGACAAGGGAAGGTGTGGCGTATATGTGGAATGCTCTCCCACAAAATCACTTCAACAGTGTGGAACGTCAAAAGGCATTTCACAGGAATGATTAACAAAATTTGGCAGCATGCCACACCAGGAGTTATTAGGACAGAGCTTCCTCAGAGGAGCTTTGAAGGAGTGCCTTAAAGGGGAAGAGACGCCTGTTGAGAGGGTCAGGACTTGGGTCCAGTTAGCCTTAGGCACTGCTAACACTCAGGGAGTGATGAAGATCAAAAATGGGCACAAGGCCAGAACTGGGCGAGTTCAGAGATCCCAGAATGGAGTAGATGTATGAGGAGGGGAGCAGAGAGATTCTTCCTCACATTTTTATTTCTGTGCCGTCTTCTGATACTGTGCTAAGAATGCACTAATACTCGGTTAGTTCTTTCCCCCGCTGTCCAGCACTTCTTTTCCACATGTTCTCTTCCATGGATTTGAGCCTAGTCAGGAATATTGGTCCCTTGGGATAAGTTGTGTTTCCTCTGGTCTGCATCCTGTGGAGATTCCTTTGGGCCTCTCTCGGACATTAGAATCCCTGCATAGAGATTCATGCACTAAACACCCAGGGCCACTTGGAAATGGAGCTGGTTTATTGGAATTGGTTTATTTGTTACATGTACTGAGGTACAGTGAAAAACTTGTCTTGCATACTGTTCATACAGATCAACTCATTGCACAGCGCATTGAGGTAGTACAGAGTTGGCTGGCTACAAGGCACCCCCTCTCTGGCTCAACATTGCCACGCCTAGCCCTCAGTGTGCCTGAGTGGTGGAAGTTTGAAACCTACAGGCTTTCTGCTGCTCCAGGAGCCAGAGATGTCTTTTTCTGGTTCACTTCGGAACGTCACTCTTGTTCCTACAGGCCCTTGGAACCTTGGGTTTCTCTTGATGTGGGGTGGGGTGGGTGGGGCTTCTTCAGCTTGCTGTGTCTTATGACACCTTGAAGAAGGAGGGGGTGCTTCCTCAGAAACGTCCGAGGTTGTTCAACCCCCTTGGTGTCTGCCCAGGTTCAGAAGGGAACCTTAGCCGTCACAGATAGGGTTTTCACTGCTTGGAGTTTCATCCTCTTGAAATATTTGGATTACAGTTTAGGCAAATCTACAGGAAGTCAGATCCCTGAGCCCTTCATCAAATAGTTCATGGCCTTCCTGTAACTCTCTCTGCCAAACAAGTTATCAATTTCGGTTTTGAAGTTTGCTTTTGGCCCTCAGCCTCAATTCCAGATTTCCATTCCACTCCTTGTGCCATGAGGTGTTTCCTAGCAGCACCACTGGATGGTGTGGCTCTAATCTGAAGTTTGTGCCCTTTTGTTCATCATCCTGATATAAAAGATGGTAGTTTCTCACCATGTCAACCCTGCCTAAACTACAGGACAAACTTCAAACAAGTCACAGCTGAGCTGCGGACAAGTTTTGAAAAGTAATGCAAACTTTCCACTAACTGTAACACTTTGCAAAAGTCAGGACAGAGAGAGGTCGGAGACCCCAGCGACGGGGATTAGAGACCCAGGGGTGGAGGGTGAAGACCCTGGGAGTGAATGTTAGAGGCGCCAGGGTGGAGGTCAGAGACCCTGTGGGTGGAAGTCTGAGGGGGCAAGTTTTTCACACAGAGGGTAGTGATTATTTGGAATGAGCTGCCAGAGAAAGTGATAGAGGCAGATACAGTTACGACACTTAAAAGGCATTCAGACAGGTACTTGGATAGGAAAGGTGTAGAGGGATACAGGACTAATGCAGGCAAATGGAATTAATATAGTTGGGTATCATGGTTGGCATGGAAATGTTGGCCTGAAAGGGCCAGTTTCTGTGCTGTGTGATGCTAGGACCCTGGGGGCGTAAGTTGGAGACCCTGGGAACGGCCGAGAGGGAGGTTTGCAAGCCTGCGAGTGATGGGGAAAGAGGCAGGAGCCGTTGAGAGTGGCCGAGAGGGAGATCGGGAGGTCAAAGAGGGAGGCCGAAGACCCCCAGGAGTGGGTGTCTTCTGAAACACGTGATTGACAGGTGGGCGAATCCAGCCCCTTTGTGCCGGAACATTGCAGGATCTACAATGATTACTGCAAATAATGCAGGAGATTGGCAATGAAATTCCTTAATCCCCATCTACACAAGTTTGAACAGCGCAGATAGAACACTGCAAGGCAGTGGTTCCATATGTCTGAAAATAAAAGAAAAGCAAGGAAACTCATTTTATCTCATGGGATCAGCAATAAAACAACCCATTCTTTATGTTCTTGCCATCTCTTTATTTCCCCATTCGCTCTCTCCTTCCCTGTGAGGTCTCCTGACAAATTTTCCCCCTTCTCCTCTGCTTCCATTTTCCAGCCCGTTTGATGTCTTGTTTTTTTTGTTGCACTGTGTATTTTATTGTTGCAAGCCCACCCTGCAGTCTCCCTCTCCTCTCCCCACCATTGATAGCAACTGTCGCTGTCAAGCAGTCTTTGGTTACTGCATTGCATGCATGACATGCACACTCTTTTACTCCACAGGGTGGTATTGTACACTCATAGTTCTGCTTTGACTTTAAACAATATGCAGTTCAGCTGTAGTTTTCAAAGTTACTTTGCTTGGAATCTCACAGCAAGCAGGGAACAGGGGATTATGACACATGCTTGTATTGGGGGATACATGAAAGAGTTGGATTGTGCACCAATTGGTAGATTGTTAACATATTGGAGAAGTCTTGGGGTTGTATTTAAACGACGTAGAAGCTGGAATAAGCTAGTTGTTTTGCTATTCATCTTGATAACCCAGCCGTTCTTTACATGATGTTATTTCCGTGCAATCGTTTAAATACTGTAATAGACTAGTTGGGATGGATAACTATTTTCATATTGTAATTTCTATGCAGACAGTGTTCTGGGGAAATCCTGTAAGTATTGACACACTGTCATAGGGATCCCAATAAAGATATATTTCAGGGACCCTGTACCCTCCCCCCGCCCCACCTCCTTACTCTTTCCTCCCTATAACAGCAGGCTAGTTTAGTGTTTCAGGGACAGAAACCCAGGGGTCGATGTCAAGTCGTGAGGTTAGCTGTGGAAATTTGAGGATTAGTATCAAGGAAAGGAAAGACCGTGAGTGTTACTGTGACTGTGCTTCGGGGAAAGGGATAAGCCACCATTCCCCTGCTAAGTTGTTGACTCATCGCGGCCTCTGGGTAATACAAGATGGCCAATAAGTAGTACTGCCTACATCACAAGGACAAGTCGAGTCACTAAGGTAACTTGCCAGTAATTCAGCAAATAGAGAAAATACAAAGACTCAGGAGGGTTGTGAGATTCTGGTTTGAATGTCATTCAAAAACTTCAATTACTCCAAGTTTCATAGATGTTGACCAGGTTTGTGGATTCCTGAGGTACAAGGTTCTCAGTTCCCTGTGCTCACTGTATAATAAGGATGCATAAGCATGCTGTACTCCACTTCTGATGTCGTCGGCTTAATGGAATTTACAGGAAACTTGAGGAGCACGGTGGCAGAGCGAGTAGAGCTGCTGCCTCACAGCTCCAGCGACCTGGGTTCAATCCTGTCCTCGGGTGCTGTCTGTGCAGAGTTTGCACGTTCTCCCTGTGATCACGTGGGTTTCCTCTGGGTGCTCCGGTTTCCTCCCATATCCCAAAGACATGTGGATTGGTAGGTTCATTGGCCGCTGCAAATTGCCCCAAGTGTGTAGGTGAGAGGTAGAACCTGGGGTGGAGTTGATGAGAATGTGGGGAGAATAAAATGAGTTGGGCAGGATTGGTGTCAATGCGTGCTTGAAGGTCAGCACAGACCGGGGGGGGGGGGTGTTGGTTGGGGGGGGTGGGGGGCTCGAAGGGCCTGTTTGCATGCTGTATGAGTCTATGACAGGACTCAGAGAGATGAATTCAACAAGCCCCCTTACTGACCTTAGCACAATACTGCTGCTTTGTCAAAGATGCTGCCATTTCCCAGATAGTCAAATGACCAACTCAATGAGCAAAGAAAGATAGTGAAGAGGCAAAATATCAGGGACACACAACTGGTCAGGCAGCATCTATGGAGAGGGAACCACGTCAAGCTTCAGGCTGGTGATTTTTTTATTAGAAGTGAGAATATTTAGACTTGGCAAGCTTCAGAGAAGATGGAGTGGAGGAGACAACAAAAGGTGGAAAGAAGAGGTTAAGGTGATGGATGAAAGAGATGATAAATAGGGAACAAAGGACCAGAATGGATGAGCTGTTAATATAGAATAATTATCCAAAATTCCCAGGGCAGTGTGGAGTTGATGGAAGGAGATCTGAAATACAAACGGCAATATTGCTGATTGTCTGAAATTGTGGAACAATTTCCTTTGGGGAAGAACAGATCAGCTGGCTGAGTATCTCCAGCAAGTTTTGTTTTGATTATTGTTAAACAATATTGATTCCAGAAGGCTACAAAGTGCGTGGTTGGAAGATGAGGTGTTGCTGATTGAGATTACGTTGGGTTATGACAGACACTGTGGCAGTGTTTAGAGAAGAGCAGGGCACTCCTGAGGGCACAGTGGCACAGCTGGTAGAGCCACTGCCTCACAGCTCCTGTGATTCAGGTTCAATCCTGACCTCTGGTGCTGTCTGTGCCGAGTGTGGACGTTCTCCACATCCCCCAGCTGTTCCAGTTTCCTCCCACATCCCAAAGACATGCTGGTAGGTTAATTGGTCATTGTAAACTGCCTCAACTATGTAGCTGAGTGTGATAATGGTTAAATCTGGGGGAAGTTGATAGGAATGTGGGGGAATAAAATGGGAATAGCCTCCCCTCCGTGGACTCTGCCTATACTTCTCACTGCCTTCGTAAAGCAGCCAACATAATCAAAGACCCACCCACGCCGGACATTCTCTCTTCGCCCCTCTCCCATTGGGCAGAAGATACAAAAGCCTGAAAGCATGTACTTCCAGGCTCAAGGACAGCTTCTATCCCACTGTTATAACATTATTGAACAGCCCCCTAGTATGATAAAATGGACTCTTGACCTCACAATTGCCCTCACCGTGGCCTTGCACCTTATTGTCTACCTGCACTGCACTTTCTCTGTAGCTGTAACACTTTATTCTGCACTCTGTTATTGTTCTCCCTTGTACTACCTCAATGCACTAATGTGATGAAATGATCTGTATGGATGGCATGCAAAACAAAGTGACAATAACAAACCAATTTACCAATTTACCAAATGCGTGCTTGACGGTTGGAACAGACTCGATGGGCTGAAGGCCCTGTTTATGCCTTATGACCATCCAAGATTCTACTTTGAGTTCTTGCCTGGCTTCCTCCTTCAAAAAATTCTGCCAAAAAAAACCAAATTGTCCTCGTTAAGTTGTTGTTCATGGGATCTTCCTGTGCACAAATCAGTTGCCCCAGTAACTACATTTCAAATAGTACTTAAATAGCAGAAAAGAGCTTCTTCCCTCCTGAGACAGTGGAATGCGCTTCAGAAACACACCACAGAAAACCATGTCTTTGTTTAATAGTGATCCAAAGATTGATTGGTCAATTCAGCTCCTCATCACACCTTCCAGCCTGACTTTGTGATTTCAAGGGCCAGGCCTCCTGTGTTATCCAATAATTACCACTGAGCCTTACAATCCACAACCTTGGCTTTGTGGAGAAAAGATCAGTAAAGTGCAGGGATGCTTTATGTTCAGCCCACGTCAACCTGTAGGTGGAAAAATAAAAGCCACAGATTCCTCTATGTCGGTAGCAAAGAGCAAATGCTTTTCTATTTCATGGCTTTTATGCGTCATAAATCTTTACTGCAAACAACAGTTGGGTTTAATAAATGGCAGCCTCGTAAAGTGATTCGGGAATTGCAAACATTGTCAGTTTTGTTGTAATTTGAGTAGAAGTCTTCCTCCTATAGGCGGCCTCACACCCTTGGACCTGAGATTCTTCTTGGGTGCATTGTTCACTGAATGCTGGCTTTATTCATTATTCTTGATTTGAGTTAATAGCTGGGACCAGCAAGAAGGGACACTTGAAGTCAAGCAAGATCCTAATCTTCTAAATCACTGTCTGCGCACAGCCTTGACGTGTGTTTTTGCCTCTGGGAGCTTGAAGCTGCCCATGTGAGTCACTGCATCTTTCAATTCCCTCTCACCTTCTATTCTTAGCATGACAAAATGAGCAGGAAATTAAGAGCAAAGCAAACCTTCGTCACACTGCGTAACCCCTTGGACTCCTTCCCTCTGCATTGAGAGGTAAAGATGATAAGTCTCCAGTTTTCTTCACCCACCCAACTCTTAATTACTTAACCCTTCAGGGCTTACATTGCACAACTATCACAGAAGCAGTGTTTGATCTGATGATGTTGTTAGCCAAAGCAGTGTGCACTAGCCAATACTAAGTACCTCTGCTTATTAATGGTCTTAGGCTTGGCTGCAGGGTCCAGCTTGTAACCCAGTCTTTCCTTCTACCTGCTCACTCATGGCCTACAGGAACTGTTGGAGACCGGACAAGTGGAAGCTCCACATCAGTGATTGGCTTTACTTTATCTAATGATTGTCCTTTGGAGTCCAGATGAAGGGTCTTGACCCAAAATGTCAACTGTCGATTTCCCTCCATAGATGCTGCCTGACCCGCTAAGTTCCTCCAGCACTTTGTATGCGTTGCTCCAGATTCCAGCATCTGCAGTCACTTGTGTCTCCATTGAATGAAAAGATCTCTTCTGTAGAAATAGAGAAAGTGACCCCCAAACTCCAGCAACAGTAAGGAATGCCTGCACTGGATATGTGTGGTTTCTTTTCCAGCAGACCACTCTTTCACAGCCCACACATTTCTCCCCATTCACACTTTGCCCACCCCTTCCCATTCACATTCTGCATGCTCTTCCCATTCTCAGTCAGAAAAATATGTTTCCTCAGATTAGTTTGGAGGGACATAACTGAACAAAAATGTGTTTCTCAAGTTTCGATATGCTGCACATGGATGGAGATTATAATATGAGTTTTGGTATCTGGCTGGTAAAAGGAGAACCAGAAATTAGGATCACTTGTAGGTGTATTGTTAGTGGAAGGGTGGATACTGCACAAATCCAATACTGTTCATTTCGTCAACACAAGGTATTCTTTTGGATTCAAGGATCATTGCTTCTTGCAGAATACTAAGTGTGGATCCGATGATGGCTGATGAGGCTAATCTGATAATGGAGTACTTTCCCGTACAAATATTTCCTATTGGGGTGGGTGTGACAAGTAGTTAAAACTACACAAGTTTCTGCCATAGAGTCACAGAGTCGCACAGCACAGAAACGGACCCTTCGGCCCATTACATCCATGCCGACCTTTTTGCCAATCTACACTAATCCCATTTACCCGCATTAGAACTGTATCCTTTTATGCCTTGTTTGTCTTAGTGCCTCTTAGATGTAGTAATTGTATCTGATTCCACTGCTTCCTCTGGCAGTGCGATGCAGATATCAACTGCTGTGTAAAAAAACTTCAAATCCCCTTTAAAAACTTCTTCCTCTCACCTTGCACGTATGCCATTTGTTTTTGATACCTCTACCATGGGAAAAAAAATCAAACTCTCTACCTTATCTATGCCTCTCATAATTGTATATACGTCTATCAGTTCATCCCTCAGCCTCCTTCATTCCAGGGAAAACAAGCCCAACCTATCCAATCCCTCCCTATAACCAAAGTCCTCCAATCCAGGCACTACCCAGGTGAATCTGCTCTGCACTCTCTCCAAATCAATCACATCCTTCTTATGTTATGTCAATCAGAACTAAAGGTAATCCTAGCATTGTTTGTACTCATGGCTTTATGCCAGTTGGATTACGTTTAATCAATTATGTGTACTTGTTTGAGTATTAATGTTT
Source organism: Pristis pectinata (assembly GCF_009764475.1). Lineage (NCBI taxonomy): Eukaryota > Metazoa > Chordata > Chondrichthyes > Rhinopristiformes > Pristidae > Pristis > Pristis pectinata. The sequence continues at coordinate 14,783,442 of NC_067433.1, forward strand.
GAGTGGACAGATGGTGTCACCATGACAACCTTGGTCTCCACTCAATCACCGACCTTCCCTTTGATCTCTCCACCATTTTCCCTCTTTGCAACTTATCACACACTTGTTTTCTCGGTTCCAATGGAGGGTCATTGAGCAGAAACATTAACTCTGTTCACCTCTCCACAGACGCTGCCCGACCAACTGAGGGTTTCCAGCATTTTCAGTCTTAATTTCAGATTTCCAACATCTGCAGTGTATTTGACTTTCAAGAAAATGATATTGTTGCCTGTGGTGGGTTCCAGACAGATAAGAAGTTGTTGAGTCACTGGCATCCTGAACTACAGACAAAGTCTCAAATGAGGATAAAATAAAGAGCCTGAGGGGACATTTTAATTTAATGCTGTCAGAGATTTTGAGACCTACAAGCTTGGTACACAAAACAAGAAAAATTAGACTGGGATGAGATGTCCCAGTCTATTATGAGTCCAAGTCAAAGGTATTATTTAAACAATGATTTAATATTTTCAGAGCAATGGAACTATTCACTAACCTCAAAGGCAACAGTTCAGTAATCTGAACTCTATGAGGGAGCCAGTTCACAATGTATTTCATTCATTACTACATTCTAAGTCTCAGCTATTCACATAAAACTTAACACAGAGCTAAAAGTTCTTATCCCCGACCATGGTAGTTACAGTACCCTCTGTGGCTCCACAAACAAGAAGCAAAAGGCTTAGGACAAGATGCTGCCATAATAGTTATTGAGTCTGGCAAAGATAATACTGATAGAGAAGATGAATTCCAGGGAGGAGCTCAGTGTCTACAAGACTTTGGTTGTGTACAACCTATCTGATCACTCCCCATAACTAGAGTCCTCCAATCTAGGAAGCACCCTGGTGAATCTCCCCTGCACCCTCTTCAGCGCAATTACATCCTTCCTATAGTGTGGTGATCAGAGATTCACGCAATACTCCACGTGTGGCCTAACCAGTCTTTTATGAAGTTGCAACATGACATTCCATCTTTTATATTCTCTGCTGAGAGTTATGAAGGCAAGTACGCCAGATGCCTTCTTCACCACTTTCAGGGAACTATGGATTTGAACCCCCAGGTCTCTCTGTCAAATAACATTCCTTAGTGCCCTACCGTTTACAGAAGTCCTACCCCTATTTGACTTCTCAAAATGCATCACTTTGTAATTATCAGGATTAAATTTTATCTACCGATGCTCTGTCCAACTTTCCACCTGACCTATATCCTGCTGTAGCCTTAGACAACCTTACTTGCTATCCACAACACCACCAGTTTGTGTGTCATCCATTCCTGTTCTCCCATTTCCACTTTTCCGCTTCTACTATGGTTTCAAAGTGCTGGGATTCTTGCAGTAGGTTCTTTCCATCTCAGGTGGTTCGGGTTGATGGTTTCTTGAAACGCTCTCTCTGCCCTCTTTCAGTGGGTGATCTTACTGACCTTGGGGAAAGCAGATTTCATCAGGAGCTGGAGTCAGAGTTCGGCACTAATTGATGTGGCTGTTCTGGTGGTGTTGAGGTTAGATGATCATTGCTTTGAGGATTGTTGTGTTTGCTTGGAAGTGGACGTTGGTACTCATTTATCTGTCTCCGGAGTGTAATGTTAGATCCTCAAGGAGCATTAATGATCCTTCTCCTGTGACTGATCATCTCCTAATGCTATTCACAACTCTATAGAGTGGAGAGGTATCACACCTATGTAATTAACCAGGCCCTGGTTCCTGATCTAATGTCACGTTTTATCAGGCGAGCAGAATCTGAGCTTTTGCATCAGGTCAGTTGGAAACTAACAACTTTGGGTTTCTTTAGACTGATTTTCTCTTTCTGTATGCCTGACGCCAGCTACAGTTCAATGATGGGAAACAATCTCTTCTCTGAAGCAGATGGATGTGCGTTTAAGACCCGTTCAGCGATTTGACCAAAAAAAAATAGGTTAATGCTTTATGAGAAATAGACGTGGATCATACTGACCCTTGAGTCCGCTCTGCCATTCGGTGGATGTGTGCCTGATCTACTCTTGGCCTCAGCACCACTTTCCTGTCTGTTTCTCATTATCTTTGATTACCTTGTAGTCCAAAAATCTATATCAACCTCCAGAACTCTCTGGAATTCCAAAGTTTCAGGACTTCCTGAGAGAAGAAACTCCTCCCATCACCATCTGAAATGGATGACTCCTTATTCTGAAACAATACTTCCTAATTCTAGACTCTCCCATAAGGAGAAAGATTTTATCCATCTCCACCTCATCAAGTGGGGGATAAGATTTCAATAAGATCACCTCTTATTCTAAAGGGTTCTGTTCCAAAGAATATTGGTTCAACTTGTTCCTCATAGACAACCCCTTTGTCCAAGCACTGAATGAATGAACCTTTTCTGAACTGCCATGTACCTCCCTCCTGAAGTAAGGATCCAAAACTGTACACAGTTCTCCAGGTTTGATCTCACCAGCAGCCTGTATATTAGCAACCAGGCTTCCCCACTCCAGTAGGTATAGAGTCAAACAGCAGAGAAACAGGCCTTTCTGCCCATCATATCCGTGCCAACCATCAAGCACCCATCTAAAATAATCCCATTTACTAACACTTGATACATAGCCGTTTATCCCATGGAAATTCAAGAGCTCCTCTTGATACTTATTAAATGTTGCAAGACTTTCTGTTTCCACCATCACTGTACTCAGTTCCCTGTTGCAGTGTAAACCAATCATTTACCTTCCCCGTTAGCTAACCTTCTGTACTTCATGGATAAAGGCACTCTTTGCAGTACTGAGAAGATGTTGCACAGTTGATGAGGCTGAGAAATTCTGTCATGCACCACTTATTGTTTAAACACTGACAGGTTACCAGTTTAGCACTAGTACAGGGCACTCATGCAGAAAGAAGCCTCCCCAACATACGTCCCCAGTCTTTGGAGTATGACACTGGGAATCGGCTGCAGGTGGGTGCACTTAAAGTTAAGTGACCCCTTCACTGTGCAGTCCCACCAAAGTACCTCAGCTTGAACACCAATGATAAAGACAGTGGTGAGCTAATGGAACCTCTGCCTCACAGCACCAGAGGCTTGAGTTCAGTCCCGACCTCTGGTGCTGTCTGTGTGGAGTTTGCATGTTCTCCCTGTGACTGCGTGGATTTTCCCCTGGATGCTCCGGTTTCCTCCCCATCCCAAAGATGCATGGATTGGTACGCAAGTTGTCCACTGTAAATTGTGAAGAGAATGCAAGGAGAATGTGAGGAGAATGTAGTGTAAATGGGTGTTTGATGGTCGGCATGGACTCAGTGGGCCGAAGGGCCTGTTTCCATGCTGTATCTCTCTATAACTCCATGACGCAATGGCAGACCCACCACATCACATCCTCAACACCCTCCTGCCCAAACTGACTGCGACCCTTCCTTCGTCCCCCAACAACCTAACTGAGGTCCTGAACCTCCTTCAGACTAACTGCTCGATTCCTGTCCCCACCGTACTAGTGGTCCGAACCCATCATGAGCATTCCACACCCCTCCCCAAGTAGCAATGTGAAGATATAATAAATAGAATTATGCCTTCACATTGCACAGTAGGCAGGCATGGTAGTGTAGCGGTTAGCATAACGCTTTACCGCACCAGCGACCTGGGTTCAAATCCGGCCACTGTCTGTAAGGAGTTTGTACGTTCTCCCTGTGTCTGTGTGGGTTTCCTCCGGGTGCTCTGGTTTCCTCCCACATTCCAAAGATGTACAGGTTAGGAAGCTGTGGGCATGCTATGTTGGCGCCAGAAGCATGGCAACACTTGCGGGCTGCCCCCAGAACACTCTACGCAAAAGATGCATTTCACTGTGTGTTTCGATGTACATGTGACTAATAGAGAAATCTTAATCTTAATAGAATGTTGGGATTCATTAGAATTTTTTGTATTTGAAAGGCAAAAACTCTGTACATTTCCATATTTCCTTACGACGCAGAAGGTGGCCATTTCGGCCCATCGAACCTGTGCTAGCTCTCAGCGCAGTCACATTCCCCCACTAGTTTTCCCTATGACATGCTCTGTCCACATTCCCACCAACTCCCCCCCACTTCCCCACACACCAGGGGCAACTTACAGTGACCGATTCACCTACCAGTTTGCGCGTCTCTGGGATGCAGCAGGAAAACAGAGCGCCCAGAGGAAACCCGTGCAAACTCCACGCAGACAGCACCGGAGGCCAGTATCAAACCTGGGACACAGGTTGTGCCTCTGTGCCACCCTTCTGTGTATTAGAATTATGCCTCAGCTCTGTGGTGCTAAATTCAGCTTCCCATGAGGACAAGATGGTGATAACAGCATGACTGTGGAATGTGTAGATAACGCTGTTTGCGTGGGTTATAAACTAATCAAGGACACTCCAGAAAGTGTTCATTGTTCAGATGAAATTGGCTTCCCTTGTTCCAACCGTAAACATAAGATCATCTGCTGCCTTTGTCCAAAGCAGCATCATTCCATTCACTCATCCTCCAGCCTACTTGATGGCCTACATTGCCCTCCTGTTAAGCAATGCTCCTGTTTTGACAACCTCATTCTTATCTTCGGTCTCTTCATGTCTCACCTATCACCATTTGATTAGGCCACATGTGCAGTAAAGTAGCAGCAGAAATAGATGGGTGGTAAAGAAGGTCGGGGAGTTGAGTATAAAAGTTAAGAAGCCATGTTGCATCTGTGTAAAACTTTGTTCAGGCCACGTTAGGACTGTTGTGTGCAGTCGGGTCTCCACACTACAGGAAGGATGTGGAGGCTCTGGGGAGGATGCAGAAGAGGTTCACCAGGATGTTGCCTGGATTAGACAGTATTAGCTAGAAGGAGAGTTTGGACAAACTTGGATTGTTTTCTTTGAAGCGTTGGAGACTGAGGGGAGACCTGACAGAAATATATAAAATAATGAGAAGCTTAGATAAGGTTAACAGTTGGACTCTTTATCCCAGGAAATGTCAAATACGGGAGGGCATAGATGGGGGTGGGGTGGGGTGGGGGGGATGTTTAAAGGAGATTTACGAGGCAAGTTTTTTTCACGGTACGAGGTAGGTGTTGGAATGCACTACCAAGGGAAGTGGTAGAAGCAGATACAATAGCAATGTTTAAGGGGCATTCAGACAGACACATGAACAAGCAGGAAACAGAGGGTTATGGACCATATGCAGGCATTCGGGATTAGTTAGATTGGCAGCTGGTAGATGCAGACACCGTGGGCTGCAGGACCTGCACTTGTGCTGTACTGTTCTATGTTCTGTCTCTATCCAGACAACCCTCTGAAATTTATCCTCAATCCTGACCTCTTGATCATTCCCAAATATTACTGTGGCACAGTGGCCGTGGTTTAGCTGCCTGGCCAATCTCCAGAATTTCTTCCCTAAACCTCTTGACCTCTCTACATCTCCAAGACATTCCTTCAAACCTATCTCTTTGGCCAAGTGTTTGACCAAGTCCTAGTACCACTTACAGAGCTTGCTGAAGTTTGTTTGATAACATTCCTGTGAATTACTTTGGGATCAATAGAGATACAAGAGACTGCATATGCTGGAATCTAGAGCAACAAACAATCTGCTGGAGGAACTCAGCAGGTCGAGGTGCATCTGTGGAAGGAAGGGAAATCTTTGGGATGTTTTGCTGGGTTAAAAGGACTATGTAACTCTGTGGTTGGAAGCTTTTGTTGTTGTTGCGCTATAAACAGATCACCTAGTTATCATGCATTTGTTGTTTGTCGAGCTTGCAGTGGACAGTGGTGCAGTTGGTAGAACTGCTACCTCACAGCTCCAGTGACCAGGGTTCAATCCTGACCTCGGGTGCTGCCTGTGTTGGGTTTGCTGTAACCGTATGGGTTTCCCGTAACCGTATGGGTTTCCCCTGAGGACTCCAGTTTCCTCCCATATGCTGAAGACATGTTGTTGGTAGTTTAATTGGCCATTGTAAATTGCCTCCCATGTGTAGGTGAGTGGTGGAATTGGGGAGGGGGGGAGTTGATGGGAGTGTGGGGAGAATAAAATGGGATTAGAACGTAAAACAGTACAGGCCCTTCAGCTCACAATGTCTGCACCAAACAAGATGCTGAATTAAACTAAATCTCTTTTGCCTGGATATGATCCACATCCCTCCATTCCCTACATATTCAATTGTCTATGTAACCATCTCTTATATCTTATAACAGCATCGTATCTGCAGGATTAATGGATCTCAAAGGTCAATGTGGACTTGGTGGGCAGCAGTACCTGTTTCTGTGCTGTATGGCACTATGACTCTGTCCTGCTATTTAGCAAGTTTGTTTCAAAAGGAATCATTGGCTTTTCCCTGTGCTATGGTTGTGAGAGATGCTCTGTAAATACAAAGTTTTAATTTCTTCCAACACTTTACTTTTAAATGAGGCCCAATTTAATTGAAGTATCAGGGAGCAGTAAAGCCTACTGGGAATGTCCCTCACCCTATTGGTGTTTCCTGCAAGAATTAATCGCCACTCAAAACTTCAGTACAAAGAGCATTCATGTTTTGGTGCAGTGTTGCCCTTTAAAATTATAGCCAAGTGTATTTCAGCTAGCTCATGTTCCGTGCAAGTTTGGTTATTACAGCAAAGCCCACGCACATTCAGTTCTTCCTAAGAGACTGACTTTTGTGTTCCTCTGAACACCCACGCACATTCTAAAGACCTTCCTATACCTTCGAGCAGCAGCGTGCTAACACCAATGTCAAGTTTAATAAGCATGGGTTTGATTATGTGCAAAATTACACAGCCCACCATTTTTCTTCTTCCTTCCTTCACTACATTCTGGTGGAAAGCACCAGACCTCAAGGACCAAGCAGACTGAAGGACAAAGGTGAATTGAAAGGAATATTATTCCACAATTAGTACCTGGTACCAATCATAGGTCACCTTGTCCTGGATGTACAAAGCTTCTTGAGTGTTGTTGGAACCACAATCATCCAGACAAGTGGAGAATATTCCATCCGATTCCCGAGTTGTTGGGAGGCTTTGTGGAGTCTGCAGAAACTGCCATAGAATATCCAGCCTCAGACCGTTGCCTTTATGTGGCTGGACTGGTTAAGTGTCAAGGACTCGTAATACTTAATTTCCTGCTCGTCTTGTGGTCATGGTTGATTTTTACCTCACACTCGTACACAACACTAACAGCAAGGAGAGGCAGATCTTCCCAAATTGTGGCCTTAACACAGAAAATACTCAATGTATTCAGCAGATCAGTTAGATACTTCCTCTGGCTGGAGTGTGCAGAGCCAGGCGTCACAGAATCAAAATAAGGGGTTGGCCATTCAGATCAGAGTTGAGAAGAAATTTCTTCAACCAGAGGGTGGGGACCTTTGGAATTCTCTACCCGAGAGGGCTGTGCTCAGTCACTCAGTTCAAATCAGAGATTGATAGATGTTTCGATATTAAGGGAATCGAGGGATTTGGGATTAGTGTAGGAAATTGGTGCTGAGGTTAAAGATTGCTTTAAGCTTATTGAATGGCAGTACAGGTCTGAGGGGCTGAATGGCCCACTCTTGCTTCCATTTGTTATGTTGTTAAAATTAGCTTCACTGGAATACAATCCCAGATAGGACCTGAAATAGGTGTGGGGCTCTCAGTTACCTATGTGTTAGTATTGGAATTGGTTTATTGTTGTCACATGTACTGAGGTGCAGTGAAAAGCTTTTGTTTACATGCCATCCGGACAGCTCATGCCATACATACGTATACTGAGGTAGTGAAAAGAAAAACAGAATGCAGAATGTTGTAGCTGCAGAGAAAGTGCAGTGCAGATAAACAACTAACGTGCAAGGGCCACGACAAGGTAGATCGGAAGATCAAGAGTTCATGTTTAGCATATGAGAGGTCCATTTAAGAGCCTGATACAGCAGGATAGAAGCTGTCTTTGAGGCTGGTGGTATGTGCTTGAAGCTTTTGTACTTTCTGCCTGACGGGAGAGGGAAGAAGAGAGAATGACCAAGGTGGAGGTGTGGGGGGGGGGGGGGGGGTGTTGTCTCATTGATTATGTTGGCTGCTTTCCCGAGGCAGTGGGAAGTCCAGACGGAGTCACCCTAATGCAAACTTCAAGCCCTTAGAAGCAACTGAGAACAGTCCTGATCCAATGTTAGTTAGCCGTCCTTTAGGCACTCAGGGGAGAAACAGACCAGAGTTTTGGAGGTGAAATAGTGGTGCCAGTAAAGGTCAATTTTCACACAGTGTTTGATGCCATCAACAACATCTCTAGGGCCCTTTGAGTTGGGCACTAACCTTCACCCTTACTGTCCACCAATCTACAACCCTTTTGTCCCTCTCCAGCCTTCAGTAAAGACAGAAACTCTGTGGAGTGGAACTTGTTCTTCCTTGTGCTCATTGAATGGGCAAAACAAAGATGCTAATGTCTCTCTACATCCCGCTCAGAGCCCTCACTGCCACCCACTTTTATATTATCAGAAACTTACACTTGATCCCTTCATCCAAATCATTTTTACAGATTTTGAACAGCTCAGGCCCCAGCTGTCCTGTGGAAACCATTGGTCACAGCCTCAGCCCAAAAATGACCTGCTTATCCCTACTCCCTTTTTTCTGTCTGTTAACCAATCCCGAATCTCAATCTGGTATACTACTCGCAACACCTTGTGCTTTAATTTTGTTCGATCACCTCTTGTGTAGCACCTTATCAAAGTCTTCAGAAAGATCCACTGGTTTGCCCTTCTATACTCGGCAGACCACAACCTCATGAAGCTGGGTTTTTATTTATTCATATTTTGGTGTCTGGACAAGACCAACATTTACTGCCCATCACTAATTGCCAGTGGTGGTGAGCTGTCACCTTGAATGGCTGCAGCCCTTGCAGTGAAGGTGCTCCCACGGTGCAGGGTGGGAGTTCCGGGATTCAGACCCAGTGATGATGAAGGGCTGGTGATACACTGCCTGGCACTTCTGTGGCATGAATGTTACCTTCCTCTTATCAGACCATGTCTGAATGTCGTCTTGATCTTATAGCATGCAGGCATGGACTGCTTCATCAGAGTTATGAATGGAACTGAACATTGTGCAATCAGCAGTGAATCTCTCCTGCTCTGACCTTATGATGGAAGGAAGGACATTGATGAAGCAGCTAAAGATAATCATGCCTAGAACACTGCCCTGAGGAACTCCTGCAGTGATTTGTCAAATGCAATTTTCCTTTCATAAATCCATTTTGACTCTGCCCAATAATATTTGAGTCATAGAGCCATACAGCACATAAACAGGCCCTTCTGCCCACCACATCTTCCCCAACTATCAAATACCCATCTACTCTAATCCTATTTTTGTTCTGGGCACACTGCAGCCTTCAGAACTCAATATTGAATTCTCCAACTTTAGGTAACTCATTCTTTCTTTCTGTCTGTCTCACAACTGGCCTTTTCTGCCAGTCATCCATCTGTGATTTTGGCTCAGTTTTTCTCTCTGTACCGATGCAGTCTGGCTTGCAGGGCACATCCCATAACCCTGCTATTAACAACAGTTAACACACACCTACAGAGAAGAATTCTGTAATTTTCCCAGTCTTCAGAGTTAGTATTTTTTTTGGCAACATTACAAACCTTTCCTGTTGACGTAATTCTACCTGTAACTTCTCTTGATAGCCATAGCAGGACCACTTCTCCTGTTGTTTTTGTTTTGCATGTAAGGAATATACCTGCAAACTAAGTATAAACTCTTTAAATGTTCCCCTTTGCTTATTAATTGCAAAGCCTTTTCATGTTGTTTCTGAATTTACTACGAACAACTCTTGCCTTATGATAGTGCGGTTTGCTTTCTTCCAATGTAAGACCTTGGCTTCATATTAAAATAATTCACTTTGAATATATACGTAGAATATAGAACAATACAGCACAGTACGGGCCCTTCGGCCCACAATGTTGTACCGGCTTATATGAATCTACTCCATGATCAATCTAACGCTTCCCTCCTACACAGCCCATAAACCTCCATTTTTCCTACATCCATGTGCCCATCCAAGAGTCTTTTAGATTTCCCTATTGCATCAACCTCTACCACCACCCCCAGCAGTGCGTTCCAGGCACCCACCACTCTGTGTAAAAAACTTACCTCTGACATCTCCCCTAAACTTTCCTCCTCTGACCTTAAACTGATGTCCTCTGGTATTGGCCATTGCCACCCTGGGGAAAAGGTACTGGCTGTCCACTCTATCTATGCCCCTCATAATATACACCTCAATCAAGTCACTTCTCATCCTGCGTCACTCCAAAGAGAAAAGCCCTAGTTCGCTCAACCTTTCCTCACAAGACATGTTCTCTAATTCAGGCAGCATCCTGGTAAATCTCCTCTGCGTCCTCTCCGAAGCTTCCACATCCTTCCTATAATGAGGTGACCAGAATGGAACACAATTCTCTAAGTGTGGTCTAATCAGAGTTTTATAGAGTTGCAACATTACCTCGCGGCTTTTGAACTCAATCCCCCGACTAACGAAGGCTAGCATACCATACGCCTTCTTAACCACCCTATCAACTTGCACGGCAACTTTGAGGGATCTATGGACTATGGACATTCAGTTCTACCATGTTATGATTACTGTTTCCTGAAGGCTTCTCAATGATCAGGTCATCAGTTAACCCTTCTTCAGACGGTTGGAGCAGCAGGTGACAACTCTGATACAACTCTACCCATCACTGCTCTGCGCGTTCGATCAGCTGCTCCTCCCACTGCTGCACTTTCCTCTTGATGGAACAATGTGTTGTGATTAGAAGGTCCCTTATTTTAGGAAGTAGGTTCTGACTGTCTTACAGTTCATTAATTGTTGTGGCTCTCTTGTCTCCAAGCCCTGGAGGGTATGTGTTTAACTTCCATTCAGAGATCTATCCTAAACACAAAAACTTAGCCCTCTCTCTTTCTACACTGCTGTTGAACATTTTACAATCTCTTTTTTTTAATCTGTTATCAATTTACAATGACTCGTTCATTTGGTACTTTCTAAAATTCTCCCAATCTTCAGGTTCGCTACTCCTGATGTTGTTAGCATCTTCTTTTAATCTAGTAGGAGCCTTAACTTTCTTAGCTAACCACAGTGTCTAGAGGCACTGTAAACATGATTTTCACTGCACAACTTGGGTGGTACAGCGGTTCTGCTGGTAGAGCCCCTGCCTCACAACTCCAGAGACTCAGGTTTAATCCTGACGTTGGGTGCTCTGTGTGGAGCTTGCATGTTCTCCCTGTGACTCCATGCGTTTCCTCCAGGTGCACTGGTTTCCTCCCACATCCCAATGATGTGCAGGTTGGTGGATTAATTGGCCAATGTAAATTGTCCCTAGTGTGTAGGTGAATGGTAGGATCTGAGGGGAGTTGATGGGAATGTGGGGAGACTAAAAGATGGGATTTATGTAGGATTAGTGTAAATGGGTGATTGATAGCACAGATTCAGTGGGCCAAAGGGCCTGCTTCCATGCTCAAAGACTTTATGACTCCAACAATACAGTGAGAGATGCAGGGACGGCACCATGGTGTTTTGCAACCTCACTTAATATGTTTGACTTCATTAACTAGTTGGGACCGTGGATCAACCTCCAAAAATTTAGCTGCACTGAGAAATGCTGCATTGTTGGAGGTGTCATCCATCAGTTGAGGCATTAAACTAAGGCCCATGTATTCTCAGAGGTGGACTTAACTATTATATGGCAGTATCTTGAAGAGGAGCAGGGGGAGTTGCCCGAGTGTACAGGACGATAATTAACTTAATCAACATCACCAAAATTATCCAGTTGTAGACTGCATTGGAGACACCTTTCTGGAACACGAGATATTGGAATCCACTACGGTCAGACTACTTTAGACATTACTATTGTTAATGAGAAAGGGATAGTTAGTAATCTCATTGTAAAGGGTGCTCTGGGGAAAAGCGATCATAACATGATAAGGTTTTGAGTGCGTTGTGAGAGACACATGGATCTTTTGGAAGCTAGAATCTTGATATGATATTAATCTAATTATGTAGAAATGAAGGCTAAAGTAGATTGGGAAATTAGATTAAAACTTTTGCTTGCAAATAAGCAATGGCAAGCGTTTAAAGAAAAGTGTTGAAATTGTCAAGGAATGTTCTATTCCATTGAGAGAGAATGAATCCAGAAGAAATGTAATACAACTGCGGTTACTTCTCTTCTAAGGCAGTCCCTCAGGATCGAGGATGATTTGCTCCAGTCTGGTTCTGTGGGATTGAAGGTATCTGATGAACTCATTGGTGGGAAGTGCAGACTATTCTGCAGATGGGCCAGGAGGTGCCTGATGGGTGGTTCGTGAGGTACTGGGATCCTTTCACTGTTAATGTTGGGCTTTTCTTTGCTCCTGACACATGAACCAGAAATCCTCAGTGCCACCCTGAATGATGCTTTGCTACTTTGAGTGATGATGAACAAGGGATTCCCAGGACTCAACGGGAATGTTGCAAATTTTCAAGGAGGCTTTGACAGTATCTTTGAATCTTTTCCTTTGCCCACCTGGTGACCTTTTCCCAAAACAGAGCTAGGAATAGTCTGCAGCTGTGGGAGTCTGGTGTTGGGCAAACAAATGAACCCAATCACTATCTCCAAACAACCCTAATCAACCCCAATCATTTGCTCAGTATAGCAACACTATGACTGCTTTGACCACTTTGCATTACCATGGATTTTCTTTTGTTTTAATTGTGTTATTTCTTGTATAATTTATGGTTAATTTATGTTTCTCTTGTGAATGTTGTGTTTCTAATGCTATGTGCTTGTGATGTTGCTGAAAGTAAGTCTTTCATTGTACCTGTGAATACATGTACTTTTGCATATGACAGTAAACTCAACTTGACTCAACTTGACCTGACATGTCCTGCCCAACAAAGCTGCCAGGTGTAGTGAGGGGATGTTAGCTTGGGAGGATGCTAATGTTGTTTCTAGTAGATTCGGAGGATTTTGCTAAAGCAACATTGGTGTGTTTGCCCAGTCCCTCTACATGCCTGCTCTATGAAGTCTTGAAGTCACAGGAGTGTGCAGGAAGGCAGGGATCACTGCTGCCCAGTAGACCAAGAGTCTTGTGCCAGGTCTGAGGTCTTGATCTCAAATAGCCTTTTCCTCAGTTGGCCAAAGGCAGGCACACAGAAGGCAATGGTGAATTTCATCATTGATATCTGCCTTGGCTAAGAGGTGATTCCTGACATATGGGAAGTGTCACCGTTTTCCAGAATCTTGACATGAATATTTATTATTGGAGGGTGATGTTGCGTAGAAGGGGCAGGTTGGGAGAAGTTCTTTTAATGTCCATCTTCTCCTCGTCTTCACTGACTGAGGTGACAATAGTTTGGAGCATCATCTGCTACTGTGGCTCAACTAATATGGTTTGGGTGACATTGGTTCCTGGAGTACAGGCACCGTTGTTTGAACAGTTTCCATTTCTTCTGGAGATTAGCTCCACCCCAGCGGGGAGCTAGCTATGTGAGCTGCTGCATTGTGGTGAGAAAGATTGGGAAAAACAGCAGAGAAATGCACAGCCTTGTTTGACACAGGTCAGCAAATGATTGGGGTTGATTAGGGTTGTTTGGAGATAGTGATTGGGTTCATTTGTTTGCCCAACACCAGACTCCCACAACTGCAGACTATTCCTAGCTCTGTTTTGGGAAAAGGTCACCAGGTAGGCAAAGGAAAAGATTCAAAGATACTGTCAAAGCCTCCTTGAAAATTTGCAACATTTCCCATTGAGTCCTGGGAATCCCTTGTTCATCATCACTCAAAGTAGCAAAGCAGCATTCAGGGTGGCACTGAGGATTTCTGGTTCATGTGTCAGGAGCAAAGAAAAGCCCAGCATTAACAGTGAAAGGATCCCAGTACCTCACGAACAGGTCTTTGTTGTAGATTCCTTGCATACGTAAAATGGAGATGGATTTCAGTGGGTAGTTAGCTGGGAAAGTGGACTTGAGATGTAGGATTGGGCTTGACATTGAACAACAGTACAACCTCAAAGATCCTGGTGCCCAGCTCTTGCTCTTGGTTCTTACATGAAGCAAGTTTGTTCACATGTTTTGTGTAGTCACAGCTGAATTACGATACTGATAACTCACTATGCTACCCACCCCACATTTTGCTTATGTTTGCCTATGTTCTGATTATTTTGGATTTAGTGGACTGGGGAGCAATTAATTTTTATAGGTTTCCATGCAACTGTTCCTACAATAGTTTTTTTTAATTTTAAAGGACGCTGTATGTCTTTAAACAAGAAAAGAACAGCTACTATGCTGCTTTTAAAAATGTTTACTTTGAGGGTATCATTTTGTGAAATCATACGTGACAGAAAAAGGCCATTCATCCCTTAATTTTTGTCCTGCAAGCAGTAATTGTGTCGGGGGATAACTAGTGATCCTCTGATTAAAATAGGGGTATTCTATTAACTAAACTTACTAGTCCACGAGCAGGAAATATTCAGCAGGCCTGACAACATCTGTACAGAGAGGATTAGAGTTATCTAGAGTCAGAATTGTCTGTATCAGTTGTCCATCTGTGATATTTGCTCAGCTCGATTGTTTTTGTTTCCCTTCTTTCTTGTTTCTCCCTCTGGGAGTGGAGGACATGTCCAGCCTACCCCACCAGGCATGTCTTCCTGCTCTGCATTTCACAACTCCTATATTCTTTATGGAAACACAAGAGACTGCAGATGCTGGAGTCTGGAGCAAAAAACAAATTGCTGGAGAAACTCTACGGGTCAGGCAGCATCTGTGGAGGGAAATGGACAGTGACGTTTCGGATCGAGACCCAATCCAAATGCAGGCCCTCGATCCAAAATGTCGACTTTCCATTTCCCTTCACAGATGCCGCCTGACCCGCTGAGTTCCTCCAGTAGTTTTGTGTGCCCTATGTTCTTTTGTCTGTGCTCTTTTGTCTATGTTCTCACTCTCTAACTGATCCCATTCACAGACTGACCAGATAACCTTGTTTACTGCACATCCCCATGGTCACCCTTGCAGAGACATCCCCTCCCTCCACCACCCACCCTGCTGATCTCCCACCTAGTCTGACGAAGGGTCTTTGACCTGAAATGTTGCTTGAGATATAATAGGTTTTCAGAGGCAGGAGGAGAGAGGAGGGAGGGAAGAATCAAAGGCAAGTTCTGCAATAGGGAGGGAGGCAGGGAGGACGGAGTGGCAATGAGGGATGAAGCAAAATGGACATGGGTCTAGAGGAGGTGTAAATGGAAACAGCAGAATCATCACCTGTGAGTCCGAGGGTGTTATTTATTGCATCCGGTACTCCCGGTGCGGCCTCCTCTACATCGGTGAGACCCGACGCAGATTGGGTGACTGCTTCGTCGAGCACTTTTCTCCGTCCGCCGCAACAGCCAAGACCTCCTGGTGGCCAGCCACTTCAGTTCCACATCCCACTCCCATACTGACATGTCTATTCACGGCCTCTACTGCCACATTGAGGCCAGGCGCAGGTTGGAGGACAAACTCCTCATATTCTGCCTTGGGAGTTTCCAACCTGATGGCCTCAACATTGATTTCTCTAACTTGCAGTAACCCCTCCCCTTTTTTTTCTCCCCCCCCCCCCCCACCAGTCCTTTGTCCTCCCTTATTCTAATGGCTCCCTTCCCCCACCTTGGTGACCTGCCCACCTCCTCTCCTCCCCTCCCCCATCCTTTATTCCATGGCCCACTGCCTCTTCTACCGGATTCCTTCTCCTTCAGCCCTTTGCCTCTTCTACCTATCACCTCCCAGCTGATCACATCTTCTTCCCCTCCCTCACCCACTACCTTCCCCTTCTCACCTGGACTTGCCTATCTCCTGAACTCACCTGTCCCCTGCCTGCGTGTGCTCCTCCCCGTCCCCCTACCTTCTTATTCTGGCTTCTGCCCTCTTCTCTTCCAGTCCTGATGAAGGGTCTCGGCCCGAAATGTCGACTGTTTATTTTCCTCCATGGATGCTGCCTGACCCGCTGAGTTCCTCCAGCATTTTTTGTGTATTGCTCCAGATTCTGACATCTGCAGAATTTCTTGTGTCTCCAGAGTCATCACCAGAACTTGCCGTTTGAAAATTCGGGCAGTGTTAATCTAAGTTGTTAATGACACTGGAGTTGGAAGGTGTACTGATCTAGAGGGTGACGTATTGCGCATTGGGACAGCATAGATCAGAGTGGGCATTGTAAGGGGAATTACAAAGGCACATGATAAGCATCTCAGGAGTATTGTGTCAGACTATCACCCGATCAGTTTAGCCTTTCCAACATAGAGCAGGCTGCGCTGTGTACAGTACACAAGGCTGAAAGAAGTACAAGTGGAGTGCTGTTACACCTGGACAGAATTGTCAGGATGTCCCCAGGCTATGTGTGAGATCACCAGCATATCTGGCCAGCCTTTGTAGTGAACTGTCTGTTCACACACAGCAGAGAAACACCCAATCTGCACAGCAAGCAGTGACATGCACCTCACTGTGGGCATGATGTTAGTTTTACTAATGAGGCTACCTGTAACCCACAGAGTCACAATGCTCAGTCCTGCCTTTCACAGGAAGGTATGCACACCATGCCTGTGGCAATGCCTTGAAAGACCTCCAATTAGTTCCACTCCCCTGCTCTTTCCCCACAGAGCTGCTGACATTTCATTTTTACACGTTTTATATACAGAGAAAAATATACCTGGGAATGAGCTATAGGGGGTTCAGATGGTTTACATACAGGATAAGGGATACTCAGGAATAGGTTACAGTGTGAAATATAATCATGTCATTCAGATGGTTTCTATCTTTTCTCAGGCAGTTCCTTGGGATCGAGGATGACTTGCTTTCACACTGGTTTTGTGGGTTCTGAGGTGGCGGGTGAGGTCGATGTGAGAACCACAGACACCTCCACAAAAGGGACAGGAGGTGCCTGATGGGGTGTGTGGGTAGTTTGGGAGATGGTGCGCTGCTTCCACTGTTTACACAGGGCTCCCACATGCTTTCAGTACACCAGCTTGAGGTTCTCAATACCAGCCCAAGTGCTCCTCTCCACCTCGAGCTGTCATGGTTCAGGAATTGCCGGGAGTCAGTGGGAATGCTGCATTTTTTTCAACGATGCTCTGAACACAACCTTGAATCCTCTCCTCTGTTCTACTGGAAATCTCTTCCCATAGCGGTGTTCAGAATCGAGGTATTGGTGTTGGTATTGGTTTATTATTGTCACTTGTACCAAGGCACAGTGAATAACTTGTCTTGCATACTGTTCGTACAGATCAATTCATTACACAGTGCATTGAGGTAGTGCAGGGTAAAAACAATTGAGGTTTTTGTTTGGAGATCTGGGTCACGTCAACGTCACTGCTCAGTGAAGCTGACTGCCTGTAATCGGGGCTGGGAGGTTGGCATGGAAAGGATCTGACATTGGTTTATTTAGACTTCCAGTGGATTTGGAGGATTTTGGCGAAGGAGCATTGGTGTTATCTCTCTGGTCCCTTTAAATGCCTGCTGCAGGTAGAAATAAGTCTCAGCAGCAAATGGAAGGGCAGGGATCATTGCTGACCAGTAGACCATGTGTTTTGTGCCAATGTTTAAGCTCTTGATCTTCAAGCACCTTTTCCTCAGTTGACCAAAGGCATGCTCGCATATTGAAAGCCTTGGTGAATTTCATCAAAGATGTCTGACTCTGCTGAGAGGTGTCTCCCAAGATACAAGAAGTGGTCTACACTTTCCAGCATCTGGATGTGAACCTTTGTTGTTGGAGACCATTGTTGTACAGTAGGGACAGGTTGGTAGAGGACTTTTGTCCATTGGATGTTGAATGCAAGGCCCATCCTCCCGTATGCTTCAGTGAATGAGTTAATCATGCATGGGTTTCCTCTGGGTGCTCCGGTTTCTTCCCATATTCCAAAGGTGTGTAGTTTGGTAGGTTAATTATCTGCTGTAAATTGCCCCAAGTGTATAGGTGAGTAGTAGAATCTGGGAGGACTTGATGAGAATGTGGAGAGAATAAAACATGGGATTAATGTAGGATTAGTGCAAATGGGTGGCTGATGGTTGGTGTGGACTCGATGAGCTGAAGGGCCTGATTCCATGCTGCATCTGTCTATGACTCTATGGAGACAAATTTCTGTACAGAACAATAGACACCTGGGTTTGAGTTATAGGTTGGAATCTAATTGAAGGGTTTGTACATTTTATATGCAGAATAATAGAAATCAAAAATGAGCTTTTGGCATGGAATCAAATCGGGGGTTCAGAGGGTTTAAAAATGAAACAATAGATCCATGTGAGTGAGTTGCAAGATGGAATTGAATTGATAGGCACAGTTGGTTTATATATAGAATAATAGAAACATGTAAGTGATTTACACCCTGGAATTTATTCGAGGTGTTCAGATGGCCTATATACTGTATAGAATAATGAATACATTTAAGTGAATTACAGGCTTTGGAAAGTCATGGTTTATATATCTTTCATCTTCTCCAGCCTCATGCAATATTCCAGTTTACTTGCTCTTGGGGCCAACTTGTGTGCTGAGATTTATGTTGGGCTCAGGTCTATTTTTCATGCTGTCTTACACTCTTCCTAATTTTTTCATTTGCTTTACACTATGCTTTCTTAGTTCTTGTTACTTCATCTTGTAATATCCTCCATGTATGTATCATATGATCGAGTTTTAAGACAGGTTTGGTCTCCATTGATATCTCCTCTCTCTAATTAGTCCAAGTATTTAACTTTAGATTAGCTCCTATTTTATGTCTCTGGTGTTAATTCTCAGCAGTCTGAATATTGCTGGCAGATGTTTATCGATATCTCCAGTGTCCTAATGTTTGATACACTGAGTGGTGCACTGGGGTCTTCAGGTGACAGGAAGAGTAAGCCATGTCGTTAATGGACGGAGGTCAGTCTGTGTAATCACAATCAGTTTCCTTCATTAAAGGATGTTCACGAATCAGTTTATGATAACTCTGCACCCTCATGGCCAGCAGATATTTTACTGGTGAAGTGAATTCAAATTCTCAAATAAAAACAAAAGATTCTGGAAATACTCAGTAGGTTGGGCAGCCACTGCAGGGAGCAAAGCAGAGTTGATGTTTCACATTGATGACCTTTCATCAGAACCAAATTCATAGAACACTACAGCACAGTACAGGCCCTTTGGCCCACAATGTTGTGCCGACATTTTATCCTGCTCTAAGATCTATCTAACCCCTCCCTCCCACATAGCCCCCTATTTTTCTATCATTCATGTGTCTATCTAAGAGTCTCTTAAATGTCCCGAATGTATCTGCCTCCACAACCTCTGCCGGCAGTGCGTTCCATGCACCCACCACTCTCTGTATAAAAAAAATTACTCCTGACATCCCCCTTATACCTTCCTCCAGTCACCTTAAAATTATGTCCCCTCGTGTTAGCCATCATCACCCTGGGAAAAAGTCACTGACTATCCTCTCGATCTATGCCTCTTATCATCCTGTACACCTCTATCAAGTCACCTCTCACCCTCCTTCTCTCCAAAGAGAAAAGCCCTAGCTCGCTCAACCTATCCTCAAAAGATATCTCCAATCTAGGCAACATCCTGGTAAATCTACTCTGCATCGTCTCTAAAGCTTCCACATTCTTTCTATAATGAGGCGACCAGAGCTGAACACAATAATTCAGGCTGACTTTGTTCATTAATCTGATCATGCTGAGAATTAAACCAAATCATGTGGGTTATTGGTCAAGTAACATAACTGTCACTTTCCAGTCCCACCCCTTACCTATCCTACATTTGAGTAGCATCCACAGTCATTGCATCTATGGTTTTACATCCAATTAATATGGATTTAGCCTTGTTGGCTGATTAATCCAACACGATTATTGCCGATTACTTTGAACTTTTAGTTTCAGTTTCATTAGAGTTAGTTTGGAGTCTCCATTTCCCAATCCCATGCTCAGCTTTGCCTTACCTTTCTGCTTTGCTTTATTATACTGAGACAGATCTTACACCATATCCTTTGTCAAATGGGAAATGTGAGGAAGTACTTAGGAAAGAAAAGGATAAGGCATCTTTCATATCCCTCTCAGGATGCCCCGGAGCATTTTTTTTCCCAATGTAGTTCTTGTAAGAAGAGGAACCACAACAATTAATACAGAGGAGACACGAGAGGCTGGAGATGCTGATATCTGGAGCAACACACAAAACACTGGAGGAACTCAGTGGGTCAGGCAGCATCTATGGAGGGAAATAGACAATTGAATTAATACATAGGAAGCTTCCACAAACAACAGTGTGAAAATAACAGATAATAAATATATTTTAGTGATATTAATTGGGGTGTAATATTGACCCAGAGATAACTCCCTTGCTGTTCTCCACAGTAGCATCATGTGATCTTAATTTAATGTCTCATTGCAAAGTCCACCAATGGAAGGTTGGAAAGTCAGCCTGAATTTGTAAGTGCAAGTTGCTGGGGTGATACTTGAACCCATAACTTTCTGTAAGTGAGCACTGCCCACTGAGCTACATATATAGAGTCATAGAGGAATACAGCACGGATACAGGCCCATCGGCCCAACCAGTCCATGCTGACCACAGTGCCCACCCAGCTAGTCCCAATTTCCTGCGATTGGCCCATATCCCTCTAAGCCTCACCCCTCCATGTACCTATCCACGTGCTTCTTAAATGATACTATTATACCTGCCTCAAACACTTCCTCTGACAGCTCATTCCATATACTCACCATCCTCTGTGTGAAAAGGTTGCCCCCCCCCCCCGCCCCCCCCAGGTCCCTTTTAATCTTTCCCCTCTGGCAATGAAATGAGCTGCAAGAAGCCTTCCCTACTTGGACCATTGAGATTTGTCCTAGGTCAGACATTCTAACAATAACAACAACCAATATTCATAAAGCAGCTTTAAGAAGGCAAAACTTCCTGAAGCTTCGCAGAAATGTTTTCAAACACAACTTGACTCTGAGCTCACGAGTTAAAGCTTGGTCCGAGAGCTGGGCTTTAGAGAGGAGAAAGATGTAACGAGGCAGAAAGGTTTCGACATGGAGTCCCAGAGGTTAATGTCTCAGCAACTAAAGGCACAGAGATTGATAGTGAACCCTGTTAATTCAGGAAGCGTCAACGGCCACAACTGGAGGAGAACAAAGACTGTGGAGGATTGTAAGGCTGGTGGATTCAGCAGAGATTGTAAGTGGTGAGAACATAGAGGGATTTGAAAACAAGGGAGAAGACTTTCAGAATCAAAACATTGATGAGCTAAAAGCCGATGCAGATATTTTTTCATATGTGCGTCATGGAAACACCAATGTTTATTGCCCATCCCTAATGGGCCTTGAGAAGTCTCTTCTTTAAGCAGCTGCAGTCCATGTGGTGAAGGTACTCCCGCAGTACTGTGGTCCAGCAAAGATCTGGTGATATATTCCCCAATCAGGTAGCTGTTTTCTAACTCTGTTTCTGCAGCATTCTTCCCTGAGCTGTCTGCAACCCTTATTTTCACTTTTTTTTCCACTACTTAATGATCTACAATGTATTTATAATGTGTAACTGGTTTATCATTGTTCCTAAATCAACACAGATTTTGTCAGACTGTCAGCATCACACCTTTTCTTTCCAGACTATAATTTTCCCATAGTTAATCAGGCGACGCTCTGGCTTTTTCTCCTCTACTATCTCCACTAAACATTTCAGTCACACACTGGATGGAGCCAATTTCTTGTCAAAACTAAAACATATGTGATTTCATTCTAATTAGTGCCTCCAGTTCACTGAGTTTAATTCTGACTGCTTCATGCCTTGGAGATTCAACATTTCAACACTATCTCACCCTAAAGCACCTAATGCATTTTTATTTCTTACCCTATTCTTCACAGAGGGAGGAGACCATTCAGCCCATTGTGTCTGTTCCAGCATTCAGTTGTATCATAGCGGGACTCCAGCTCAACTCTATTTACTCACCTAAGCTCCATATCCTTTGAAAGCTCGACCCAGTTGAACCCCAACATCCACATGCATTTGAAAGAAACAAATTATTCTTTTTGCAGTGACTGGGCTGCTCATTTTCAGATGGGGGCCCTCTTGTTCTTAATTAGAGTCATACAGTAATACAGCACCGAAACACCCTCCTTGGCCCAACTTGTCCATGCTGACCAAGATGCCCATCTGAGCTTCCTCTGGCAGTCTGCTCCACATACGCACCACCCTCTGCGTGAAGAAGCTGCCTCTCAGGTCCCTTTTAACTCTTTCCCCTCTCACCTTAACCCCATGCCCTCTAGTTTCTGATTCCCCAACCCTGGGAAAAAGACTGTGTGCATTTACCCTATTGTCTTTCAAACTACATGTTGATCTCTCCTACAGAAGAAGGAGGGAGTCTTAATCATTTATCAAATTGAAAAGAATGGTGACCATTAATTCTGTCATCAGAGAATTTTAAGGATATAAGAATAAGGGCAACCTCGATCAGATTGCCCCATATTCTTAGACACTTGATGGAATACAGACAAGCCCTCATCGCTGAACACTCCAGTGAATCTGGGCCACCCAATCCAACTCAAAGACACTGTATCCTTCTGTCGGTCTTGTGACACCGCTCCTCTGCAAGTCTACAATTATAGATTCTTTCCTTTCCTCTCCCCATTTGAATGGTTTGAAGTCATTTCTACTTGCCAATTAGCTCTGCCGTAGCACCATTCCCATCCAGGAAGATCCTATCCCACCTTTATATCTACTGCTGGCCCTATTATTGTTCTATTTCAAGGTTGTGGTAACATTGTGATTTTGGGCTAGGAATCCAGTAGCCTAAAATAATGATCCAGAGACATGGGTTCAAACCCCACCATTGCGGCTGAGATTACCCCAAAACGTTTGTAGAATTAAATAGCAGTGATGTTCTTCGTGAAGTTACTGTAAAATCCTGTCTGGTCTTCAAGGAAGGAAATCTGCTCTGGGCCTGTACATGTCTCCAGGCCCACAGAATCGACTGCACTCTTAGTCATTCCACAACAATTAGATGGGAATATTAATTGTTGACTTGCTAATAATAAAATGCCTACTCTTTATCTTCTTTCAAGCTACATGTCAATCTCTCATAGAGAGAATCTCTCATTGACATGGAGTCTTGGCCATTTATCAAATTGAAGAGAATAGTTACCATTATAAAGAGGAATATATGAGCATTATGATTTCTCTGGAATCTTCAAGTGTTTCTCCTGAGCATATTTGATGTTATTGTGGCCAGTGATGGGCAGGTAGTTTGATATGTAATGGAGAACCACTGGTTATGTTATGCCTGTTGCAAATCCATTGACCTTGACCAGGAGGTTATGTGGACAGAAATGAAATCTGAATATGTCGGAAATACTCAGCAGTTCAAGCAGGATCTGTGGAGAGACAAACACTTTACATTGATGATCTTTCACCAGTCTAACATCTCCAATATTTAGCTTTTTGTAATCATGTCGCCAGCACTGGGCATTGCATGGTAGAAGATGTTGCATCATATAAGACTATTTCTGACATGTGAACGGTTGTTGATAGGGACAAGAAGAGGCCATTTTCCCTCTCATGCTGTTCCAGCATTCAATGAGTCAACACAGATAAGTCTGAGGAAGGAGTAATAGAGAGGTCACTTATAACGTAGAAAGTGCAAATGTAGGTGGAGTAGAGGAAAGGAGGGATGTCAGAGGACAAATATACCCATCACTAAAAGCAGCACCTCAGGTTGGTAAGGCCATGACAAAAATAAGTCTTCATTTGCAGAGGGACAGAATTGAAAAATAGGGAAGTCACACTAAACCTTTATTGAACATTGGTAAGACCAAACTTAGAGCACTGACTTATTAATGCTTTATTCTGCATTCTGTTATTGTTTTCCCTTGTACTAACTCATTGCACTGATGTGATGAAATGATCTGTATGGATGGCATGCAAAACAAAGTTTTTCACTGTGCTTCGGTACATGTGACAATAATAAACCAATTATGACAGAGAAGGCCAGTCAGCCCATTGGGCCTGTGCTCTCTGCCATCCCATCAGTCTCATTCCCCTACCTTATTTTCCCTGTAGTCCTGCAACTTATTCTCCCTCACATGACCTTCAATCCTTTAAACATTTGCCACTTACCTACACTAAGGGGTAATTTCCAGTGGTTCATTAACCTACAGCCATGGCTTTGGGATGTGGGAGGAAATCAGAGCATCCGGAGGAAACTCCACACAGATAACACCCGAGGTCATGATTGAACTTGGGTCCCTGGAACTGTGAGGCAGCAACACCAACAGCTGCCCCACCGTCCCACCCTGCTGCGTACAGTTGTGTCGTAGAAATGGATTTGACGGTCCTGGAGAGGGCACAGAGAACCTGAGAAGGATAATACCAGAAACGCAAGGTTTCACACATCAAGAAAGGGTTAACAGACTGGGTGTCTGTGCTTCAGAGGAAAGAAGGCTGAGGGATGACCTATATTTAAAATTATGAAAGGTTTTAATTGAATGGGTATTGAGAGAAGATGGAATGGCAGGCCGGCACAACAGTTGATGCTACTTCTGCACAGCTCAAGCATCCTAAGTTCGATCCTCGCCTTGGGTACCATCTGGATGCAGTTTGCATGCTCCCCCTTTGACTGAGTGGGTTTTCCCCAGTTGCCTCTATATACCTTCCACGTCCCAAAGGTGTGCTGGTAAAATTGGCCGCTGTAAATTGCCCCTTGTGTGTGGGTGGGAAAGAGTGGTGAGGACGTGGACCCAACGTCGATGGGAGACTGGTCAAGCCTATGAAGGAGGAGGGAGCGGACGGTTACCCTGACAGGTTTAGATGAAGAAAGATAGGACGAGGATCAAGTTAAGCAGCAATGCTGGCATACACTGTTTGGGCCAAATAGTCTGTCTCTGTGCTGTCCATCCAATGAAGCCCATAATCAATGAAATCAATGAGTGATCACCATGTTCCTCTTACATGTCTTCTTATCTTATTTTGACAGAAATCCATCCATCTCAGATTTAAAATGATCAGTTGACCTGCTTGTAGAAGAAAGCTTTAGGCGTCTACCATCCTCTGTGTGAGGAGGTGTTTCCCAAATTCGCTCCTAAAACGCCTGGCTCTAACTTTCAGATTACGTGCCCTCCTCCTAGATTCCACAACCACTCCTCTCTGTCAATCCCATTAGTACCCCTTAACATCTTGAAAATGTCCATTAAAACCCCCCCTTCAGCTTCAAGTCCGAAGAGAACAAACTTGATTTTCTTAATCTCTCCTTGTAACTTGGATTGCAAGTAACGTTACCGCCTCTGCCGTACAAAGCCATTCCATTCCTTACCCTGTCATCACCCTTGGCATCACTTCTTCCATATGGCAGCCAGCTGTAACCTGCCACATGTGTAGAAGGAATGAATCGCTCTGCCCCACTTCTCAGAATATAAGGAGTGGGCCACACAGCCCCTTGAGGCTTCCCTTCCATTTCCAGGCCAATTTCATGTCCCTTGACTCCACTGGATTAAAAATATTTATTAATCTCAGCCAGGGAGATACTCAGTGATTGCATATTCACTGCCCTCTGACATGGTTCCTTGAGTTAACTTTTCAACATTGGTTGGTAATTGGCAATTGGTTAATTATCGTCACATGTACCGAGGTGCAGTGAAAAGCTTAGTTTTGCACGCCATCCAGACAGATCATTCCATACACAAGTACTTCGAAGTAGTACAAAAGGAAAACCATAACAGAATGCAGAATATAGTGTTACAGTTACAGAGGAGGTGCAGTGCAGGTAGACAAATAAAGTGCAAGGGTCATGATGAGGTAGACTGAGTGACCAAGATTTCATCTTTATCATATAAGAGGTCCGTTCAAGAGTCTTACAACAACGGGATAGAAGCTTTCCTGGACCCTAGTGATACATTTTCTCAAGCTTTTGTATCTTCTGCCTTACAGAAGGGGGGGAGAAGAGAGAATAACTAGGGTGGGAGGGGTCTTTGATTATGTTGGCTGCTTTCCCAAGGCAGTGGGAAGTGTGAACAGAGTCAATGGAGGGGAGGCTGGTTTTTGTGATAGATTGGGCAGTGTTCACAATTTCTTGCGGTCTTGGGCAGAGCCGTTGCCATACCGAGCTGTGATGCATTCAGAGAGGAAGCTTTCTATGGTGCATCTGTAAAAATTGGTGAGGGTCATTGCTCCTTGCAGTGAGGAACCTTGCAGTCTGTTGTTTCAAGGAAGGAGCTTATCATTCCCAGACACTGAGAGGAGCATATAAAGACACAACCGACAATGCACAATGTAGCTCTGTGCCCTATTAACGACATAGTTTGCAAGTCACACTTGACGATGAGCTGTTGCTTGTGGAATAGATGGCTACAAGTAAAGGTGACACCATCAGAGACGGTGACATTTAATGGTTAAAAAAGTAGCATGCTGATTGGGATCATTAATATCTCATCTGAAATATAATGCTGGGCATTTGGAATTGAGAGTTACCACAGCAACACAAGATTCTCTGATTAAGTGTGCCTGGTCCAAAGATTTTGATGTTTGTGAAGAGTGTTTGTGTGACTTTGTTCAAAGGCATCGTGATTGGTCAATGTTGCTGTTTCAGCTTGTAATGGAAGGTTGGACCAGGCTCAACATTGGTGGAATTTTCCACTCAGCTAGAATATTGCATAGGTCAACTTAGAGAGATGTGTTCCTCAGACACTCACGAGTCAACTGAGTGACAGCTCAGCTCATTGGAATTGCCCTTTCCATTGCTTGCTTGAACGAATTACCACTTACACGAGAGCACGTAACATTTAAGACTAAGCGTGATTTAAAACTGAACTAAAAATAGTTTTCCAAATATCTCATTTCCTTCCCAGTTCCTTCACAAAGCATCCCATGCCAGCCTTATATAGTCAGCATTATTCAGGAATGCCGGAGAAATGTTTGGCCTCAGCCTGTGTCACCTCAGCCAACATGCATTTCCAATTAAAGATCGCTTGTAATGTGTTCTCTTCCTGGGCTTTTTGGGATGACTGCTGATAATTATCAGTTTTAGACCTTGTGACTGCATGCTTTTTAATTACAAGGGTTCCAGGGACCAAGAGGATGAAATGATAGCCCCTGATAGGAATCAGACCGGACACCAGATATACAACTGGCTTTGTTTCCTGCCGGTTTAGTTCACATAACTTCCGCTGAGCAACAAGCATCCATTCCATCTGCTTCGAAATGAAGACCGAACTTCTGCAGGAACAGTCGTAATATTTAGAACGTTACATGTTAATATAATGTAACGTTACCTATAATATTCTTTCCACATTTGAAAATGCGGGGAGAATTAAAAATGGGATTAATGTAGGATTGGTGTAAATGGGCGGTTGATTGTCGGCATGGACTTGATGGGCCGAAGGGCCTGTTTCTGTGCTGTATCTCTCTATGGCTCTATGTATGATTGGAAAAATGATTTATCTTACAACCTTGTCTCTGAAGCCACACATTTGTTGAACTCCTCAATTAGATTCCAACTGTGCACCCGAGTACGTAATAATCAATGTTAACTCCCTGGACCCCTTGATCACTCACCAGGCTGAAACTCCAGTTCAGCACCGAGCGACCACTGGCCCACCTGTTGTGCCAAAGTTAAGCAGGATTGTTTGCGGATCCGACAGAAATAAGCCTTGCACACACAATGCTGCACACAACACACGCTATTGCTAAGTTACAACTAGTGGTACTTATCTCGGAAGCGCACCTGAGCCCGTTTAACCGTAGCGCCCCATTCCAATTAGTCCACAGTGTCAGTCGCGACCTAACCTGTGGTGAGCCCCAATCCAAGAGACCTCACCACTGGTGTGCTCACTCTTTTATACCCTGGTGACTTCTCTCCGCCCCTACTTTGGTCGAACCTTTGTCCAGGTCGACCCATCACGTGAACATTGCCTCGGGCACTGCAGGTTACCTCAGTTACCTAGCACCCAGGTCACCCTTCCCCACGCACACACACACTTGATCCCAGCAATTGTTCCTTGTGCTCTCTGGCTGACATTTCAGGATTCTTACGACACCATCTGAGGTAATACGTGGAGGTTTGTCCTTGGTGCCTGTGTCAAAGGTGTTATATAGCAGTGTACCAGTGTAAAAGGTGCATAAGGAATGCTTCTGTGGAAAGGTACCTAACCCACTGCCTTTCCAATGTGGCATTGAACAGAGATCTTATCTGTTCCCTAAGTGGCTGTAAAATATCCCAGGGTACTTATTTGATCGTGTCATGGAGTCATCAGGCAAAGAAACAGGCCCTTCAGTCCACTGAGTGTGTGCCAGCTATCAAGCGCCCATTTACACTAATCCTACACCTAATCCCATTTTTTTATTATTTTCCCCACATTCCCATCAAATTCCCCCCAGATTCTACTGCCCACCTACACAATGGGAGAAAGTTACAGTTGTCAATTAACCTACTGACCCATACATCTTTGGGATGTAGAAGGAAACTGGAACACTTACATCGACTTACACAGAATCCCTGAATATTCCCCATTGCTCAGGTCAGAACGTGCATGGTTCAAAATATGGTTTCTGGCCACTTTCTTCTGACTTTATGTTGGAGCCTGCTGCACATAAGTTTGTTGCCATATTTCTGACCTCTTGACAGTGTGAACAATTCCCAAATCATTTTACAGCCAGTGTAGTACTGAGGTCATAAAAGGCGCTAAAGGTATGCAATTCTTTCATACTTTTACAGCAACACACTCCCGGTTATCCATTACCCTACACATTAACCACTCAAACCCCTCAATTAAATTCCCATCTGTAACTCATTCCCAGAGGTCTATTATTCTATAGATAAACCATCCAAACCTCTCAATTAGATTCCCATCTGTAACTCATTCTCGAGTGTCTATAATTCTCTACATAAACCATCTGAACCCTTCAATTAGATTCCGGTCTGTATCTCATTCCCAGGTGTCTGTTAGTCCCTACAAAAACCATCTGAACCCGTAATTAGATTCCAGTCTGTAACTTATTCCCGGCTGTCTATAATTCTCTATATAAATAATCTGCACCTCACAGTTATATTCCCATCAATCACTCATTCCTGGGTGTCTATTATTTTCCATATAAACCACCTGAACTCCTATACCTCATTCCCATTATTAATCATAACTAAAACCTTGGTATTCCTTCATGAATGTCTTGCTTCCCTGTTTCCTTTTTTTTCAACTTTTGGCTACGTTACACAAAGCTATCTACTCTCTGCATCCTCTCAAGCATCCATTAAGTTATATTACCAGCCTTACAGGAAGTATCTGCACTTATCTAATTCTGTTCTTGGTCAAATTTCCTCTGTAGTGCTCCAATTGGGATAATCTTGCCAACCTTTTCCCATTCTGCCCAGTTCTCCCAGTGCCAATCCTATAAATTCTTCCAGTGGGAGTGGTGATGGGATCTTCTGCCTTTACAAAGCCTCCTTGTCTGGCTACCATGTATGGTGCCTGGACTGTCTCGTGATGATGGGACCTAGGATTCTGACTTTCACTTTAGCTCGTGCTCTGGTTTTCCTGTAAAATCTTCATTCACCTTCCATCCAAACATTATCCCAAGGTTCCCATCAAGATAGAATCATAGAGAGTTACAGCACAGCTCAGCACAGTGCCCCATTTAGTCCACAACCACCATCAACCACCCTATTATATTAATCCTACATTAATCCAATTTGTTTTATTCTCCCCACATTCTCAGCAACAACACCCCAGATTCTACCACTCACCTACACGTTAGGGGTAATTTACAATAGCTGAATAATCTACCATTCCCCACATCATTGGGATGTGGGAGAAAAGCTAAGCACCTGGAGGAAACCCATGTAGTCACAAGGAGAATGTGCAAACTCCACACAGACAGCACCGGAGGTCAGGATTGAACCCGGGTCTCTGGTGCTGTGAGATAGCAGCTGTACTGGCTGCACCACTGTGCCACCCGATATCCTTGTGACTTCCTTCTCTCAGCCTCGGAGTGAATCCAGCCTGCAACCTCCCCTCCCTTGCCCTTCCTTGTACCTCTATCTTCGCTGACTTTGGGACTTTCAATGTTTACTCGGATGGACAATCTCTACCAATGATCGCAGCCTCTCCCTCAACCCTTACCAACTCACGTGTCCTCTCTGCTTCACACACATGGTTATCTCTGCTCAGACCCTCGAGCTCCCCTTCCATCTGACTTCTTTCAACTTCCCCTCTCACCCTTTCTAACCCTGCGTTGTCACAAGGTCCACAGCTCCTGCTCTCTTAATCCTCCCACACTAAACTACTGACTACCTGCTAGCTCCCATCCTGACTAATATTATACACAGCCTCTCATTCCTCAGGTAGTCACCTTTGGTCATGCATTCAGCACACCTCACCTCCTAAACCCCTGCCAATAACCTGGGTAGAAATGATCTGAATTCGATAATCCTGACCCTCACCCGATCATTTAAAAGATGTCTGTAAAAGATAGCCACTTTTGTCATAAAAGCAGAAAATGCTGGAGATATTCAGCAGGTCAAGATGCATCTTTGGGCAGAGTAACAGAATTAATGTTGCAGGTCCAAGAATCCATATCAGAACTGGGAAAGACAGAAAACGAGTTAGTTTTCAGTAGCTGAGAACGTTCGGGATTGATGGTCGTTCGGGAGGGTCGAACAAATGAGTAAATGTTGTAGCTGGATAGCAATCAGGATCAGATTAGTAATTGTTAGAATCTGATTCACTATTCAACCTGCCACATTAACTCATTTGGTCTCACTCTATCAGAGATATTTCCTCTGTTCTATCCATCCCTCCCCCAACTTCTCCACTACCCAAAACTAAATTGTTTTCTCTCATGCCCAGTTCCGACAAGGGGTCTCAGATTTGAAGCTTTAACTCTGTTTTTCTCTTCCCACAGATGCTACCTGACCCACCGAACGTTTCTGCCATTTTCTGGTCTTATTTCAGGTTTCCAGCATCTGCAGTTTTTTTATTTTTAGCCATTTTTCTAATGTAAGGGAATGGAAGGAAGTCATGGTGTAATACTGTGAGGGTTTGGTGATTATGATTGGATGTGGGGGGAGTTGATGGGAATCTACGGAGAATAAAATGGGAATTGATGGTTAGGATAAACTTGGTGGAATGAAGGACCTGTTTCCATGATGTATGATGCTAAGAATATGTCCTCGTCTTTGTATGTAATGAGGTAAGGTAATAGTATAATAATAGAGTAACAAAATGTCCCAGTCTCTATACGTAATGAGCCTAGTGACATGGTGTCATGACACCAACCTTTCCCTCAATGTTAGCAAAACAAAAGAGCTGGGCATTGACTTCAGGAAGTGGTGTGGAGCACGTGCCCCTGTTTACATCAATGGTGCTGTGGTGGAGCTGGCTGAGAGCTTCAAGTTCCTATGTGTAAACATCATCCATTGCTTGTCCTGGTGCAACCATGTAGATGCAATGGCCAAGAAAGCACACCAGCACCTCTACTTCCTCAGAAGGCTAAGGAAATTTGGTATGTCTCCAACTTACTTATGTCTTTCCTATAACAGGGCGACCAAAACCGTACACAGTACTCCAAGTTATTGCTGTTGAAATATCTGAACTGAGATCTTAGCATTAAATCTTAGAATTC
Source organism: Pristis pectinata (assembly GCF_009764475.1). Classification (NCBI taxonomy): domain Eukaryota; kingdom Metazoa; phylum Chordata; class Chondrichthyes; order Rhinopristiformes; family Pristidae; genus Pristis; species Pristis pectinata. The sequence goes on from NC_067433.1 coordinate 14,814,968, forward strand.
TCTGTTTTGGGAGCAGAGGGTGCTCAGTCATTAGTGATTTTCCAGGGTGAGATCAGTTGGTTCTTGGATACTGAGTAGGGATCACGGAATATGGGGGTTGGGTGGGAAAGTGGTTCCAGGGTTACAGGATCAGCCATAATCTCAATGCATAGCAGATTGTGCTGACAAGGCAGATGGATACTCCTGTTGCTCTTTCTAGTGTTTCTACATGTTTGTGGATCAAGTTTATTCACAACAAAAGTTCAGTTTTGTGGAGAGAGAAACTTTATTTTGTTTTGTACTAAATTAACATTTTGCTTTTGTATACATTTAACATTTGTTGCACGACATTTTTTTTAATCAGTTTTCAATTGATTTTGGCTCATTCATAAAATGTGTATGCACACACATAAAACTGATATTATACAACCATTTACAGTATAAATCTTTTGGGAAATGCTGGAAAATAGTCTTGTAAATAACTAAGCAGCCACCTAGCCATTACCAATCCATAGCAATTACTCACAGTGACCTTTGAGTGTTTATTTTCCCCAGTGACTATAGTGATCACAGTATTACTCCATCTTTAAGGCGACTTGTGCAATGGGAACCTTCTCCAGCTGCCAACGTCACTCCTCACAAGAAATTGTTGGAACAGGCGAGGCAGTAAAAAGAGAATTCACACCAAAAATTCCATTTTAAATAGTGCTTTTAATACAGGAAAGCATGCAAAGGCATTACACTGGACTGATGTCAAACAAACTGATGCTTGACCACTCAAGGAGATAACGGGGGAGGTCACAGGTTGTAAGGAGTCACATTACAGAGAAGGAGGAAGTAGAGAGGTGGAGAGATTTAGTGAGGGAATTGCTGTGATGAATTGATTATATTTGAGGATACTCAAGAGGCTAAAGTTAGAGGCACATGGATACCTCTGTTAGGATATAAAGTCATAGAATCGTAGTGTAATACAGCATGGAAACAGGCCCTTTGGCCCAACAGGTCCGTGCCGACCAAGATGCCCATCTAAACGTGTCCCATTTGTCCATGCTTGGCCCATATCCCTCTAAACTTTCCCTGTCCACTGACCTGTCCAAGTGTCTTTTAAGTATTGTTATTGTACCTGGCTCAACCACTTCCTCTGGGAACTCGTTCCATTTACAGATCACCCTCTGGGTGAAGAAGTTGCCCCTCAGGTCCCTTTTAAAGAGGAACATGGATAACTCTAAGGGATGTTAGGATATAGAGTCACAGAGTCATGGAGAGATACAGCACGGAGACAGGCCTTTCAGCCTACCAAGTGCATGCTGATCATCAAACACCCATTTACGCTAATCCTACACTAATCCCATTTTCTTATTCTCTGCACATTCTCATTAACTCTCTCAAGATTCTGCCACTTACCTACACATTGGGGGCAATTTATTAATCTACCAACCAGCATGTCTTTGGGACATGGTGGAAACTGGAGCACCCTAGAGATGCTGTCTGTGTGGAGTTTGCATGCTTTCCCTGGGAGAACGTGCAAAGGCCACACAGACAGCATCAGAGGTCAGGATCGAACTCAGGTCTCTGGTGCTGTGAGACAACAGCTGTACTAGCTGTACCACTGTGCTGTAAGGTCCCAGGAAGGATTTGAAATTAAGCATGATAATTTTAAAATCGAGGCATGAATTACCCAGGAGTTAATGTAAGTCAGTCAGTAGAGGGGTGACTGGTGAATGGGACCCGTGGTGAGTAAGGACATGGGCAGCAGCATTTAGGATGAGATCAAGTTGTGTGCAATTGTGGTCGCCCCATTATAGGAAGGATGTGGAGGCATTGGAGAGGGTGCAGAAGAGGTTTACCAGGATGCTGCCTGGATTAGAGGGTATGAGCTATAAGGAGAAGTTGGACAAACTTGGATTGTTTTCTCTGGAGCGCTGGAGGTTGAGGGGAGACCTGATAGAAGCTTATAAAGTTATGAGAGGCAGAGATAGGGTAGACAGAATCTTTTCTCCCAGGGTAGAAATGTCAAATCCATTTAAGGTGAGAGGGGGAAAGTCTAAAGGAGATGTGTGGGACAAGTTTTTTTACACAGAGGGTGGTAGGTGCCTGGAACGGGCTGCCAGGGGTATTGGTGGAAGCAGGCGTGATAGTGGCATTTAAGAGGCTGTTGGATCGACACATGAATGTGCAGGGAATGGAGGGATATGGATTACGTGCAGGCAGAAGAGATTTAGTTTAATTTGGCATCGTGTTCAGTGCAGAAACTGTGGGCTGAAGGGCCTGTTCTGTGCTGTACTGTCCTATGTTCTATGTTATAAGTTGACCTCTAATCCCTTCACTTTTCCCAATCCATTATCTGTGGAATTGGACAATTTTAGATCTTTGGGGAAACAAATCGTGAGCCACCAATTTACTAATAGCATCATTTTTCCTGCAGCAGATAATGGTGAGTTTCATCAGACCTGCACACAAACATGCGATTGTATGTCGCTTTGGTGCTCTGGAGAATTTTATAATATCCATTCGCTTTGAAAATATGGCCACAGTCCTCAGAGAGAAGGTCTGGTTATATTGGTTATGTTCTTCTGTTCCACTATCCCAGGACTGCCTAAGGTTTGCCTTATAATCCAACCCCTTCACACACGACCCTGTAAACATGCTCTCAAACTAGTCGCCAAAGCCAGCATTTGATCCTGATGAAACACATTATAAAGCCAATATGCTTACGTGGAGGTTATGAGAAAGAGGTAAAGAGAGATGCCAATTCTACCCTGCCCCACACTATTTGTGAAGCCTCCCACATCAAAACTCAAAATTGACCACATCAAAGGGCCACTGATAGCAGGCCATTTGCCAAAATAGAAACATTTGGCCCCAGTATTCTTCCTCTTACTTCTATTTTATGAGACCTTTTGTGTTAAAATCAGGTTTACTGAATGTAATAAGCCAATCAACCCATTTTGTATTGATTCCCTGCCAATAAACCATCTCTGAAGACCCCAAGTGGTATTTGCATGTTCATCCCAGTTCCTAGCAAGGCCAATTTGAATTCTGATTACTCATAACCTAGTCCTGACAACTTCTGGTTTTATCCTCCATCGGATCCATTAAGTCAAGAGAAATTTACAGTCAGATGACAAGTACGTTTGGAAGGAATATTAATTGGATTGACATTACTGGCATACAACAGGAAGTCCCAGAGTTGCACATATACTTGTTATCTTTAGGCAGATTTAAAGTATTTAGTCTTGACAGAGCCAGTTTTGATTTCTTCTCTTTTTAGGCAATAGCTCACAAGTGCTTTTATGTACTTATTTCTCCATGGCAACCATACCAATTATAGCATTAATGGGTTCTCAACGATACTTGTAAACTCTTCTCCTCCCTTGACTTCTTTGGAGTGTTCCACCCACATTAATTTAGCACCTGATTACAGGGTTCTTTTGACCCCTAGAAAAATAAAACCAGCACCTATTTTGACGAGATGATGTCAATCCAAATTGGTTTTGCTGATAAGAATATTTGAGTTTGACTACTATCAACAACATGGCGCTCCTCAATGATTACAAATTTAATCAGACCAAAACAACTGTGTCTACAAGAGCAGGTTGAAAACTGGGCATGCTCTGGTGGGTGACCTATCTCCTGACTTCCCCCAACATTTTAATCATTTACAAGTCATTGCAATGATATATTCTTGCTTGGTTGAGTGTGGTGCCAAGTTCAGAACCATCCAGGACAAAGCGTTCAACTCAATTGGTTGCCCATTCACCATTCTAAACGTTCACACTGCCCCCAACAGCACACTGTGGCCTTAGTGTTTACTATTAACAACTCACCAAGGCTACTTAATCAACACCTCCTGCCACTTAATCAACAACTTCTGCCAAGGTCAAAGACAGCACATTGGGAAAACCATCAAGTTCTGCTTCAAGACATACAGCATCCTGACCTGGAAATGGAACTCCATTCCTTCAACATAGCCAGATGGAGCTCCCTAAGCTGTAGAATTGCTGGGGAACCTTCACTACAAAGACTGCAGGGGTTCAGCACCATATTCTCAAGGGCTGTTCATGAAGGCCAGAAATGCTTGCCCTATGAGTGATGCCTATGTTCTACAAGAGTAAGATAAAGTGAACTAAACATTTCTGACTGAGAGCATTACTTGTTTGTCTGAGGCTGTCAAGACAATGGTGGGAGATTCCACCGGGAATAGGGTGAGGAATGTTGCTGAGTACAATTGCTAGTTCTTGTTCTTTAGTTCTAGGATTATTAGCAAAAGGTTGGATTGATATAATTTCTTTCTGTACTGAAGGGTGAATAGAATATTAATGTAACAACACATCCAGTCAACTAATTGTTAGCATGCTTGAACTTGCTACATACCCAATATGTCTGGGAGGAGTGCAGTGTGCAGAGAATAAAGGGTGACTTGAGGAAGTAAAAACAGCAAAAGATTCCATAATGTAAAAAAAAGATCATCCTCCACCAAATCTGGGCAGCACAGTGGCGCAGCAGGTAGTGCCGCTGCCTCACAGCTCCAAGACATGGGTTCAATCCTGACCTTGGGTGCTGTCTGTGTGGAGTTTGCACATTCTCTCCGTGACCACGTGGGTTTCCCCTGGGTGCTCCGGTTTCCTTCCAAATCCCAAAGGCATGCTGGTAGTTTAATCAGCTGCTTGGTGCAGGTCAGAACCTGAGGGGAGCCGATGGGAGTATTGGACAGAATAAATAGCAGCGGTACAGGTAAACAAGGAGGGGGAAAATGGGACTAATGGGATGGAGCTGGCATGGACCCGATTGGCCAAATGGCCTTGTCCTGCGTTGCTATAAGATGCTGCTGCCATTTTACATGATTTAGAAAGCTCTAACTATATTTAAAACCTCAATTGTTGCCCAGAGCAACCTTCCAGCAATCCAGTACTTTGTCTCAATTGTGCAGAAGACTCTGCTACTGGCTGTAAAATTGTTCTTTCACCTCCGGGCTTCAGTTGAAGGTGAGTGGTTCGTCTTCTCTGCTGTATGTAATAATTGGGAAAGGATTTATTTGGTTGTTTCAATCAGTTTCCTACCTATTAACATTCCACTGTAGCAAGTAAGCCTTTAACATGGTGCCTATTAACTTTAAACAGGCAATCTCACTCCAGATGATTAAATGTGGGTAATGAAAACTGAAGTGATATACTTGTGATCCCAAGGATTCTCTGGGGGTTAAGGCACATTGCTGGGAAAAAATGCAAAGACCTTTGCTCCATGTCTAATCTGATTACTCCAGCAGTCTTTCATATGACAGTCATGATATTCCAAAGTGTTTCTCAGCTATGAAGCAATTTTAAAGCATAGTCACTGTTGGACTGAGGGAGATACCATGAATCGTTTGTACACAGCAAGCTCCCAGGAACAGTATTGTGATAATAAGCAGATAATTCAGTTCATGGTGTATGGATTCCTGGGCTGGTATAAGGAGATAGAAATCTGTTCCTTTGAGGGTGGCACGATGGTGCATCTAGTAGGGCTGCTGCCTCACAGCTCCACTGATGGGTTCGATTCTGACCTCGGGACGTTCTGCACATTCTCCCTGTGACTGCGTGGCTTTCCCCGGGGTCCTATGGTTTCCTCCCACATCCCAAAAACTTGTGGGTTGGTGGGTTAATTAGCTGCTGTAAATTGCTCCTAAGGGAGTGGTAGTACCTGGGGGGAGTTGATGGGAATATTGGGAGAATAGATACGAGGAAGATTAAGGGCAGAATGGGATTGCTCTATGAGCTGGCAAAGATTCGATGGGACAAAATAGCCTCCTTCTATGTCCTAAGGAAATATGGGATTGGGAATCCTACTTAATTACTGAATAACCAGGTTTTACCAATGCCCTTTCCTCAGACACTCTGTGATCCACAGGGCCAAAACTCCAACTCCCACTCTTTGTCCTTACTGAGATCTCTGGCCTGCTGTGATCTCAAACACAGCCATTTACATGCACCTTACTGCTTTGCCAGTGACGGTCAGAGTCAGGGTTGCTCTCGGCTTCTGAGCCTCAGGACCATCTCCAGCCACTGCTAGGTTTTACAGTTCAGTGCTCCCTGGGTGAGGAAAGTCACTAAACCCCATACTCAAGGAGGGAAGACTTTACCTACTTCAGTGGTATGGGCATTGGAGACTTCCCTAAAGTGTCACCATTCCAGACTGCACATAAAGATCTCCCAGCTGAAATCCTGGAGGGTATCCATAGCTTCCTTGCATGCTCTATTCTTCACCACTATCCCACAAGCCATCCAGTATCCCTACACCCATCCACTCAGTAACAATGCCACCCTGTAGCTGAATGAGTGTTGCTTGCGTTGCAGTGTATCCTTTCAGAAGCTGGCTCCAGTGATCGCATCTGCTAGATTTCATGCTGATAACTGCGAGAAGTTACAGCACATCGTTAGGGAAGACTGCACTGACACTGGCAATGTCAGCTTCACTGTGGTGTTACACAGATAAACACCACAGCCCTGTTTTGTGAACCTCATAATTAAAATTCTTGCTCTTTTTGCAGATCTCACAGTGTCAGGGTGACCCACAATCCCATTTAACGCTACAAAAATGTGGGAGAACAATATTTAGACTTAGGTGTCAAATTCTCCCACATCCGAGCATTTGAACATGATGTGAACGTTCTCCCATTCCATTTGAATTTTAGTCATAAAGTCATAGAGAGATACAACAGGCCTTTCAGCCCACTGAGTCCAAGCTGACTGTCAAGCACCCACTTTCACCAAACCTGCCCAAACACATTTGATTCTCCCCACATTCCCATCAACTACCTCCTAGACTCTACTGCTCATCCACTCACTAGGGGCAATTTACAATAGTCAATGAACATGACGTGGGAGGAAACCGGAGCACCTGGGGGAAACCCACGCAGTCACAGGGAGAACGTGCAAACTCCACACAGACAGTGCAGGAGGTTGGGATGGAACACGGGTCACTGGAGTTATGAGGCAGCAACAGCCTGCCACAATTCAAACACTGTGAATACACATCATTGCTCGGCAATAAATAGAAGAAGTGTCTTCATAGTACAGGATGCCTCCATTCTAGACTTGCCATGTTCAGTTGAATGGAATATTTGTTTCCAATCTGAATTGTCCCTTCCTTGAAACAAGCTCACAGATTTTTGTTGAACCATTTACTTATTTGTATTGTGTAAGGTGTGTACCTCATCAAGCACCTCGTTCACCTCAGAATCAGAAGGCTATGCTTCTGGCCTTGAACAGATAGTATGAGTTGACATTGAAAGAGTACTGCATTGCTCAATGTGCCCTGTTGGGTGTGAGACATTAAAACAAGTGGGCATAAATGATCCTGCACCACTCTATTCAAGAAGAGCTGGCAGTTCACCCTGGTATCTAGGCCAATATTATCCCGAACCAATTTTACTGAAGTGGGTTACTTAAGTCATTTTTATACCGTTACTCATTTCCTACATTACAACCGAGACTGCACTTCAAAAGAAGTAGCTCATTGGTGGTTTGTTTGGGGCATTGTAAGTTTGCAAAAGGCACCACATCAATAAATTAACTCCAACTCCCCACCTCCTCAAATTAGCCCTCAGTCCCAGTGCCCATAAGGAACACCGTCCAGTTGTCTCGGGAATAGCTTTTCATGTGGGGTTTGGTAGACTTCATTCTGCTTCACTAATTGTGTCAAAGACGTGAAGAGTTTCAAATGGATTTCCTCAGCATAGGCAGGTTAATCTCTGAGCACTGTGAAAGTAAATGTCAAACTAGGTCAGGGAGAACAGCTAAAGTTTTCGCTGACAGGAAGGAACATCTTAATAAGATTCGAAACACAAGAATTAGGAGTGGGACTAGGCCATCCAGCCCTTTAAGCCTCCTCCGCTGTCCATCGAGTTCATGGCAGATCTGCTCTCTCAAGTGCCATCTTCCTTGATTCCCTTAAATATCCAGACATACATCAGCCTTTGCTTTTAATGAACTCAGTGAGTGAGCCTCCGCAGCCCATTAGGGTAGAGAGTTCAGTAGATTCACTGCCCTTCCTCTGAGTGAGGAGGTAGGTGGATTCCTTAATAAAAAAAGTAAGGAAAGTCATTAAAGCAAAATTCTAAAGGTACAGGAAAGAGTAGATAATGTTAACGTTGCCATCTCGGCAGTTCGGCTGATGATACATTTAGACTGACGCATCTGAAGCAGCCTGTTAAATAACAGTGAAAGGCTATGCTGCAAACTGTAGGTTACAGTCTGTACCACAACCAGCCACACTATAGATTGGAGCTCAATTGAACTTTGCAGCAACTCTTCCCCCAAAACCTTTTGCTGAACAAGCTAGTCACCAGCCCCAGGCAGTGAAACGATTCTTGCAAATATTGCTTTCCTTCTTTGTCTTAAAGCAATAGCCATTGCGGCCTCTCTTCACAGAGGGACCACAGATAAGATAAACGACAGTGGACACTTTGAGATTTTTCCCAGCAAAACAATTCAACTTTTATTCCTCACAGTGCAGTTGGTGGTGATCTCAGGAGACCCCAGAGTGCTAATAATGAAGCATACTGTAACATAAGGAATGCAGTGTCTAATTAATGTACAGGAAGCTCCCACAGACAGCAGTGAAATAATGAGCAGACTTTATGGATGTTGATTGAGGGAGAAATATTGGCCAGGACACTGAGAATAAATCTGCCTGCTCTTCTGCATGGTTGAAGTATGGCACCTGTTATGACCACTTGAGAGGGCAGATGAAGCCATTTTATCCAATGGTGCAGCACTCTCCCGGTGCCACAGGGGTTTTATAGAACATAGAACAGCACAGCACGGTATGGGCCCTTCAGCCCATGATGTTGTGCTGACCTATATAAACACCTACTCCTTGATCAATCTAACCCTTCCCTCCTACAAGCCCATAACCCTCCATTTTTCTTATATCTATGTGCCAAAGAGTCTTTTAAATCTCCCCATTTTATCAGCCTCTACCACCACCCCCAGCAGTGCTTTCCAGGCACCCACCACTCTCTGTGTAAAAAAACCTACCTCTGACATCTCCCCTAAACTTTCCTCTTCTGACCTTAAACTGATGTCCTCTGGCATTGGCCATTGCTGCCCTGGGGAAAAGGTGCTGGCTGTCCACTCTGTCTGTGACCCTCATAACCTTACACACCTCTATCAAGTTGCCTCTCATTCTGCGTCTCACCAAAGAGAAAAGTCCTAGCTCGCTCAATCTTTCCTTATAAGACATATTCTCTAATCCAGGCATCATTCTGGTAAATCTCCTCTGCACCATCTTTGAAACTTCCACATCCTTCCTATAATGAAGTGACCAGAAATGAACACAATACTAAGGGTGGGCTAACCAGAGTTTTATAGAGCTGCAACATTACCTTGCAGCTCTTGAACTCAATCCCCTGACCAATGAAGGCCAGCACACAATACACTTCCCTCCTTCTTAACCACCCTGTCAACTTGTGCGGCAACTTTGAGGGATCTATGAACTTGGACCCCAAGATCCCTCTGTTCCGCCACACTGCTTAGAATCCTGCCATTAACCTTGTACTCTGCCTTCAAGTTCATTCTTCCAAAGTGTATCACTTCACACATTTCAAGATTGAACTCCATCTGCTACTTCTCCGGCCAACTCTGCATCCCGTTAATATCCCACCGTAACCTATGACAACCTTCTACACAATCCACAACCCTTCCAACCTTCGTGTCATCCGCAAACTTACTAACCCATCCCTCCACTTCCTCATCCAAGTCATTTATAAAAATCACAAAAAGCAGTAGTCCCAGAACAAATCCCTGCGGAACACCACTGGTCACCGACCTCTAGGCAGAATATTCTCCATCTACTACCACCCTCTGCCCTCTGTGGGCAAGCCAATTCCGAATCCACGCAGCCAAGTCTCCATGGATCCCATGCCTCATGACTTTCTGGATGAGCCCACCATGGGGAACCTTGTCAAATGCCTTACTAAAGTCCATATACACCACATCCACTGCTCTATCTTCATCTATTAGTTTTGTCACCTCCTCAAAAATCTCAATTAGGCTCCTGAGGCATGACCTGCCCCTCACATAGCCATGCTGACTATCCCTAATAAGACTATGCTTCTCCAAATATTCGCAAATCCTGTCCCTAAGAATCCTCTCCAATAGCTTGCCTACCACTGACATAAGACTCACTGGTCTCTAATTCCCAGGATTATCCCTATTACCTTTCTTGAACAAGGGAACAACATTTGCCATCCTCCAGTCCTCTGGTACCACTCCTGTGGCCAGGGAGGAACCAATTATCATTGTCAATGCCCCAGCAATCTCTTCCCTTGCTTCCCATAGTAACCAGGTGTATATCCCATCTAGTCCTGGAGACTTATGTGTCTGAATGATTTTCAGAAGCTCCAACACTGCCTCTTAACCTCAACATGCTCCTTCACGTTAGCCTGTTCTATGCTGATCTCACATTCGTCAAAGTCCCTCTCCCTAGTGAACGCTGAAACAAAGTATTCATTAAGGACCTCCCCCACCTCCTCCACCTCCAGGCACATGTTTTCCCTTTTATCCCTGAGCGGTCCTACCCTCATTCTAGTCATCCTCCTGTTCCACACGTATGTGTAGAACGCCTTGGGGTTTTCCTTTATTCTACTGGCCAAGGCCTTCAAGTCTCTTCTTAAGCTCCTTCCTGGCTGCCTTATAATTCTCACGAGCCCTGACTGATTTTTGCTTCCTAAACTTTAAGTATGCTTCCTTCTTCCTCTTGACTAAATGTTTACCTCTCTTGTCAGCCATGGCTCCTTCATCCTACCATTCTTTCCCTGTCTCAGTGGGACAAACCTATCCAAAACCCCATGCAAGTGTTACCTAAACAGCCTCCACATTTCCACTGTGCATTTCCCTGAGAACATCTGTTCCCAATTTACGCTCCAAAGTTCCTGCCTAATACCGTTGTAATTAGCCCTCCCCAATTAAAAACTTTCCCATATCGCCTGCTCCTATCCCTGTCCATGGCTATGTTAAAGGTCAGGGAGTTGTGGTCACTATCTCCAAAATGCTCGCCCACCGAGGCGTCTGTCACCCGACCAGTTTCATTGCCTAGTACTAGATCCAGTATGGCCTCTTCTTTAGTTGGCCACACCTAACAAATTCTGCCCCATCTAAACCTTTTGCATTAAGGAGGTGTCAATCAGTATTAGGGAAGTCTCCCATAGCAACAACCCTGTTATTTCTGCACCTTTCCAAAATCTGCCTACTTATCTGCTCCTCGGTGTCCCTGTGGCTTTTGGGGGGCCTATAGCATACTCCCAATAGAGTGATCGCTCCCTTCCTGTTTCTGACTTCCACACACACTGACTCAGTAGATGATCCCTCCCTGATGTCCTCCCTTTCTGCAGCTGTGATACTGTCCCTAATTAACAAAGCCACTCCCCCATCTCTTTTACCTCCCTCCCGATCCCTTTTGAAACATCTAAACCCCAGAGCATCGAGCAGCCAATGTTGCCCTTGTGACAGTCAAGTCTCTATAATGGCCACAACATCATAGTTCCACTTACTGATCCATGCTCTGAGTTCATCACCCTTATCTTAATACTTCTTGCATTAAAGTAAACACATTTCCACCCATCCGACTGACTGCGTTTATGCCCTATCCACTGCCTGTCCTTCCTCACAGTCTCTCTGCATAATGCATCTACCTTTCCACTAAATGCTCCATCATCTGACCTAACGCTCTGGTTCCCATCCCCCTGCCAACCTAGATTAAACCTTCCGCAACAGCTCTAGCAAACCTGCCCACAAGGACATTGATCCCTCTCGAGTTCAGGTGTAACCCGTCCCTTTTGTACAGGTCATACCTTCTCCAGAAGAGATCCTAGTGATCCACAAATCTGAAACCCTGCCCCCTGCACCAACTCTTCAGCCATGCATTCATCTGCCATATCTCCTTCACTGACACATGGCATAGGCAGCAATCCAGAGATTACCATCCCTGAGGTCCTGGTTTTTAGCTTCCTTCATTACTCCCTATATTCCCTCTTCGGGACCTCATCCCTTTTGGTATTGGTATTGGTATTGGTTTATTATTGTTACTTGTACCGAGGTACAGTGAAAAACTTGTCTTGCATACTGATCGTAGAGGTGTTACGGATTAGGTTGCTATTTGGTGACTGTCCCTTTAAAATATAGCACAGTAGAGTAGTGTGTGTGTGGTGTCATCACGGCAGTAAGAAGATAACAACGTGCTGACATTTGTTCAGTGAGTCAGAAAGAGAGAGAGGGAGAGAGAGACACTGACTGCTGGTCTCTGTATCGATGGATGAAGAACAATAACTGTGTCTGTCACTACAATACATGTATGGACTATTGGAGCAATCCAGTGGAGTCCACTTTGTCGTTAATCTGTATTGGGAAACAGGTATTTCTGTGGATGGCCATGTCTTGAATGCCTTTTGGGGTGGCAGATACTTCAGAACAAAGCAATGGAGATCATCAGTAATTGAGGTGTCGTATGGGTTCCATCGTGGAACACGTGGATTTCGTAATTTCTCTCTGTTTTCTCTCTACATTTTCTCTTCAGTCAACGGTGATTTTGCAAAAGCCTTTGCTCACGTTTCACCTTATGACTTGCTGAACTGAACTTTGAGAACTATTCCTGGACTTGGAGTTTGGGAATTTGTCACACACACACTTCAAGTTTAGTTTTGGGGGTTAATGTTTAATATCTAACATTTTTACTTTTCTTATTATTACAAGTAGTTATTAATAAAATAGTTGCTAACACTTATACATGACTTGGTGTGTTTCTTTTGTTGCTGGTACGTAACATAGGTCAATTCATTACACAGTGCAGTTACATTGAGTTAATACAGAGTGCATTGATGTAGTACATGTAAAAAACAATGAGAATACAGAGTAAAGTGTAAGAAGATTTAAAAGAACATTATTAGTAATCATAAGTGACATAGAATTTAAAGTTAAAAGTGCAGAACGATTATAGTAAGGGTAATGAGTAGATCTGTAGAGAGCAGCTTGCAACAAGTCGCCACGCTCCGGCGCCATCTTGCTTGTATCATACACCTCTGCATTGTCGTTGGTACCAATGTGCACCACGAATTCTGGCTGTTCATCCTTCCCCTTAAGAATGCTGTGGACTTGATCCGAGACATCTCTGACCCTGACACCTAGGAGGCAACATACCATCTGGGAATCTCGTTCTTGTCCACAGAATCTCCTATCTGTTCCCCTAACCAATGAATCCCCTATCACTATCACATTCCTCTTCTCCCCTCTTCCCTTCTGAGCCACAGAGCCAGACTCAGTGCCAGAGACCTGGTCACTGTGGCTTTCCCATGGTAGGTCGTACCCCCAACGGTATCCAAAACATTGTATTTGTTATTGAGGGGAACGACCACAGGGGTACCCTGCACTGCTTGCCTATTCCCTTTCCTCTACTGATGGCCACCCAGCTACCTGCATCCTGCACCCTAGGTGTGACTGTCTCCTGGTAACTCCTGTCTATCATCTCCTCAGTTTCCCGAATAATCTGAAGTTCATCCAGCTCCAGCTCCAGTTCCCTAAGGCAGTCTGTAAGGAGCTGCAGCTGAATGCACTCCTCGCTGGTGTAGTCATCAGGGACACTGGAGGACTCCCTGACTTCCCACATCCTGCCAGAGGAGCAAACCACTGCCCTGACTCCCATTCCCACCACTCTAACTGTGCAATAACAAAGAAAGAAAGAGACCTTACCAGAACGTCACCTTAGACCCCGCTCACTTCCTCTGCCTCTTTACACTGAAGCCTCTTTTCACTGAAGCCTCTTAAGCCAAAGCATCAAGGTCTCACTCTTACACTGAGCCACTCATTCAATGGCCGTGACCACTTATGTTCGAATCTCTATGCTGGGGACTTGAATACGATGAATCCGAGACAGAGGCACCATCCAATGGGAAAACTGACCCACTGAGGCATTCATGAATTGACGGCAAAGTGAAAACAAGCTGAGGCCGCCACTGTTTGTCAGGGGAGAGCTGTTGAATGTTTAGAGAATGGAAAAATTTGTAGAAAGACGGCAATAAATTCCAGCCCGAAGACTCTACCCAGTGGCTGTAATGGCCCAATGCAATTCAGCAGAGGAATCAAATTCCACAGACCCACTTTCCTATAGCCTAAAACAAGGGGCGTTCAGGATACCAGAGCTAGAGAGGGTTCACAACCAGGTGGTGGGGCCAAAGATGTTTGTGTTGGGAGGCTGGGAGCTCTGTTGAAGGCTGTCAGATTAACATGAGCAATGGGATGGGGTATGCTACAAAGCGGTAGGTAAATCGAGGATCAGGCAGAGTTGAGATTGAGACCACAGCAGAGAGAGTAGTGGAATGAATGAGACTGGAAGCAGCAAAGTCCTGGAGAAAGGTGTCAGCAGTAGGGATGGTGTTACCGGTTCCCTGATAATATTTGATAAAGAGCAGGAGGGCTTGTCGATTATTGTAAGAGTTCGTTCTGCAAAATGGCTGCCGACTTTGTCTGCACACGAGGCACTGCTCAAAGTTATTCATGACGTCATGGCCACGTTTCAGCAATGTGAGGTGCAGTCAGAACTTAATTTTCCTTCCTTCTTTCAACTCATCTCCTTTCTTCCTTCCTCACGCTCTCTATTCCTTTCCTCCCATCTCCCCCTTCCTTGATTCACTCTCTTTCTTCCTTCATCCCCTTCCTTCCACCCTTCTTCCTTTATTCCCTCTTTCCTTCTGTCTATCCTTCCTTCCTTTATCCTTACGTCCCTTCCTCCCCCTTTCCTTCCTTACTCCTGCCTTTCCATCCTTCCTACACTCTGTTACTTCCCTTCCCTCTTCCTTCTTTCCTCCCTTCCCTCTTTCCATCCTTGTCCCTTCCTTGCCTCCCTCCAGCCTCTTCTTCCTTCGCATGTACCTTCCTTCCTGTCTTTCGATCCTTTCCCCGTTCCTCTCTTCCCTTTCCTTCACTCCTTCCCTCGTTCCCTCCTTCCATTTCTTTCCTCCACCTTTTCTTTGCTTCTTTCCCTGTTTCTTTGCCCTGCCTTCCCCTCCCTCGTTCATTCTTTCTTGCTCTTTCTCTCTCTCTCCATCCCCCTCCCTTTCCTCCCTTCCTTTCCTCTGCCCTTCTTTCCTCCCTTTCCCACTCCCGCTCACTCTCTGTCGCTCTCCTTGGGTGCTGTGGGTTTGCAGAGTGGGACAAGAGAGGGACGTTCCCGGTGGTATCTCTTGCAGAGCGCGCTGAAAATGCTGCTTTACTAGAGGAGGTTTTCGAAGGCCGGGGAAAGACTTACAACTACAGCTCGGCCACAGGCATTGCTCTTGATTCTAACCGTTGTGCAACCAGGGATCAGTATGGCGTGCTAAAGACTGCAGACAGACACGAACCCAAAGCCACATAATGGCAAAAATGAGCACCATCTGTTGAGTAATCTACTTGTTCCATTCCCTTTTCTATCAGTGTTGACACAAAAGTATTTCTCAGCATGCTTCATTCATTATTAATCCAACAGGCATTGGAACATCTCCCCTGCAAATAAATGCAAAGTGAGCAACCAACTTGCAGAATTTTGACACCCATTGGGGACCCCTGTGTTTGTTTCAATGCGAACTGTGCACTAATTCTTCCCCTGTTCCTTCTGTGGTCTCATCTCTCACTGTTCTCCAGCTCCAGGAGTGATAGTCACCAGGCGGACAGCTTGTTCCCAGGTGCCTGACTCTCTTTTAACTTCTGACAAGCAGTGAGGCAGCTTTTAAAATTGATTCTCTCTTAGATTTACAACTCTATCAAACTCCCAACTTCCTTTTTGAAGAAATGCTTGTATTTCTTTTGGTAAATCACATCAGCTGGCATCTCTGAGATCACTTACTGAGCCAAGATAGCACTGGTGAATGCCAGTCTGTAACCAAGCACATGGGAGCTAACTTAAGGGTCATCGCCATGGTCTCCCATCCAGTGGCCTGAATGTTCCATGCAGTGCGCTCCATGCAGTTAGAAGCACGGTACGTATCATCTTCATCAGGCAACAACTTCAAGAGAACTGCTTGGAACAACATCAATCACTAAACATGGCCTTCATTAACCTTTCAAAGTCCTTTGACTGCCAACTGAGGGAGACTGTGGAGAATCCTCTTGAATTAGGCTGCCTTTTGAAATTCATCTCCATTCTACAGTCATGAGATACAAGGTGTGGTTCTCATTAATAGGTCCAGTTCCACTGCCAACTTAGCCAAGCAAGGCTGTGCTAGTCATCCATCTCTCTACTCAACCTTGCTAATCGCAATGCTTTACCTCACTTCCAACAATCTTCCCACTGGAGTGAACTAACTGGCAGGACAAATGGGAAACTGTACAGCCTATGTCACTCCACTCCAGAGCCAAGGTCACTCCAATCTCAGTCAATAAGCAACAGATACTTTGGCGATGCATGATCAGCATCTGAACTCCAAGTCATTGAATAGGTCTTATGATTAACATCAGCAAAAGTCCTCCACCAACCTGCCACTGTACAATGCCTCCCCCAATTTCTCAACAATAAAGATCAGCAATGGAACTCTGGAAAATGTGGATGATATCCCATATCTCCGTGCTATCTCTCAACAAAAGCAGACATTGAGATGAAATTCAACTCTGCCTCCCGTACGACGACATAGGAGGCAGTGTTGACAACATCTAAGGAAAAGACTGTTCAAAGATCAAGGCCACGAAGATGCAGGAGAGAGCCCAGAACAGATTCACCAGGACGCTGCCTGGATTGGAGGACTTTAGTTATGGGGAGAGATGGGATAGGCTGGGATTATTTTCCCTGGAATGAATGAGGCTGCAGTGTGACCTGAGAGTATATAAGATTATAAGAGGCATAGATAGGGTCAATAGTCAGAATCGTCTTCCCAAGGCAGGGGTATCAAAAACAAGAAAGAGGTTTAAGGTGAGAAGAATCTGTTTTAAAGGAGATTTGAGGGGAAGGCTTTTTACACAGAGTGGCTGATGTCTGGAACTCACTGCCAGAGGATGTGGTGGAATCAGATACGTCACTAAGTTTAAGAGACATTGAGACAGGCACTTGAATAGGCAGGGTATAGAAGGATACAGACGTAATGCAGACAAATGGGATTCGTGTGGATGGACAAAAAAGTGGGTCAAAGGGCCCGGTTCTGCGCTGCACAACTCTATGACTCTGTGACGAAGCTGGGACTCTCGTGGCTAATTAGGCAGCAATGATTCCTCCCCTCATGTGTCCTTTGGAGATGTGCACGACCCTCCCAAGGACAGAAGAGGTACCACCAATGATGTCTCCTGAAATTCCTCCGGATCTAATGTCAGCGCCCCTTCCCAGTCGAACGTACCCAGGCTCTCAGCCAACCCCAGGGAGTCAGCTCCATCACTCAAATCTTCAAAACCCGACTCCCTAAACAGACACTCCACCCCAAGCTCCATCGGGGCAAGAGGACAATGCTTCAAGGGTGTTTCCCAAAGCTTCCTTGAACTAATGTGACCCACTCATAGTCCCTGACCCATAACCTATGAGGATGTAGAAGGAGCGCCCAGTCCATGACGGGATAGAGCACTTTGAATCTCTTCCTTGCGGAGGGGGTGTGGAATTGCAAAAATGGCAGAATGAACCACCTCCCACAGTCCCCACCTACTCACCCCATCAAACAACTCCCCCCTCCTCCTCCACCCCATAGCAGAGTCTGCAGATCTCACATTGACTTCATCAAAGGAACTGGAGTTGAAGCAAGTCCTACCTGACAGCAAGGGACTCCTGGAGAGACTTGGGAGATCGTTAACTGTTTAATTCTAAACCTGTACTTCAGAAGGTGGAACTCCTCAGCTTTTATTCTCACTTTAAGTCCGGAATGTACACTTTTTATTTCCCCTCTGAGTTCTGTGCCTTCTCCCGCAGCACCACCATCCCCATGTCAGAGCACACAGGCCTGGGCTGATGCCATAGTCTGATTGTTCAGACAAGGCTTTTAAATCCAAAGAGTACTTTGTACCCTGGCAATGGATTTTAAAAAGTGATTTTATTTTATTTCTACTTACAGAGCAAATACTTTTCTGGTCCAAATTTCAAAGTGATTTGTGCCAATAATTGATTGCTTCTTTAAAATTAGTTCTTGAGATGTGGGTATCGCTGGCAAGAATGATGGAAGATCAAGACGCATGCAAACCCGACTCATCGTCTACTGAGCAACAGTGATCGTGCTCTTGTGTGTGTTTTGGAGACAAGAATGACTTTTCTTGAGCCATTAATAATCCGCATTGTAAAGATATTCCCACCTTGCTTTAGGTAGGAAACGCCAGGATAAAACAGAAAATGCTGGAAACACTCAGCAGGTCAGGCAGCATCTGTGGAAAATGAAACAGAGTTAACATTTTAGGTCGAAGACGCTTTGTGATGATTATTGACTTTCACCTTCTGAAATACAGTTAATTATCTCCCATTATCCCTCAGGGTTGGAGATGACTTGTATCCACTCTAGTTGTTGGCTCTGAGGTGGCTAATGAGGTCCGTTCTGATGAAGGGTCTCCAAATTGAAATATTAGCTCAGTTTCACTTTCCACAGATGCTGCCTGACCTGCTGAGTGTTTCCAGCATTTTCTGTATTAGAGTCATAGAGTCTTACAGCATGGAAACAGGCCCTTTGGCCCAACTTGTCCATGCCGACTGTGTTGACCAGTAAGCTAGTCCCATCAGCCTGTGTTTGGCCCAGAGCCCTCTAAACCTCTCCTATCCAACTACTTATCTAGAAGTCTTTTACACGTTTCTAATGTGCCTGCCTCAACCACTATTTCTGGCAGTTCATTCTAAATATGCACCACCCTTTGGGTGAAGAAGCTGCCCCTAATGTCTCTTTTAAATCTTCCACCTCTTATCTTAAACCTATGCCCTCTTGTTTTTAGCACCCCCTCCCTGAGAAAAAGACTGTGTGCTTTCACCCTGTCTCTGCTGCTCATGATCTTATATACCTCTATCAGGTCACCCCCTCAATCTCCTACATTCCAGGGAATAAAGTCCTAGTCTATGCAACTCTCTTGTAACTCAGGCCCCCAAGTTCAGACAACATCCTGGTAAATCTTTTCTGCATTCTTTCTTGTTTAATAACATCCTTCCTGTAACAAGGTGACCGAAACTGTACACAATACTCCAAGTGAGGTCTCACCAACATCTTATATAACTGCAACATAATTTCCCAACTCCTATACTCAGTGCTCTGACTGATGAAGGTCAGTGTACCAAATGCTTTCTTCACCACCCTATCTACCTGAGACACCGCTTTCAGCAAACTATGCACTTGCACTCCTAGGTTCCTCTGTTTTATAACACTTTCCCAGGGCCCTACCGTTCATTGTATAAGTCCTACTCTGGTTTGATCTCCCAAAATGCAATACCTCACAGTTATCTGGATTGAAAGCCATTTGCCAATCCTCAGCCCACACACCTAGCTGATCAAGATCCCCCTTGAATTTTTCATAACCTTCTACATTGTCTACAACACAACCCCAGCTATTTTAGTATCATCCACAACTGTTTTACTTCAGGTTTCCAACATCTGCAGTACTTTGATTTTCAGGAAACTCCAGGAATTTAACCCAGTGTCTGGGAAGAAACGACTGATGTTTAAATCAGGAGCTTTACACCTTGGAGAAGCAGTAGTTGGCATCAGTACTCGTCAATCTCACTGACAGAGGTTGTACGTTTGGAAAGTGTTGCTCACAAAGCCTTAATGAGTTCCAGCAACAAATCCTTTAGTGAGGGTAAGCTCCAGACATTGCATGCTAGCGTGTTAAGGTTAAAAGACTAAAGTTAGATTTGGACTTCAATAAATGTTATTTTACTGGTGAAAATAACGCTTAATTGTATTCCAAGATGAATTGATGGCAGCTGTAGATACTATACTGAAACTGTACTGTACCTTGAGCAGATGGCTCTTAGATAACTTCAATGCAATTTTAATGCAGAGATGTGATATATTTTGATAAGAAGGTAACAGCTAGAAAGTATAATCAAGTGGCACTTAATTCCTCAATAATCTGCTCTTGATGCTATTTGGTTTTGGCTAGGTCACTTGCCTCTAGACCTCATCACAGCCTTAGTCCAACTGAGTCCAAACATGTACCATAGACCTTAGTACCAGTGACTGCTTTTGCAAGACTGCATTTGACTGCGTTTATCATCGAGACAATGAAAAAACATGGTAAAACTGAAGTCAATGGGTATCAAGGAGGAACATTTCACAGGCTGGATTCATACAAAGGTAAATGATTGTGATGTTGCAAGCCAATAATCTCAGGCCCAGGACATCACTGCAGGCGTTCTTCAGGGCAGTGCTCCCCGGCCCAATCATCTTCAGCTGCTTCATCAATGACCTTCCTTCCATCAGAAGGACGGAAGTGGGGATGTTCACGGCTGATTGCACAATGTTCAATTTCAATTGCAACTCCTGAGAAAATGATGCAGCCCATGCTTGAATGCAGCAAGACCCAGACAACACTTGGACATGAATTGCTAAGTGGCAAGTAACCATGACACACAAGTACCAGGTAATTACCATCTCTAGCAAGAGAGCATCTAACCACCTAACCTTGACAAACAATTGCATTACCACTGTCAAATTCCCACCATCAGCACCTTGAGATAGACTAGAAGCTTAGCTAGACCAGACTCAGGAATACTTTGTCTACAAGGGCAGGTCAGAGGCTGGGTATCCTGTTTGCCAAATGGCTCATCTCCTGACCGCCAAAGCCTTCCATCATCTACAAAGCACAAGCCAATGAGCATGAAGGAATATACTTCACTTGCTTGGATAAATGCAGCTGCAACAACACTGAAGAACATAGAACGTAGAACATTACAGCACAGTACAGGCCCTTTGGCCCATGATGTTGTGCCGACATTTTATCCTGCTCTAATATCTTTCTAACCCTTCCCTCCCACATAGACCTCCATTTCTTTATCATTCATGTGGCTGTCTAAGAGTCTCTTAAATGTCCCTGATGTATCTGCCCCCACAACCTCTGCCAGCAGTACGTTCCACACATCCACCACTCTCTGTGTAAAAAAAAACTTACCCCTGACATACCCCCTTATATCTCCTCAAATCACCTTAAAACTATGCCCCCTCATGTTAGCCAATTTCACCCTGGGAAAAAGTCTCTGACTGTCCACTCAATCTATGCCTCATCATCTTGTACACCTCTATCAAGTCACCTCTCATCCTCCTTCTCTCCAAAGAGAAAAGCCCTAGCTCACTCAACCTATCTTAATAAGACAACCTCTCTAATCCAGGCAGCACCTGGTAAATCTCCTCTGCACCCTCTCTGAAGCTTCCACATCCTTCTTACAATGAGGTGACCAGAACTGAACACAATGCTCCAAGTGTGGTCTAACCGGAGTTCTATAGAGCTGCAACATTACCTTGCGGCTCTTGAACTCAGTACCCCGACTAATGAAGGCCAACACACCACACGCCTTCTTAACAACGCTATTGACCTGCGTGGTAACCTTGAGGGATCTATGGACGTGGACCCCAAGATCCCTCTGTTCCTCCACACTGCTAAGAATAGTGCTAAGAAGCTTTTCAGGACAAAGCAGCCCACTTAATTGGCACCAGCACACTACCTAGAACATTAACTCTCTCCATCATTGGTACACAGGGGCTGCAGTGTGTACCATCTACAAAATGCATTGAAGTCACTCATCAAGCGTCCTGTACCCCCAAACCCATGACCTTACCACCAAGGACAAGGGCAGCAGATTCTTGTGGTAGTATGGCCTTGCTCTGTTTTTCTTAAAACAGAAGGATAAAGAGGAGGAATACCTCGATGTGTAGGATCATGAGCAGTTCTGAGGTATGAAATAGCGAAAGACTGTTTTCAGTGGCAAGAGGCTCACCAACCAGTGGATGCAAATTTAAGGTGATTGCACTGGAAAAAAACGAGAAAACATTCTTTTTCAGGAGGTATTTTTATAATTTAGAATGAATTGGCTGAAAATGAAGTGAAGATGATTCAATGGAAACTTTCAAAAGGAAATTGAAAAATAAAAAAAATTGCAGTTTTATGGCATTTTTACAGCCCTTTCAGAACATTCATAACATTTGACGTGTTTTGTACTAGCTGCTCCACTATAGCAATGCAACAGCCAATGTTCTAGCAGCAAGCCTCCCACCAAAGTGCCATTGAAATGACCAGACCAGTCATAAATCAACAGATAATCTTTGTGGGTATGCACCGTATGCAAACTGGCCGACGTTTCTGCATTCACCTTAATATTTTATGAGAATGGATATAGGAGCAGGAATGAGCCACTTACCCCCTTCAATCCTGCTGCACCAATCAATACAATTATGGTTGAACCTGTATCTCAATATCATATTCCCATTCTCTCCCCATTCTCCTAGATGCCTTTTGTGACTGGAAATCTATCTATGTTCTTTCTTAAATACAGTGATCTTACAGTCTGAAAATCCTTCCAAGAGCGTATAATGTAAATGAAAATCTTCCTTCTTGGTGGGACCTTGCTTGGGTGGATGACCCAAACTCTCTTTAAACTCTCCATGCTGTCCACCTTTCATTGGGTTTTCAAACTTTCCTCAGAATTCCCAGTGGATTTTGCTTCCCTTCTTGTCTTTAGTAAGGTTTCCTCCTCTCCCTGACCATTTTCAATGGAGCATAAGAGACTGAGGGGTGTGGTGCATAAAATCATGAGGGGCATAGAGATAGGGTGAATGTGCTCAGTCTTTTCCCAGGGTTGGGGAATCAAGAGCTAGAGGGCAGAGGTTTTAAGGTGAGAGGGGAGAGATTTAATAGGAAGCAGAAGGGCAACTTTTTCACCCGGTGGGTGGTCAGTATACGGAATGAGCTGCCAGAGGAAGTGGTTGAGGCAGGTACGTGAACAACATTTAAAAGGTACTTAATCCTGTAAGTAAGGTACGGCCTAATCCTTCTTCCAGTTTAAGGTTTGGCACTTTGAAGGTACTTCCAAGTATTTCTTAAATGGGATATGGTTTTTGCCTACTGCACCCTTTCAGAGTTGCTGAAATCCCTGCAATGTGGCACTGAGGTACACTCAGCAGGTGAAAAATCGAGAACCATTAATACCCACACGACAGCACATGCATTGACACAACGATGTTTGTACCAAGAGTGGTGATCGTTTTATCTTCCCTCTAATTCACTCGTCTGGGGTGTTCAATTTTTTTTTGCTTAAAAAGCGTGCAAGCAATTTTGAAGGAATTTCCAAAAGCTTTGCACGAATTGATTCTCTGTATGAATTGTATATTGCCAAAAAAAGTGCATCCTGCTTAGGCAGAACGTCAAGGGCTCAAATGTTACAGTTAAAGCTAATCACGCCACAGTCAATTATTACACTTACACTTTCAATGTCACTTTCTCTCAAATTTGTGCAAATGAGTGTAAATAAATAAAATGATTCATTTGAAAGTCATTCCAACTTGGTTAGAGATTTGAGGAAAAATACTTGCTGAAAGTGAGTTGCTGCTTGTCACAGTGAGTAATTCCTCGAACGCTCCGAACAATTTGTCGTCATTGTGTAATTAAGACCAGACTCATTTGTTGCCAGTGGCTTTGTCTTTTGGGGACACATCTTTTGCTGAACTGCCTTCTGAGACCAAAACAATGACAGTACTTAAGGCCATTACTCCGCGACAGTTACAGTTGCCAGTGCTTGCTCTAATCTTTTCTTGCATTGTGTGACACCACTTTTTCACACATGAGTGAAGAGCAACAAAGTAAAGTTTCATAAAATGTAGAAAATGTAATGAAGCAGTCAGCAGCTTGCTGAGAGATAATCAGAAATTTGCTGCAGAAAAAATTATGATGTTAGACTATTTTATCAACTTGTTTCTCTATTCTGTCTTTGTATTTTTGTGCTGTTCCTTCAGGACTTTTCAGATTGCCTCTCAACTTGGGAGGAGGCCTTTGGGCCCATTGAGTCTATGCTGGCTCTCAGACCATTCCCATCCTCCCCTGTGACCTGTTCTCTCGCACATGCCTGACAATGTCCCCACATTCACCAATACAAGGGATCATTTACCCCTCTCAGCTTCTCTTTGGGATGCGGGAAGTAACCGGAGCACATAGGGTAAACCCACACGGTCGCGGGGAGAATGTGCAAACTCCACACACTGACTGCACCGGAGGTCAGGATTGAACCTGTGTCACTGGAGCTGCAGTGCCACTGTGTGTCCTCTCTCATTTGTCCGTCAGATAAAGTTTTAAGTGAGTCCTTCTCAGGAGAATGTAAAGGATGCCTTGTCCACTTTTCAAAGAGGATTTCTCTCCAGTGCCGTAGAATTATACGGCACAGAAACAGGCCATTCAGCCCTCTGAGCCTTTGCTGGTTATCAACCACCCATTTACACCCATTCTATTCTCTCCACGTTCCCATCAACTCCCCCCAGATTCTACCACTCAATTTACACTAGCCAATTAACCTACCCAGGCACAACATTTACTCCGCAATCAACATCACCACAACAATGTATATTGGGCCTTCCAGCTATATAGGACCCTGGTCAGACCCCACTTGTACTGTGCTCAGTTCTGGTCGCCTCACTACAGGATGGATGTGGAAGCCATAGAAAGGGTGCAGAGGAGACTTACAAGGATGCTGCCAGGTTGAGGGAACTCGGCCTTTTCTCCTTGGAGCGACGGAGGATGAGGGGGGGACCTGATAGAGGTGTATAAGATGATGAGAGGCATTGAGCGCGTGGATAGTCAGAGGCTTTCGCCCAGGGCTGAAATGGTTGCCACAAGAGGACATAGGTTTAAGGAGCTGGGAAGTAGGTATAGAGGAGGTGTCAGGGGTAAGTTTTTTACTCAGAGAGTGGTGAGTGCGTGTAATGGGCTGCCAGCAACGGTGGTGGAGGCAGATACAGTAGGGTCTTTTAAGAGACTTTTGGATAGGTACATGGAGCTGAGAAAAATAGAGGGCTATGGGTAAGCCTAGTAATTTCTAAAGTAGGGACATGTTCGGCACAGCCTTGTGGGCCAAAGGGCCTGAACTGTGCTGTAGGTTTTCTAAGTTTCTATGTTAACAAATGATCCAATCATTATCATGTTACTGAGTGTCAGAACCTTGTGTGTTCATATCAGCTGGCATATTTCTTGTATTACAACAGTGAACACAAGTCCTCCATCGTTGTAAAGCAGCTGGACCTTTGTGGGACTACAAAAAGGTCTGTCAGTGATGGACTTTCCCTTCTTTCCTTGCCAATCCTCTGCTTCTCTGGTTTCGAATTTCACTCCATTCTATGCAGCAGCCAGAAGGTAAACGGCCACGGGGAATGGTGACTCACCAAAACAGAATCAAACTTGTATGTCCCTGCCTGTCCAATCTTACAATATTGTTCATACACTCCCCACTCCCAACATCTGCACTGTTGGAATGATCTTTTGACATAATGTGTGTAGGTGGTTGGGGTGGGTGGGATGGAGTGGATGAAAGGTGTGTTGAGTTCATTAGGAGTGAGGTGCTTCAGGTGATATTGTGAAAAGCAACAGAATTGCAGATTTCAATGAGTTCCCAGGCAACCTTCTATACTTATGCATTATTCACAGGGTCATAGATTCAAAGAGAGATATGGCAAGGAAACAGGCAGTTCGATCCACTGAGTCCACACCAACCATAAACAACCATTGACGTTATTCCTAGATGAATCCCCATTTTTTATCCTCTTCACATTCTCCTCAACTCCCCTAGATTCTAACACTCACCTAAGAACTGGGGGTAACTTACAGCGGCCAATTAACCTACCAACGTGCATGTGTTTGGGATGTGGGAGGAAACTGGAGCAACTGGGGGAAACCTACGTGGTCACGTAGAACGCGCAAACTCCACAGGATCGAATCGAGGTCAGGATTGAACCTGGATCACTGGACCTGTGCCTAAGTTCAGAGTGGAGGAATTCACATGAAGAACCTTGGGTCATTGCTGATCATTGGAATTAACTCTGGTGAGAGGTTGAAAGTAGAGTTCAGATGTGGTATAAAATAATACATGACACAACCATGTCCAATCCAAATGCTACTCTGCCTAAACACTTTTTTTTAAATTCTCAAACTGATCCAACCATCGCAACTCAGAAACCCACTCCATTCAAGTTCACAGTCCATTCCCCCAGCAACCCATCATCAAGACTGGTGAAGGGTCTCGGACCGAAACGTCGGCTGTTTATTTCCCTCCATGGATGTTGCCTGACCTGCTGACTTCTTCCAGCACTTTTTGTGTATTGCTTCAGATTCCAGCATTTACAGAATTTTTTGTGAGTACATTCCCCCACTCAGTTCTGCATTGCAGGGTGTCCATAGTATCCTGCCAACACATACTGTGTATTTGCTTATAAAGTGCTGTGAATTAGTGCATTTATTCACAAAGAGCTGGCCAGCCTGATACGTCTCAACACCTACATAGCCTTAAATAAACATGTGCAATTGGGTCCAGTGGAGTTTCCCAGCTCCATCGTCCTGAAATTTTAGCTCTGTTTCTCTCTCTTCAGATGCTGCCTGATCTGCTGAGTGTTTCTGGAATTTTCTGTATTGATTTCACATGAAATACCAACTCGCCTTTTGCTGTTTGAGTGGCTGGACTTTCTGCTGGAAGCTATATGGTTGGGGTGGGTGGAACTTGGCTGTGAGGCTAGAGGGGTTGGGATTCATTTGTGTAGTGTGGGGAGTGGTTAGGATTGAAGGTCTGAGTGAAATGCAGTTAGCACTGAGGAGGAAGGATTGGGGGAGTGGGTTAGAAGGAGATGAGTGGGGATTATTTTGGAGCTGAGATGTTGTTCAGAGGTTGTTGGCTGAGACAATGCTTAAGGGGTTGGGATGGGCTAAGGTGGTGGGGTGCAGGTGAAATCTGAGGCTGGGGCAGAATCAATTGAGACAATTGCAGTCCATTTTTTGCAAGAAGAAATTATATTACAAGCTTTTGAGAAATATCTATTTCTAAGAGGGCTCCTCTTGTCTGGAACGATGAAGTTTTAACACCTCTGAGGCAGGTGAAACCTAAACTTGGGTTGTTTTCTCTGGAGTGTGGGAGGCTGAGGGGAGACCCGACAGAGGTTTATAAAATGATGAGAGACATAGAGAGGGTAGACAGTCGGAATCTTTTTTCCCTAGGGTGCAAATGTCGAAGACTGGAGGGCATAGCTTTAAGGTGAGAGGGGGAAAGTTTAAAGGGGATGTGCAAGGCAAGTTTTTTTTACACAGAGTGTGGTGGGTGCCTGGAATGCACTGCCAAGGATGGTAGTGGAAGCAGATGCAATAGTGGTGTTCAAGAGGCTTTTAGATAGGCACATGAATATGCAAGGAAAGGAGCGATATGGATCATGTGCAGGCAGTAGGAATTTGTTTAAATTGGCATCATGCTCAGCACAGACATCGTGGGCCAAAGGGCTTGTTCCTGTGCTGTATTGTTCTATGTTCTATGAAATGCTCATTGTCTCTCTTATTGAGGCCAAGCAATTAATCCTTAATTCTCAAATTCTGAAACATCCAAACACCACCTTGTACCCGGGATTATTTTGTCCCAGAGTGGGATCCCAGCTGATGGATAACAACAGGGGGTTTCTTTCTGTCCCGCTTACAAAGTGAATCACCTGCATCTTCTGTGGAAAGAATTGCCTTTTGCAGGGAATGAACTTTCAATAAGTAGCTTGCTAGTTTTCAGATATCTGATTACAATGTCTGCTTTGGTTCCTTCATCTAAAATTCTATGGATTCCTTTTTGAGTAGAAAAACTCAATCAGTTTCTCAGTGTATTGATGTATAATTTTCTGGAGATTTGGTTGCGTGGATTCGAAATTGGCTTGCCCACAGAAGGCAGAGGGTGGTAGTAGATGGAGAATATTCTGCCTGGAGGTCGGTGACTAGTGGTGTTCCGCAGGGATCTGTTCTGGGACCACTGCTTTTGGTGATTTTTATAAATGACTTGGATGAGGAAGTGGAGGGATGGGTTAGTAAGTTTGCAGATGACACGAAGGTTGGAGGTGTTGTGAATTGTGTAGAAGGTTGTTGTAGTTTACAACGGGATATAGACGGGATGCAGAATTGGGCGGAGAAGTAGTAGGTGGAGTTCAATCCAGAAAAATACACTTTGGAAGAACGAACATGAAAGCGGAGTACAAGGTTAATGGCAGGAGTCTTAGCAGTGTGGCTGAACAGAGAGATCTTGGGGTCTAAGTTCGCAGTTCCCTCCAACTTTCTGCTTCTGCCTGGCTGGAAATATTTTAGGCAAAAATATGTTCCAAAATGTAGAGGAGTAACCACTGCTGATCATATACATTTTTTTCTTCCACACAGACCTAGTGTCTGCTGGCAAAGAATATACTTACTTACAGGATTACTTTTCTTTCCTTGAAGAAGTACAATATTCTCACTGACTCCTGGGAATCTCTGGCCCATGCCCACTCGAAATGGGGAAGGAGTATTTGGGACGGTATTGAGAACCTCGAGTCTGTGCGTTGGGAGCACACAGAGTTCCTGGGTAAGTGGTGGAAGGTGTGCGCCAGCCTCCAAACTAACCCCCACCCTCTCTGTGGAAGAGACTGTGGTTCCCATATAGACCATGTTAGACACCGAAGAACTCACAAAATCTGAGTGGAAGCAAGTCACCCTCAGTTCTGAGGGACTGCCTGGGAGGAAGATTATTTTTAGATGGCCTTGTTGTCGACACTGTCACCATTTAGTGCCCAGCGCCAATTGCCTTGAGAAGGGTGTGGAGAGCCACCTTCTTGAAGCAGGTATATTCCTAGAAAACACTTTACACAGGGTAGGTGTGGTGCTCCAGGATTTTGACCTAGTAACAAGGAAAGAACGGCTGCTGCATTTCCAAGTGAGTGTGGTTCAAAAACAAAGTAAAAAGAGGGTGAAAATATCCTGACTGGTTGCATCATGGTCTGGTACGGTAAATCAAATATGCAGGAACGGTAAGGAGCTGCAGAGAGTGGTGGACTCAGCCCAGTACATCACGGGCACATCCCTTCCCACAATCGGTAGTATCTACACGAGGCATTGCCTCAAGAAGGCAACATCTATCATCAAAGATCCCCACCATCTGGGCCATGCCACCTTCGCACAGCTGCCATCAGGCAGGAGGTACAACTAGCAGTGTGCTTGACGTCCCACACCACCATGTTCAAGAACAGCTACTTCCCTTCAACCATTTGGTTCTTGAACCAACCGGCACAACCCCAATCATTACCTCAGTATAGCAATACTATGACCACTTTGATTATTTTGACCTACAACGGACTTTGTTTTTATGTTCTAAGTGTGTTCTTTCTTGTACAATTGTATAATTTATGTTTTTCTTCTGAATGTTGTGCGTCTGATGCTATGTGCCTGTGATGCTGCTGCAAGTAAGTTTTTCTTTGCACCTGTGCACACATGTACGTGTGCATATGACAATAAACTCAACTTTGATTTTGACTTTGCTCATGACTTGGAAGGTATCCTGTAGATGGTGTGCAAGCTGCCTTTGTTCTTCTGGATGGCACTGATTGTAGTTTGGGAGGTTGCTGTTGAAGGAGCCTTGAGGAGTTACTTCAGTGCATCTTGTAGATTGCGCACAGTGTCCCAGTAGTGGACGTAATGAATGTTTAGAGTGGTTGCAATCAAGTGGTCTGCTTTGTCTTGGTTGGTATTGAGCTTCTTGAAAGTTGTTGGGAGCTGTACATCCAGGCAAGTGGGCAGTATTCCAGAACACTCTGACTTGTATCTTGTAGACAGTGGATAGCCTTTGGCGTATCGGGAGGTGAGTCAATCACCACTAAATACTCAGTCTTTGCTGTTCTTGAAGTACTTATATGGCTGGTGCAGTTAAATTTCTGGTCAGTGTGGCCATAGGATGTTGATGATGGCATTTTTGTTTCACAACAACACATTCTCTGAAGTGGGAAAAAGTAAACTGTTCTACAATGTAGTAAGCATTGTTGTGGCTATCCCTCGAGGTCGAGGATGATGGTCTTCATTCCGTCGATCTATTTATGGGCTCTCAAGTGGCAGCCCACAGAGCGAAGATGCCTGTGCGTGTATTTGTTTAACGTGTACTTGATGTTGCACTACAAAAAGCACACGATACTTCACAAATCAACCAACTGATTCTAATGGCATGGAAGCCACGATGATTGGAGCTGATGGATTTGTTGCAGCCTTCATCCGCCTTCACAGCTGTTGAGTTCGAAGTAACTTCATCTGCCTGTTCCACCAGTGAGGTCTTGGTTGGATTGTTCTTTGTCAGGGACCTCACCATCGACCTTGCCGCCATGAGTGATCCTACCAGGAGCATAGCTCCAGACGGCATCACTCTCGGGATCTCAAGACCAGACAAGCTTCTCCACCACGACAAGGTGACAATCCACGGAGAAGCTAGTAAGTATACTTTTATGCACAACCTGCCAGATTTGTGCAGTCAATTATTTGCTCAATTCAAATCCAATTCATAAGTAATATGTTTATTTTCCTAAGCAGCAGATTTCTGCCTGGCTCAGCTCGAATGACTCAAGAATGCACAGGGGTCAATTGGATAACCCATCCTCGAATACCAAGTGCGTGTGAAACAGAGGTAGAAAAATGTTTTGTTACACCATCTGAAAACCCCAGAGGATTTGTCATGCTTCTAATTTAACTATTAACTTATAATTCCAGATACCAACCAAAGGGCCGCTCTACTTTGGGTTAGGTCTTGTGTGACATTTAATAACTTGATTCTAAAAAAATGGGGGCTTCTTTTTTTTTGTTGTTGGTCAATGGCCAAAACACAACCAATGGCAGTCCAATGTTACCTTATCATGGCTTTTCCCTAAATGAAGAAACATATGGAAAGGATGCAGAGAAGATTCACCAGGGTGTTGACTGGGGTGGAGCATTCCAGTTATGAGGAGAGACTGGATTTTCTTTTCCTTGGAGCAGAGGAGACATGGTTGAGATATAAAAAATCATGAGAGGCATAGATAGGGTAGATATTAGAAACGTTCCCATTTGTAGAGGTGTCTAAAATTGGAAGGCAGGTTCAGGATAAGTGGGAAAAGGTTTAGCGGGGATCTGAGGAAGAATTTTTTCACCCAGAGGGTGGTTGGAATCTGGAACATACTGCTGAGTAGGAAGTGGGCACTCTCACAATATTTAGGAAGTATCTAGACATGCACTTTAATCGCCAAGGCAGAGAAGGATACGGAGCGAGTGCTGATAAATGGGATTAGAGTTGATGGGTAATGAATAGTCAATGTGGACATGCTGGGCCAAAAGACCTGTTTCTGTGTTGTATGACTCTATAACTCCATGTCAGAGTAATAAATAAACCATGTTAAATTAGTACTCACCACGTCACCACCTCATCAAAGGTTCTCATTGTGCTGATTTCAACAGCACCAGATCACATGCCCAGTTCACCAATATCCTTTGAGGAAGGAAACTTCCCTGCTCCTTGGTTCTGGCCTATATAAAAGACCAGAACCACACAAGGGAGCAGGCTGGTCCTTGACTGCCCTCTGAAGTGTCTAAGCAACAGCAACTTGTACAGAGATAGCAGCTTGCACTACAAAATATAGAACAATACAGCACAGGAACAGGCCCTACAGCCCAAGATGTTGTGGCGAACTAATTAAACTAGTAATTAAATGCCCAGCTAAACTAATCCCTTCCGCCTACACAATGTCCATATCCCTCCATTCTCTGCACATTCATGTGCCGATCTAAGAGCCTCTTAAATGGCTATTGTATTTGCCTCCACTGCGATCCCTGAGAGAGCATTCCTGGCACCCACCGCTCTCTGTGTAAAAAAAAACTTGCCCCGCACATCTCCTTTAAACTTACGCCTTCTCCCCTGAAATGCATGCCCTCTAGTATTAGATATTTTGACCCTAGGAAAAAGATACCGATGATCTACTCTATCGATGTCTCTCATAATCTTACAAACTTTCATCAGGTCTCCCTTCAGCCTTTGACATTCCAGAGGGGCAGAGGCTGAGAGGAGATTTAATCGAATTTTATAAGATTATGATAGAAAGTTTATAAGATGTGATAGAAAACACCCCTGTAGGAGCCTTATTAAACAGAAGATTAACTGAGCAGTGTTGTGCTCAATAGCTTGGCTGGAGAGCTGGGGTTTAAGGAGCTTCCTAAAGCTGGGAATTAGTGAAGAGGGAGGGAGTTCTGCAGCTCTGGATCTTGGCAGCTGAAGGCAGGTAAGAAACAAGAGCAGGAGCCGGACATGTGGTCCTTCCAGCCTCTGCCATTCATTCAGATCACAGATGATCATCTACCTTAGGACCTCTTTCCTTTCATATCCCTTGATTCCCTTAAAGTCCCAAAATCTATCAATTTCTGTTTTCAATGAACGTGACAGCTGAGCATCTGCACCCTCCACGGTCGAGAATTACCACAGCCTCTTTACCTCTGAGTAAAGGAATTTCTCTTCACCTCAGCCCTAAATAACTGACCCCTTTTCCTAAGGCTCTGACCACTGGCTTATGGACTCTTCAGTCAGGGAAAACATCCTCCCTGAATCTGGCCTGTCAAGCGTTTTTTGTCTGTTTTGATGAATTCTTCTTTCATTCTTCTGTACTCTATCGAATGTGGTCCCAACCTACTCAATTTGTCTTCATGCAGAAAACCCACCATCCCCAGAGCTCGTCTGGTGAATCTTTGCTGTACTCCCTCAATGGCAAATACAACCTAAGGAGAACAAAACTGCACACAGGACTCCCAGTGTGATCTGACTGAGGCCCTATAACATTGCAGTAAGACGTCCTTACTCCTGTATTCAAGTCCTCTCATAACAGGTGCTACCATACCATTTGGCCTTTTAATTATTTTCTCCCCTCGCTTGTGTGCTTTAATGACTTGTTTACAAGAGCACCCAGGGTCTATTGAACACCAACACAACCCAATCACTCATAATTAACAAATACTCTGCTTTTCTGTTACGTGAACCAAAGGGGACTACCTCACATTTTTCCCACATTATTTTCCAGCTGCCCTACTCTCTCCCACTCACTTAGTTTGTCCACATCCCCTTAAGTCTCTGTGCATTGTCCTGTGTATCCATAATCACAAGATCACAAGACAAAGGAACAGAAGTAGGCCATTCGGCCCATTGAGGCTGCTGGGCCGCTTCTCCATGAGCTAAACTATTTTCCCATCTAGCCCCAATTCCCGACCGTTTCCCCATATCCCTTGTTACCCTGACTAATTAGATACCTATCAATCTCTGCCTTAAACACCCCCAATGATCGGGCTTCCACAGCTGTACGTGGCAACAAATTCCATAAATCCACGACCCTCTGGCTAAAGAAATTTCTCTGCATCTCTGTTCTAAATGGGTACCCTCTAATTCTAAGACTGTGCCCTCTTGTCCTGGACTCACCTACCATGGGAAACAATTTAGCTACATCTACTATGTCCAGTCCTTTTAACATTCAAAATATTTCTCTGAGGTCCCCCCTCATTCTTTTGTACGCCAATGAATACAGTCCACGAACGGACAGACGCTCCTCGTATATCAGCCCTTTCATTCCAGGAACCTAGCGTAGAATTGTCAGCAAACCTGGTGACATGAGATGTGGCCATCTCAGCCGAATCATTAATATTTACCGTGAATGGCTGGGGCCCAAGCGCTGAACCTTGCAGTAACCCACTAGTCCCAACCTGCTCACTGTCCGATAATCAATCCTCAATCCATGTCAATACTTCCGCCACCTCTTCTGTGTGTTCCAATCTTGTTGACCAGCCTCTCATAAAAAAGCCTAATCAAAAGCCTTCCAAAAATCCATGTATACCACATCTGCTGATTCACCCTTTTGTATTCTACCAGTCACATCTTCAAAAGGACTCCGATAAATTAGTCAAGCTTGATTTTCCTTTCACAAATCCAGTTTGGTTCTGTTCAGTCCAACAGCATACCATGATTACATCCTAGTAATACCTCCACACTGTTACTACTTCAGCATTTCCCCTACTTCTAACGTTCGATCAGTAGTTCTCTGTTTTCTCTTTCCCCTCTTTCTTAAACAGTGGGATCATGTTTGTGTCCTGCAATCCACAGGAATAATTCCAGGGTCTTTAGAACTTTGGAAGATAATGATCCGAGCACCACCGTCTCCATAGCCAAAGCTTTCAAAATTCTGGACCACCCGTCGTCAGGACCTTGGGACTTATTGGCCTTCAAAGGCACAGCTACCAATGCTGGAGCAACTACAACTAGCAACGCTTGAGGAGCACTTATCGGAGGCTTACAGGGCACTGCAGTGATGGCAGTGAAAATGAGGATGAGAATTCTTAATTAGTCCCCAGTGTAGGTCAGAACACTCAGAGACAGTGAGCAAAAGGAATACAGCGTGAGGTAGAAGATCAGCAGCCTAATTTTGGATGAGCTCAAGTTTACGGAAGAGGTTGGCCGGGAATCCATCGGAAGTTTGAGGCTGAATGGAAAAAAGAATGGGCTGAAGGTTTCAGGTGGGTTGAGATAGGGGCGGAAGTGGACATTATCATCGAGGTGCAGGTTGTCATTCTTAGTGAAACTGAGATTCCAAACCTCACCAATGTATCACGATACCAGAATCAGCACGGCCCTTGCTAACATCACTTCCAACTAAGAATGAAAAAGATAAATGCCCATTTTTGGCTGTGAAATGATATAGAGAAACAAGAGATTGCAGATGCTAGAATCTGGAGCAAAAAAACAATGTGCTGGAGGAACTCAGCGGGTCAGGTAGCATCTGTGGACAGAAATGGACAGTCGATGTTTCAGATCAAGACCTTTTATCTGGACTGAGCTCCCCCTCTGTCCCTCTTC
Source organism: Pristis pectinata (assembly GCF_009764475.1). NCBI lineage: Eukaryota > Metazoa > Chordata > Chondrichthyes > Rhinopristiformes > Pristidae > Pristis > Pristis pectinata. The sequence continues at coordinate 14,849,750 of NC_067433.1, forward strand.
TCTATCCTCCCGATCTACCCAGTTCTTCCTGCACTCACCCCAGACCCCATCACCCGGTTTCTTTCCACTCCTCCACTCACTCCATCTTCCCATCACCCACACACACCCCCCCCCCACTGGTTCCCCTGCCCCCACTGTCCCACCTGCCCTCCCTACTTCCTTCACTTAATTCCATGCTCCACCTTCACCTCCTATCAGATGCCATCACCTTCAGCAAGTTGTCACTGCCACCTCCTTGTTTTTGGCCTCCTCTCCGCTATCTCCCCTCTCCTCTCCCCTATCTGCCTATCACCTGGATCCACCTATCATGTGCCATCTCTTGCTCCACCCCCTCCCTCCACATTTTTATACTGGCTACCTCCCCTCTATCTCTCAGTCCAGATAAAGGGTCTCCACCTAAAACGCCCATTTCCCTCCATTGATGCTGCCTGACCTACTGAGTTCCTCCAGCACCTTGTTTATTGTTGTGTAATGGTATAGTTAGGAAACCTTTCCTTCTGTTGCTACTGATGTGAAAGTGGTCTGTACGCGATTCAGTTCACTAAAAATACTTTGGCACAACCTCTGTTTGCTTTTTCTTGTGGGCTGATGAATATTTATGTACTTAACCACAACAGAGAGAATTCTCATGAGTTTATAGGCCACCAATAACCATGTGATTAATGTCAGCTCTGTATTGTCACCAAAGGATCCCTCTGCAAGTGTGTGTCTTTGGAAGCTCAGAGGTGAGTCTTGATTAATACTAAGGTACTGACAAATCTTTCCAACAAATTCAATCTCAGTGCAAAGGAAAAAAAATTTGACTTTATATAAAGTCACATCCTTGGCTTTCCAAGGCAAATCACAATCAATGAATTAGTTTTGAAGTGATCTGCAGGCAGAGAGCATAGATTTCAGTTCTAAGTAAAATAGCATTGAAGCTCAGAGTTAACAGGCCATTTAAAACATTGGAAAGCTGATGGTTTTTCTTGCATTTATTTCTCTAATTTTCACTCAACATCCTGGACACACCTTCCAACACTTCACCGAAGCATCTTAGCACTCTTTTCTTTCTCCTTTCCTAAAGTAGCTGTCAATTATTGGACCACTTCTGTAAGCATTTAATTTTTAAGTTGATACCTGTCAAGATCCATCTCCCACCACTTAATATAGACATTTTAACAATTAACCATTAGAACTTTGTTTCATTTCACAGTTAACCTGAAAGCCATCACAGCAGTTTATAAAAAAGCCTTTTGACATTCCAACAGCTATCTCCTAACAGAAAAGTATCAGGTATCAGGTGAAGACAGCAGTTGAAGACTGTAAAAGTGAGTAATATTGCTAGAGAAAGGCATTAAAATTGTACAGATTGAAAATCAAGGATTCACAGTAAACTGTTAATCACTGTTTGGACCATAGCTGGAATATTCTGTCTGGTTCTGGGCACCGTACTTAAGGAAAGACTTCAAAGCCTAGGAAAGAGTCGCGAGAAGTCTTTCCAAATGGAATGAGGGACCTCAGACTTGAGAAACTGGGATTATTGTCTTTGGAGGGGATTAGCTTGAAAGAAGATGTTGAAAATTACAAAGGTCTTGATAGAGTAAATAAGGACAAACTGTTTCCTCTGGCAAGAGGTTCGGAAACCAGAGGATTCAGATCTAAGGTAACTGGCAGCATGGAAGCAGAGCAAGGAAAGAGAACTTTTTGATGCAGACAGTTAGATGATTTTACACTGTCTGAAAAAGCAGTGCAAGCAGATTCAGAAATAACTCTCAAGGGAATTGTACATGAACTCGAAAAGCAGAAAATTGTAAGGATATGGGGAACAAATGTGGAAAATGGAACTAATTGGACAGCCTATTCAAAGAGCCAGGCAGCCATAATGAAATGAAGAACCTCCCCTGTACCCATCTGCTTCTCTCGTTGAATAATTTCAGTGTACTTTTCTGTCCCCACCAGTATTCAGTTCAGTAATTCAAGAGATCAAGTAATAATACCTACAACTGAAAGCTTTTTGAAAGTTAAAATCAGATTGTTGAAACATTTTTCAACAGTTGACAATGCAACCAAGTTAACACTTGCCTCTTTAAACTGGATTTGAATTGTTCTGCAGACTATTTGTCCTCACCCATATACTTCTGTATAAGTTGTTGTTGCACTATTAGCCTTTACAGCGTAGATGATCATTGTGCCTCTGCTTGTCATAAATTCTCCTGCTACACTGGGACAAAACAGAAATGCTGGAAGAGCTCAGCCAACCAAGAAGTATCCGTGGAAAGAGTCTGGGACTCTCCCTAATTCAAAGCATTAACGCTTTCCACAGATGCTGCCTGACTGAGTTCTTCCATCATTATTTAAAGTAAAAGTCAAAGTCCGAGTTTATTGTCAAATGCACACGTGCATGTATGCACAGGTGCAATGGAAAACTTAACTTGCAGCAGCATCACTGGCTCCTAGCATCAGATAAGCAGCATTCACAAGAAAACATAAATTAAGCATTAATTATACAAAATTTTTACAAGAAAGAACACAATTAGAACAAAAAATAGTGCAAAGTGATCAATGTGGTCATAATGTTGCTATACTGTAATGATTAGTGTTGTGCCGGTTGGTTCAGGAACTGAATAGTACTGTAGAAGGGAAGTAGCTGTTCTTGAACCTGGTGGTGTGGGACTTCAGGCTTCTATACCTCCTGCCTGATGGTAGCTGCAAGAAGATGGCATGGCCCGGATGGTGGGGATCATTGATGATGGATCTTGCCTTCTTGAGGCAGCGCCTCGTGTAGATACTACTGATGGTGGGGAGGGATGTGCCCATGATGTATTGGGCTGAGTCCACTACTCTCTGCAGCTCCTCAACTTGCTGTACCAGACCATGATGCAACCAGGATTCTGCTTGTTTCAGACTTCAGCACCTGTGGTGTTATTTGTTTCTCTCCTGCTGTGCTGGGATTGGAAATAGCTCTCGCCAAACAAAACGTTGGGCCAACACTTGGCGCAATCTTCTGCTCTCAGTTCCTCACTTTCTCAACATCACAAAATTATTCATTCAGTTATTGTGTTTTCTTAGATCCAAACTTTGTAAATATTTCTCCCCCGTTCTCTCTGCTAACATTTCCTTTTAATTTTGAGGAAATGGGGGACATGTTTTCCACAATAGGTTTTTGGTTTTAATACTCTGGACCAAAAACAGAACGTTTCACTGGAACTCACTGATCGTGTAGTTACTTCCAGAACAGTGAAATATTCCCACTTACATGAGAATAGGTAAGGTAAGCTATCTTTATGAGTCACATGTACATCGAAACACACAGTGAAATACATCTTTTGCGTAGGGTTTTCTGGGGGCAGCCCGCAAGTGTCGCCACGCTTCCAGCACCAACATAGCAGGCCCACAACTTCCTAACCCATACGCCTTTGGAATGTGGGAGGAAACCAAAGCACTTGGAGGAAACCCACGCTGACACGGGGAGAACGTACAAACTCCTTACAGACAGCGGCTGGAATTGAACCCAGGTCGCTGATGCTGTACAACGTTACGCTAACTGCTACATTACCGTCCCTGCCCTTGGATCAGCACTTGGAATTATGATGTTATTGCAATCACAAAAACGTGGTTGAGGGAAGGGCAGGACTCTCAGCTTAGCGTTCTGGGGTATAGATGTTTCAGACCCAACAGAGGGGAATGCAAAAGAGGAAGATGAGTCACACTACTGATTAAGGAGCACATAACGGCAGCACTTAGCAAGGATATCCTACAGGTATCGTCCAATGATAACCTACGGGTAAAACTTAAAGAATAAGAGAGAGAGACGATTACATTGCTGGAGTATACTATAGACCTCCCAAATGTTGGCGGGAATTAGAGGGACAGATATGTAAACAAATCACAGAAAGGTGTAAGAGCAATAGGGTTTTAGTAGTATAGGGTTTTAGTAGTATAAGGTTTTAACTTTCCCGACATTGACTGGGATTTCCTTAGTACAATGGGGCTGAGATGGGATGGAAGCTGTTAAATGTGTCCAAGAAAGTTTTTTGAGACAATATGTAGAGAGTCCAACTGGAGACAGGACTGTACTTGAATTTGTCTTTGGAAATAAAACTGGGAAGGTGATGGAAGCATCAGTGGGGGAGCACTTTAGAAACTGTGACCTTAATTCTGTAAGATTCAAGATAGTTATGGAAAGGGATGAGGTCAGTCCTCAAGGTAAGGTCTTGAACTGGGGGCCAGGTTGATTTCAACAGTGTAACAGAGGACCTGGCAAAAGCAGATCGGGAGCAGATGCTTGTGGATAGAACGACAGCTGATGAATGGGAGTCTTTTAAAAGAGAGTTGCTAAGAGTTCAGGGCCAGCATGCTCCAGTGAGGATGTGAAGCAAAGATAGCAAGATTAGGGAACCTTGGACAACAAAGGATATTGAAGGTTTGCTCAAGGAGAGAAAGGAAATATAGGCAACTGCGATTGAGGGAGTCTCTTGAAGAATATAGAATATAAAAGAAAGAAATTAGGAGGGAAAAAGGGCTATGAAGTACCCTTGGCAAAGAAAATTACAGAGAATCCCAAGACATTGTCTAAGTATATCAGGAGCAAGAGGGTAGCAGGGAAAGAATGGGTCCTCTGAGGGACCAGTGGAGCCAGGAGATACAGGACAGGTCCAAGATGAATACTTTTCATCTGCATTCACCAAGGAGAGGACACGGCAGATAGAGAGTTCCAGGAAGGGTACGTGGATCATCTGGAGCAGTCAATATTAAGGAGGAGGTGTTAGCTGTGTCACAGGAAACCTAAGGATTGCTACATCTCCAGGGCTGGATGAGATGTGTCCCAGGTTTCTATGGGAACCAAGGGAGGAGATAGGTGGGGCTCTGATGGAGATTTTCACATCTTTGTTAGCCACAGGTGAGGTACCAGACACTGGAGGATCGCTAATGCTGTTCCTTTATTTAAGAAGGGCAGCAGGGATAAACCAGTGAACTACAGACTAGTGAGTCTTACCTCAGTTGTAGTGCAATCATTGGGAAAAATCCTAAGGGATAGGATTTATGTACATTTGGAAAGGTAGCGACAAATCAGGGATAGTCAGCATGGCTTTATTGGAGGAAAATCCTGCCTCACTTATTTGATTTTTCAGGAAGTAACCAAGATGATTGACAAAGGCAGGGGTAGTAGGATATCTGACAAGGCCCCACATAGTAGGCTGGTCCAGTAGGTTAAGGCACTATGCTATGGTGAAGTGGACTTGGGTGTGTGTGCGTGAACTTGCTGTCACAACATCAGCAAAGAACAAGCTCACAGAGAACCCAAATGCAGCACACTGGTACAAGACTGGAGTCAGGATGCTTCCTCAGAACCAAATGCAGGCAGCAACTGGAAGGAATCTTACCTCAGGGCTCTGAGGCAGAGTCCCAACACAGAAACTGGATATCCTAAGAGGAACAGCAAAACCAGGACTGCTCTAGAGTTGACAGCTCTGAGCAGCCACAAGACACAATATACCCAAAGATTAACCAATATTCTGGCAACTAGTGCTGGTGAAACCAGGGTTCTTATGCTAGTCTCCTGATGGGGCTCAGGTGTGTGTTGTTTTGCAATTATTAGTGCATGGACTCCATGTGCTGCACAACGAGGCATCATCAATGGAGTTGAATGGAGGGCCAGCATTCGGAACCATGACACTTGCAGCAGCAGTGTTGCAAGTAGTGAAGCTCTGAAAAAGTTGGGAGGCTGATCAAAATTCACTGAGTTTTAACAGCTAAGGATAATAGTTTTAGAAGCAGATCAGCTGAAGTGCAGTGGGATAACATTACTATTGAACCGGCTCCTGGTGTTGACAGCATCAACACTGCTTCCATTAGTCAGGCACCCACAACCTTTGTTGCCTTCTCATTCTACTGAGCGGATCTTCTCCCCAGTGTAGGGTAGTTACTGTTTGCATTCAAAGGTGCTTTTGAAAGCTGTTCAAAGGTGCATTAATACAGGAGGATTAGCTGCATTAGCAGTTATATTCAGCAACACAAATTGATCTGTAATGTTACTAAGTTGTGTTTTAACTGCATTGGAGGAAATTCTGTACGAAGTGCTGTCTTTGAAAGGAGCCTTTTTATTAATCCTACACTTGAGTATAGGATTTCTTGATTGTTATTAATCCCCAGGGAAATAAAAGTTTGAACTATTTAAATTTTGAAACCTTGAACTTTGATTCATACTAGGTGCCAGGTAATGTAGTCAAGAACAGTTTATCGTGTTAATAGTGGTGGAGACGTTAGGCTCCCTGGGAGCATCCTCTGAACATGCTTAGTAAGCAAGAGAAGAAAATAAATATTCTTCTCACAGGGTGGTGGAATTATTCATCTGCTTCTCCACAATTCTGTCAGGCAGAATGTGTTCCAAGCAACATGTTCTTCTAATAGAACTGAGCTGCAGTGATAAGAATGGGTTCTAGGGAACTAGAGGCTTCTCTGACGAGATCTGTTTTTGCTCAGAAAACAGAAAGTACTGGAAATACACAGCAGGTCAGGCAGCATCTTTGGAGAAAGAAACAAGAGTTAATGTTGCAGGTCAAGGACCCTTCACTGAGTAAAGTTTGAAAACAAGCATAGTTTAAGTTGCAGAGAGGGAGAAGGGCTGGAGAAAACAAAGAGAATGTTTGTTATTGGGTGGAAAGGAAAAGTGATTGACTCTTTAGGACTCATGAGACCATTCAGCCCATCGAGTCTATGCTGGCTCTCAGACAATCCCTTACCCCCTCCACTCCACCACCTACTCTCTCTCATTCCCAGCACCTCCCCACTGATTCTTCTGCCACCCACTACACCAGGGGTAATTCACAGGGGGTAACTGACCTACCAACCAGCATGGGTTTGGGATGGCAGAGAAAAGCCATGTGGTCACGGGGAGAGAGTGCAAACTCCACACAGATAGCTCCTGAGGCCAGGATTGAACTTGGGTTGGTGGAGTTGGTTGATTGCTGAGGGGTGTGTATGTGTGTGTGAGGGGTGTGTGTGTGCATGTATGCACACATCTGTGCAAGTCTGCAACGTGTCCGTTCGCATGAGCGTGCATGTGCATGTCTGTATGTGTCTATCTGTGGGGACATCAACTGTTGCTGGAAGGTCATCAACTCGGTGAAAGACGCCCTTTGGTCTGCCCGAAAATTGTTGGTCTCCCAGCACTGCGAGATGTCCATGGGGAAAGCTGCCCTGCCGACTGGCACATTCCAGGCTGCAGGAGTACGTGCTGAGGGACGCACTGAAGCTGGGTGCAGCCAGCACGAGGGCTCAGTGGGGAACGACGACAGTTTAGGGTTCTTCTGCCACAAGAGAAGGAGGGGCGGGGGTCAGGCGAGGAAGCCGCTCAAATGTTGTAAATATGGGATTGGGGTATCACCCCAGGGAGCCACACGTGTGGCATCAGTGCTGTGTTTTTTATATATAAAAAGGTAACACTAAGAATTGAACTGTACACGAATGTAAAGGTTTGAACAGTTTTATTATTGTATATAGTTTCTTTTATTATGAATAAAGTTTATTTTGTATTAAAAAAATGTGTCTGTGTGCATGCACATATGTGTGCATGTGTGCGTGTATGCCTGCATGTGCGTGTGTTTTTATGTGTGTGCATGTGCAAACTCACACCCGCAAGCAGCTGCATCCATCGGGTGGGATCTGTCCACCTTTCCGTGACAACAACGTGACTGACTGTTGGACTGCCTGTAACTGCCTGTGCCAGCAGGCCATTGTGGAGTAGCCAGCAATGGGCAAGAGATGTCAGTCCCGCCTAACATCCCATGAATGCATTAATAAAATACTTCATATACTTCTCTCCCATCCATACGCAATCTTTAATTGCTGTTCTAACTTACCTTAAAACCTCCCTCCAGGTTTTGTTGCAGTCTATCTTGCGTACTGTTGCCAGCTGCAAAATGATTCTTATCCTGGATTCAGAAATCAAATCACTGCACACAATCTTATCTCTGGCACTCTCAGTCAAACCCTGATGGGTGGTCCTAGCATCTTGCAGCTTTCCAGAGCCCGGATGATCGAAATGATTTCACGTATTCAAGTATCCACATGATGCGCTGGTTCAAGACAGCAACATCTATCACCAAAAATCCCCACCATCCGGGCCATGCCATCTTCTCGCAGCTACCATCAGGCAGGAGGTACAGAAGCCTGATGTCCCACACCACCAGGTTCAGGAACAGCTACTTCCCTTCAACCATTCAGTTCTTGAACCAACCTGCACAACCCTAATCACTACTTCAGTGTAGCAACACTATGACCACTTCACACTACAATGGACTTTGTCTTTTTTTGTTCTAATTGTGTTCTTTCTTCCATAATTTTGTATAGTTTATGTTTAATTTATGTTTTTCTTGTGAATGTTGTGTCTCTAATGCACCAGAGCAGACATGTACTTGTGCATGTGACAATAAACTCAACTTTGACATCTGATGAGTATTGAAGAAATCGCGCTGCTTGTTGTGTTTTCTAACTGGCTCCTTCTAACCCTACCATAACATCCAATTGTAAGTCAGAATAACATTTCCCCTATGTTCTCCTCTTGGATAAAGTCTGCAGGCAAAGGGAGCCCAGTATCCCAGTTATTTGGTACGTTGGCATTTGTCATCATTTCCTTGAGGCAGAGGAAGAATCAGTGCCCGTTGTTCCTGTGGCCTTCACTACTGACTGAAGCACTTTCAGCACCTTCCAAATGAGAAAAAAAAAGATTTGCAATGAACATTTCCTGACCCTCGCTGGCTCCCTGCACAAACTGGGCTGTTTCAGAGCCATGGGGGAGATTGTGTGAGGACTCGGTGTTCTTGACTTGGTTCCAGCATGACACCTTGGTCAATAATTTGTTAAATTATATCCAGGTTCAACATAAAATAAATATTATTTTTGGCAAAAAAAAATCCATTTTTGAAAACTCTTGCAGTTTCCATCTTTGTGAAACCACTTGGATCCCTGGGGTAGCGAGTGGGTGCAAGGTGTTAGGTGCTGTACCACACTCCCTCTCCTGTAGGATGTGATGGGGAAACGATTTGTTGGAGAGTTTTGCAGCTGAAATTCCATTCAAGTACTTGGTGCATCTGAGGTAAAAACAGAGGATCCAGAGTTTTTTCTGCTCTGGGGGCTGCTGTTGGAATGATCACCTCCTCATGGTTTTCTTTGGGAGTTACTTCCATACAATATGAAACAAGCAAAAGGGGTGGATCAAAATCTGTTCATATTTTCTTTTACCAGCCACTTCTGAGCTATCTTGCACCCATTTATAACAGGTATAAGGCCAATAAATGAGAGAATGAATTAAAACACTCTTGTCTAAAATGCACACTTCCCGCCCACCATTACTGTTTCCTTCACAACCTTCTGTTGCAATATAATTGTACTGCCCGAACTATCCACCCTCGTCCTGACGTCTCAATTTCTCCGTCATTTGTCTCAATCTCACATGGCTGATCTCTTGCTACATGTACTCCTGTATGTAAATGTAATTGCTAATTGATAATTGGTTTATTATTTACCAAGATACAGTGAAAAATTTTGTTTTGGATGCCATCCATAAGGATCATTCTGAAACATAAGTACATTGAGGTAGTACAAAAGGAAAAGCAATAACAGAATGCAGAATATAGTGTTACAGTTACGGTTACAGAGAAAGTGCAGTGCAGGCAGACAATAAGGTGCAAGGACTACGATGAGATAGATTGAGAGATCAAGATTTCACCTTTATCGTACAAGAGGTCCATTCAAGAGTCTTATAATAGCAAGATAGAAGCTGTCCTTGAGCCTGGTGGTGAGTGTTTTCAAACTTTTGTATCTTCTGCCCGATGGAAGGGGGGGGTGAAGACAGAATGAACGGGGTGGGAGGGGTCTTTGATTACATTGGCTGCTTTCCCAAGGCAGCAGGAAGTGTAGACGGAGTCAGTGTGCGCAAATATGTGGATACAAAAACCAATATATTCTTATACCAGGAGAGGTCAGAAAGCCCTCAGCCCCTCAAGTCTCTCTGCCATTCACTGACATTGTGGCTGCTCTGTTACCCAGCTCCACTTTACTTATCTAAGTTTCCGTTCCCTCAATCCCCAGAGTTGGTTTCAAATTACATACAAGCTTTCTGTGCCAAAGTTCCACACTTCTACCAAACAATGTGAGAAAAAAATGTTTTGTAACTTCTGAATGACCTGGCTTTGTTTTTTTTAATCGAGCCAATTCTCCAAATCTGCCCATTATGTCTCCAAATAAATTTCTTATGAATAAATAGGCTTCAAAAAAGCTACTTATTTTCTCCCATTGGATATAAACAGAAGATGTTTGTTCTGGTCAGTGTTTCTTGGAATGTTGTAATATTTCAATAATTCTTGTAGACTGTAGATCAAAAAATACTCTGCAGCTCCAAAGGTCGCCTGCTTTAGGAAATATATTCACACCATTGAGTTATAAAGACATACAGCATGGAAACAGGCCCTTCAGCCACCCATTTACACTAATCCTACATAAATCCCATTTTCAAGTTGAGTTCATTGTCATATGCACAGGCACTGTGAGGTACAGGTACAATGAAAAACTTGCTTGCAGCGGTATCACAGGCAGGTAGATTCAGACAACAATGCACAGATCATAAATATACATAAATTACACAATACAGTGAAGAAACAAAAAGAATGTGCAAAACATTAGTGCTAAAAAAAACAAAGACAGGTCCACGGTAGTGCAAGAGGTGGTCCGTAGTGTTCTGTTGCTGAGGTAGGGTTAGTGTTGTGCAGGTCGGTTCAAGAACCTGATGGTTGTAGGTAAGTAGCTGTTCCTGAACCTGGTGGTGTGGGACTTCAGGCTTCTGTACCTCCTGCCTGCTATTTCTACATTAATTCCACAAGTCATTGATTTTGGTTATTAAAAAATGCCAGTTAATTATCTAGTGTAATAAGCCCAAGTTGCAGGGCTCAGGATTGTTCATTGTTTCAGGTTTAGAAGGAGTTTGGTCACTGATTTCACACCAGCTCACATTCACACATTCTGCTCTCCATACACCAATGAAAAGGAAACTTTAAATCCCTACAGTAACTTGTGGCATTTCATCTTGTCTGCTCTGATTGCAACAGCACTTAAAATAAAAACAGAAAATGCTGGAAACATTCAGCAGGTCTGTGGAAAGAGAAACAGAGTCAATATTTCTGGTCTGTTTTTATTCCAGACCTCCAGCCTCTGTAGTTCTTTTGATTTTCATTGAAACTTTGTTTTATTGCCTTTTCTGTTCTGCTCAAAGTATACTTGAAAGAAGCTGGGGATACAAGAGACTGCAGATGCTGGAATCTGGAGCAACACACACAAAATGCTGGAGGAACTCAGTGGGTCAGGCAGCATCTACGGAGGGAAATGGACAGTCAACATTTTGGGTCAAGACCCTTCATGAGGACTGGAAAGAGGGGAAATAGCCAGTGTAAAAAAGTGAAGAGGAAGGGGTGGAGTGAGACCTGGTGGATGATAGGTGAATCAAGGTGAGAGGGGAGTGATAGGTTGGTGCTGGGAGTCTTTTGTCCTGAAGAAAAAAGGCTAAGGGGTTAAACTGGAGGTCTTGCCTCCCTCTCACCTGGACTCGCCTATCACCTGAACTCACCTATCCCCTGCTTGCGTGTGTTCCTCCCCCTCCCCCACCCTCTTATTCTGGCTTCTGCCCTCTTCCTTTCCAGTCCTGATGAAGGGTCTCAGCCCGAAACGTCAGCTGTTTATTTCCCTCCATGGATGCTGCCTGACCCGCTGAGTTCCTCCAGCACTTTGTGTGTATTGCTTGCAAAAGTGTGACAGGTTTAGGCTGATGGTGAGAGGAAGGTTAACACTGAAAACCAGCAGCATAAGATATCCACCATAAACAGGCGATGCACAAGGAATTTATTAAACCCGACATTGGTGAAAGGATGCCATTACCCCCCACAGGGAGTAGTTGAAGCAAGCCACAGAGATGCATCAAAAGGCCAGCTAATCAAGCAGTAAGGGAATAGATGAGGAAGAATGGAGTAAGCTAGCATGGAATGTTGTCCCGAATGGTCAGTTTCCATGCTGTGCAGTCCATGGATTCAGGTTCAGGGCAGGAGGGCATAAGTTTTAAAGCTATGCGTTCAGCTGGAGTAGCTAGAGTGAGAATGTAATGGAGATAAACTGGTTTATTGGTCTATTATTGGTTTATTATTGTCACATGTACTGAGATACAGTGAAAAACTTAGTTTTGCAAGCCATCTATATAGACCATTTCAAATCATGAGTGCATTGAGGTAGTACAAGGGAAAAACAATGACTAAACTCCTTCTAAACATGAACCTATGAACAATCTTGAGCCCTGCATTGACTGTGCTTACCTTGGGTGATGCACCAGTGCTGATGTTTAGGAAGCTTCATCGGGGAAGAAGTTAGAAAGTGACTCTCCATTCCACCAGCGTGTGAACACTAGTGGCAGATGCTCCGTTCTGGAATTGCCTTAGCATACTTTCATCAGATTACTTCGAGCTCTTACCTCCTCCTCTTCCGAGGTCTTCCTTGAAACCTGCCTCTTAGTACAAGCTTTGGCTTGTCAAAGTTAATGAAGAAGAAAAATTAGAATGGGAGATAAAACTCAATGGAAGTAGAGGTACATTGGGAATTGGAAGGGAGGGTAATACTCAGGAAAGTTGCAATCCCACAGGAAAAATTGTTGGAGCTGCTGGTTGAAAGCCTTCGGGTCCTGATGGATTTCATCTTGGCTATTAAAAGGAAAGATGAGATAGTTGATATATTGAATGAAAAACACAATAATGCTGAAGGAACTCAGCAGGCCAGGCAGCATCCGTGGAGAAAAGCAGACGGTCAACATTTTGGGTCAGGACCCTCCTTCAGGACTGAAGATAGGAAAAGGGGAAGCCCAATATATAGGAGGGAAAAGCAGAGCAGTGATAGGTGGACAAAAGAGGGGAGGCGGGGTGAGCACAAGGCGGTGATAGGTAGATGCAGGTAAGAGATAGTGATAGGCAGGTGTGGGGGAATGTAGTTTTCCAAAGTGCCTCAGATTTGGGGAAGGGTCCATTAGATTGGAAGATAGCAAATGGAACCCCTCTTATTGAAAAAAGGGAGACAGTAAGCAGGAAACTACAGGCCAATTAGCTTAATATCTGTCAAAGGGAAAACATTAGAAGCTATTAAAGATGTTATAGCAGGGCTGTGTGAAAAATTCAAGGTAATTACTTCTTTGTAGAAGTAACATGCGCTCTGGATAGAGGTGAACCAGTAGATGTACTGTACTTAGATACCAAGAAGGCAATCAATTACAGGTTCCATCAAAGGTCATTGTGAAAAATAAAAGCTCTTTGTGTAGGAAGTTACATAATGCCATGCATAGAAGTTTGCTGGCTAACAGGAAACAGAGAAGAGGCATAAATGGGCCTTTCTCTGTTTGCCAAGATGTTCTGAGTGGTGTATCACAGGGATCAGTAAGATAGTTCCACCTACCAGCACCTGTATCATCTCTCCCTCTACACTCTCAGTCCTGATGCAGCGTCTCAACTGGAAATGTCGACTATCCCTCTGCCTCCACAGATGCTGCCTTACCTACTGAGTTCCCTCTGCAATTAATGTTTTGCTCCAGATTCCAGCATCTGCGGTCACTTTTGTCTCCATTGTACATGCTGGAGTTTAAAGGGGATTTGTTTGAAATATATAACATCCTGAGGTGCTTTGAGAAGATAGATGTGCAGAAGATGTTTATTCTTGTGGGAGAACTAAAGGCCACTGTTCAAATGTAAAAGGTTGCTATTGAAGAAAAAGTTGAGGTGAATTTTTTTCTCTCAACATGTTGAGTCTATGGACCTCATTTCCTCAAAGGGCAGTGATTCTTGATAATCAAGGGGGTGAAAAGTTATTGCAGGTTGACAGGAATGTGGAGCCTGGGTTACAATTAGATCTTATTAATCATCAAAGATGTGATCTTATGAAAAAGCGAAGCAGCCTCAAGGCCTGGATGGCGTTCCCAGCTCCAAATATGGACCTTTATATGTTTGGGTGGCACAGTGGCACAGTCAGTAGTGCTGCTGCCTCACAGCTCTAGTGACCCGGCTTCAATCCTGACCCCGGGTGCTACCTGTGCGGAGTTTGCATGTTTTCCCCCCTCAATGCCCAAAGTTTCTGCCTGTGCTTCAGTTTCCTCCTACATGCCGGTGGGCAATTAATCACCCCATCGGTGATTAATTGGCCACTGTAACTTGTCCATAGTGTTTAGTGAGTGGTAGAACCTGGGAGAAGTGGGTGGGAATGTGGGGAGTGTAAAATGGGATGGGCTTAGGATTAATGCAAATAGGTGGTTGATAGTCAACATGGACTCAATGGGCAGAAGGACCTGTTTCTGTGCTGTCTGACTCTACGACTCTTTGTATGTTTGAATGTCACTGCTAATCTCTTTCATCCCAATATCACCTATGTTTCTATTATTCACTTTTTCAGGATCTAGGTATCACCGGCAAGGCTGGCATTTATTGCTCAGCCCCAGTGTTCCTTGAACTGTCTGCTGGTCCACTTCAGAGGGCACTTACGGCTCCATCAGACATAAAGTAGCTTGGGAGGCTTTGCAGATTGAAGGTGGCAAATAAATATATTTTTGCTGTTATTATTAATAAAATAATTATTTTAAATAAATTTATTTTGGTTTAATAGAAGTAGCCTTGCCAGACCGTATTTACTGCAGCACCTTTTGGAAAGTGAACTTGCAAATGCTCGACATCAACCGTGTGATTTTTAAAGGTTGTTCCAAACCAATTTCTTGAGCTGGCATTACTCCAGCAGACTTTGAATCATTAAAATCTTCTAGAACTTGAGTACTTAGTTGTGAATGCTCAAGTTAAGGTCAAAAATTGTGTTACATTGACAAGATTAATTGAAGATGACAATTTGTTAGAAGCTTAATTCGTATAATAGTTCAGCGTTGTAGACTGGGTTATATACACAATTCAGCCTGCAATGGGAAATCGCTTGGCCTCCATTCAATGCTTTCCTCCTTGCTGTTGTGAGGAGTATTTGGAATTATTGTCTGCCATAACCTGATCCAAAATATTTCCTTAAGATGGGTCCAAGGTTCACCAGATGTCACTGAACATTTATCACTCGTTTTGTAAAGATCAGAACTAATAGGTTTGAATTAAGAACCCATTCAGTGTGCTGTATAGCTTGGCTGCGTTTATTCAAACAATACACTTGCAAATCATTTATTCAATTGGAGAATAATCCACCTATGCATGGTGTCAATATAAAACGCTGTAAAAGGTGTTGAAAAAGCAAATAATTGCAGATGCCAGACATCCGAAATAAAATCAGAGAAGGATAAAAATGCTCGGCAAGCCAGGTGGCATCTGTGGAGACACACAAGGTTTGCATTTCAGATTGGCAACTTTTCATCAGAAATACCTGCACTTTGGTAGAAACCTGCTTCAATATTTTCACGCCTTTTGTTTGTTCATTTCTTCTAGAAAGTACTCCTTTGATGCATCTCTGATGACACAAATGATGGCAAGAATCAATATCGATTTTTCTTGGAACCCATCAATAATTCTTCTTCCGTCACAAGCGGCAGAATTCACACACTGAACCATCTTCACAGTTAAAAAATGTTTCTTCAATTTTCTACCTTCATTTGACTGAATTTGATAAAAATGAACCCTTGGGCTTAAATTATGTACCTAGCTTACTTTGATCCAATTTATCCAAAGCTTTCATGATTTTACACTTTATAGCTTGCTCATGGTTACGTTTTAAAAACGCATTTGTAGAGAATTCAATGCTTATGACAATCATTAATGACTCTGGGGTTGTCAAGACAACTCATGTTCCTTGGCTTACTTTAGCAAACAAATCTAAGTCAATTTATAATCCCCAGTGAGATCTTGCATACCCATGGAAGGAACAAGAGAGTGTGATGAAAATGGTGTTTTTAATGAATATCTCACCAGTAAACACGTCAAACCCAATGCTGTACAGAACTTTCTTATGATAATGTCTTATTGAAACTCAAGGTCAGATCATATGGTTTGATGCAAATGGTTTTACATCTGAAGAAATACAAAGAAAGAACTTTAGATTCACTTTACAGCTGCTTGGAAAAATATCTCCAAAACTAAAAAGTTAATACCACCTTCTCACTTTTTGTACTCAGCTTAATTTGAGTAGCTACTTTTATTCCACCCCAACACTTCTGATTCAGGACCACGCATGTGCTTGAGCTGCCCAGAGCTGATTGCACCTCCAAGCAGTTCAGAGAATGTTTACCACATTAGTGCCTGGAATAAGCAACTTTCTCAATGGGAAATGTTAGGTGAGCGAGAATTTTATCCACTGGAGTGTAGCTGAATGAGGAGAAGCTTGATTGAAATATACTGTGATGGATGAAGAGAATGCTTCCCCTTCTGGGAGGATCTAGAACTAGAGTCACTATATGGAAAGAAGGGGTCACTCATTTCAGAGAATAAGCAATGGGGCTAATGTGGGATTAGTGCAAGTGAATGGGTGACGGTCGGCATGGACTTGGTGGGCCGAAGGGCCTGTTTCCGTGGCCTAGTATCTCTATATCAATTTATGATTGATGGAGTTGAAAGCTTTAGTGACTCATCCCAGCCAGATGAAGGAACTCGACCAGAAACGTCGACTGTCCATTCCCCTCCTTAGATGCTGCCTGACCTGCTGAGTTCCTCCAGTGCCTTTTGTGTTGCTGCAGATTCCAGCAACTGCCGTCTCTTGAGTCTCCGACACTCATTTTAGACAGAGATGAGGTGATTTTTTTTCTCTCTCAGTGGCTTATGGAACTCTTTTCCTAAGGCACAGTGGAAGCAGAGTCTTTGAACATTGTAAATGGGAATGAGGTTATAATATTCTGATCAGCCAAGACATCAATGAATGGCAGAGCAGGTTCAAGGATGAGTTGCCGACATCTGTCCTAATCTGTACATTCATAATCTCAGATCAGGGTAATGAAACTAAAGAAACAATCAGGGAATTGTTGTTCCAATAACTTTGAAATTTTTCCTCTGTCCACATGGTAATCTCTTCCCAAACCTGAACTCGGAATACTGTCTGTTTTGGGTGTTAGCCATACAAAAGGCCAACTCAATGGAACCAGCTGTAACTGGGCTTAGCTCTGGGGCTGTTGGCCCGGGAGAGGATGCTGAAGTTGTTTGTGGAGGATTTTTGCACTGGTGACATCTCTCTAGTGCCTTGTGCCTACCTAAGATGGTTCAAGTCTCAGGAACGTATTGGAGGGCAGGGGTGACTGCTGCCAGGTAGATCATGATGTCAGATTCAAAGTTTTGATCTTCAAACACTCTTTTCCTTGAAAGCCCATTGGCCGTGCTGGTGCACTGAAGTGATGGTGAATCTATTCTTCAATGTCTAGCTTTGCTGAGAGATATGGGATGTTTTCCACATTTTCCAGGGGCTCAGCATGGACTTTTATGATTAGATGGAGGTGTGAACAGCAGGGCAGGTTGGTAGAGGGCCTTTTGCTTTGTGGATGATGAGTGTAGGGCTCAACCTCTTGTATGCTTCAGTGAATAAGTTGACAATGACTAAGAGCTCGGTGTCTGATTGCACATAAGTGTACGCATTGTGATCTGTACCACAGGTCAGCATCTGAGACTGGGGAGAAGGAACAATGGGATTAATGTTGGATTTGTGTAAATGGATGGTTGATCGTCAGCACGCATTTGGTGGGCCAAAGGGCTTGTTTAGGTGGCCTGCATCTCTCTATGATTGATGGAGTCAAAAGCGTTAGTGAGGTTGAGAAAGAGCAAGACCGTGCTTAGAGCAAGGCCTTGTCATAACCAACACCTCATTTCATCAGATAAACAGGCACAAGAACAGGCAGGCACTGTAGTGTAGCGGTTAGCATAACGCTTTACAGCACCAGCGACCTGGGTTCAAATCCGGCTGCTGTCTGTAAGGAGTTTGTACGTTCTCCCCGTGTCTGCACGGGTTTCCTCCGGGTTCTCCGGTTTCCTCCCACATTCCAAAGACCTATGGGTTAGGAAGTTGTGGGCATGCTACGTTGGCACTGGAAGCATGGCGACACTTGCGGGCTGCCCCCAGAACACTCTACACAAAAGATGCATTTCACTGTGTGTTTCGATGTACACGTGACTAATAAAGAAATCTATCTTATCTTACGGTAGAAGCTCTGGTCCAGGAAGTGGCACCAGTTATAACATCATCCGGGTGAGGGACATGAGGATGTCTGCATCATTTGCGTCATGACTGTTGGACTGAGCAGCTCCTGATCCATCTCCACCTGGGTCCAAAACATCAGCAACAACAGAAGGAATTCTGCAAGAAAATTAATGTCAAGACTATCAAGGATCCTGCAAAGAGTAGCTCTTTTTAGACATTACTTCACGCTAAACCTGCCAACTCACAGCCAACAGAAGTGTCCACTGTCATAATCCACCATGAGTAAAAAACTCTTTACCTCTCTTCCAAGGTGAACCAGGACAGGTTTGACAAGAATGACCAGAAGATCCTGCAGTTAATTGAGCACAAACACAGGTGTTCCTGGATTGGAAGTCCTTCCATGCCTCAAAGATAACTAAACAGCTCTACGGACACATGCAGGCTGAGGTCCATCAGAAGACACATGACCTGAAGAACAGATGGTAGATGGACATAATGCAGGGACACCAGCCCTGATGTGTTTGTGTTCAGCAGTGTTGGCAAGGCCACTTGTGACTCAAACATCCAAATCCATCTCCCACTGAGAGCTGAGAATGGAGATGAACATATCAGGAAGAGAGAGGCAGTTACTGGTAGTTGGAAGGAGCGCCTTGAAGACTTCCTCAACCACAACTCTGACCTTGATATGAGTGGCCTTGTCTCCATCCCTCTGTAGCTATTTGGTCCACTCCTGACTGACATGAGCAATCCATCTGCCAACCAATAAACAACAAGGTCTCAGGATCAGACAATATCCCTGCTGATGTTCTGAATCTTGGCTGTGAGAAACTTTCGTCACAGGTCCATAACCTTATTGTCCATGATTGGGAAAAGGAAGATATTCCAGGGAAGATCAGAGATGCCATGATCATGACCATCTTCAAGAAAGGAGACAAATCCAGCTGTGGTTACTGCAGAGGGGTCTCTCTTGCTGTCTACCACAGGGAAAGTTATTGCCCAGGTCTTCCTCAACCACCACCTCCCAGCAACCGAAAGCTGCCCTCCACATTACAGGGTCTATCGAGAGGCACGGTGGGTATGATCTTCATGTGACATCTCCAAGTGAAATGCAGGGACCAGGCTCAACCACTATTCATGCCCTTTGCTGTTGTTATTAATGCCTTTGTTCCTAATTGCCACTGATAAGGTAATAGTGACCCATTCTCCTCAACTACTGCAGTCCTTCGGTGAAGATGTTCCTACGGTGCTGTTGAATCAGAATAAGAATCAGGTTTATTATCACGGTCTTATATGACGTGAAATTAGTTATCTTGTGGCAGCAGTACAGTGCAAAGACATAAAATTACTATAAATTACAAAAATAAATAAATTGTGCAAAATAAGGAATAACGAGGTAGTGTTTATGGGTTCATGGGCTGTTCAGAAATCTGATGGCGGAGGGTAAGTTGTTCCTAAATTGTTGAGTGTGGGTCTTCAGTCTCCTGTACCTCCTCCCCAATGATAATGACGAGAAGACGGCTTGTCCCGGATGGTGAGGGTCCTTAGTGATGGATGCTGCTGCCTTGAGGCACCATTTCTTTGAGATGTCCTCAATGGTGGACATATTATTACCGATCCATACTGACTAAGGTCTCCCAATGAGGAAGTCGAGGATCCAGTTGCACAGGGAGGTACAGAGGCCCAGGTTTAGATGTTTGGTGATTAACACTGAGGGGATGATGGTTTTGAACGCCGAGCTGTAATCGATAAACAGCAGCCTGATGTATGTTTTGCTGAATAGGGAGTTCCAGGATTCATACCCCAGCAACAATGATGGATTGGTGATATATTTCCAAGTTAGGATGATGTTTCGCTTGTAGGGGAATCAGCGGGTGGTGCTGTCTGATGTGCATGCTGCCCTTGACCTTTTCTGGTAACAGAGGTCACAGATTTGGGTGGTGCTGCCATAGCAGCCTGGGTGGGTAACTACAGTTCATTTGTGGATGGTACACACTGTAGCCACTGTGCGTCAGTAATGGAGGAAGGGAATGTTTCAGGTGGTGTATGAGGTACCATTTTGTCTCGAGTCAAGTTGACGTTATTGTCATATGCACACAAATGTATGCACAGGTGCAATGAAAAACTTACTTGCAGCAGCATCAAAGGCACATAGCATCAGATATACAACATTCACAAGAAAAACATAAATTAACAACATAAATTATTGTAAATTATACAATTAAAACAAATGAAAATAAAGTTCATTTTCATGCAAAGTGGTCAAAGTGGTCAAGGTGTTGCTATACTGAGGTAGTGATTAGGGTTGTGCAGGTTGGTTCAAGAACCACATGGTTGAAGGGAAGTAGCTGTTCTTGAACCTGGTGGTGTGGGACTTTAGGCTGCTGTACCTCCCGCCCAATGGTAGCTGCAAAGAAGATGGCATGGCCCGGATGGTGGGGATCTTTGATGATAGATGTTGCCTTCTTGAGGCAACACCTCATGTAGATACTACTGATGGTGGGGAGGGATGTGCCTGTGATGTAATGGACTGAGTCCACTACTCTGTACGGCTTCTTGCGTTCCTGTACGTTGTACAGGTGAGCAGTGAGGATATGATCATATTCCTGACGTGCGCTTGTAGGTGACAGGAAACATTTCGGGGGTCAGGAGGGTGACTTGCTCTTTTAGACTCAGCTGCTCCAGCTGTATTTCTGTCCTGATGTGGAACGTTGCACCACAATATTGTCTTTAGTTGTTAACCATATTTTGCTGATTGAAAAGCAAAGCCACAACAAATAATAGTTCTCAGGTCTGGTGCGAATAAATGCACAACATGATCCAAATATAGTATTCCTGTAGACCGACCAAGCCCCATTCAGTTGTGTTCTGCTGAAATCCTAAATGAGGCAGAACATTTTACACAATGCTGCTGTTTTCTTAAACTGTTTATTGAATGGAAATAGACTGTACAGGCTGATATAAACCATGAACGTTGAGGTTCAGTTCCATGGGCTGAATAGACCCCTCTCATCCCTACATTCTTATCTCTTCACATTGCATTTGTTTCGACAAGTCAAAGCACTTTTTGCCGATAATGCCTTCTATTATATGTTTTCTGTTTTGCCTTTCTTGAGAGGTTGTATTGTTGAATGAATGATTAAATATCCATGGTGTAGAAGTCTTGAGTAAACTATTTTTATCCCAGTTGTTTATAAAGCATCATTCAAGCTAATCATTTCTTGGCTACCGATGTTGTTTTTATCAGGGTCTCAATGTGTGATGTTGACTCTCTTCTGCCTGTTGCTTGCAAAAGGTGAGAGATCCAGAGAGGACCCTACAGTCCTGCAAAACATTACCATATTGGATTCACTTCTTCCAACTTACAATTCTGGAACTTTACTGTATCCAAGGATAAGTCCTTGCTGTTTTATCTATTCAAAGGAGGTGAGCATTCTCAATAACCCTTGGCCATACTCATTGCCCTTGAACTGAAAGGACCCCGGATTATTTCAGGGTTAACTCCCACTTCTGTGGGTCTGGAGTCTTATATTGACCAGGCCAGACCACAGACATGGATGTAGGAGACAGAGGGTGATGGTAGAGGGTTGTTTTTGGAATTGGATACCTGTGACTAGTTGTATTCCACAGGGATAGCTGCTGGGACCCTTGCTGTTTGTCATATATGTGAATGACTTGGATGTGGATGTGGGAGGCACAATCAGTAAGTTCATAGATGATATGAAGATTGACAGCGTTGTTGATAGTGCAGAAGGTAGTCTTAACTATAGAGAGATATCAATGTGTTGGTGAAGTGGGCTGAAAAATGGCAGATGGAGTTTAATCCTGATAAATATGAGGTGATGCCTTTTGGGAACACTAATGAGGCTAGAACATTCACCATGAAAGGTGGGGTCTCAGGGTGTATTGAGGAACAGAGGAACTTTGGAGTACAAGTCCACAGATCCTTGAAGGTGGCAATATGGGTAGATAGTGTGGTTAGGAAGGCATATGGGACACTGGCCTTCGATAGTTGCGGCATCAAATGCAGAGCTAGGGAGGTTATGCTCCCACTTTATAATTCCTTGGTCAAACATCAGCTAGAGTTCTGCATACAGTGCTAGTCACTGAAGTAAAGGAAGGGTATGATAGAACTGGAGCGGGTGCAGAGGAGCTTCACCAGGATGTTGCCTGGGATGGAGCAGCTCATTTATGGGGAGAGACTGGAGAAGCTGGGTCTGTTCTCCCTGGAGCGGAGGAGATTAAGAGGGGATGTGACTGAGCTCTATAAGATTATGAGGGATAGTGATAGGATAGACTGCAGGAAACTATCCCCCATATCAAATGTAGATAAAACTAGAGGACATAGGTTGAGGGTAGAAGAGATTTGGAGGGGATATGAGTGGGACCTTCTTCACTAATAGAGTGGTGAGCACCTGAGATGCACTGCCTGAGAGACTGGTTGAAGTTGGGTCACTGACAGCATTTAAGAAGGGTTTACATGTGCAATTGTATCCCTTAGACATAGAGGGCTATGGACCAAGTGCTGGGCAATGGGGTTAATATGGAAGGGTTCCCACTGGTAGATGGATGGAAGGGTGCAGATGAGTTGGGCTGAACGGCCTGTTTCCATGCTGTACAATTCTATAATTCTAAGTTAGTGGGCTAGTTTCCAGAGAGCTGAACTACACATTTGGAGACATGAGTTTGAATCTCAGCACAGTTGTTGGGAAATTTAAAATCAAGCAACTAACATCAATTATGGTTATCCCAGGATCATGTTAAAAAAAACATGTTCACTAATATCCTGTCGGGAAGGAAATCTGCTGCCCTTACCTGATCCGAACTAATGTAATTCCAGACCCACCAATAAGGTTGACTTTTCAGAGGAAGGAACAACAATTGCTGGATTTTTTTTAAATAAGCCAGGTAGACATCCATCCCTTAATGATGCCAGTAAACCTTATGACAATCTGGTGGTTTGGACATTGTTATTCACACTAGCTTTGCGTCCCTGAATTATTTAATAAATTGAATTTAAATCCTCAGCAGTTGTGGTAGGATTTGGAAATGGATCTCTTAATCATTAGTCCAGAACTGTGTGCAGTTCTGGTTGCCACACGATAGGAAGAATGTGATTGCACAGGAGAAGGTGCAGAGGGGATTGCCTGGGATGGAGTGATCCAGTCATGAAGAGGGGCTGGATAGGCTGGACTTGTAGCCTATCAGTAGGTGTTGCTTTTCAGATAAGAGGCCTTGTCTGTCCTCTAAGGTGGACAAAAATGATTCCATTGAGTTATTTTGAAGATTAGGGCAGTTAGCCTGATTTGTAGGGTTAAAGTTTATCCCTCCCTCAATTTCAAAGAGAATACCAAATCCTGCAAGGTCCTTTCCAAGACACACTCCATCTTTACACGGAAATAAACATTTCCTTCATTGCTGCTGGCTCTACACACGGATTTCGATACCCCTGTGTCTTCCTCAATTCTAACTGCACCAGTTCAATTTGGTCAACACCTCAGGAATGGGCAACCGATGATGTTCTTGTCAGCAACACCAACACCAACCTCCCATATATGAATAAATATCAATTAAAACCAGATTATTTGGTCAATTTTATATTTTTGTTTATTGGAGCTGGCTGTGTGGACATTGGATCCACTGTTCCCAAATTCTAACTCCATGCATTCCATTATCTGTGAAGCACATTGGGACATCCTGAGGGAAAGATTCAATAGACACGCGAGTGTTTTCAGTCCTGCCAATGGTGCTGATGTGTTCTCCTTCACCACTTTCCTACATCTAAATTGATGGGATTTCCCTTGAGTTGATATCCAAACCCATCGCAAAAATGAAAAATATCAAAGGTCATAAATAGTTCACACTTCACCGTTGAATACTCCCAATCTAAAATGAAGAAATTAGCCAAAGCTAATTTTCATGGCATTTATACCCTAGGTATGTATGCCTATGACATTAGACTTGAACTTGAACTTGAAGAACTATTTACTCCAACTACCAGTCTGTGTCCTTTGCCTTTACTACCATATATCTTCACTTTTGGTGCAGAGCCTTGTTCGGAATAGGTTACCTATGACCCTGTTCCTTCATCAACTCAATCCAGTCAAATACATTCTCTTTAATACTACATATCCTGACTTTTCTAGCAAGTCTTTTGTGTGGGACCATATTGAACTGCAGATACCATTGACTTCAACGGAAATGAGTGGTGGGGTGTAAAACAGGTTAACCATCTGCAATACAACCAACATCAGTGTCACCTCCTTTGTTTTACTCGTGATTCCATGTTTATTTGTATCCTGTACCTTACTTGGGGGGGGGGGGGGTGGTTGGTGGGGGGTTGGTGGGGGGTAAGGGATTTAGGGAAAATTGACCTGGATTACAAATTCAGGGGCACGTTCATTGGCATTACTCACCTTGCTAATTCCCAATGTGCATTGATCCAACTGTTTCCTGTGCAATGGCAGATGAAGCCAACTATTACAGATCTGACACAAACAGTGCAAGGGTGTTTGTTCAGCAGTGCAGGTGGGACCTGAGTGTTGAAATGGCACCAGTTCCTGATTCTGTCTGTATGTGGTGCAGGAATTCAGATCGTCTTGTGAATGAATTGAATTGTTTAAAGTATGCCACCCGCTTTCAGGAGTACTGATGGAGAAAAGTGAGTGAAAAGCATAAAACACTCAAGAATGTCAAAAATATTACTGGAAAAAGAAAAGCGGAGCTGTTTCAAACAAATCAGTGCACCATTATAAAAAGTATTTACTTTTATTGGCATTTAAACTGGATGAGCATGTAAATAAACACTTGAGTAATGTTTGATTTCTTAAATGTCTGCACGTCTCCACTGCAAACCATTAAGAAAGCAGCTGGAGAAAGTAAATTATGGGCCTTGGAATTCCTCACATTATACTTATTTTACAACCCCTGGACTGTTTAAAATCAGTAATAATTGAGGGCATGGCCGAAAAATGTCAATGTCAGTAGAATTATGAGCGCAGGATGGCAGAAAATAGAAAATATTTTTTGGTCATGTGGATAGTCAGAGGCTTTTTCCCAGGGCTGAAATGGTGGCCACAAGAGGACACAGGTTTAAGGTGCTGGGAAGTAGGTACAGAGGAGATGTCAGGGGTAAGTTTTTTACTCAGAGAGTGGTGAGTGCGTGGAATGGGCTGCCGGCAACGGTGGTGGAGGCGGATATGATAGTGCCTTTTAAGAGACTTTTGGATAGGTACATGGAGCTTAGGGAAGTAGAGGGCTAGTAATTTCTACGGTAGGGACATGTTCGGCACAACTTTGTGGGCCAAAGGGCCTGAATTGTGCTGTAGGTTTTCTATGTTTCTGTTTCTAAATCATTGTCATGGTATAAACATCAGCAAAGAGCAGAGTGAAGTCTGCGTTCCGACGGCAAAATTATTTCTGAAACACACACTGCCAGTGCACTAATTCTGTGGGTGATTTGACAGCTGTTTTAGCTTTTGGCATTAATCAAATAAAAACAAAAGTGTTGATAACTGTGTTAATTTTTGTTTCTCATGTTTTCTTATGACTAGAAGGAGGCTGTTTGGCCCATCTATGCTGGCTCTAAGAGTTACAATTAATCCCATTCCCACACAACATATGGACATTGACTCTAACCCCACCCACCCACACTGAGGTAATTTTCAGCAGCCACTTAACCTCCCAGACGGCACATCTTTGGGATGTGGGAGAAAGCCGGAGCACCTGCATGATTATGGAACACGTGCAAATTCTACACAGACAGCACCCAAGGTCGGGATCGAACCCAGGTCACCAGAGCTGTAAGGCAGCAGCCACTGGGCAGCCCAGAATGCAAATGAAGGTGCTGCCTGCAGAAGGAGGTTGCAAAGGCTGGTTAATTGCCTGGTTAGTGGTCAGGAGTTCAGTCATGGTGAAGGAAGGGCTGATAAATTTACAGATATGGATGGTTTATTACTTGGAGGTGGTGGTGGGCATTTCTAGGTGCCTTCTGGAGATCAAGCCTTTTGAAATTTCGCTATGACTTTTTCATTAAATTGCACACCCCACTGTACATGTGGATGGCCTTAAAAGTAGAGAAATAACCCCCACAAAATTAACTCTGAATTCACACTCCATAAAAGCCTGCAGAATTGAGCCGATTACTAAGAATTTTAACAATTGATCTTTAATGGAGTGTAGAATGCAGAAGTAAGATGTATTTCCTAGTGCCACGCTGTTTATCATTGCGGAGGAGTATTGAATCGTCAATTGAAGGAGGACATGCTGTTTAGAATCCAGTAGTTACTTGGGATAAATCGGGTGAACTTTCCTTTATTGGGCAATAATAAACATTTGGGTTTAAAAAGCCTCATGAAGGTTATACAGATTCCTCAGAGATCTATGAACAAATTTTTCCGTTGATTTACTCTTACACTCTGATACTGGTTCCTCACAGAACACAGCCAGATAGTACCAATTTACGCACTCCATGCAATGTTGGTCTCTCCAGATCTCAGGCTCAATGTCACAAAAATGCTTACCCGGAAAGCCAGTGCAAACCAAGTGCTCAATATTCTTCATTTGCATTGACTTTTATTTCAGCTCAGTTCTTACAACAGCAACAATGAGCACCTTGGAATTAACAAGAAAATAATCTCAGTTCTTCACTGAGGCACAATCAGACAGAAATAAAAGGCCAGACAAAGATAATAGCAGGAAAGGTGACAATAATCTTAGTCAGTAGGAGGTGTATTGTTACTCATCCATTTTAAAGGCACGGTGGCAAAGCAAACTCCATTTTAAATCTAATCATTGTTTTTCACGCTACAAATCAGATGTCTGAATTCTGATTCTGCTTTACATTTCACCTTGTTTATCAAATTAGGATACATTACAACATCTCTCTCTTGCCTTTCACTCACACATTATTTTGACCCCCATGAGGATAATGGTTGGAAAAGTTTCAAAATCCATGCTGAAAAATACATTACAAGGGATAATAAATAGCAGGCAGAGATTTTAAGGCGGTAATTCAATCTGGAGGGGTTATGGGGTCATCAGGAAGAATTAATTATATTATCATCCCTGCCAGCAATCTGTTGGCCCCTTGTGAATTTGCAGCAAATCTGATCTGGAGAAGTGTTGCCCAGGGGCTACAGGCTGGTGGGTATGTTGATACAACCATCCATTACCAGAATTGTCTGAGCCACATTCTACTCTTGGGCTCAGTTCTACTCGGCAAATACCCCTCACTCCCACAAGGAGCATCTTGCAAAGCAAGGACAACCCCAGGACTCTACAATTCACTGACTACCATCTTTGGCCCTTTTCCTTCCTTCAGTCCTGAACTTGTTTGTTACCACGTCCATTTTGACCTTAAACTGATCCTCCCTTGGCCTACTTTAGCTTCTGTTCTTGCATTCCTCAAATTTAAGACATTCATCCCCTTGCAATAACATCTACATAGCTCCGTTCCTCCCTAACATCAGTTTGCCTTAAACCCCAGTCCGTAATCTCCACCAATGTACTGGTGGTTCCTCTCCACAGATTCCTGACTATCCTCCTTACAAGTGCTTAACATATGAAGAGCGTTTGATGTCTCTGGGCCTGTACTTGATGGGATTCAGAAGAAACACACTGAGTACTGAAAGACCAGGATAGAGTGGACGTGGAGAAGATGTCTCCCTTAGTAGGAGAATCTAAGAACTGAGGGCACAGCCTCAGAATGAAGGGAAGTCCCTTTAAAACTGAGATGAGGAGGAAGATCTTCAGCCAAGGGGTGGTGAATCTGTAGAATTTGTTGCCACAGAGGACTGTGGAGCCCAAGTCATTGGGTATATTTAAGGCAGAGATTGATGGGTTCTTGATTGGTAAGGGGGGGGGTTAAGGGTTATGAGGCGAAGGTGGGAGAATGGGGTTAAAGATAAATCAGCCATGATTGAATGGCAGAGCAGACTTGATGGGCTGAATGGCCTAATTCTGCTCCAATATCTTATGGTCTAAATCCTGCTGCTTTTCATATTTCCAGACTTCCATGCAACATGGATGAGGACATTTTGGCCCATCAAGTTTATGCTGGTTCACAGAGCAATCCCATTCCCTCACTAATTTCCCCTGCAACCTATTGCCTTTGCAGATTCTACCCCTCATCTACACTCGGGGACCACTAACCTACCCATACACATTGTTGGGAGGAAGCTAGAGCACACGAGAGTACCCACACAGCTACAGGGAGATCGAACAAACTCCACTCAGACAGCACCCAAGGTCAGGATTGAACCTGGGTCACTGGAGCTGTGAGGAAGCAGATCCACTGGCTGCACCAATGTGCCATCTCCCACCCTCACTGAAGGCCTCCTTAAAACCCATTTTATTCAGACTTATTGTTGATCCTTCTAATTTCTCCTACTTTAGCTTGCTGTCCATTTTTGCTTTTGAAGTGCCTCTCCTACTATAGAAGGACAATATAAGATTGCTGTGATTATAAACCCCATAAGCATTGAAGAATAGCCCCTTTACCCCATGGCTACTGGTTCCACATTCCCCCCTCCTCATTCAGCCATGGTTTTCCATTCTTGGATACAATTTACCCATGAAATGTACTCAAGTACAGTATCTCACTGGTTGAAAAGGAAGTGTGGAACTTGATCAGCCTTATGTGTGGTGCTTAGCAACAAGATTCATACTCGCGACCTCTGATTGGAGCAGAGTGTCTCTTGGCCTGGCAGTTTCCTGATCGGAAGACTCTTCTACTTCTTCTTAGGCAGCCCTTTGGGATCCAGGATGACTTCTACTCTTGTTCTGAAGTGGCTGATGGATCCCACAGGGTCTTCTAGTGATGGGTAGGTGGGCAGGTGATCAGTGAAGTCGCCTGCTCCTTCCACTGTTTATGCAGAGTGTCTGGGCTCTCCTGATGCATGGACAGCACAGCATCACCGCAGGTAGGGTTGCTGCTTCACAGCTCCAGCAACATGGGTTTGACACTGACCTCAGGTGCTGTCTACCCGTGTCCGCATGTGGGTGGCTGGTGGAGAGGTCGGGAGGAGCTAAGGGGCATAGAATCATACAGTCATACAGCATGGAAATAGGCCTTTTGGCCCAACTGGTCCATGCCAACCAAGCTACCCATCCAAGCTAGTCCTATTTGCCAGCATTTGGCCCATATCCCCCTCAACCTTTCCTATCCATGTATTTATCCAACTGTCTTTTAAAAGTTGTTAATGTACCTGCCTCAACCACTTCCTCTGGCAGCTCATTCCACATAGGTACCACCCTGTGTGTGAAAACATTTCCCCTCAAGTTCCTATTAAATATTTCCCCTCTCATCTTAAACCTATGCCCTCTAGTTCTTGATTCCCCAACCCTGGGAAAAAGACTCGAGTACATTCACCCTGTCTGTGCCCCTCATGATTTTTATACAGTTCTTTAAGGTCACTGTTATTCTCCTAAACTCCAAGGAATAAAGTCCCAGCCTGTCTAACCCCTCCTTGTAACTCAGTCCCTCAAGTCCTGGCAACATCCTTGTAAATCTTGTGAGGTGTGTGAGAGAAAATAGGTTACAGTGAAATAAATGGAGGAAAGGCTTTGACAATTGTCATGGAGGGTGAGCTGAGTGCCTTTCTTCTATGTAATAAGAAGATATGAGACAAGGTTCTCAATGCCCATCCTGAATGTTGTTCCTCCCCTCTGTGCGGTCGTGAGCCAAAGACTCAGTGAGGAAGTTCCATTTCTTCAAAAGGCTTTGAAGAAAATATCCTGATGGTTGCATCTCAGCCTGGTGTGGCAACTGCTCTGCTCTGGACTGACAGAACCTGCAGAGAGTGGTAACCACTGCCCAATCCAACACAGGTTCGTCACTTCCTTCCATCCAGTCCTGCTTACGGTACGTTGCATCGGGAAGGCTAACAGTATCGTCAAAGAAGCCTGCCACCATGGCCATTCCCTTCTACCTTATCCTAGATACAGGAGCTTGAAAGCCAGATGACCAGACTCAAGAACGGCTTCTTCCCCACTGCTGTCAGATGTGTGACCCCACCGCCTCTTTCACGTCCCCTTCCCGGTGGTTCTGCCATGTTCTCAAACCCTTAATTCTTCCTCGTCTGTTATTGTCACTTCAACATTTCTTTTTGCACTACCTCAGTTTGTACTTTGCACCATTCTGTTGTTTGAGCTCTTGGCGCTGTATTTATTGTTGCATTTATTCCTACCATGTATACTGTTTCCTCTGTGAGCTCTGGGGCAGGCACGGTAGTGTAGCGGTTAGCATAACATTATTACAGCACCAGTGACCCCGGTTCAATTCTGGCTGCTGTCTGTAAGGAGTTTGTATGGTCTCCCCATGACTGCGTGGGTTTCATCCGGGTGCTACGGTTTCCTCCCACATTCCAAAGGAAGTTGTGGGCGTGCTATGTTGGTGCCGGAAGTGTGGCGACACTTATGGGCTGCCTCCAGAACACTCTACACAAAAGATTCATTTCACTGTGTGTTTTGATGTACATGTGACTAATAAAGAAATCTTATCTTTTGCGAGCAAGGAATTTCATTGCACGACAATGGTGTATATGACAATGAACTAATCAGAATCTGAATTTGAGCACATCCTTGAACCCTCTCCTCTGTTCCCCTGCTGCTCTCTCTCCATGACAGAGTCTGTTCCTGGAGTCTCGTATCAAGCGTGCATACAACACAGCCTGTCCAGCGGAGCCAGTTATGTATAATTAGAGCCACAGTGGAGGGGAGCAAAAAACAAATTGCAGGAGGAACTCAGCGGGTCAAGCAGTATCTGCAGGGGCAAAGGGATGGTCGACATTTCGGGTTGAGACCCTGCATCAGGACCTGGGAGAGGACACATACAGTAATTCACTTTCCTTCCAGTGAACTTTGGAATATTTTCTAGAGATAACGTTGACAAGTGCGACTGTAGTAACCACGGATGGGTATCCTTGCTGTCTGTCGTGGGGAAAGTCATTGTCAGGTCCTTCTCGTGGGATAATAGCTGCTCACTGAGTCACAGGACATGATCTTCACTGCGTTTGAAGTGCTTTAAGGTGAGAGGGGGAAAGTTTAAGGCCGATGTGGGGGCCAAGTTTTTTTTACACAGAGAGCGGTGGGTGGCTGGAACGCACTGCCAGAGGTGGTGGTGGAGGCAGATACGATAGCAACGTTTATGAGGCATTTGGACAGGCACGTGAACAGGCAGGGAATGGAGGGATACAGAACTTGTGTAGGCAGATAGAATTAGTCAGGTTGGTGTGGTCGATGTAGTGAGGCAAAGTCCTGTTCCTGTGCTGCACTGTGGTATGTTTCATGTTCTAATGCACAGCCAATACGAGTGCTCAGAAGCCGAGATCTAAACCATCATCGATACGTTCATTGAAAAATATGAGACGATAGGCCTTACATTCAACGTCCACAAGCCCAGAGTCCTCAACCACCCTATCCCATGCTGCACCGCACCATGACAACGCTCTCTGACAATGAAGGTTCATGTCAAGACTCTGGAAATGCCTCCAACTTACCAATTTTTTAGGAGCCTTCAACGTGCCTCCACAGCCTTTGGGTCAACAGAGGAAGGTGGTGTTTGAAGATCAGAGCCTGGCACAAAACTCATGGTCCACCGAGCAACAGCGATCCCTGCCCTCCTGTGTGCTTCTGAGATTTGAAAGGTCACCAGGGCCAAAGAGACTGGAATTACCTTTCTTATACTAATTTATGATTCTGCCTTCAGCAGAGCAACTCTCATGTAGGGTTGGGTTTGAGCTGCTTTCATTTAATTAGCACAGTTAGTGAGACTGTGAGAAAATTGTTGACATTTTATACAATCCAGACATTATTTAAATCCAGCCAGTTTACATATTGTGCTCTTCTCAATTGGAATGAAATAAATCAGATTATTTTCAGCCTGTATTTGTCATGATTTCTTTCTTGTATTTTATTCCATCAGTTGATATTTGAACCAGATGATAGCTGGCCCATTGCCTGACGTCTTGGTTCAGTCCTGGTCTGCACGTATCTCACTCTCCCTCTGCCAATTTTAGACTCTCTGCACGCTCCTGCACAATCTTCTCATTACCCTCTACTCTTTACTGCCTTTCCAGTGCTTACATTCTTTCTCTCACATGCACAATTTTCCATCCATCCACCTTCACACCGTCTCTTCCATTGCGTTCTCTCCTTTTTAGCTCCTGCTCCCTTTAGCCCAGTTTTCATTCTACGTTGTGCGTGTTCACTCACCCTCCCGCTGTCGCCCGTCACCCTGTTCTCTTCCACCTTGGTAGCTATAACTCTCTTTATCTCTTCCTGTGAAGGTTCTTCCACTGTCCTGTTACTTTGGCCCAGTGTGTGTTCCCATTCCTGCCCCCTCCACTTCTTTTGTCACCGGCTCACCTGCAGCCCCCTCCTGTTACATTGCACAAATCAGCCTTGTCTCTCTCTGCACCCCCCCCCCCACACTGTCACAGGCCCCAACCCACTGCTCATTTCCTTTCTTAATACCCCTTGGTGACTGGTGCTGTGCATCTCATATATATTCAGCTCTGGAATGTACGATATTTCAGGATTCTTGTAGGACAGCCACAGCTAAAAGGCTTTGTATGACTCAGTGAGTTAGTGCCAGAGCTGGAAGAACCACAGCTGAGAATCTGAATGATGTGTGTGTGTGTGTGTGTGTGTGTTTGTGTGTGTGTTTGTGTACATCTGTATGTGTGCATGTGTGTGTGTGTATGTCAGTGTGCGTGTGTGTGTACCTGTCTGTCTGCGTGTGTGTCAGTGTGTGTGTAAAATCTGTAACCCCTGTGTGTCTGTTGTTTATGTATGTGTATGTGTGTGTTTCTGTCTGACTTTGTGTGTCTCTGTGTGTGTGCATGCACTTGTGTATGTGTGCATCTGTGTGTTGTGTGTGCATATGTGTGTGCGTCTGTCTGTGCAGGTGGGTATTTGCTGTGTGTGTGTTGGTGTAAGTGTTCTGTGGGTGTATGTGTGTATGCATGTTGTGTATATGAGTGTTCTGTGTGTGTATTAATATCTGTGTGTGTGGTTGTTTGTGTGCCTACGTGTGTTCTGTATGCGTTGGTTCCGGATGTGCGGGTGGTTTTGTGTTCTGTGTATGTGTGTACTTGAAAATGAGTGAACATTATATGTGTGTATCTGTGTGTGTTCCGTTTGCATTTCTTTTTGTGTGTTTTGTTTGTGTATATGTTCTGTTTGTGTTTCTGCGTGCATGTGTTCTGTTCATGTTTGTGTGTGTGTTCTATTTTTGATTGTGTGTGTGTTCTGTTCGTGTGTGTGTTCTGTTTTTGATTGTGTGTGCGTTCTGTTCGTGTATGTGTGTGTGTTCTGTTTGTGTTTCTGCGTGGGTGTTCGTATGTTATATTTGTGTGAGTGTGTGTCTGCGTGCGTGTGTTCTGTTTGTGTGTTTGTTCTGTTTGCGTTTCTGTGTGTAGGTGTGTGAGTTCTTTGTGCGCTGATTCCTCTTTTTCCACACAACGATCCAGAAGTGCATATTTTCTGTAACTATTCCTTTTGTTAAAACAAGAGAAGAAAAGTTGCCTTGTCATCTGCTTTTAAAGTTTAAACAATATAAAACCATTTAAACATTGCATAACTTCTTCACTGTGAACAGTTTTCATATAACTGTTGCGCTATACCTTTCCAGGAAAAGGTTTTGATTCGACATGCACCTCTGAGGCTCTCGGGTTCCTTCCATGCCAGCCATCTGGCTATGCTCTGCCCCTCCTGGCCTCCTGAACTGCTGGCATGCACACTCACGTATGTATAGCTGTGCAGCGAGCCAAGGTTTCAGGAGATGCATTTATTGTTCCTATGGAAAAAGCAACGGAAAAAGAAATTATTCTCACACATGGACTCTGCAGCTGACAGGTAAACTAGTTCCATCCGCCCGAAGCTCTTGTACTCGACCTGTGCACCCTGAAGTGTGAGAACAGTGAGACTGAAAACTTTCCATTGTAGCGATCGGGTAGAGCAGGCTCAGTGTGGGTGAGTAATTCTGCAGAGTTGAGATCAGTCAGGAGCTCCATCCCTCTGTCCTGCATCAGGAAGGAAATTGCTGGACAGACAGCAACAACCTTGCACAGATATCGAACCTCTGAAGCTTGGTGCCTCTGACTCCTTCGCTGTAGCAGTTAAGACGAAGAGAAAAACAACTGAGCTGGCCTCCTGTTTACAGAGGACTTATCCCCTGGACTGCATTCATTTCTTGCTCTAAGAAGCTCAGAGCAGGTCAGCAGAGAAGACCAAGGAAGATACATAGAACATAGAACATAGGACACTACAGCACAGTACAGGCCCTTCGGCTCACAATGTTGTGCCAACATTTTATCCTGCTCTAAGGTCTATCTAACCCTTCCCTCCCATATAGCCCCCTATTTTTCTATCATTCATGTGTCTATCTAAGAGTCTCTTAAATGTCCCTAATGTATCTGCCCCCACAACCTCTGACAGCAGTGCGTTCCACACACCCACCACTCTGTGTAAAAAACTTACCCCTGACATCCCCCTTATACCTTCCTCCAATCACCTTAAAATTATGTCCCCTCCTGTTAGCCATTGTCGCCCTGGGAAAAAGTCTCTGACTGTCCACTCGATCTATGTCTCTTATCATCTTGTATACCTCTATCAAGTCACCTCTCCAAAGAGAAAAGCCCTAGCTCTGCTCTGGCTCAGACTTGAGTCATTAGGACTTAACTCCAAGCTCTGCTCTGAAGGTGCTGAGGGACTGAGGATACATTGCATTATTAGCCTGGTAGTCCTTCACAAAAGAGAGATTGTGTTTGGAGGAGGAAGCTGGTGCTGGGGAAGGAAAACTGCGAGAAGGGGTTGAAGAGACGGGAGAGTGTTTGGAGAAGGTATGGTTTGAGGTGATAATGAGGGAGAGGGAATAATGTTGAGTCAGGGGAAAGGCGATTGAGATGGGGAAGGGGATTGAGATTGGCAAAGAGCCTTTTAGATGGAGAAAGGAGATTGAGATGGAGGAAGGATGTTGAGATGGGGAAAGGGCCTTCAGATGGGGAAAAGGTGTTGACATGTGTTAACAGGATTGAAACTGGGGAGAAGTATTGAGATGGGGTAAGAAAGGAGAGGAGGTAACTAATGAGGTGTACTGATGTGAGGTCCCAGCCTGGAGTAAAGTCATTCAAGCATTGTTGCCCCGGGAGTGTCCAGTGATGGTGGTTCCCGGGACAATTCATTTCCACAGCAATGGTCCATCAGGAGCACGATAAGGTGAATCATAAGCGGATATGCCCAGCTGAATTTGAACTGAAAGTGGTTACAATCTTCTTCCAGCTGGATAAAAAAATAACTTTCAGACACTTTTCACTGAAAATACTATGCCACATATTCTAATTTCGAGCAGAAAAGCAGTAGAGTGGCCCAGAACTACACTTGCTGTTCAGAGCCTCTGGATCCAAGTGCTCCATCTCCAATTTCCCATTCAGAGGCCAGTGCAGCTTCTGTGCTGAAGGCCAAGATTATGGATCAGTTTGAGCCTTTTTTTCCCAAACATATAATTTATTCGTAATATATACAGTAAATATAATCAGGACAAGTCTTTCTCTACGTCATTGTACCATCAGTCCATAACGCCATCTTACAATGGTTCATCACTACTCCTCATGTTTCCCCCTTTAACAATACAACCGTGAAGCATTTGAGGAGCTGTTAATAAGTTTGGAACACTTGACGAATTTCCATGCCATCTGTCTGCGGGGTCCACCCAAATCTCTGTATCATCTCAATGTTTGTGCTGCTGGGTCTGGTTTAGCATCTCTTCACCCTGACAGCCTGCTTTTGAATAAAGTCCAACGTTGCATGGGATAACATCTGCTGACTGAACCAAATGCAACCTCTTAAGATGAGGGTTACTGACAAAAAGTAGAGGGGATTCTAAGATCATCTACTGTGATGAATTTGTGATTGATTATTGGCAACATAGGCATCCCAAATATTGAAGGAACAGGATGAATCTACCCCAGCCTGTCAGGAATTTGCCTGTTAATTACCACACATGACGCTTGGATCTTTATACTCCATATATTATTCTCACTGGAGTTCAGAAGAATAAGAGGTGACCTCAATGAGAAGCAAGATTCTAGCGGGGATCATTGGGCTAAATCCCAAGGCACATGGTCCAGATCTAGGGGATATAACCTCTGGTGAAGGGTCAGCTATTAAAATCAGACCTTGATTTTTGTCATATGTAAGTTTGTCATATGAGGAAAATAAAGCAGAGGCTATAATGTCTGGAATTAAGAAGGATTAGAGCTGATCTTATGGAAATATACTCACATCTAATGGGGATTGACAGGGTAGATGCAGGGATAATGACTCCCCAGTTTAAGGGGCTGGAGAATCAAAGGTCATAGCCTCAAAATAAAGGATTAGCTATTCAGCACTGAGATGAGAAGGAATTTCTTCAGCCAAAGGATCTTTGGAATTCTCTACCTAAGAGGGCTATGGAGGCTCAGTCAGGGCAGGGACTGATAGGCTTTTAGATATTCAGGAAGTGGGACTGGAATAGGAACATGGAACGAAGTTAAAAGATCAGCTGTGATTTTATCGATTGGCGCGAGGGGCAAAATGACCTACTCCTGCTTCTATGCCGAATGTTCTCTTGGGGTGAGGAGAAACTCTGTCCCCATCAGGTTGTACAGCTTTGGAATTCAAAGATTTATTCAAAGCTGAAACTGATTGATTTTTGGACACTGAGGGATCCAGGAGAGAGGGGGTACAGACGGGATGGTGAGGCACAGTGTCCACAGTGATTTTGTGGAAGGGTGGAACAGGATCAAGGGGCCGAGTGGTCTACTCTTGCTCCTGTTTCTTTCTCCACTGAACTTCCTTGATAGAACAGCTGAGGGGGCAAAACAATTACTTACTGAGTTGGCTGATCCTTCCCTCCGAAACCTTGTAACCCCTTCTCCTTGGCCACTAATGGAAAGGAACATACCTCTTACCTCTTTTCCTTCCATTTTTTCAGTGGCTCAATGTCCACATCAATAGCCCCCTCACCCCCTTGGACCCCCCCACCTCTACTTTTGCCCCTTAGCTGACCCATCCATGCGCTTCAGCCTGAAGAATATCAGGTCCATGTAACATTTACATCTGTAGCTGTTTCCACACTGCGATGGAAAATATTTTATGAACCCATTGATTTTAATGGGATTAATTGCTTACATGTTCCATTTTTTTTGCATAAGTATGTATGTGCATGATAAGTAATAACAAACATCACTGCAAAGTGAGCTTTTCACCCAGTGATGCATGGAAAGTTGGATAAGCATCCCGTGTGAGACCTTCAAAAGGCAATCGTGTACAGATTTCCCTAAGTGAGCTCTCTCGTTATGTGGTTTCACTGAAGATTTTTTGATTTCACTTCACCTCAGAAGATCTCTCTGAATTAAAAAATATCGCAGAAATTCTTGTCTGCGAAACCACTAAAATGCACAATGGAAAACTGGAACCAGTCGAAGTGAGCCAACAGCTGGTTAGGGTTTGGCATGGAGATGACCCAGTCAGGCAAGTCCCTCATGGTTTGTAAGTGGACTGCATGTTTTCCAAGTGCACGGAGTGAATTCACAGCCTTGGTTCTGTATTCTTGCTTGCTTAGCTGCTGGCCTGTGTAACTTCAGTGCTAAAACTTTATAGATGCCACCACAACTTGTAAAACAAAAATGAAATGGGTTAGGTTGATCAGCCAGCAGGGAGGCTAGATAAATTGAGAACTCTGGCAACAAGCATTGCCCTTTTTAATAGAATATCAGGTTTATTATTCTGAAAAAATGTCTTGCACTTAACCCTATACTCCTTGCGGTATGAAATTGGAAGGATAATTTGAACAAACATTGCTTGAAAAAATTCACAGGTGCATCATTGCACTAAGCTGAAACCAGAATGACAAATCAAACACCTATAGTAATGCTGTTAAAATTTCACTTACTCTTAGATCCTAGGGATAGCACAGTACATAAAATCCTGATTTTCATTCCACCCAGCAACACATCATATTTACTTTAGTGGTTTCACAGACGAGAATTTATGACATTTTTTTTTAATTCAAGAGAGATCTTCTGAGGTGAAGAGAAACCAAAATATCTTCAAAGTATTTATGGTATTGGAACAGACCATTCAGCCCAAATATGCTTCTGCCCCACATGAGCCTCCTCTCTCTCTGACCTGCTAACAAGACAACAGCATGTTCTTCTGTTCGTGACCTTTTCCATCTCCCCCTGAAACACACCTATGTTATTTGCTTCATTTACCCACTACTCACATTTCAGTGGAAGGTACTCTCAAGCTCCAGTTCTGAACAGCACCTGGAAGGAAAAAGAAATGCAGGAATTACAATGAAGGAGTAGAGGAGTGGGACGAAACGGATTTGCCTCTGAAAGAATCAGCACAGAGTGAACAGATCAAATGGTGGTCTTGTGTGTGCACTTTCCCATGGTTCCCAGAATGTGCACATGCTAATGGAAGAAGACAGCCTAGGCACCAGCCTGCAGTAATCACAATGCATGATCAGAAATCCTTATCAAGATTCCGCATTGCCACTCCACCTCCCCTCACCGGTGCTTGACTGAATGAGCTCCTGTTTGATCTCAGTGATGTGGGACCTAGTAGCCCCATCATCCCTGTTGCCTGGAGACATATTCTCATTTTTTTCTTACAACGCAGGAGAAAGCCATTCGGTTCATTGAGTCTGTAGCTGCTCTTGGGTAATCCCATCAGTGCCAATCCCCCACTTATTTCCTGTACATAGATTCATACAGCACAGAAAGAGGCCCTTTCACCTAAACTGTCCATGCTGACCAAGATGCCTATCTCAGCTACTCCCATAGGTTCACATCCCTCTAAACCTTTCCTTTCCCCGTACCTGTCTGTGTTTTTTAAATTTTGTAACTGTACCCACCTCTACCACTTCCTCTGGCAGCTTGTTCCTTTACCCGCACCCTCTGTGTGAAACATCTGTCTCTCAAGTCCCCTTTAAATCTTTCCTCTCTCAGATTAAACCTATGCCCTCTAGTTTTAGTCTCCTATCCTGAGAAAAAACACTGTGACCATCCACCCTATCTCTGCCACTCATAATTCTGTAAATCCCCATCAAGTCACCCCTCAGCCTCCTTCACTCCATGGCAAACAGTCCCAGCCTAACCAGTCTCTCCTCACAACCCAAGCCTTCCAGTCTTGGAATCTTTCATGAATCTTCTCTGCGCTTTTTCTAGCTTAATCACATCCTTCCTACAGTGTAGTGGACAGAACTGCACACGTTACTCCAAGTGTGGTCTAACCAACATTTTGTACAACTGTAAGGTGACATCACAACTGTTGCACTCAGTGCCACAGCCTATAAAGGTAAGTGTGACGTATGCCTTCTTCTCCACCCTGTATACTTGTGTTACCATTTTCAAGGAACTATGTACTTGTACCCCAAGGTTGCTCTGTTCAGCAACATTCCCCAGTGCCCCACCATTCACTATGTATGTTCTGGTATGGTTTGACTTCCCAAAGTGACTCACGTCACACTTGTTTGATTTAAGCTCCATCTGCTATTCCCTTGTCCTCTTTCCCAGTTGATCGCACTTGAATCACAAGGTATGTATGGAAACGCACTTGGACAGGTACATGCATTGAAAAGTTTAGAGGGATATAGGCCAAAAGCGGGTAAATGGTAGATGGGAATCTTGGTTGGCATGGACCAGTTGGGCCGAAGGGCCTGTTTCTGTGCTGTATGACTCTATGACTCTACAGTTGTCAGGTTGTGACAGAGTGGGTGCTGGCCATTCCAGACCTCATCCACATAGTGGGTCTGGAGTAACGTGGAGGCAAAACCAGTTAAGGATGATAGATTTTCTCCCTAAAGGTCATTAGAGAACTAGATAAAGTGATTGGAGGCAAAGTGTTGAATTGCGCAGCCTCAAGGCTTTCAGACTAGTCCAGAGCAGGATCAAGGATCAGCAGGGCCTTAAATACCAGGTTCTTTGTCTTCAACTCATACGCACAGTGCAGAAACAGTCCCTTGGCCCACTGAGTCCATGTTATCTGCTAACTGCCCACTTCAGGGACAGAACAGTTCTGAAACTAGTCCATAAAAAGTACTGGTGACCCATTCACACCAATTAGACCTCCAAACACCATTACCCTTGACCGTACGGGGCTCTGTGCTCCACAAAGGAGCACAGGTTTTGCCAATACATCATCCATTGCATTTCCACAGGTCAAAAGGACAGTCAGTTTTTTGCAGACCTGAAACTAAGAAAGCTTCTCTTTGAAGGTAGCTTCATAAATAAGCCACTCTCCTCTGTGTTAAAACTTTGGTTCAGTTTATAACCTTTCTCCCCGAGGAGTTTGGCCATTCGGATGGAAATTCTTCCTGCTGTTTTATAGTCTGCAGGTGTGGCTTCACTGACCAGATTAACATTATGCAGCCCATGCCTGCCTTTGAATTTCTCAGATCCCAACTTTCGCTGACTCTAAAAGCATCTGGAAATCTCCATCCCTGGAGGGTTGTTGAGGTTTGATCACTGGAAGTGCTTAAGACCCTTTTTTGAAAGATTGGGGCATTGAGGGCGATGGGCAACTGGCAATGAAGAGGAGACAAGACCTGGGGCAGATCAGCCATGGTGGGGCAGAATTGAGGGCTGAGTGGTCTACTCCTGCTCCTTTTTTGTCTTCTTGTTCCTCTCACCTGATGTTCACAAAGGTTTGCTTTTTTTTCTTGAATCAATCAATCAAGAGGAACATTTCTCCTCTGAGAGTTTGGTCTTTAATCCACCTCTCAGGACTTCCTCTGTCCTGTTATTTGGTGGGATCACCAGTACAGAACAACACTTTGCTCTGATTGCTATCTCCTTGTTCTTCCTTATATGCACGGTTAACGTTGCTGCTGTAAGCCTGAGGCACAAATGACAGACCTTCACCCTTGGCAAATCTTTCAATTATATATGATGCGGGGGGAGGGGGGGGGGGTGTGCCATTCAGCCCATCAGACCTGCACCGGCTCCCAGCACAGTCCCACCAATCCCATTCATCCCCAAGTATTTCCCCTGCAGAACTGCAACTTATGGTAGTGTAGCGGTTAGCATAATGCATTACAGCACCAGCGGCCTGGGTTCAAATCCAGCCGCTGTCTGTAAGGAGTTTGTACGTTCTCCCCGTGTCTGCGTGAGTTTCCTCTGGGTGCTCAGGTTTCCTCCCACATTCCAAAGGTGGACAGGTTAGGAAGTTGTGGGCATGCTATGTTGGTGCCGGAAGCATGGGGACACTTGCAGGCTGGAGAAGGCCACTCAGCCCCTCAAGCCTGCCCCGTTATTAAATGGCTGATCTGCCCCAGGCCTCATCTGCTCTTCTGTGCCAGTTCCTCATAGCCCCCAACTCCCTGATCTTTCAAAACTTTGTCTACCTCATCTTTGAATACTTCTGGTGATTCAGTCTCCACAGCTCTCTGGGGTGAGCAGAGATTCACCACTCCACTGTACTAGCATGGCTATCACCTACTAATGAACAATTGACACACATCTCAAGAAGCTATTATTGCATGATAGGGTGATGCAGTAACACTAATACCTCACAGCTCCAGTGATCCAGGTTCGATCCTGACCTCAGGTGTTGCCTGTGTGCAGTTTGCCACATGGGCTTCCTCCAAGTGTTCCTGTTTCTTCCCGCATATGGAGATGTACTGGTTATTGGGCTAATTGGCCACTGTAAATTGTGCATTAAAGTCCAGAAAGACTGCAGAGGCTGGAAATCTGAAATAAGAACAGAAAACACTGGAAACACTCAGCAGGTCAGGCAGCATCTGTGGAGAGAGAAACAATGTCTCATGTCCGGCATCTGAAATGTTCTAATGAAGGGTCCTGGACCCAAAGCATTGTCTTTCCACAGATGCTACTTGATTTGCTGAGTGTTCCCAGCATTCTGTGTTTTCATACCATTCACTCTAAGGTGTACGTCCCAGCCATGAGTTACTCCAGCAGTTTGTAGCCACTTCTGACCACCTTGATTTGCCAGCACACAGAATCACCCTCAGAAGGCCTCACCGACAGCAAATGAGGCAAACCTCCTTCAGATAATCCTCTTCCTGCACGCACCCACCCTCCAGACCCCTTGGGCAGTTCTGCACAAAATTAGACAAATGCCTCAAGGAAATTGTTAGCAGGCATATAACTGAAACAAAACAACTGTGGGAACAAAAAGCAAAAAGGCACTGTGGAATGTTTCGAGTTCCACTGCACCCATTCTGTTCAGTTTGTTTCCCCCCTTCACTAAATACAGGCTTGCCAAGTCACATCTCCCAGTGGGAACTATTGCATTGTGTCTGGCAAATCCAGCTGTTCTCCCATGTCGGGGACTTTGGGAACTTAATGGCAGCGAGATTCTGATAGAACTCCATCTGGTCCCGTGTTCAATGATTCTCACCCCGATAAAATTCAATGAATTAGATGCTCAGGAGAGATTCCTGAAACTGTGACTTCAGGTCCTGGCCTGATGTTAATAACAGTTCCTTCCTTTGCTTATCCACAAAACTTCCCATGCAGACTTTATCCCACATAAATAAGGAGGCAAACTAAAAGTACCAGGCACTCGAACAGCAGAAAATCAGAGCATTGATGCAATGGTTTTCCAGTAGTCACTGTCATCAGATCAATAAAGCACAACGAAAAACTTTGTTTTACCAAGGATGAAGATTGA
This sequence comes from Pristis pectinata, assembly GCF_009764475.1. NCBI lineage: Eukaryota > Metazoa > Chordata > Chondrichthyes > Rhinopristiformes > Pristidae > Pristis > Pristis pectinata. Next base: position 14,892,584 of record NC_067433.1, read on the forward strand.
TGTATGTGACCCAGTGAGCTACAAAAAGATCAGTTAGAAAAAAAGTCCATCAATTAATCTTGATGCATCAGTTTTTTTCTACAAGTGGCAAAATTCCATATTATAGACAACTCGGACCCCAAGATGATACTGTAATGACCCAAGGAAGAGGTTCAATAAATTATATGTAGTGCATGTATTGGAATGTATACTGATCCATGACAAGATAATAACAAAAGCACGAGTTCTTTTGTGCTTTTGCCTTTTCTGGTACATCAGAGGCAATCGACTGCTGGGAACTCAGCACAGCCCACCTTCCAACACTTCAAAACCACTCGTTCTGATGAGAACTGACTCCGAGAATTCCAAGCTTGTGAAATATGTATAAAAACATCCCACGTTTGCATGCTAGTAACAGGCAAGCGGACTGAACTGTGCCTATTTGCCAAATTCTAAGTCCAATACCGTTGATATTCCTCATCCAACTTTAGAAATGTCTTTCCTTTTGTCCGCACCCTCTGGTACGATTTTATTTTTGCTGAATTTTGCTAAGTTATTGCCCAGAACTCTTCTATAGTGGGATTAGCACCAGTTCGTCACCGGGGCAGAGATCACATCATGTAGAGGGCAAGGATACTAGCAGATAACTCTTGGTCCATGGGATTTTCTGGACTGTTTTTGATCACGATGGGTGATCTGTCCCAGGGTATGTGGATGGGAATCGAGAGCAAAAAAACAACACAACACTGGAGATTTCATAAACATAGGGCAGGTAGGGCTAGTAGTAGGGCTAGTAGTATCAGCAAGGATGCCTATCACTCTGGCCATTCCCTTTTCTGTCTTCTACCTTCTGGGAGAACATACAGGAGCTCGAAAGCTTGGATGTCCAGACTCAGGAACAGATTCTTTCAGGATCTGTGAATGTAAGCCATTAAATGTTTGACTTGAAACATTACCTCTGTTTCTCTTTCTGTAGATGCTGCCTGACCTGCTGAGTGTTTCCAGCATTTTCTGTTTTTATTCTTAATTCCTGTTTGATTCTGTAACCATGGAGTGAAGTCCCAAAGATGTGATTACTTTGATGTGAAAAATTGACTTCAGAACCATAACACTTTGGATTAATCTTCGCTATGTATTTTATACCCACTCCTAATAGTTTTCCAACCCAGAATCAGTCTCATATTTACAACAACATTTTATTTAAGCCTTTGTTGTACTCTGTTCATTTCCCATTTTGGACTTACCTCCTTGGAGAGACGGAGGATGAGGGGGGAACTGATCGAGGTGTATAAGATGATGAGAGGTATTGATAGGGTAGATGGTCAGAGGCTTTTCCCCAGGGCTGAATTGGTGGCCACAAGAGGACATAGGTTTAAGGTGCTGGGGAGTAGATATAGAGGAGAGGTCAGGGGTAAGTTTTTTACTCAGAGAGTGGTGAGTGCATGGAATGGGCTGCCGGAAACAGTGGTGGAGGCTGATACGATAGGGTCTTTCAAGAGACTGTTAGATAGGTATATGAAGCTGAGTAAAATAGAGGGCTATGGGTAAGCCTAGTAATTTCTAGGGTAGGGACATGTTCGGCACAGCTTTGTGGGCCGAAGGGCCTGAATTGTGCTGTAATTGTTCTATGTTCTATGTTCTAAAGTCCTCACTGAACTAATATTCCATCAAATATTATTTATAGTTTGTTCACCATTTTCCCTTCTCGCAACAAAATTAAAATTAGGTTGCACTTGGAAACAATTCTTCAGCCACAAAGCTGCGAATAGCTGAATCTCTCTCCCCACAGAGAACTCTTGAGGCCGGGGTATTTCTCGTCAATTTCAAAACCGAAATCGATCAAGTTATAATTCACAGAACCAGAAGGGAAGTTGGAATGAAGAGCAAAAACGGAAGTTGCCGGAAATACTCAGCAGGTCAGGCAGCATCTGTGGAAAGAGAAACAACAGCTAGTGTTTCAGGTCAAAGACCCTTCCTCAGAACTTCTAGTGCTGTGTCACTTTTGCAGCTCTCTTCCATTCTTAACTTGCTCCAGCTTATATTAAACCCAGCTGTGTCTTCACACCTCCTTTCCGTTTCTCATTAGCCCTGCAAACACAGCAGTCACTTGCAGCTCATGGAAGCAAAGTCAATAAAACATTCATCGAGCCAGCCAGAGAAACCCAATGAATCTGCAGCCGAAGAAGCGCTTGACCCTTTGTCCTTCATTTCCTGCTGAAGCAAAAATTCAGAAGGAAAGAGCAATTAATGCTGGCCTTTTCCCCACTCCCACTGTCCCAGAGCAGCAGGAACAGGCTGTCAGTTGATTGGATTCCAGGGTTGTGTCTGTGGTAGTCCTCTATCCCAGTCCAAAGATTCCAGGCAGCAAGAGAGCAGCAGGTCCATTAAGTTTGTCCCTTATGAACGGCAGCTGGAGTACCACAGTGGGACACTTCTCACTACCCCCCTCCTCCTCCCGTTGCAGTCATGTCACCTCCGGGTGTTCCGGTTTCCTCAGGGTGCTCCAGTTTCCTCCCACATTCCAAAGGCGTACGGGTTAGGAAGTTGTGGGCATGCTATGTTGGCACTGGAAGTGTGGCGACACTTGCGGGCTGCCCCCAGAACACTCTACGCAAAAGATGCATTTCACTATGTGTTTCAATGTACATGTGACTAATAAAGATATCTTATCTTATCTTGGGAGACACAAAATACCAGAGCATTAAATACCACAAATATTAAAGAACTCAATAAAATATTTAATAATATATGTATCTATGAATTAAAATATTTCATATTTTCTTCCAACAGAGCTCACGGCCCATTAAGTCTATGCCAGCACTCCCATTAATGTCAATCCCCCACCTAATTCCTTGCAATCTACTGTCTCTAACACAGCCCATCCACACCCTGATTCTCCTGCAGCCCACGGAGGGGCAGTTACATTAGAGTGAACGGTCTAATGTCCCCAATGTATCTGCCCCCACAACCTCTGCAGGCAGTGCGTTCCACGCACCCACCTCTCTCTGTGTAAAAAACTTACCCCTGACTTCTCCCTTATACCTTCCTCCGATCACCTTAAAATTATGCCCCCTCGTGTTAGCCATTGTCACCTTGGGAAAAAGTCTCTGACTGTCCACTCGATCTATGCCTCTTATCATCTTGTACACCTCTATCAAGTCACCTCTCATCCTCCTTCTCTCCAAAGAGAAAAGCCCTAGCTCACTCAACCTATCCTCATAAGACATGATCTCCAATTCAGACAATATCCTGGTAAATCTCCTCTGCACCCTCTCTAAAGCTTTCACATCCTTTCTATAATGAGGCAACCAGAACTGAACACAAAATCAGAAGAATTAAGTTAGAAGACCAATGTTCTTCTTTGTCTGGGTTGTGTGTTGCCAATAGTAGGGCTCTGGGGAGCCTAAACTTTGGTATAAGAAATAAGAGATCAAGGACCTTAGAGTCTATCCTCTTCTCAGTCAGATCATGGGAGAAATCTAACTCTGTGTCCCACCCAATCTTTGCTTGCTCTAATCTCCAACAAGGAAAATGCTCAATGACTACACATCCATAGCCTAGCGGTAGAGACAGGCTCACAATCCTTGAAGTGAACATATTTCTCCTCATCTCAGTCCCAAATGGGTATCTCCTTGCCTTGAGAATTCCTGCACCCAACACCCCTCACCCTAGTCCATTAGTTCTGGACTCTCCAGTTTAAGGAAACATCCCCTGTCAAACCTCCCACCCCACCCCCGTGCTTTGTGAGATTCCTTGTCATTTTTCCACATTCCAGGGAACATTGTCACATTGCATTCCATTGTGCTTTATAAACCTGTTTCAGTAATACAAAGCGTGACTGTAACCACTTCAGATCCACAGTCACTTTTTAATTGCTTCCATGACAATTCAGCAAATAATGAAAGCTGGTTTATTTGCTCCTTGCAGTGAAGCGAACTCCTGAAGCAAAAACAAAACACGTACATTTATCCTGAAATTCCGTGCCATAAATTCAATGCAATACTTTTTTTTAATTAACTGGCACCTTGCATTTCTCGACACTGTTTGGCAACTGTTGGAGCTGGTGTTAATACAGTTTTTAAAAAAAGACGTTGTTTTGTGTGAATTCAAGTTGTGGGCATGTTTGTAGATGTGTTTGTAAGGGTGTAAACTGAGTGTGAAAATAGAGATCCAGCAAAGAGGAAAAGTTTCCAAACAAAGTATGCAATTCAAGTGCATTCCTGACGCAGGGTCAGGTCTCAACCTGAAACATTGACCATCCACCGATGCTGCCAGACCCACTGAGTTCCTTCAGCACTTTGCCTTTTGCCGTGCAATTCAAAGGCTTTTTTTCTAGTTAAATCTCATTTTGCTTAGTTGGGTAAAATCTGGAGGAAATATTGTGAAATGACTTCACGAAATTATGTCTCAGTGGCCTGACTGGCTGATAACTCTGCTGTGCAACCTCCATCCTGCTCCTGTGCCATTGAAATTCATACTTTAAACTCAGCTCAGGTGAGTGTTATGGAAATATCTGCATGTTATCAAGAGCTAATATGAGAGCAAATCTCTTTCCTACCAGCCTCCGCTTTATTTTGAAAGAAATGGCTTTAAAAGCAAAAAAGAACAGGAATGGAATATGTTTTATCTCTTAGTCTTTCCGTGAAGTGAATTTCTAAAGATGATGAATTGTATTTGCATGGATAATTTGGATTCATAGAGTCATACAGCACAGAAACAGTCAGCCCATTGTGACCATGCTTGCCAATGCCCATTTACACCAATCCTTCAATAATTCCAGTTTATTCTTCCCATATTCCCATCAACTTCCCCCTGCCCCCCAAATCCTTCCACTGACTCACACACCAAGGGCAATTTACAGTGGCCAATTAACCTACCAACCCGCATGCCTTTGAGAAGTGGGAGGAAGCTGGAGCATCCAAAGGAAGCCCACATGGTCACAGGGAGGTCATGCAACCTTGGCACTGACGACACCTGAGGTCAGGATCGAACTTGGGTCGCTGGAGTTGTGAGGCAGCAACTCGACTGACTGTGCCAGTCTGCCGCCAGTGTCCCAATGATCAGGGAGCAGAGCATCGAAACCTGCAGCGAATACTCCCCATGTCACTAGGATGATGATGTGGGGAGGGGCGTGGTGGAAGATCCCTCTCTCTGCAGCACACACCCCTGCCCCCACCCCCCACAGCAGTTACCATGGGTTGGTGGCCACAGGACATAGATCAGCCAGATCAGTTGCAGATCTGGTGGTGAAAATCAAAATACTGCAAATGCTGGAAACCTGAAGTAGAAACAGAAGATGTTGGACACACTCAGCAGGTCAGGTAGCATCTGACAAAGGGTCATGAAGTCAAAGAGCACAGAAATAGGCTCTTCGGCCCAACTGGTCCATGCCGACAATATTCCATCTAAGCTAGTCCCATTTGCCCGTGTTTGGCCCATATCCCTCTAAACCTTTCCTATCCATGTAGCAGTCCAAGTACATTTTCAATGTTGTTACGGGTCTTCAAACTGAAATGTTAATTCAGGTTCTCTTTCCGATCTTACAGCTCCAGCAACCTGGGTTCAATCCTGACCTCCGGTGCTGTCTGTGTGGAGTTTGCACTTTCTCCCTGTGACTGTGTGGGTTTCCTCCAGGTGCTCTGGTTTCCTCCCACTTCCCAAAGACATGCACTTTGGAAGGTTAATTGGCTGCCGTAAATTGTCCCTAGTGAGTAGGTAAGTGGTAGAGCCTGCGGGCAGTTGATGGGAATGTGGGGAGAATAAAATGGGATCAGAGTAGGATTAGTGTAAATGGGTGATTGATGGACTGGGTGAGCTGAAGTAATTGCTTTTGTGCTGTACGATTAATTCTCTATAGTGATGGGTTAAGATTGTAGAAATCTAAAGTGTCTGGAGTGTTAATTATTCTCTACAACCTTGGATTAATGATGGAGAGTGGCGCTGAACAGTGCTTGAAGATCCTTTGTCAGATGAGAAAGTGAGTTAGTTTGAAGATTGCAAAGAACAAAGGGAATATCCCTGATAGGGTGAGACCAGGATTGGCCAGGCAATCTCAATGTTTAGGAAGTAGTCTGGTTAGTTTAAGAGAGAGAAAACAAAGGAACTTACAAAAGTGTGAAATGCAGATCTGAAATGTTGCTGAAACCTAATACCAAAAGGAAAATGCTGGAAATGTCCAGAAGATCAGGGAGCATCTATCAACCAGCAGCCCCTACCCTGAAGAATCATCTCAGAAGCCCTGGCCGTCATGTTCCTGTCCTGTCCATCCCTCCCCTTCCTTCTCTACAATTTAAAACTGACATTTCCTTACTTTTCCAGTTCTGCTGCAGGTCATTAACCTGACACATCAGCTCTTTTTCTCTCTCCACAGATGCTGCCTGACCTGCTGAGTGTTTCCAGCATTTTTTATCTTTATTTCAGATAATTTTATCGGGGTGAGAATAAAATGAGATTAGTGTAAATGGGTGCTTGCTGGTCAGCATGGACTCAGTAGGCTGGGCCTGTTTCTGTGTTGTTTAACTCCATGAACTATGATGCAATGAAGTCCAAGCCCTGATATCAAGCCGTGACGTTTGGCCATGTAACATTGCCTGATAGCGTGAGCGCTTTGAAGAAGGCACTGACTGACAAAATGGATCCTGAGCAAAACCATAACAGGCTCAGCTTCACCTCAGCATTCATTGTAAGAGTATGTCTTGCTAGCTTATTTCTACATATGGTCACCTGGCAACCAAAGTAATGAGGAACATCCAAGTTCATGAGATTTCCCACAATAGATTTGGAAGTAACAGACACAGTTTGGATGGAAGTAAAATAATCAATTCAACACTTTTGGCTCAAAGAGTTTTGCAGAAGGCACTGATGACAAATCAATATTTTCATATTAATGGCATACATCTGTTGAAAGGTATCAAAATGTAAAGGCCTTGGGATAAGGCAACAGGAGAAAAGTTAGGTAAGTGTTCAGAACAGCACAGCATGTGTACAGTTGGAGTTCTGAAATTAATTTTTGGTTCGGTTGTTCCCATTGCAATATGTTACAAACTCCAAGATGAGGTTTGCAGTCTTGCCTGGTCTGATTGCAGAATCCATCTGCCTGTTTTCTCATCAGTGGGATATTTATTTTCCATAACCTTCCTGACATATAACCTCTTTACAACAAGTGTGATTTGTTGCCCACTCCCATGCTTTCTCTCACCTCCTCCATGGAACCCAAGACCATATTTCCAATGGACTGCAGACCATCCAACTTCTCTTTTAGCCCCTAAGTTTTCCTTCCCGACTCTGCCCACCTCCCTTTCAAAGCCTCAATCCCCACACTACCAAGAAAACCTTTGATCCAATCTGCTGTACCTCCTCATCTCCAAGCCCGCTTTCCTTTCCAAAGTGCTTGAATCTTTTGTTGCCTCCTGGGTTGGTTGTCCACCTTCTGCGGGTATTCAACAGCACAGCGTGCAGGGTAAACACTAATGTTTGGTGGTTTGTTCTGCTTCATGAACCCTCCTTTGTCACTCTAAACAGTCAAGTCCATAGTTGTATCCATCTACCCACATTCAGGACCCCACCCGTGCAGCTCTTCCTATGCACATGTTCCCCTTGCCAAGGCACCCTCATGCTCCCACCCCTCACATACACAATCTAATGTCCATCTCAGTGGAAGATCCCTGACTTCATTCCACTCTGAGCTCTTCAATAGCAGCACAATCATCTCCAGCACTGACTTCCTCCCTTGTGCCATTGGCATTCCTTAGAAATCTATCTCTGTCCCTTATCCATGTCCATTGTTCATCTACGTACTACCCTGGCACCAACATCTCAGGCTTGGGGAGGATGAGAGCAGTTGGGAGGTCAACTGTAACAGGACTGGGGGCTCCAACCAGGTTAGTTTCTTCATATGGGTTGAGGACATTAAGCTGAAACTCTCAACCTCCTCCTCAGTCCCAGCGCTGCCCATTTTAGAACATAGAACAATACAGCACAGAACAGGCCCTTCGCCCACAATGTTGTGCCGACATAGTTATTCCCTTCTACCTACAGAATGCCCATATCCCTCTATTTTCCTCATGTGCCTATCCAAGCCCCTCTTAAAAGCCCCTAATGAATTTGCCTCCACCACCTTATCAGGCAACGCATTCCAGGCATCCACCACTCTCTCAGTAAAAAACTACCTTTCATGTCTGTTCTGAACCTACCCCCCTCACCTTAAATACATGCCCTCTGGTATTGGATTGCTCAATAATAGGAAAAAGATATTGTTTGTCCACCCCATCTATGCCCCTCATAATTTTATACACTTCTAACAGATCACACCTTAGCCTCCCCCGGTCCAGAGAAAAGAGCCCAAGTTTGTCCAGCCCGTCCTGATAGCACATACACTCTAATCCAGGCAGTATCCTAGTAAACCTCCTCTGCACCCTCCCCAAAGCCTCGACATCCTTCCTATAGTGAGGTGACCAGAATTGCACGCAATACTCTAAATGCAGCCTAACCAGAGTTCTATAGAGATGCAGATTGTCAGGTTGCTTGGTTGCCCTCTAACCTTAGATAAACCAACAAATTAATCTTTGGGAAAAGCAATGTTTTCTTCCATTACATGCAACATTGCTTCAGTTCATTCTGAACCCTCTGCCTTCATAAATGCAGGGTTGATAAGTTTCCCTGAAGTCTGTGTAGCTTTCTCTGTGGTGATAGTTTTTCCTCTTTTGGACAAAGTTACAATCAATTTCCTGTGTGCAATGGATTGAAGTTTTCCAGAGTTGATTATTTAAAGAACCGTCAAGGAAGGCCAGTGAAAAGTGGCAGTCCATAAAACACACACCATGAAGCCATTTCTTTGTGTATTGTTGAAACATGCAGAAATAAATGGACCTCTTACTCTGGGGAAAGGCACAGTGATGACGTTACTGGACTAGTAATCCATAAGGGTCTGGCAGCTGTGGAATTCAAATTCAGTTAAAATAATCTGGGGAAAAAGAGAAAGGAAACTGGTCTTAGTAATGGTGACCATAAAACAACTGGATTGTTGTAAAAATCCATCTGGTTCACTGAGTCTCCACAGGAAAGGAAATCTGCCATCCTTACCCGATCTGGCTTACGAAGAACTCCCAGCCAATGTTAAATGGGTTGTTTTGTTGTATCAGAATTGGAGTGTAGAAGTAGAATACCAGAAGGTTCAAGAAAGAGGCTCTTCACCACTTTTTCAAGGGTAATTACGGAGAGGCTTCAAATGCTGGATTTGTCAGTAATGCCCACAGCATGAAAATGAATAAATAAGAAAATAGCACTAATTAAACTAGTAATTAAATGCCTAACTAAATTAATCCCTTCTGCCTACACAATGTCTATATCCCTCCATTCTCTGCACATCCATGTGCCTATCTAAGTGCCTCTTAAATGCCTCTATTGTGTCTGCCTCCACTACCACCAATGACAGCACATTCCGGGCACCCACCACTCTCTGTGTAAAAAACTTGCCCTGCACATCTCCTTTAAATTTATCCCCTCCCATGTTAAATTCATGACCTCTAGTTCTGGACATTTCAACCTGGGAAAAAGATACTGGCTGTCTACCTATGCCTCTCATAATCTTATAAACTTCTATCAGGTCTCCCATTAGCCTCTGCCACTCCAGAGAAAACAATCCAAGTTTGTCCCATTTCTCCTCATAGCACATGCCCTTAATCCAGGCAGCATCCTGGTAAACCTCTTCTGCAGCCTCTTCAAAGCCTTCTGATAATGTGAATGTAGTACTCCAGATGCGGCCTAACCAGAGGTTTATAAAGCTGCTACATAACTTCCAGGGACCAAGGGAGCAGGGTGTATTAGAAAGTAGCAAGGCATGTTGAGAAAGTGGTTAGTAAATCATTTGCGATCCTGAGATTTATAAGTAGATGCACAAACTACAAAAGCAAAGAAGTTATGTTGGAGCAGTACAACACACTCACTCAGCCACAACTGGTGCATTGCCCACACTTTGATCAGGACGTGAAGGTCCTAGGGAGTGTGCTGGAAGAGTTTACTAGAGCGCTCCATTGATGGGCAGAAATATGATGTTCTTCCAGCAAAGAAGATTGAAAGGAAACAAGATCACAACTGATTTAGATCATTTAGATAGAAGCTGCTCTGGGGAATGTTTGGTTCAATGACACAGATTAGGAACTTTGGGCAAATGATGCAAGGATTTTTTTTAATGCAGGCATCAGTGATGATGTGGAACTCCTTGCCTGTAGGGGTGGTGGAAACAGAAGCAGTGAAGGGGTGTTTGGATGGGCACTTGACAAAATACTTTTCATGGTTATGGGGCAGTAGCAGTGGATTGGGACTGATTGGATTGTTCTGCCAAGAACCAGCACAGACTCAGTGGGCTGATGGCCACTTTATCTGCCAGGGCCCCAGGACATCTCAAAGCACTTTACAGCCAATGAAATGTTTTACTGCTGTGATATGGAAAGCACAGGCAGCCAATTTGTCGGCAGCAAGCTCCCACAAACAGAAGGGACGTAATAAAAAGAACTCTTTTTTGTGATATTCATTGTGGAACTGATATCACCTGAGAAACTGTGAAAACTTCCCAATTATTTGAAAAGGAGGCAGGGGACCTTTGCAGTATTTGAGAGAACAGACAAGATCTTGGTTTAATGTCTCACCTCTGATAGCACAAGTGAAAGAAATCTGAACTCAACCTTCATGACATAGAAGTGCTACAGACCAAATGCGGGTAAATGGGTCTCGTATAGATAAGTACAATGGTCAGCGCGGACATAGAGGACCGAAGGGCCTGTTTCTGTACTGTACAACTCTATCCATCATTAGGGACCCCCGCCATCCGGGCCATGCCCACTTCTCGATGCTGCCATCAGGCAGGAGGTACAGGATCCTGAAGACCCACACCTCAATGTTCAACAAAAGCTTCTTCTCCACTGCCATCAGGTTCTTGAACCAACCTGAAAACCCCAACACTGCCTCGGACTATATTTTCTCCTCTCTCTCTCTCTCTCTCAGCCAGTGTTGTTATGTTTATTTTGTCATGTGTTCTGTATAATTTATGTTAATTTAGGTTTATGTTAACTTATGTACTTGTGCTGCTGCTGCAAAGAGCTAACTTTTATGGCATTTATACCCTGTGTATGTATGGTATTGGTATTGGTATTGGTTTATTATTGTCACTTGTACCGAGGTACAGTGAAAAACCTGTCTTCCATACCGATCGTATGCCCATTGAACTTGATTCTGTGGACTCCTGCTTTGGAGATGTTGTTGCTGCTCCTTGAACCACGGGTAGGTTAAGCTGTGCTTGACTCAGTAAGAACTAGTAGGGCCAGGTCTTGACTCAGAGCTACAGAGTACAATGTGCCACATAAAAACCTCATGACTTTTTTATTCCAGGTGACTTGAAGCAAACAAACTGAGAAATGTACAGAAAGCCCCATTCTCACCCATGTTATAGTCAGAGTTTATATCTACCTGCAGTGATGTACCTACCTGCTCTGTGTAGCCTGTCCAATACAAGACCATGCTTTGAACTCTTCGAGCGTTTTAAGGAACTGAACCCTCTTTCTGAATCAGCAGTTTTCATTTTTTGCCTCACCTGAAACACAATTTGTGCCTCTTCAGCTCTTGCTGATACTCAGAGTTTAAAATATTTTGACCTCATTGCCGTCTCATCCAATCGACTGAATAATTACATATGATTTTTAACAAGAGTGGGACTGATGTGCACAATTGAGTATTACGATACTGTGACGTCCATGGCCTTTGTTTCAAGTCAATTATTTACCCCCCAGTTACACATAGTTAAGACCATAAGCCTGATTTAATAAGGGAGGCTGCATTCATTCTTCTGGTTGCCAAACAGTAATATTTATACAAGGTTTCTGAATCCAGCAAATGTTATATCTTCCATCTGGATGCTATGGTAATGCTTTATAAAGGTCAATGCGTACAGGGGCTCATCAGAACTGAAAACAGATGTTTATATATTCCCTCACTGATAAAATGCAAGATGGATTGATGATCTATTTTTTTTGCATAAATTTTTGTTTTCCTTACTTTTCAGACAGGCGCAATTAGAGAGATGCAGGAAACATTACGTGGTTTGCACGTCATGATTTGGACGACCTTAAGCATTTTTAAAGTTGCAACATAACTCTACACAGGAAAAATCCTTCTGTACAACACATGTTGCTTGAATTTCTGTGTAGACTGTTGCTGGTTGGCAATGGAACCTTAGCAATTGAAGGTAATAAATCTGAGATGTAAGTGCAGTCAGCGCTTTCAACGGGGAGTCTTGCCTCCTCGATTAGTATTGAAAGTCCAACGGCAGGAATATTTATGACAACTTTAAGGGGCTTTTCAGAGATTTTTTTGCCTTATTGGTTGGGAAGGGTCAGGGGTCTTGTTAGGCCAATGGTGATGGAAACTGACTGGGTTTACCTGAGTATGGAGATACCTTTGGGTTAATCGTTTACCTTGCCCCTCATCTCCCACCTCCAATCCCTATCTAGGGATAAGTTACAAGGTATATGTTACTGGATCAGTAATCCAGAGGTCTGGACTAATGATCCAAAGACATGAATTCTAATCCCACTAAAGCAGCCAGCAAATTGATTAAATCTGGAATAAAATGCTGGCGCCAGTAATGGTGACCATCACATTACCAGACTGTTGTTGAAAGTCTTTGAGGGAGTAAATTTGTTGTTCTTATTTAGTCTGTGTCTCCAAGTGATTCTGGACATACTAAGATATGTTGACTGTTAACTGCCCTCTAAAATGGTCTGGTATGAACATTCAACTCAGGGGTACTTAGAAGTGCGCTATTAGTATTGGCCAAGCAAGCAACACCAATGAATGAGTTAACCTACCCTCCCCCTCCCTCCAATACCCTCAATACTCTCAGTCACCCCAATAGCAACAGAAATCAAACAAACCTGTTATAATCAGGAAAATAAACAGGAATGGAATACAGGCAGAGATTATTTGGCCCATTGAACTTGTAACCAGCTGATTCCACAAGCAAATAAAATGCAGCAGATGCTGGAAATCAGAAATAAACCAATGCTGGAAATGCTCGGCAGGTCAGGCAGTATCTGTGAGATTATTTGGCCCATTGAACTTGCAACCAGCTGATTCCACAAGCAAATAAAATGCAGCAGATGCTGGAAATCGGAAATAAACCATTGCTGGAAATGCTCAGCCGGTCAGGCAGTATCTGTGGAGGGAGAAACTAAGTTTCCAGTCAACGACCTCTTATTTTAACTCGGGGTGTTAGTCCTGCTCCCCTCTTCTCCTCCCATATTCTTATAATTTTATTTGCCATCATACCAATCCAATACTCTTATAATGGATGCATTTAAGTCTGAATTCACCATCTTAAGGGGCAGTGCATTACTTACAGAGAGGAATTTTGGTGATTTGGTTTGAAGGATGGAGGGGAGTGAGATCCTCACTCAAGAGATCCTTGCAGTAAGAGCTGTGTTGTTATAGGGAGCTGTGACCAGTAAGTATGAACCCTTCATGCCAGTCTTCCTGTGTTCATACCTGACCCAGAGTGTTACAGCACATTAACATCTTCACTCCAAGTTCATTGATTGAAACAGGTTAATCTGTGTTTTTTTTCCAAAAATATGCAACTGGCCTTCCTGGGAAATAATTGACAGGTCTTTGGAGAGGTTGGGGAACTTGTAGTTCCCAGTTTTTGGACTGGACCATTTCTGTGGGATTGTTCATCAGAACTCCTGTTTGTTCCCTGTAGCAGTGTGATCAATTCATCCAAATCCAAAACACTTGTTCCTGCCAGCCACCCCCCTCTGCCTTCACCTCCCACAAGCAGAAATACAAGAACAAAAGACAGAACAGAAAATGCTGGAAACACTCAGCAGGTCTGGCTGCGTCTGTGGAGAGAAAAACAGAGCTGACGTTTCTGGTTGAAGGCCCTTCGTCTGAACTGGGAAAAGACGGAGTTAGCTGATTAACCATCTTGCTAGCATTTGCTTTGGTGCTTTCTGCCCTTTCATCTATTAAACACTACTGCCATTTTTAGAAAGTGTTCATGCAGCTCTGTTTATGAAGTGCTTTTGAAGCTTAGCCACTGTTATAAGATGGGGAAAGACAAATGGCAAAGTGCCCAGCAATAGGCCACATTAGTAATGATATAATTGACCAGATAATCTGTTTGGTTTATGAATAAATATTGCCTGGGATATTGAGAGAATCTAATTTATTCTCCAAACAGTGCCAGGGATCTCTATACAGTATTAATCAGTACAGGATAGATAGGGTTATTCAATTCTCATACCCAAAATTGGTATTGGTTTATTATTGTCACTTGTACTGAGGTACAGTGAAAAACTTGTCTTGCATACCATTTGTACAGATCATTACACAGTGCATTGAGGTAGCACAGAGTAAAAACAATAACAGAATACAGAGTAAAGTGTCACAGCTACAGAGGAAGTGCAGTGCAGGTAGACAATAATACTTTGGAGAGGGGCTGGAACCCACACTGACTGACACTGCTTTGTCAAAACCTAGGAGCACTTATTTCACATATTCGTACTGTACTCTCTGATCGCACAATTTAACCCCAGTGTCACCTGGTTCAGGCTTTTTGAGGTTTGTCCAATTGGTAAATGAGAAGTATGTTTCCTTCACAGGATGTGGGATATGGAGGAAATTGGTTAGGGTATCAGGTAAAAAGGGTCATAGGGTTATGGCGTGAGATCATAGTTCATTGCAACACAGAGCAACAAATGAGTTAATGCTGTGCTATGATTGCAAGCAGAAGACAGTCACACAATGTGCTCCCATTGGTCCACAGTAATATCTAAGAGGCATTAATGCTGTGGTACAGGCTTCCAGTGTTGGGACTTCAGTTCACTACCTTCATCTGTCTGGCTCTTAAGTTCCAGAATTCCCTCCCTAAACCTCTCTGTCTCTCAACTTCTCTCTTCTCCTTTGAAACATTCCTTAAACCTATCCCTACACTCAAGCTTTTTAGTCACTAACCCCTCTATCCCCTAATATGGCTTAGTTTCAATTTCTTTTGATTGAGAAAGCTCCAGGGATGAGATTCCAATGTGGAATGATTAATTGTGATAAAAGAGATGGTCCTGAGAGAGGAATTACCTTCCCCTAGCTCTAGAGGCAGCACTGCCCCCTGTGGCTGTTCCAAGCACTGCCACTCCAGGAGGTTGATGAAGTCCAGTGGAACAGCAGAATTTCCTCCGTTCACTGACTGAGGAACAGAGGCAGCATTAACCATCCATACTCCAACAGGAAGCCAATCAACATGCTTCTCCTGAAGAATACTGTAGAGGCCTTTCTCCCCTTATAGCAAAATTGGTTTCCCAAAACAAAAACAAAGCAAAAGCAACTAACAAAGGAGTGTGGTAGCATCATGGTTAAGTCACTGGACTAATGCCCAGAAATATGGAGAACTGATTAAGAGACATGACTTCAAATCCCACCATGACTGTTGGGGAATTTAAGTTCGTGAAAATAGATCTGGAATGAGAAAACTAGTCTCAGTAGTGGTAATAGTGAGACTGCTGTAAGTCAGTCTGGATCACGAATGCCCTTGACAGAGGGAAATCCCACCCAGTCTGGATGATACGTGAGTCCAGACCCACTAATGCGGCTGTTTCTTTACTGCCCTTTGAACTGGTTTAGAGGGCAAACAGGGATAGATATCGTGATGTGAGTAAGCAAACGAAGTTCAAACTTTAAGTTTAAAACACAAGGGCCTGGCTCATTTCTTGACATATAGTTCTTCCTTCACTGCAGGAAGGATATGGAGGCTTTGGAGAGGGTGCAGAAGAGGTTTAACAGGATTAGAGAGTATTAGCTACGAGGAGAGTTTGGACAAACTTGGATTGTTTTCTCTGGAGTGTCGGAGACTGAGGGGAGACCTGATAGAGGTTTATAAAACAACGAGAGGCACAGAGAGGGTAGATAGTCTTTTTCCAAGAGTAGAAATGTACATAGCTTTAAGGTCAGAAGGGGAAAACTTAAAGGAGATGTGTGGGGTAAGTTTTTTTACAGAGAGAGTGGTAGGTGCCTGGAACACACTGCCAGGGGTGGTGGTGGAAGCAGACACGTTACTGGCACTTGAGAGGCATTTAGACAGGCACATGAACAGGCAGGAACAGAGGGATATGGATCATGTGCAGGCTAATAGGTTTAGTTTAATTTGGTATCATGATCTGCACAGACATCATGGGCTGAAGGGCCTGTTCCTGTACTGTTCTCTGTTGTATGTTCTAAACCCCACTGAATTGAAATTTTCATTTCCCGTACTGTGCTGAAATCAGGGAAGCTGGATCAGTCTGAATAGCTTTTAGCTGTCACAGATACAGCGGTCTGACTGGTTCCTTTCTGTACCATACATTTATGTGATTCTATGATGCATCATTAGTCCATGATTCCAATCCTAAGCTAATGCTACAATATCATCAAGTATTGAGAGGGACAAATCAATGAGTTTTCAAACCAAAGTACTTCTTAATAAGGTCATGACCATGTATAAGACGGAAGTATGCTGTTCAACTCTTCCATCCTCTGCATGATGCTGGGACCTTCCCTTTGCCAAGGGTCAGGTTGTGGTCATAACTCTGTGACACTGAGCACCAAGACACATGCAGCAACTGAGGAATAGGGTGGGATGGTTTTCCCAGGGTGCGTGTGCACAAACGTCCGGCTGTTGGGATTGGTAGGAGGGAGTGGCATGGTTGGATGGTGCTAGGGTATTTGGGAAATTGGCAGTAGGTGGGGCAGTTTCATTAATATGATGGCTGTGGAGAGTTAAGGCTGCAACTTTTAAGCAATGCACCAAATGCAAATTTCAATATCATCCCTCGTGATCAGAATCAGATTTATTATCACTGACTTATATGATGTAAAAGTTGCTGTTTTGTGGCAGCAGTACAGTGCAAAGACATAGAATTACCATATATAATAATACACACAAAAGAAAAAAAAAATCATAAAAATAAATAAATAATGTGAAAATAAAAGGAATTACAATCATGGGTGTTCGTGGGTTCATGAACTGTTCAGAAATCTGATGGCGGAGGGGAAGAAGCTGTTCCTGAATTGTTTTAACTGCATGATAGTAAAATTACTGCACTGACCATCCAGGGACACAGAATGGTGATCCATGGACATGGGTTTAAATCCCATTGTTGCGGGGTGGGATTCAGTTAGTTTAACATATCTGGGATACAAAGAGTGTGAAATGGTTGAATTGAGGAAAAACCCATCGGAAGAGATATCTGCCTTGATATCTGGTGTATCGGGGGAACTTTACCAGTTGGGTCACCACATAGTTTCTGGAGTTTGTCATTTACAGTGTAAATAGAGACAGCTATTTTCCTGTTAACGAGACTTAACTCTTGGCCCTACAAAGAGATAAGAAAGGATCAGCTCAGGTTCTTTATAGTCATGTTGATTCAGTAAGAAGTGCTAGCTAGAACACAGTACAAATGCCCTAAACATTAGAATAGCTTCATAGTTAATTGAGTGTTCTACGCCCACGAAAAAGCAGACAGGGCTGTGATTTAACATTTCCTCAATAAGCACCTTAACCACAGCACTCTGAGATTTCTTGGTCCTGAACCCTCTACCTGACCTGGAGTGTTACTTGTTGCATTAAAGCTGACAATAAAAGGGTCCAGCATGTGTGATGTGCACGCCTTTGACCTTCTTTATCTTGAGTTCCAATAGGCAGAAGCTGATTTATTGCTGTTTTGACAAGATGGGTAAGGCTGTTTACTTTGGTTGGCTGAGTGTAGAGAACAAAGTTTCATCAACAGGAAAGTAAGCTGCCTCTGTTTACATTGTGAATGACAAACTCTAGAAGCCATTTGGTGACCTAATTGGTAAAGTTCTCCATGATAGACATTTGCTGATGGGTTTTATGACCCTATGTATACACCAAACCTTGTGTGGAAGATTTATTGATGACTGGAAGGGAGACTGAGAAATCTTTTGATGACAGCGAAATGTGGTAACTGTGCAGATGAAGGCTTTGTTCCTGCAGTGAGGATGTTTGAAGGCTTTGGCTTTGGGAATATTGATGCTAACAATGGTTATCCCTCTCCCTTCGCTGTCCACACCTCCTTGCCTTTCCTTTAGAGCTCCAAGTATCTGCAAATGCTTCCAGTAAGGTATGAGGTTGAAGGAAAGTACTAGAGACTTTCAAGGTCGAAATTTACAACCTCCTCCCACACTCTCCCTTTCAATCACTTTTTAGCTACTAAGTGCTTCAGAGCCCTTGCCCGAACTTGGCAGGGGGGAACTTTAGTCACAAACGCACAGCCATCTCCCACATCTGGGTGGAGGAGGACATTCTAGGGGACCTTAGAAGTGCCGAAATTGGGACCTCCTTCAAGAAATGAGGCTGATCAGACTGTGGTAACTACAGAGGGAGCCTCCCTGCTGCCTGCTACAGGGAGAGTCACTGCCAAGGTCCTCCTTAACCACCTCCAACTAGTGGCCAAAGAGCAGTTCTCCCAATTGCCTCCATCCAAAGGTACAGTGGGCAGGCACAGTAGTCTAGTGGTTAGCATAATGCTTTACAGCGCCAGCAACCTGGGTTCAAATCCGGCCACTGTTTGTAAGGAGTTTGTACATTCTCCCCGTGTCTGTGTGGGTTTCCTCCGGGTGCTCCGGTTTCCTCCCACATTCCAAAGATGTACGGGTTAGGAAGTTGTGGACATGCTATGTTGGCACCGGAAGTGTGGCAACACTTGCGGGCTGCCCCTCAGAACACTATGCAAGAGGAGATATTTCACTGTGTGCTTCGATGTACATGCGACTAATAAAGGTATCTCAGGTATCTCATCTCACATGATCTCTATTCAATATAATCATGGCTGATCTGCCCAGGGCCACATCTCCTCCTCACTGTCAGTTCCCAGTTGCTTTCAATTCCCTGATCTTTCAAAAATGTACCTACCTCCTCCTTAAATACCCACTATGATCGAGCCTCTATAACACTCCAGAGCAGAGAATTCCAAAAATGCACCACTCCTGGCTCCCGAAACAGGCTCTCTGTTCCAAGTTCTCTCTTGGGAAGAGATTACCAAGTTGGCAGAGGAAGTAACTCATACCAACATATACAAGAAATACAAAAATGGTGCATGTTTTTTTAAATTCATAGTGTGGTTCAGTCTATATATTCATAGCGTTATTGGTTCTATACACCTTTAGTGTGAGCACATTCTATGTACAGAGCACTATTGGTATCTGTGTGCTTTGGTTCTATGCACAGCTTCAGTGCAAACAAAGGTAACATTGAGTTGGGTACACTTTTCCCCTCATTGTCCGGGGACTTGTGCCTCGCAATCTGTTGGACACACTGCATCTTGGATCTCCAGATGAAACAGAAGACAGCACAGGAGACAGGCAGGGCAGAGGAGCGGGGCGTGAGCCACACCCGCGCCAAGTACAGCAGCGCCAAGAGCACCTCACACCTGGATGACCAGGTTCTTGCTGGCCAACGAGAGGGAGCGCTGCTCCCACAGTCCCGGTTTTCCTCTAACCTTGCCTCTCCACTGCAGCCATTTTTTGTAACACGCCCCAGACCCTCTGAACCAGATCCCCAGCACCTTCAGGTAGCCAGACCTGACGGTGAAGGGGATGGTGGATTGGGTCAGGCCAGTTGCCGAACAGCATGGCTTCGCTCTTCCTGTGGTTGACTCTGGCCCCTGATGCCAACTCAGACTGGTCGTGGGTGCTACTCAGTCTGTGGACTGACCATGGATCAAAGCAGAAGATGTTGACATCATCCCATGTACACAGAGGCACTGATTTGCATGCCCCCACTACCTGGCATCATCACCCCTTTTATTCCTGTACCCTTCCTGCTGGATTTGGCAAAGAGATCCATGCAGTACCCAAACAGGACAGGGGAGAGTGGACAACCCCGCCTTACTCCAGACTTAATGAGGAAGCTGGAGCAACATACACAAAAAGCTCAGCAGGTCAGGCAGCATCTATGGAGGGAAATAGTTGACATTTCAGGTCGAGACCTTCATCTGAACACAAGGAAGCTCTCTGTTTCCCACTTTTTGACTTGGACTGCATGCTGATGTCACTGTAGAATAGTTGGATCCAATTCCTGACTCCCTCCCCAATGCCCACTTTAGAGAGCACAGGACCCAGCCCCTCAGTGTCCACTGATATTGGCCCCAGATTCCGATAAAGTGGGCTAATCAAGGAGTAGACAGCCACACACCTCTTCAAAGTGCTTGTGACTGACAGCACTGATGGTACTGACTCTGTACGCGAACCAGCTCCCAGCTCCCAGCTCAATGGTTTAAGAGTGAACACTAAACCCACGTCACTAGTGCGTGAGTGAAAGGGTTACCATGGGAACCTGATACTTGAAAGGAGGGGACAATTTTCACTGCTTCTCAAGAATGGGACAAAGCTGAGGATGTATTTGATGTGTTCTCACCACTTGCTGGAATTTGAATAAATAAACAATATAATGCTTTGGGGCTGTAAGGGGATAAAGTGAGCGGGTTGGTTACACACACTGGCTTCACAAACACAAGCCTAAGTAATGATCCAATTTCAGAAGCTTACGATGAATAAACACAGGAACACAAGACAATAGGAGAAGGAGCGGGCCACTCGGCCCCTCAAACCTGCCCCAATATTCAATACAATCATGGCTGATCTGCCCAGGCCCCAACACCTCTTCTGTGCCAGTTCTGGTCGTCCCATTACAGGAAGGATGTGGAGGCTTTGGAGAGGGTGCAGAAGAGGTTCACCGGGATGTTGCCTGGATTAGAGTGTATTAACTTTTAGGAGAGTTTGGATAAACTTGGATTGTTTACTCTGGAGCGTCGGAGGCTGAAGGGAGACCTGATAGAAGTTTATAAAATGATGAGAGGTATCGATAGGGTAGACAGACAGAATCTTTCTCCAAGGGTAGAAATGTCAAATACTAGAGGGCATAGCTTAAGGTGAGGGGGGAGAGCTGAGAGGAGATGTGCAGGTTAAGCTTTTTTACACAGAGAGTGGTAGGTGCCTGGAACACACTGCCGGGGTGGTGCTGGAAGCAGACACAATAATGGCGTTTAAGAGGTATTTAGACAGGCACATGAACATTGCAGGAAATGGAAGGATATGGATCATGTGCAGGCAAAAATGGGTTTAGTTTAAGTTGGTATCATGGTCAGCACAGACATTGTGGGCCAAAGGGCCTGTTCCTGTGCTGCGCTGTTCTGCGTTCTCTGTCCTATGTTCCACAAAGCCCTAAATTCCCTGATTTTTCAAAAAATTATCTTCTTCTTCTTCTTCAAATATCTCCAATGATCTGGACTCCACAATCTTCCAGAGATCCACCATCCCGTGCAAGAAGTTACTAGGCACCTTGTTTTAAATGACTGCCCCCAGGTCTTGTAACAACGTCTCCTTGTTCAAGAATCCTACTGATGGAAGCATTTCAACACCTGCCCTGCCACCTATTCTTGTGGGAAGAGTTAAGAAACTGCAAGGGTAAAAGGACCCTGTTGGGAGTTACATACAGGCCTCTGAATAGTAGCCAGGATGTGGGGTACAAATTACAACAGGAGATAGAAAAGGCATGTAAAAAGGGCAATGTTACAGTGGTCATGGGGGGATTTCAATATGCAGGTAGACTGGGAAAATTAGGTTGGTACTGGATCCCAAGAGAAGGAATTTGTAGAATGCCTACGAGATGGCTTTTTAGAGCAGCTTGTGGTGGAGCCCACTAGGGAAAAGGTAATTCTGGATTTGGTGTTATGCAATGAACCAGATTTGATTAGGGAGCTTAAGGTAAAGGAACCCTTAGGAGGCATTGATCATAATATGATAGAATTCACCCTGCAGTTTGAGAGGGAGAAGCTGAAATCGGAGGTATCGGTATTACAGTTGAGTAAAGGTAACTACAGAGGCATGGGAGAGGAGCTGGCCAACATTGATTGGAAGGGGACCCCAGCATGAATGACGGTAGATCAGCAATGGCAGGAGTTTCTGGGAGTAATTTGGAAAATGCAGAATCAGTTCATATCAAAGAAGAAGAAGCATTCTAAAGGGAGGATGAGGCCACTGTGGCTGACAAGGGAAGTCAAAGAGAGCATAAAAGCAAAAGAGAGGGCAAACAATATTGCAAAAATTAATATAGAACATAGAACACTACAGCACAGTACAGGCCCTTCGGCCCACAATGTTGTGCCGACGTTTTATCCTGCTCTAAGATCTATCTAACCCTTCCCTCCCATATAGCCCCCTATTTTTCTATCATTCATGTGTCTATCTAAGAGTCTCTTAAATGTCCCTAATGTATCTGCCCCCCACAACCTCTGCAGGCACTGCGTTCCACACACCAACCACTCTCTGTATAAAAAACTTACCCCTGACATCCCCCTTATAACTTCCTCCAATCACCTTAAAATTATGTCCCCTCATGTTAGCCATTGTCGCCCTGGGAAAATGTCTCTTACTGTCCACTCGTTCTATGCCTCTTATCATCTTGTACATCTCTATCAAATCACTTCTCATCCTCCTTCTCTCCAAAGAGAAAAGCCCTAGCTCACTCAACCTATCCTCATAAGACCTGCTCTCCAATCCAGGCAGTAGTCTGGTAAATCTCCTCTGCACCCCCTCTAAATCTTCCACATCCTTCCTAGAATGAGGCGACTGGAACTGAACAGAATACTCCAAGTGTGGCCTGACCAGAGTTCTATAGAGCTGCAACATCACCTTGCAGCTCTTGAACTCAATACCCCAACTAATGAAGGCCAACACTCCATACGCCTTCTTAACAACCCTATCGACCTGCGTGGCAACCTTGAGGGATCTATGGATGTGGACCCCAAGATCCCTCTGTTCCTCCACACTGCTAAGAGTCCTGCCATTAACCTTGTATTCTGCCTTCGAATTCGATCTCCCGAAGTGTATCACTTCACACTTATCAGGGTTGAACTCCATCTGCCTCTTCTTAGCCCAGCTCTGCATTCTGTCAATATCCTGTTGTAATCTATAGCAACCTTCTACATTATCCACAACACCACCAACCTTTGTATCATCAGCAGACTTACTAACCCACCCTTCCACATCCTCATCCAAGTCATCTATAAGAATCACGAAGAGCAGGGGTCCCAGAACAGATCCCTTCAGAACACCACTGGTCTCCGACCTCCAGGCAGAACACGCTCCATCTACCACTCCATCTTCTATGGGTGAGCCAATTCTGAATCCACACAGCCATGTTTCCCTGGATCCCATGCCTTCTGACTTTCTGAATAAACCTTCCATGAGGAACCTTATCAAACACCTTACTAAAATCCATGTAGTGGGAAGCTAGAGGATTGGGAAGCCTTTAAAAACCAACAGAAGGCAACTAAAACAGCAATAAGGGGAGAAGAGATGAAATATGAAGGTAAGCTAGCCAATAATATAAAAGAGGATACCAAAGGTTTTTCCAGATATATAAAGAGTAAAAGAGAGGCAAGAGTGGACATTGGATCACTGGAAAATGACGCTGGAGAGGTAGTAATGGAGAAAAAAGAAATGGCAGACGAACTAAATAAGTATTTTGCATCAGTCCTCACTATGGAAGACACCAGCAACGTGCCAGAAATTCGAGAGAGTCGGGGGCAGAAGTGAGTGTAGTCACTATTACCAAGGAGAAGGTGCTTGGGAAGCTGGAAGGTCTAAAGGTGGATAAGTCACCTGGACCAGACGGACTACCCCCCAGGGTTCTGAAAGAGGTAGCTGAAGAGATTGTGGAGGCATTAGCAGTGATCTTTCACAAATCACTAGAGTCAGGAATGGTTCCGGAGGACTGGAAAAGTGCAAATATCACTCCACTCTTTAATTATGGAGGGGGGCAAAAGGCAGGTAATTATAGGCCAGTTAGCTTGACTTCAGTGGTTGGTAAGATGTCAAAGTCCATTATTAAGGATGAGATTTTAGGGTACTTGGAAGCACATGATAAAATAGGACAAAGTCAGCATGGTTTCCTTAAGGGGAGATCTTGCCTGTCAAACCTGTTGGAATCCTTTGAGGAAGTAACAAGCAGGATAGACAAAGGACAGTCAGGGGATATTGTTTACTTGGATTTTCAGAAGGCCTTCGACAAGGTGCCGCACATGAGGCTGCTAAACAAGATAGGAGCTCATAGTATTACAGAAAAGGTACCAGCATGGATAGAAGATTGGTTGACTGGCAGAAGGCAAAGAGTGGGAATAAAGGGGGCCTTTTCTGGTTGGCTGCCGGTGACTAGTGGCGTTCCACAAGGGTCAGTGTCGGGTCTGCTACTTTTCATGTTATATGTTAATGATCCAGATGATGGAATTGATGGCTTTGTGACCAAGTTTGTGGATGATACAAAGATAGGTGGAGGGGCAGGTAGTGTTGAGGAAGCAGGGACTCTGCAGAAGGACTTGGACAGGTTGGGGGAATGGGCAAAGAAGTGGCAGATGGAATACAGAGTGGGGAAGTGTACGGTCCTGCACTTTGGTAGAAGGGATAAAAGCGTAGACTATTTTCTGAATGGGGAGTGAATTCAAAAATCAGATGTGCAACAGGACTTGGGAGTCCCAGTGCAGGATTCCCTAAAGGTTAACTTGCAGGTTGAGTCAGTAGTAGGGAAGGCTAATGCAATATTAACATTCATTTCGAGAGGACTAGAATATAAACACAAGGATGTAATGCTGAGGGTTTATAAGGCATTGGTCAGACCACATTTGGAGTATGGTGAGCAGTTTTGAGCCTCATGTCTAAGGAAGGATGTGCTGGCATTGGACCAACTCCAGAGGAGGTTTACTGGAAATGATCCTGGGAATGAAAGGGTTAAAGAGGAGCGTTTGATGGTTCTGGGCCTGTACTTGTCAGAGTTCAGAAGGATAAGGGGGGATCTCATTGAAACCTACCGAATATTGAAAGGCCTGGATAGAGTGGAGGTGCAGAGGTTGTTTCCAGTAGTGGGAGAGTCTAGGACCAGAGGGCACAGCCTCAGAATAGAAGCACGTCCCTTTAGAACAGAGGTGAGGAGGAATTTCATTAGCCAGAGGGTGGTGAATCTGTGGAATTCATTGCCACAGACGGCTGTGGAGGCCCAGTCATTGGATATATTTAAAGCGGAGGTTGATAGGTTCTTGATTAGTAAGGGCATCAAAGGTTATGGGGAGAAGGCAGGAGAATGAGGTTGAGAGGGAAAAATAAATCAACCATGATCGAATGGTGGAGCAGACTCGATGGGCCAAATGGCCTAATTCTGCTCATATGTCTTATAGTCTCATGGTTTATGGTCTTATGGCATGCCCATTTAGGTTCTCATATGTTTCAATAAGATCATCCCTCATTCTACTAATTTGGTGGACGGAGAGATAACATGTCCTTTGGTAAGAGTGGGCAACAGAACAGAGCAGATGTTGTGTCTACATTGCAGTAGACCTTGGCCTATCAGGGGTGGTGTTCAAAGGAATTTTCCATAGACTGGTGAACAGGAATGGAGAACTGCACAAATAGTTATTTTATCTGGAGGTTTAATGAATGTTTCCTGAGACCGGTTGAACTACAGCTCAGTGGTCATCTGACTGAAGGCAACAGCTCATGGGGCAGGATGACTCTCTGTTGAACTCAATGGCTTCATGCTGCTTGTTCTGGTCTGAAAGTGAAAACCTTGCAGATTGAATCAAAATCTGCACTCAAGCCAGAGCATTTGTCTTGTCAGTGACTGAAGTGGAGATACTTGCACCCTCTCCAGATCATACAGTGTGTTGAAATGCAATCACATCACTTGTTAAAAAATAGTTCCATACATATTGCCAACAGGCAGGTACATTAACAACATTTAAAAGACATTTGGACAGATACATGGATAGGAAAGATTTTGAGGGAGATGGGCCAAACGCAGGCAAATGAGACTTGCTTGGGTGGGTGTCTTGGTCGGCATGGACCAGTTGGGCCAAAGGGCTTGTTTCCGTGCTGTATGACTCTATGACTCAATACACATAGAGCCATGAGCACAGAAACACATTCATCAGCCCATTGAGCCTGATCCAACCATCAAGTAACCATGTACACTAACTCTACACCAATTAGGTTTTATTCTCCACACATTCCCATCAAACTGCACCCCCCCTCTCCCTCAGATTCTACCCCTCACCTACACATGGGAATTTAGGGTGCCCACCCTACTACCAGCACATCTTTGGGATGTAGAAGAAAATCAGAGCAGCTGGAGGAAACTGGAAGGCATGCACGTAAGGTGAGGGCAGTAAGTACAAAGGAGATGCGCGGGGCAAGTTTTTTTACACCGAGCGTGTTGGGTGCCTGGAATGCGCTGCCAGGGGTGGTGGTGGAGGAAAATACAATAGAGGCGTTTAAGAGGTTCTTAGATAGGCACACTAATGTGCAGAGAATGGAGGGATATGGACTTGTATAGGCAGAAGGGATGAGTTTAGTTAGGCTTTTAATTACTGGTTTAATTAGTTTGGCAAAACATTATGGGCCAAAGAGACTGTTCCTATGCTGTTCTATGTTCTACAAAGCCCACACATTTGCAGGGAGAACATGCAAACTCCATACAGACAGCACCGGAGGATTGATCCCGGGTCTCTAGGGCTGTAAGGCAGCTGCACGTTTAATGGCTTCCCTACAGTATCTCTCTGGTTTATATCTGTTAGGTTGTAAAACTGCAGAGCCAAGCTTACCTTTCATCAGTTAAGTCCTTGCCACCCCTTGCCTTGCCTCATTCTGTCCATCTATTGCTTGGATTCCTAATGTTTCAACCTTGTATGAGAAGGGAAGGATTATGTGTCGCTGGACAATCAAACATACAGCAAAGTAGAAACAGAAAATGCTGGCTGGAGTTACTCAGCAAGTCGGTGAGTACTGATACTCCCTGGTCTTCTGAGCAATTTCAGCATTTTTTGCTCTACTTCACGTTGTTTTTGCACTGATGGGCAGAATTATTACACACAATCTCCACCTTGCTGTCTCCTCCAAGTTGCTTAACTGCAATAAATGTACATTGATAACAAGCAAATGTCTCTTTAAACTCAACTGATGTAAGGTAAGCTTGGCTCTGTAGTTTTACAACCTAACAGATATAAACCAGGGATACCCTGGGGGAAACCATGAAACGTGAAGTTGCCTTGTATATCATTCAGTCTTACACAGCACTTGAGTGCAATATGTCTTGAGATTAAACGATGCATGCTGTGACCAGAAGATTGTTACCAGTAAGTTTCCACAGGGCTGAACACTCAGCCCTTGCTTTTTGCTTTGCTTATAACTGAATAATTTAGCCTTGGTAAAGTTTGCAGATGATGCAAAGTTTGGCTCTTTTGCCTGATACCCAGGAGGTAAAATTTA
Organism: Pristis pectinata; assembly: GCF_009764475.1. NCBI lineage: Eukaryota > Metazoa > Chordata > Chondrichthyes > Rhinopristiformes > Pristidae > Pristis > Pristis pectinata. The sequence continues at coordinate 14,919,917 of NC_067433.1, forward strand.
AACTGCGAGAAATGATGGATGGTGCAATCAGTTGAGCAGTAAAATGGCAAGTGGAACAACCTGGGAAGTATGAGGTAATGTGATTACAGAGGTGCAGGAAGGCAAGGGAATATAGTGGTGTGGGGGAGAAAAGGGATCTTGGAGTGTACGTTAGTAATCCGTAAAGGTAGCAGGTAAAGGTCAAGAAGGCATAGAGAAAGGTATGGTAAATTAGCTAAGGAATAGAAATCAGAATCAGAATCAGGCTTATTATCACTGACACGTCGTGAAATTTGTTGTTTTGCGGCAACAGTATAGTGCAAGACATAACGACATAAAAATTACTTTAAGTTATAAATACAAATATAGAGTGCAAATTAGGAATAACGAGGTAGTGTTCATGGGTTTATGGACCATTCAGAAATCTGATAGCGGAGGGGAAGAAGCTGTTTCTGAAATGTTCAGTGTGGGTCTTCAGGCTCCTGTACCTCCTCCCCGATGGTAGTAATGAGAAGAGGGCATGTCCCGGGTGGTGAGGGTCCTTAGTGATGGAACATAAGAGCAAGGAGCTTACACTAGAACTGTGTGCAACACTACTTAGCTTATGTGTTGAATACAGTTCTGTCACCACCTTAAAGGAGGGATGCACTGGAGCCGAAGCAGAGGAGAGTCTGAAGTTTGTGGCTATGAGGAAAGAATGGATAAGCTGGCATTTTTTTTTGGAAAAGAGGAGACTGAGGGGAGATTTAGTTGAAGTGTGCAAAATTATGAAGTGTACAGCATTACTGACAGAGTGAAAAGTGAGGACCTCTTTCCTTCAGCGAGGGGTCAAAAACCAGTGGAGATCCATTCAAAGTAGATTAGAGGGGAGAAGGGAACAAGGTTTTCACACAGAGAGTGGTGGTCTGCAGATCACTGCCTGAAAGGGAGGAAGAGGAAGGAACTCCCATTACATGTACACAGTACTTGGTGTGGGTTTGTAAATCTGTGACCTGCAGGGTGTCAGACCCACTGTTGGAAGGTAGGGTTTGGCTGGGGAGATCTCTTTCGACTTCACAAAATGGCCTCCTTTTATGACATAACTTTTCTCCGATTGCCTCTCTACCCTGCTACAGATCAGTTGTGCGGTTCCCCATGGTCTGAAACCTTCCACTCTCACCGGCCAAGTTCCAAACTATTAGGTTGAGGATCTTTCTGCCGGGAAAATGAATTGTCTAACAAGGAAAATCACCAGGCAGGCAAGCCTCGGGTACCAGTTTAGACCTCACTGAGGCAAAAGGTTATGGATTGAAGTCCTAATCTGGAGATTTAAACTCAAATTCTGAGGGTGTCACATAGTCCCATGCAGAGGACAAACTGCACTGTCAGAGGTCCCAACATTTAAGGGAAATGTCAAACTACTCTGGCAGTTACGATTCCTTTGTGTCATCTTACAGGAGCGCGGGGGAGTTCACAGTGCCTTGCCCAATATTTATCTTTCACTAAATATCACTAAAACAAAACGCAGACTGTCTGATCTGTGCGGTTTGTGGGAGCTTGCTGTGTATGATCTGCCTGATACTGTGGCATCCATGACTACATATCAGAAGCATGTTATGGGTCATAAAGTTCCTTGGAAAATCCTGAGGTTGCGAAAGTGCTATGTCAATGCAAATGATTGAAGCCATTCCACCAAATACAATGGTGTTTTTCCTATATCCTACAATCATTCCCTTACACTGGAAGACAGCAGCACCACGGCGCAGTTTACTCCATCATGGATCCTTTCCTGGTTCTTCAGCCTCCCAAAAAATCTGGGTCAAGGTTGACCTGAAGGAAGTGGGGACAAAGGCCTGGCCAGCAGTGCAGCTGGCTCAGTAGCGCCATCAACTGGATGAAGTCCACGTGGAAAAGTCAGATCCCACAGGGACACCTGGCCAACTTTAAACCACCCCCCCCCCCCCCCCCCCACCAAGCAACTCCTGCAAAGCTGGACTTAGTCCTTGACGGCAGAGCTTTGCAAATTGTAGGGTGAATTTGACCAAATAATACCAGAGAAATGATTTCAGGATATGGCTAAATAAATGATCCTTGATTATACCTCCCTTCCTGTCTGCTTTTTCCTTTGTTTCCCTTTTCTTCTCTTTCACCTGCTTTCTTACTCTCACTATGTTCTTTATTGCTTGATTCCCTCTTTTAATTTCACTTTCCCCTCATTCTGTTTCACCGACTTCACTCTCTCATTTCTATTGTTTACTTGTCGTTCACAGACTTGTTTCCTTCTGTCTCCATCTTGTTTCTTTTTATTCGCTCTCATTTTTCTTCCTTGCTTCTCTCTCACTCTCCATCCCCCTCCCAGTACCACAGGCAAACCTCATCTAGAAGCAACTAGCCTAGTAAAAAGACAGACTCTCTCCAAACATCCACAGTTTCATTTGCTAAGGTCGTTAACCTCTCGAAGCTGATTGTAAATTACAAATCCCAGATGCAAGTAATTGAATTTTGGATGGATTGAGTTACATCCTGTCCACATTCAATGTTTATTAAACCTTCCTGCAAAGTGCAAAGCTTTACCCAAGTGTTAAAACAGAGCATTTAGTTGAAGGAAAATGCTGAAAATGTCTATATCTGGAGATTGATGTTACAGATTGCTTATACTGTATCATATCTGTATTTATGGTGCATTTTGTATCATTTGCACATGTTTTCCTTCCGGTGCCAAGTCGAGTGAATCCAGCTTGCTTCTCCCAATCACTGGACACCATCCAGGACTGGCACCCTATTCCCTCCACCACTGGCACATCCCATCTCTAGTGGCATAATGCAGTTCCCCACCCAAGGTTACTCTAACACCACCACCCAAACCTACAGCCTCTGCCATCCACTGCCTGTAGGTTCCCCTCTAAGCCACACACCATCCCAAACTTGGGAATGCGTCGCCGGTCCTTCATCGGCACTGGGTCCAAATCCTGGAACTCCTTCCCCAGCAGCACTTCAGTGGAAGGGTACAACTGTTCAGAAAGGCAGCTCGCCACCACCTTCTCAAAGCAGTTCGGGATGGTCAATAAATATTGGTCTTCTTGGTGACGCTCACATTCTGTAAATTAATAAATAAGTCGGTAAGTTGGTTTACTATTGTCACATGTACCGAAGTACAGTGAAAAACTTGTCCTGCATACTGTCCATACAGATCAATTCATTACAACAGTGCAATGAGGTAACACAAGGGAAACTAATAACAGAATGCAGAATAAAGTGTTACAGTTACAGAGAAAGTGCAGTGCAGGCAGACAATAAGGTGAAGGCCATGACGAGGTAGATTGCAAGATCAAGACTCCATCTTATCATACTAGGGGACTGTTCAATAGTCTTGTAACATTGGAGTAGAAGCTGTCCTTGAGCCTGGTGGTACGTGCTTTCAGGCTTTCGTATCTCCTGCCTGATGGGAGAGGGGAGAAGAGAGAATGTCTGGGGTGGGTGGGGTCTTTGATTATGTTGGCTGCTTTACCAAGGCAGTGAGAAGTGTAGACAGAGTCCATGGAGGGGAGGCTGGTTTTGTGATATTCTGGGCTGTGTCCACAACTCTGCAGTTTCTTGCAGTCACGGGCAGAGCAGTTGCCATACCAAGCTGGGATGTATCCAGATAGAATGTTTTCTATGGTGCATTGATAAAAATTGGTGAGGATCAAAAGGGACATGCCAAATTTCTTTAGCCCCTTGAGGAAGCTGAGGCCCTGGTGAGCTGTAAATGGGAGCATGTGCGCCGGCCCCCAAATTAAAGTCAATGACCAGCTCTTTTGTTTTGCTGACATTGAGAGAAAGGTCGTTGTCATGACACCATGTCACTGGGCTCTCTATCCCCTTCCTGTACTCATCATTACTTGAGATACGACCCACTACAGGGGTGTCATCAGCAAACTTGTAGATGGACATTTGAATGAGTAAGCCACAAATAAGTAAAAAGTTGAAAGGGCAAAGAGAGTTAAGGGTGATTACTTTTTATTCAAATAACTCCTCATGGAGCTGTACAGCAGAGAAACAGCCCCTCCAGCTCACTGACTCTCCACCAACCAATAACCACCCAGAATCCCATTTTATTCTCCCCACATTCCCATCAACTGCTCCCCAATTCCACCGCTCACCTACACACTAGGGGCATTTTACAGGGGTCAATTAACCTACCATCCCACATGTCTTTGGGATATGGGAGGAAACCAGACCACCCGGAGGAAACACGAGGACACAGCGAGAACGTGCAGATTCCACACAGACAGCACCCAAGGTCAGGAATGAACCGGGGTTGCTGGCGTAGAAAGGTAGCGGCTTTGCCCACTGCGCTGCCCACTTCTCCCAAATGTCAAAGTTAAAGTTATACTTCTGGTGAACAATGCATGAGAGAGGTGGAGTGAAGGTGGGCAGGTTTAGATCAGCTCGAAATGAAGCATCATCTTTTTGGATGGAGGAATGGGCTGGAGCAGCTGACTGACCTCACTTCTGCCACTGCCACAAGAATCCTCACAGGAGTTGGGAAATTCCCTTTATTCTCGGCAGGAGATGGTGGCGGGAATCTTTCACTTCACGTCTAGATTTCAGAGGCAGACGAGTTGGGGGTGAGGTGGGAGTGTAATTCAATGAAAACTTCCGAACGGGACCTTATGGACCTTTGTCGACTGAGGGTGGAAGAGCGATGGAGATGTGTCTGCCTGGAGTTGAGGTATTGCGCAGTCATGCCCGATGTAAATGCTATCATACTAGAGGGGCTGAGTGGCATCTCCCTGCCACTGGGAGAGGTTAACTGATAAAGTGTTGACTGACATAATGCAATGGAGGTATTATTCCATAAAACAGGCCATTCAGCCCATCTATGTGGGTCAGGTTTGCCCTCCATTTGGGAGAACAGTCTGAGTCCAAGTTAGCTACTGTTTCCCCCTACTCCCTGTATCCTGTGTTCATGTCCATCCATCAAACCCAATCTTGCTTACTTGCATATGTTGCAAGGACTAGAGAGCCTGAGTTGTAGGGAAAGGTTGGTCAGGCTAGGTCTTTATTCCTTGGAGCTAGGAGAATGAGGGGTGACCTTATAGAGGTTTATAACATCATGAGGGGCATAGATAAGGTGGATGGTAGCAGTTCTTTCCCCAGGGTGAGGGGAAAAATTTAAAAGGGACCCAAGGGGCAACTTTTCATGCAGAGGGTGGTGAGTCTACGGGACAAGCTGCCAGAGGAAGTGAGTGAGGCAGGTACAACTGTATCATTTAAGAAGCACTTGGACTGGTACATGCAGGGGCGGGGCTTAGAGGGATAAGGGCCGGACACAGGAAGTTGGGACTAGATGGGTGGGCAGCATGATCAGCATGGGCTCATTGGGCCAAAGGGCCTGTATCTGTGCTGTGTTCCTCTATGACTCTTTTGCCTTAACCACTAACCTAAGGTGAATTCCACAGTTTTGAAACTCTTCTTGCAGAAATGTCTCCTTCTTTAATTTTGCATCAATAGCACCCCTGTTCACAATCCCATAAAAAGCAGCAACAGCTCGCTACTGTACAGCCTGTCTCATCCTTAAATCATTTTCCAAACTGATCCATCTTACCACAGTTAGGATTAGGGTACCTTGCCAACACTCAATAAATGAATCACTCAGTTAACTGGTCGCCTTTAGTGATAGATTGATGCCTGTTTGTGCAAACAGTTTTCAGAAATCAATCACTCAGTGAAACATCAAAATCTTTTTCCATAATTTGTTAACAGCAAAATTTTCTCTTTTTATTCCATCGTCGACTGGTGAGAGATTCCAGAATCGAGCCAATTTCAAGCTGTGTCAATAGTTTGTTTCTTCGAAAGACAGTCAACAGTTACTGGATATTCCAATCAATTGCCAACTTTTCCTGACGAATGACCTCGCAGAAGTCTTACCCAGTGAGGCAAGTTTCTGACACGTTTTCCTCAAGTAGTTGTGTCTGGGGCCACCATTTGGGAGATGATTCTTTTCCCCAGACTTCAGCGCCACTTCCAAGTGCCTGCCTCCCCTCCTCTGGGACTAACACCTAACCTACCCCAACCTTGTTCACCTCCATATAGCCCTTCATCATCTTCTGGTCCACACAGCACAAGACTCTTGTCCAGATCAGGGTCATTATGAAAGGGGTAAGGATATGAGGAGAGTGGTGATCTGTTCTGATCCAGTTGGAGCAGGACCAGTGTATATCAAACCTGAAACTCAATTCTCATTCAGTGTTGGTCCACACCTTTAGTGCTCAGGAAGACACAAACACATAAGAAATAGGATCACCTCAAACCTTCTGTCTTTCAACAAGATCATGGCTGATCTTTGAGCTTAACATCACTTTTCTGCTCATATCCCTTCATTCTCTCGATATCCAGGTAATTATCACTCTTTATGTTAAATGCAACCAATGACAGAGCATCCATCACTCTCAGGAGTAGAGAATTCTAAAGATTCACTACATTCTAAGTGGAGAACTTTACAAATTACATATCCTTTACTTTCAGACTGTAAGTACCTGGTTCTAGACTCCACAACCAGGGGAATCATCCTCATTGCATGCCCTGAGAGACTAAGTTTCAGTGAGGTCACCTCTCAGTCTTCTAAAGCACCATCAAAGACATCTTCAAGAGGTGGTGCCTCAAGAAGGTAGCATCCATCACTAAGGACCCTCACCATCCAAGGAATGCCCTCTTCACGTTACTACCATCAGGGAGGAGGTACAGGAGCCTGAAGACCCACACTCAATGATTCAGAAATAGCTTCTTCCCCTCTGCCATTAGATTTCTGAATTGTCCATGAACACTACCTCATTATTCCTGTCTTCTGCACTATTTATTTATTTTTAAATTTATAATAATTTTATGTCTTTGCCCTTTACTGCTGCTGCTGCAGCAACACAATAAGTTTCACATCATACAAGTCAATGATAATAAATCTGATTCTGACTCTGAGGCCAAGGCTCCTTAATCTCTTAAGTGATACCGTCACCATGTCAGGAACCAGTCTGTTGAACCTTCATTGTATTCCTTCTGTAGCAGGTATATTGACCCTTGGGTAAGGGGTCAAAAATGTACACAATACCCCAGGTTTTGTCTCACTAATGCCCTATATAAATGTAATCACTTGTCACAATGTCAAGCAAAGGGCAAGCTCAAAGACAGCCCAAATGTAGCACACTGGTGCAAGACTGGAGTCAGGATGCTTCCTCAGAACCAAACACAGGTAGCAACCAGAAGGAATCTTGCCTCAGGGCTCTGAGGTGGAGACCCAACACAGAATCTGGATATCCTAAGAAGAACAGTGAAACCAGGACTGCACTAGAGCTGCCAGGAGACAAAGTACACCCAAAAATTGACCAATACTCTGGCAAGTAGTGCTAGTGAAACCAGGGTTCTTATGCTAGTCTCCTGATGGGGCTCAGGTGTGTGTTGTTATGCAATTATTAGTGCATGGACTCCATGTGCTGCACAACGAGGCACCATCAATGGAGCCGAATCGAGGGCCAGCACTCAGAACCATGACAATCACTTATCTTAACTCTTGTATACCAACAAAGCACACCAATGCCTCTAGTTCCTCAGAAGGCTAATGAAATTTAGGCATGTCCCCAGTGACTCTCACCAATTTTTACAGATGCACCATAACTTGGCATTGCCACTGCTCTGCCCAAGACTGCAAGAAATTGCAGAGACGTGAACACAGCCCAGTCTATCACGCAAAGCAGGCACACCTCCACTGATTCTGTCTGTACTTCCCACTGCCTCGGGAAAGTAGCCAACATAATCAAGGACCCTTCCCACTCCAATCATTCTCTCTTCTCCCCTATCCCATCACAAACCACCAGACTCAAGGACAGCTTCCATTCCTCGGCTATCAGACTCTTAAACAGACCTCTCATCCACTAAAAGATGAACTCTTGATCTCCCAATCTACCTCGTTGTGGCCCTTGCACTTTCTTTGTCTACCTGCACTGCACTTTCTCTGTAACTGCAACACTATATTCTGCATTCTGTTTTTCTACTTACTACCTCGATGTACTTATGTCTGGCATGATCTCTCTGGATGGCGCACAAACAAAAGCTTTTCACTCAGTACATATGACAATAAGAAACCAATATCAATGCTCAATTTCATGATCAATGAAAACCAACTTACCTTTTGCCTTCTCAATTGCCCTATTGACTTTTAGTGACTTGTGTATAAGGATACCCAAGTCTGTTTGAGCATCAACAGTACCCAATCTTGCACCATGTAAAAAATACTCTGCAGTTCTGCTGAGTCTGCTGGTGAGTTGCCATTTAATGCCCTGCACTATACACCTGGAGCCTGTTGTGATGTGAACAGAAGAATGTAAGAGAATGATGTCCGTGATGTTGATCAAGGAAAAGAGATGAGCTTTTAATGGATGCCTGGCCGACCAGAGTACTTTTCTGGTGAGTGGTGAGGAAAGGAGTTTGATTGGAAGCCATGGTTCAGCTTCCAACTTCCCCAATGTGGAGCTGAAATAAATTTGGGAACAAGGAAGTGGAAGATGGACATTCAAACTTTGGAGCTTTTCCCTCATTCATGAGAACAGCAACGATCTGTGCCTCCACCCACATCCCTTGATCCATGTTTCTTTTATTCCATTTTCTTATCAAAATGTAGCAGTCTTGGATTTGGAATCATCTTTTGAGCTAAGTCCTCCTGCTTTAAGTGGGATGGTATTTCACATCTAACATCCTTTGTGTTAACAGGTAGGCTATAACTTTAAGGTTATGACTCATTGTCCTAAACTCACCCATCAGTGTAAAACTCCCCTTTCTCTGTTGACACTATCAATTGCATTCACAATCCTAAAAACCTGCAGTAAATCCTCCCTTAATCTTTTATATTCTATGGAATTCAGATCTAGTTGATATAATCTCTCTTTGGAAGTTTGAGAACATTCTAGGAAATTTGAATGGGACTCCTTCCAAGGTCAACATCTTTCTAAGGTGGAGTGGCCAGCATTTTACATGGTGCTCCAGATGTGGTCTAACTAAGGCTTAGCACTGTGGTAGTGAAACTTCCCTTTGTAAACTCTCTCTTGGTTTTAACGGGGTATGCAGTGTTGAAGTTTTGAAATGGCTGTGATGAAGGAATGCTGAGTTGGTTTACTGGCTGTCATTATAGAGTCATAGAGTCAAAGAAAGATGCAGCACAGGACCAGGCCCTTTGGCCCATCGAGTCTGCACTGACCATCGACTAATTTACACTGGCGCAAAAAAACAAACTGCCGGAGGAACTCAGCGGGTCGAGCAGCATCGATGGGGCGGGGAGAGAACTGTTGAAGTTTTGGGTTGTGATCCTGCATGAGGAATGGTGCAGGGTCTCAACCCAAAACATCAACAATTCCTTTCCCCCCACAGATGCTGCTCGACCTGTTGAGTTCCTCAGCAGATTAGTTTTTGCTCCAGATTCCAGCACCTGCAGTCTCTTGGGTACCCATTTACACTAATCCGACACTAATTCCATCTTTTATTCTCCTCACATTCCCATCAGTTCCCTTCCAGATTCTACCACACACTTACACACGAGGGGTAATTAACAGTGACAAATTAATCTACAAACCCACACGTCTTTGGGATGTGGGAAGAAACTTGAACACCCGGGAGAAGTCCATGTGGTCACAGGGAGAACATGCAAACTCCACACCGACCAGCACCTGAGGTCAGGATTGAACCCGGGTCACTGGAGCTGTGAGCCAGCAGCTCAACGAGCTACACCATTGTGCTGCCTAGGAGAAGGAGCCCATTGGAAGACTTCCATTTGAAGAGTTCCAGGGGTAAAGGAGTCCCATTTGAAGGTTGCAACACCCAAAGGTACTGGAGGAACTCGGCGAGTCAGGCAGCATCTATGGAGGGAAATGGACAGTCCATTTCTCTCCATAGATGCTGCCTGACCCTCTGAGTTCCTCCAGTGCTTTTGTGTGTTGCTCCAGATTCCAGCATCTGTGGTCTCTTGTGTCTCCTCTTAAGTTGAAGGCTTCTGAGCATGCAGCTGGAAGTAATTCAGAAGCATGGAACTGGGTGCTGGGTGTTCAGTCTTTAAGCCTGATCGCACAAGAAAACCTCCTCCCGATTACCATCTACTAGTCAGCTGGTGAAACAGTTCTCCTCCACTTTGAACAACACTTCAATGAAGCACTGAGAGCATCAAGGGCACAGAATGAGTGGGGCACTTCAATGTCCATCACCAAGAGTGCCTTGGCAACACCACTCACTGATGGAGCAACCTGGGTGGGACGAAAAGCCTGTTTCTCTGCTGTATAACTCCATGACTGTGACATCACTGCCAGACAGGTAATTGTAATTGGTTTATTATTGTCACGTGTACCAAGATACAGTGAAAAGCTTTTGTTTGCGTGTCATCCAGAGAGATCATTCCATACATAAGTACATCGAGGTAGTACAAGAGGAAAAACAAGAATGCAGAATATGGTGCTATAGTTACAGAGAAAGTGCAGTGCAGGTAGACAAATAAAGTGCACGGGCCATGATGAGATAGATTGAGGGGTAAAGAGTTCGTCTTTATTGTATGAAAGGTCCATTCAAGAGTCTTATTACAGCGGGATAGAAGCTGTCCTTGAGCCTGGAAGCGGATGAACAATAAGGAATAAACTTGGGACAGAAACAATCTGCTGGAGGGACTCAATGAGTTGAGCGGCAACTGTTGTGGGGGCAAAGGAATTGATGACATTTGAAGTCAAGACCCTGCATCAGGGCTGAGAGTTGAGAGCGAAGGTAGCTGATATGAAGAGGAGAGGGGGGAGTGGCGAGACAGGGGCTGGTAGGTGCGCCAAGGAAAGGTGACGGATGACAGGCAGATGGAGCCAGGTAGGGGAGGGGGGAGGGTGGAGTTGGGAGATGGAGGCAGGTGGGTGATAGGTGGAGGCAGACAAGGGGAAAAGGGCAGATGGATCCAATTGGGGGAGGGGAGGGTGAAGGTTGAGACAGTTAGGAGGGTGATAAGTGAGGACACAAAGGCTGCCAGTGCTGAAATCTGGTAAGTAATGGAGGTGAACCATCAGGGGAGAGCTGAAGGCCAGGTGGGACCAGACTGGGTGGGGGAGGGTGTGGGTAGTCAAGATTTGGAGCCAGGAGGGGAGGGAGATGAAAATGGGTTATGGGGGTGGAAGATGGAGTCTGTGAAATGGGAAGACCAGAGGCGGATTGGAAGGAGAGAGAGGGGGGAAGATGGGAGGAAAGATTGTACAGCTTGATGAGGAGTACAAGATGATAAGAGGCATAGATCGAGTGGACAGTCAGAGACTTTTTCCCAGTGTGACAATGGCTAACACAAGGGGGCATAATTTTAAGGTAATTGGAGGAAGATATAAGGGGGATGTCAGGGGTAAGTTTTTTACACAGAGACTGGTGGGTGCGTGGAATGCACTGCCGGCAGAGGTTGTGGGGGCAGATACATTAGGGCCATTTAAGAGACTCTTAGGTAAGCACATGAATGATATAGAGAAATGGGGAGCTATGTGGGAGGGAAGGGTTAGATAGATCTTAGAGCAGGATAAAATGTCGACACAACATTGTGGGCTGAAGGGCCTGTACTGTGCTGTAGTGCTCTAAGTTCTATGTTCTATGAAAGAATTACCTGAAATTGGAATCTCCAAGGAGTAAATCTATTTGACTTCAAACTCAGCTGTCTGCTTATGGCAGCTGCATCTGTCCATTGTGGCATTGCTAGAATTAACTAATGTGTAGTCCTCATGGAAACTCCTGTTTTCACATCGAGGACATCATCGCTGTGTAATGACGCACAATGTAGTGAGGGCGTGAAGAGGAGGGGTGATGGTTGATGGGCAGATGGAGACAGGTGGGAGAGGGGAAGAGGTGACGGAGATGTGACCGGCAGTTCAGAACTGGGCATTGCCTAGGAGCTGTGGAGCAGAAGCAGGAGTGTGCAACACCTCAGTCAGTGATCTCATGGCCCATCTCATTCCCACCCTGCCATTAATGCCAGCCTTGGTTCAATGAGGAATGCAGAAGGACATGTTGGGAGGTTACATCTTGGCCAGGATGCACGCCAAACACTAAATACAGCATGCAACATACAGAGATAAACAATCTCACGGATAATGGGTGAGAACCAAGCCCTGTGTCCTGCCACGTCTGGACAGGGGGATGAACTTCCAAGAATATCCCCATCCTCAATGATGGTGGTGCCCTGTGTGTGAGTGCTAAAGACAAGGCTGAAGCATTTGGAGCCTCATTCAGCCAGAAGCGTCAGGTGGATAATCCATCTCTACTTCCCTCTGAGATCTCTACAACCTGAGCACCAAGTGAGAGCGACCGTCTTTGATGTCAAGGCAGTATTTGGCTGGATGTGGCAGCTGGGACCCCTGGTAAAGTTGACATCACTGAGTTGTGCTTACAACCATATCTCCATATCTCACTAACAGGAAGATGGTTGTACTTGTTGGAAGTTAATTATCCCAGCCAGTCCCAGGACATCACTGCAGCAGTTCCTCAAGGCAGGTTCCCACACCCAACCACCTTCGGTTGCTTCATAAATGACATGGATATGTTCTATGTTCTATGTTCTACTAGAAATGCATTCACCACCTCGAACACTCATCTCCTCCATCTCGGCTGCAGTGGGCACCATCTACAAAATGCATGGCAGTTACTTGTCTAGGCTACTCTGACAGCACCTCCCAAGCCAAGTTTTCAGGGGCATGGGAACACAACCACCTACAACTTACCCTTCAAATCACCCACCATCATAACTTAGAAATATATTGCTAATCCTTCATTGTTGCTGAAACTTTCCCCACAACTACACTGTGGGAGCACCTTCACCAGAAGGACTGCAGTCATTCGGGATGGTAGCTCACCACCAAGGGCTGCTACAGTGACTTTGCAGTTAGTTGCAATGACCCAGGTTTCACTCTGACTTCAGTGCTGTCTGTGTGGAGTTTGCATGTACTCCTTGTGACTGCGTGGGTTCCCCCTGGGTTTTCTGGTTTCTGTTGGATGTGCTGGTTACTTGGGCAACTGGTGTAAATTGTGGTGGAAGAATCGAGAGGTGTTAATGGGCATGTGTGAGAGAGTAGATTACAGGGAAATGAGTGAGGAATGGAATTCCTCTGACAGGCATCATAGACGCAATGGGCCGAAAGGCATCTTTCTATGTTGAATCAGAATCCAGTTAATTATCACTGTCTTACATGATGTGAAGTTTGTTGTTTTTCAGCAGCAGTACAGTGCAAAGACATAAAATTGCTGTAAATTACAAGATAAATAAATAGTGCAAAACAAAAAGAACAATGAGGTAGTGTTCATGGGTTCATGGACCATTGGACGATTCGGAAATGTGATGGCGGAGGGGAAGAAGCTGTTCCTGAAACCTTGAGTGTGGGTCTTCAAGCTCCTGTACCTCCTCCCCAATGGTAGTAACATGAAGAGGGCATGTCCCGGGTGGTGAGGGTCCTTAATGTTGGATGCCACCTTCTTGAAGCACCATCTCTTGAAGATGTCCTCGATGGTGGAGAGGGTTGTGCCCATGATGGAGCTGGCTGAGTCTACAATCCTCTGCAGCATCTTGTGATCCTACGCATTGGAGCCTCCATACCAGGCTGTGATGCAACCAGTCAGAATGCTCTCCACTGTACATCTGTAGAAATTTGCAAGAGTCTTTGGTGACGTACCGAATCTCCTCAAACTCCTAATGAAGTAGAGCCACTGGCATGCCTTCTTCATGATTGCATCAATGTGTTGGGCCCAGGACAGATCTTCAGAGATGTTGACACCCAGAAACTTAAAGCTGCTCACCCTTTCCACCACCGACCCCTCAATGACGACCAGTGGGTGTTCTCCCAACTTTCCCTTCCTGAAGTCCACAATCAATTCCTTGGTCTTGCTGACGTTGAGTGCAAGGTTGTTGTTGCGACACCACTCAGCCAGCTGATCTATCTCACTCCTGTACACCTCCTCGTCGCCATCTGAGATTTTACCAACAACAGTGCCATCTGCAAATTTATAAGTGGCGTTTTAGCTGTGCTTAGCCACACAGGCATGAGTGTAGCAGGTGTAGTTGTAAGGAAGCATGGGATATATAACAATTCAGGTCGGGTGTTAAATGTTGGGGAATGCCCTGAAGAATTCTCGAGCCCTTGGTCCAGTGCCAGTGTCCTGTAATGTCATGTTTTCTGTGCAGGTGTCGGCGTGTGGCAGAGTCTGTGTGTGGAATTACATCTCACTTTGAAATGTTGTGAGCTGGAGGACCAGCAATTCTGTGTGTAGGAGGTAAATGTTGGCAAAATCAATAGCGATCCAGTTGGATTTAAGTGACTACGGCAAAGCAACTACAGTTTGTCGAGCAGAGATTCATGTGCACACAGCATTGACTGATGTTAAAGAAAGACTTTCACATTCTGTCATGACTGCGGGATACACTTCAAGAAGAGGTTAACTGTGTGATTTAAGGAGTGAGGTTGCTGCAGCCTCAGCTCAACGTTTCATTGTCAGACCACGCCAGTGAGAACCGAAGACCACATGAAACTGCAGAGAGTTGTGGACACAGCTCAGCACATCATGGAAACCAGCCTCCCCTCCATGGACTCTGTCTGCACTTCTCGCTGCCTCAGTAAAGCAGCCAACATACTCAAAGACCCCTCCCACCCTGCTTATTCTCTCTTCTCCCCCCTTCCAACAGGCAGAAGCTTGAGAACATGCATCACCAGGCTCAAGAACAGCCTCTACTCTGCTGTTATGACTATTGCATGGACGTCTTGTACGATAAGATGTACTCGTGACCTCACAATCTACCTCGTCATGGCCTTGCATCTTATTGTCTACTTGCATTGCACTTTCTCTGTAACTGTAACACTTTATTCTGCATTCTGTTATTATTTTCCCTTTTACTACCTCAATGCACTGATGGGATGAAATGATCGGTACAGATGACATGCAGAAGTTTTTCACTGTACCTCAGTACATGTGACAATAATAAACCAATTACCAATTACCAAGTCCTCCCCCAGACCAGAACTTCACGCGCACGTTTCTGGAGTGAGACCTCAGGCCACAACCTCCACGATCTCTTACCAACAATTGACATGACTGATGGTTGTTTAACAGTGCATTTACCTCCAACTTCTTGGGGTGTTTGGCCATAAGCTGAAAGGAATGTGGTTTTGAGACAAAATCATTTGCTTTGGAGTTTCCCTGGCCCCAGAACCCCAGCAGTCTGGAAGAGGGATCATCCCAGATTTCTACAAGTTGTTCCTCCTGCATGTCTGAATCTAGCCTACCAAATTATTGAAAGATTTTAATGCTGAGTTCCTCCAGCATTTTGTGTGTGTTGCTCAGTAAGATTACCCCTCATTTTTTTTGGATGTCTTTCTCTTTCCTTTTCTGAATCTCTCTCTTCTCACTCTCTCACATCTGACTGTCTCTCTCCTCATCTCACTGTCCTCTCATCCAACAACAGTTTCTCCCTTTCTCTCTCTCTTTCTTCCCACATTTTCCTTGCTCTCTCCATCACCCTCTTCATTTCTCTCCCCATCTCTCCTGCCCCCATTTCCCAATCTCCCTCTGACCCATTCCCAATCTGCTTTAGATTCATAAAAGGAAGGCTCGGCACAGAAACAGTCCCTTCAGCCCATCACATCCATGTCGAATGTCAACCGTCCATTTATCCTAATCTTGTTTACTATTCTCCCCACATTCTCATCAATTCCCCCTGGATTCTACCACTCACCTCCACACTAGGGGCAATTTACAGTGAACAATTAACCTACCAACCCACAAAGCTTTGGGACATGGAAACCAGAACACCCAGAGGAAACCCACGGGGTCACAATGAGAACATGCAAACTCCGCACGGACAGCACCCGAAGTCGGAATTGAACCCGAGTCTCTGCCACTGTGAGGCAGCAGCTCTATTAGGTGCATCACAGGGCTGCCACTCTTTCTCACTCTCTCACACCTTATCTCTCTCTAACATCGCCTCTCACCACTCACATGGTCCCCCACCTTCCAACAGTCCCCCTGTCCCCAATTGCGAGGAGCCGACCAGACACATTTCCCACATTTATTCCCACCACAGTCTGTTTTCCCCTTTAAATCAGGGTTTCAGGGAAATGCACTAGGTGGCAGCAAAGACCACAACAAGGTTGCTGACAGACCAAAGGATTGGGATCCACTTATTGCAGTGTCACCTCGCTCCACAGGGGTGATTTGACAGAAATTGAAGCTGTTAATAGATGGAAGAGCCACGTTCAATGGAGACACAAGAGACTGCAGATGCTGGAATCTCGAGCAACAAAAAACTGAGGGTCAGGCAGCATCTGTGGAGAGAAATGGACAGTCGATGTGTTGGGCCGGGACCCTTCATCTGCACTGAACGAGTAGAGGGGAGATGGCCATTATAAAGAGATGAGGCGGAGAGGTGGGGAAGAACTGGCAAGCGATTGGTGGATCCAGGTGAGGAGAGCTGATAGGCAGATGGAGGAGGGGAGAGTAGAAATAGCGACAGAGGCTGGGAGGCGATCGGTGGAGGCGACAAAGGACTGCAGAAGATGGAATCTGATGGGAAAGGAAAGGTGGAGCATGGAACCAAGTGAGGGGGATGGGATGGGTAGATGGGAACAGTGGGGGAAGGGACCCAGTGGGAGGGGTGTGTGGCTGATGGGCAGATGGGAGCGGGTGGGGCAGGGGAAAGAAACACAGTGATGAGGGGAGCTGGGGGAAGGAAGAGGTTGTGTTAAGAGGAACTGGGTAGACCAGGAGGAGAGAGCAAAGGACAGAGGAGAAGCAGATTCAAAGTAATGATTGGAAAATGTTTAGAGAACTAGCCAACAAGTTGTGGCCTGCAGTGATAAGAATTACAAAAAAGGGGAGTGTTTGTAAATCAAGAAGGGATTAGACAGAGTTGTGAGAGAGGAACTGTTTCCATTGGTGGAGGGGTCAGAACCAGGCATCATAGACAGAGGATGATTAGCAAAGTGCCATGACGGAAACCTTTTTACACAGCAAATGATTGGGGTCAGGAACGTACTTCCAGGGGGAATAATGGAGGCAGATCCAACTGCAGCTTGCAACAGGTGATCGAGAGAAGTATTTGAAAGCAAAGGATCCACGGGAGTACATAGCTGGGTTGCTCTTACATAGAACCAATACGGACTCGACAGGTTGAGTGGCTTTCTGTGCTGTAACCTTTCTGTGATCTATGGTGGTGTGCTGCCTTCACTTGCCTCCTGGACTCTTGACTGAGGTGTTTGGGTTTGGTCCTGAGGTCATGTGGGAGGTGGGAGGGCTCTGGCGATCTCAGAGAAAACTGACTCCCCCAAACCTGGCAACCAATGGACACCCAGACAGCAGGTTCCCACTGGCGTGGGTTCCTGTGTGTGCCAACTGGAGCTACTGCTTGACTTGTCTGGGGAACATTTGGCTTTGGTTTATTATTGTCACATGTACTGAGTTACAGTGAAAAGCTTTGTTTACATGTCATCCAGGCAGATCATGCTACACAGAAGTACATCGAGGTGGTAAAAAGATGAACAGAATGCAGAATATGGTGTTGCAGCTACAGAGAAAGTGCAGTGCAGGTAAACAAATAAAGTGCAAGGGCCGCAGTGAGGTAGATTGGGAGATCAAGGATTCATCTTTAGCGTAAAAGAAGTCCATTCAAGAGTCTGATAGCAGCAGGGTAGAAGCTGTCTTGAGTCTGGTGGTGCAGGGATAAGCTCCCTGTAGAGGATCCCACATGTAGTTCTTCATTACCCACAACAAGATCATGGCTGCCTCTTCAAAACCCGGGTGGAAGACTTCAGAACATTCCACAGAGGCAAAGGAAGATCAGTTTTTTTTTATGTAAGCTGCTGTCTTGCAGTAAACCCTACACAGGGCTGCAAATTCTTTCACAAGACAACTCTTGTGAATTGAAGTGACGCCTATAGTCCCTTGTTGGATCGTGCCATTGTTCACTTGCTTTGCTCCAATAAAAGCTTGTTCCAAGCCACAGGAAGATGCACAGGCTTGCCCCGCACCTTCCCTCTGGGTTTCAGAGTTCCTTTCCAAGCCTGTTGTTTTGTACGGTGTAACTTTGAAGAGAGCTGAACAGAGTTCCTTGGAAGGAGTGGCTCCAGGCCAGTCGATCAGTCAGCCTTGCACCTCAAGTCCACATAGGACAATTGCATAGCCTGCTACAACCAACCAAATTTTGCCAGTCTGATAATTCCTCCTCTTCCTCTGGGACCCTTGCTTAGCTGAATAGTGAGATGATTGCAACATTTGGCAGCACTTTTTACCAAAGCCAGTTTGAGAGGCTTCAGGATGACTCAGACCTGATGTTAAAAGCTTCATGGGCGTTTATTGGACTTTCACACACTCCTTATAAAGCTATCAGTGCCCTTGTCACACCAACTTTAAATAGCACCCTGACAACAGCATGTTCCTGGTTGTCGGTGTGTTGGGGAAATAGGCGAAGGGGCAGCATCTCAATCAGCACATTGCACTAAAATGGACTTTGTTTATTTTTGTTCCAATTGTGTTCCTTCTTATAAAAATTGTGTGTAATTTATGTTTAATTTATGTTTTTCTTATGAACGCTGCTTGTATGATGTTCTGTGCCTGTGATGCTGCTGCAAGTAAGTTTTGCATTGCACCTGTGCACACATGGACTTGTGTATATGACAATAAACTCGACTTTGACTTTGAAGAGATTAGGGAAGAGAAAGTAAGGGTACGATAAGGCCATTCTGCTCCTTAAACCTGTATCACGACTCAGCACAGTCAGAGCTGACATTCTACCTCAGCTTGCCATTTCTCACAAGTATCAATCTGCCTCTCTATGTGGTACGTGGCACATTTAAGATAAGATATTTATTTATTAGTCACATATACATCGAAACACACAGTGAAATGCATCTTTCTGCGTTACTGAGAACGTGCTGGGGGCAGCACGCACATTCTCAGTAACGCAAAGAGTCAGAGAGTCAAACAGCATGGAAGCAGGCCCTTCGGCCCAACTCGTCCATGCCGACTGTGTTGCCCAGCGAGCTAGTCCCATCTACCCACATTTGGCCCATAGCCCTCTAAACCTCTCCTATCCATGTACTTATCCAGTTGGCTTTTAAATGTGCCCAAGTCAACCACTATTTCTGGCAGCTCATTCCAAATACGCACCACACTTTGCGTGCAGAAACTGCCCCTGGTGTCCCTTTTAAATCTCTCGCCTCTGATCTTAAACCTATGCCCTCTTGCTTTTAGCACCCCCTCCCTGGGAAAAAGACTATGTGCTTTCACCCTGTCTATGCCCCTCATGATCTTATATACCTCTGTCAGTTCACCCGTCAATCACCTACACTTTTTCCATTGATTATTTTTCCCCGTCATGAATTTTTGGGCTAATGAGGAATCGATGCCTGTGGGGATTGGACAGTAAGACAACAGTCAAATCAGCCTTTATCTTATTGAATGGCAGAGCAGGCTTGAGGGGTGGAGTGACCTATTCTAGGTAGATATATAGATATATTTATTTATTAGTCACATGTACATCGAAAAACACAGTGAAATGCGTCTTTTTGCAATACTGAGAATGTGCTGGGGGCAGCCCGCAAGTGTCGTCATACTTCTGGCACCAACATAGCATGCCCACAGCTCCTAACCTGTACGTCTTTGGAACGTGGGAGGAAACCGGAGCACACGGAAGAAACCCACACAGTCACGAGGAGAACGTACAAACTCCTTACAGACAGTGGCGGGAATTGAACCCGGGTCGCTGGCGCTGTAATAACATTATGCTAACCGCTACACTACCATGCTGCCCATTCTTATACTCTGGCTACCATTTCTTATGTTCCTTCCTTAAGTACTTGTTTTGTGCTCAATGAATATAGTAGTCCCTTATTCCAGTAACCAATGTCACCCCAGGTTCAACCAGTCAGTGTTAAAATCCCTGTGGTCCCTGCCATTTTACCGATTTGTGCATTGTCACATGACTCTTGTTGTCTGACTACATCCCAACCAGCTGAAACCATTTGGGGCAGCCATCACACCGTGAAGGCATTCCTGGCAGATCTTACATTGAGGGGTATTTGCATCACACACTCCCCACATAATGAGAGAAATGACCTGGGTTCAGCAGAGATGTGAGATGTCATTAGAAGGGGCCGTGTTCAAACATGTATTCATCAGCAGGAGAAAGAACAACAACTCAGGGTTTTTATTTTGAGATCTTTTTGGTTTCCGTGAGTAATGTGACTGCCATCTGCCTCAGCAGTTTGCCGGCTGGTCTGTCTCTAATGGACATTCTGCATGTGACTTATCTCACACACTGAAGCGCAACACACACAGGGACGAACAGGGTAATGGGAGCATGTGAGGGCAATTTACAGCAGCAGCAAGTGATTGAGACTCACCAGTCTCCGCTCTAAACTTGTGCACGGGAGCAGGACCACTGGTCTTCTCTGTCTCATTTCCTCACTCTTGTTGGGGTTTCTCCTCTCTCTGAACATTAGGGCTTTCTCACGCACACACGTATTGGTATTGGAATTGGTTTATTATTTTCACATGTACCGAGATACAGTGAAAAACTTAGTTTTTCATGCCATCCATGCAGATCATTTCAAAACTTTGAGGTAGTACAAAGGAAAAGCAATAACAGAATGCAGAATATAGTATTACAGTTACCGAGAAAGTACAGTGCAGGTAAGATAAGATATCTTTATTAGTCACATGTACATCGAAACACAGTGAAATGCATCTTTGTGTAGAGTGTTCTGGCGGCAGCCTGTAAGTGCCACCATGCTTCCGGCGCCAACAAAACATGCCCACAACTTCCTAACCTGTACGTCTTTGGAATGTGGGAGGAAACCGGAGCACCCGGAGGAAACCCACGCAGACATGGGGAGAACGTACAAACTCCTTACAGACAGCGACCGGAATTGAACCCAGGTCACTGGCGCTGTAATAGCATTACACTAACTGCTACACTACTGTGCCACCCTAGACAATAAGGTGCAAGAGCCATGACGAGATAGGTTGCACTCATATGTATACCCACACTCACATGAATGCACGCACATAATCACACGTACACACACTACTCTACACACTACTCGATCTTATAGAGGTATACAAAATTATGAAGGTTATAGATAGGGTGAATGCATGCAGGCTTTTTCTCCTAAGGTTGGGTGAGACTAGAACTAGAGGTTTAGGATGTAAGGTGAAATATTAAAGGGGAATCTGAGGGGGAGCTACTTCACCCAGAGGGTGGTGCGAGTGTGGAACAAGCTGCCAGCGGAAGTGGTAGATGCAGGTTCAATTGTAACATTTAAGAGAGGTTTGGGTAGGTGCATGGTTGAGAGAGGTATGGAGGACTATGGTCCGGGTGCAGGTAGATGGGACTAGACAGAAAACCAAGCTGGCATGGACTAGATGGGCTGAAGGGCCTGCTTCTTTGCTGTAGAGCTCTATGACTCTATGACTCAATGTCAGCAAAACAAAAGAAATGATTATTGACTTCAGGAAGTGGGGTCGAGTACACGCCTCTTAAATGTATCAATGGTGCTGAGGTGGAGATGGTTGAGAGCTTCAATTTCCCAGGGGTAAATATCACCAACAATTTGTCCTGGTCCAACCACGTGGCCAAGAAAACACACCAGCACCTCTACTTCCTCAGCAGGCTAAGGAATTTGGCACGTCCCCCATGACCCTCACCAATTCTAATAGATGCACCATAGGGAGCATCCTATCCAGATGCATCATAGCAACTGCTCTGCTCAAGACCACAAAAAATTGCAGAGAGTTGTGAAAGCAGCCCAGCCTATAGCAAAAACCAGCCTCCCCTCCATTGACTCTGTCTACACTTCCCACTGCCTCAGGAAAACAGCGAACGTAATCAAGGACCCCTCCCATCCCGGACATTCTCTCTTCCCCATGCCCCCCTTCCATCAGGCAGAAGACACAAAAGTTTGAAAACAAGACTACCAGGCTCAAGGACAGCTTCTATCCTGCTGTTATAAGACTCTTGAGTGGCCCTCCTGTACGACAAAGATGAACTCTTGTTCTCTCAATCTACCTCGTCATGACCCTTGCACCTTATTTGTCCAGCTGCATTGTACTTTCTCTGTAACCGTAACACTATATTCTGCAGGCTGTTACTGTTTTCTTTTTGCACTACCTCAGTGTAATTACATTTGGAATGATCTGTCTGGATAGGATGCAAAACAAAGTTTTTCATTGTATCTCAGTACATGTGACAATAATAAACCAATTACCAATTATCGATTAGCCTTGTTTCTCTTTCCACAGATGCAGTCAAACTCACCCTGAAAGGTTTAGCATTAACTTTGTTATATCTTCATTGTTCTCAGCTCAGACACCAATGGATATAATTCCTCATGATTGACTTTATGAATCCTTGATTAAACTCCTTAATTGGATCACCTGTTGAAAACTTGGAGTATTGTGTGCATTTCTGGTTGCTACTTTACAGGAAGGATGTGAAGGCTTTAGATAGAGTGTAGAAGAGGTTCACCAGGATGTTGCCTGGATTAGATAGTATTAGCTCTAAGGAGAGGCTGGACAAACTTGGATTGTTTCCTCTGGAGCAATGGACAGTGAGGGGAGACCTGAGAGAGGTATATAAAACTATGCGAGACATAGATAGGGTAGATAGTCAGAATCCTTTTCCCAGGATGGAAATGTCAAAAACATAAATCAGAATCAGAATCAGGTTTATTATTATTGCCTTATATGACGTGAGATTTGCTGTTTTGCCACAGCAGCACAGTGCAAAGACATAAAAATAATGATTAATTACAAAAATAAGTAAATAGTGCAAAAATAAAGGAATAAGGAGGTAGTGTTCATAGGTTCATGGAGCGTTCAGAAATTTGATGGCGGAGAGGAAGAAGCTGTTTCTCAGTCACTGAGTGTGGGTCTTCAGGCTCCTGTACCTCCTCCCTGATGGTAGTAATGAGAAGGAGGCATGCCCTGGATGGTGAGGATCCTTAGTAATGGATGCTGCCTTCTTGAGGCATCGCCTCTTGAAGGTGTCCTCAGTGGTGGGGAGGGCTGTGCCCGTGATGGAGCTGGCTGAGTCTACAACCCTCTGCAGCCTCTTGCGATCCTGGTCATTGGAGCCTCCATGCTAGGCCAGGTACGCCAGCGGGGCCTGATGCCTTGCAAGGGTTCACCCTTTCAAAGGATGTTCAGAGACACAGGGTCACATAGATTTAATTACATAGATTTTAGATGAAAGAGGAAATGTTTAAAGGAGATTTTTATTATTCGATGTTTCAGAAAAGATCGAGAAGAAGGTAGAAGGGGGGAGGGGAGTTGTGCTATTAATCAAGGACAATATCATAGCTGTACTCAGAGGGGACATAATGGAGGGCTCATCCACTGAGTCATTATGGGTAGAACTCAAAAATAGGAAAGGTGTAATCAGTCTGATGGGATTATACTACAGGCCTCCCACTAGCCACCGGGATATTGAAGAACAGATATGCAGGCAGATTAGGGAAAGTTGTAAAAACAATAGGGTTGTTGTAGTGGGTGAATTCAACTTCCCTAATATAGACTGGGATCTCCTTAGTGCAAGAGGTTTAAATGGGGCAGAATTTGTTAGGTGCATCCAGGAAGGTTTCTTAAATCAATATGTCCAACCAGAGAATGGGCCATACTGGACCTGGTGTTGGTTAACAAGCCTGTCCAGGTGACCAACCTTTCAGTGGGAGAACAGTTAGGGGACAGTGATCAAAACTCATTAAGTTTTATGATAGCTATAGATAAGGATAAGTATGGACCTTGCAGGAGGGTATTACATTGGAGCAGGGCAAATTATGAGAGCATTGGGCAGGAACTAGTGAGAGTTCATTGGGAACAGCTGTTTC
The DNA here is from genome assembly GCF_009764475.1 of Pristis pectinata. Taxonomy (NCBI): domain Eukaryota; kingdom Metazoa; phylum Chordata; class Chondrichthyes; order Rhinopristiformes; family Pristidae; genus Pristis; species Pristis pectinata. The sequence continues at coordinate 14,943,763 of NC_067433.1, forward strand.
TGCGCAAGTCCACAACTGACGTGGAGATTGTTGAAAGACCAACTGCACAGAGTACAGGGCAGGAATGTTCCAGTCAGAAGGAAGGACAAGGATGCAGCGTAAGGGAACCTTGGATGACGAGAGAGGTGGTGAATTTAGTCAAGAAGAAAAAGGAAATGTATGTGAGGTTTAGCAAACTAAAATCAAGCAGAGCCCTTGAGGATTATAAAGAAGCCAGTAAAGAACTCAAGAAGTGAATTAGGAGAGCCAGAAAAGGCCATGAAAAGTCCTTATCAAGTAGGATTAAAGAGAATCCCAAGGCATTTTATACATACTTCAAGAGCAAGAGGATAACTAGGGAGAGGGTAGGACCACTTAAGGATAAAGGAAGGAGCATATGCTTGGAGGCAGAAGATGTGATAGAGGTCCTAAATGAGTACTTTGCATCAGTATTTACCTAGGAGAAGGTTACGGAGGATAGGGAGATCAGAGTGAAGCGTGCTAATATGCTAGGACATTTTGAGATAAAGAAGGAGATAGCGTTGGGTCTCTTAAAGAACATTGAGGTGGATAAGTCCCCAGAGCCAGATGAGAGGCAAGAGATGAGATTGCTGGGGCCTTGACCAATATCTGCATGTCCTCTCTACCTACAGGTGAGGTCCAGGAGGACTGGTGAGTATCTAATGTTGTTCCATTATTCAAGAAGGGAAATAGGGATAATCCTGGAAACTATAGACCAGTGAGTCTCATGTCAGTGGTAGGGAAGTTACTGGAGTGGATTCTTAGGGACAGGATTTAAGAGCATTTGGAAAACCATGGCCTAATTAGGGACAGTCAACATAGCTTTGTGCGGGGCAAGTCCTTTCTTACTAACTTGACTGAGTTTTTCAAGGAGGATACGAAGGTGATTGATGAAGGTAGAGCTGTGGATGTTGCCTACATGGATTTTTGTAAGACGTTCGACAAGGTCCCTCATGGAAGGCTCATCCAGAAGATTAAGATGCATGGGATCCATGGTGAATTGGCCTTTTGGATTCAGAGTTGGCTTGCCCATAGAAGACAGAGGGTAGTTGTCAATGGGACTCATTCTGGAGGTCTGTAACTAGTGGTGCTCTGCAGGGATCCGTACTGGGACCTCTGCTGTTTGTGATGTATGTAAATGACTTGGATGAAAATGTAGATGGTTAGGTTAGTAAGTTTGCAAATTATATGAAAATTGGTGGTGTTGTGGATAGCGTAGAAGACTGTTAAAGGAAACAAGGGGATATAGACCAGTTGCAGATATGGGCAGATAAACGGCAGATGGAGTTTAACCCGGCCATATGTGAAGTGTTGCACTTTGGGAGATCAAATATAAAGGGACTGTACACTATTAATGGTAAGACCCTTAACAGTGTTGATATGCAAAGGGATCTTGGGGTCCAAGTCCATAGCTCCCTGAAACTGGTCACACAGGTTGATAGGGTGGTAAAGGAGGCATATGGCATGCTTGCCTTCATTAGTTGAGGAATTGAGTTCAAGAGTCAGGAAGTCATGTTGCAGCTTTATAAAGCTCTAGTTAGACCTCATCTGGAGTATTGCATTCAATTACAGAGGGGATGTGGAGGCTTTGGAGATGGTGCAGAAGAGGTTTACCAGGATGCTGCCTGGATTAGAGGGCATGTGCGGGGCAGGTTTTTTACACAGAGAGTGGTGGGTGACTGGAATACACTGCCAGGGTTGGGGGTGGAGGCAAATATGATAAGAGGCATTCAAGAAGCTCTTAGCTAGGCACATGAATGTGCAGGAAATGGAGGGATATGGATATTGTGTAGGCAGAAGGGATTAGTTTAGTTGGGCATTTGATTACTTATTTAATTGGTTTTGTACAACATAGTGGGCTGAAGGGCCTGTTCCTGTGCTGTGCTGCTCTATGTTCCATGTGATCTATAAGGCAAATTTTTTATGCAAAGATTGGTATGTGCCAGAACGAGCTGCAAGCGGAAATGGTGGAAGCAGATGTAATAGCAATGTTTTAGAGGCATTTAGACAGACACATGAACAGGAAGGGAATGGAGGGACATTAGACCATGTGCAGGCAGACAGCTTTAGTTTAATTTGGCATCGTGGTCAGCACAGACATGGTGGGCCAAAGGGCCTGTTCATGTGCTGTACTGTTCTATGTTCTACATTCTCCCCTTTTAATCAATAGAATAGAAGCACCAGTCTCCCAAGGCAGACACTCTATTGCAAGGTCTGTCTTGGGAAGAGATTACAAGGTAGAGAGAGAGAGAAAATGATTCATGGATGTGTTCAAAGCCTCCTTGAAGAAATGCAACATCCCCACAGACTCCAGGGAATCCTTAGCCCATGACTGCTCAAAGTGGAGACAAAACATTCAGGATGGTATTGAAAGCCTCAAGACAATGCATCAGGAACTCACAGAAGCCCTGTGCAAGCAGCACTAGGTGCAAACCACTTCTCCGACTACTCACCTTCCCACCCCATTGGCTGACTCTTGCCCCATCTGTGTCAGAGCCTGCGGTTCCCACATTAACCACTTCAGAACGCACGGAACCAGTGGAAGTTCACCATCCTGGATCTACAGGGACTGCCTACAAAGAAGAATAGCTGCCTAGAGTGTGTAATCTTTTGTCGTAATGTTTCCAGTCAAGCTTTAAATTAATCTGATGAATCTCAGGTTGCTTGTTGGCTTCTATTGAGCCATGTACTGAAGAAGTGCACCTTATTTAATGTAAACTGATACTTAGGTTTCAGAAGAAGACACCTCTCTTGGATAACATGTATCCTTAGTTTGCCACCTTGCTGCTCCTGAAAGCAGCAGGTCAGGATTCATTTCCATGGTGTAAGGAACCTTCCATTTGGACTTTTTATTCATCCATGAGATATGGACATCACAGACAAGGTCAGCATTTGTTGCATCTCCCTAGCTGCCCTGGAACTGAGTGACTGCTGGGTCATTTCCAAAAGCATCTCTGAGTTAAGTACATTGCTCTGGGTCCAGAGTCAAATGGTCAGAGCGGGTAAGGATGGCAAATTTCTATTCCCAGAGGAGTGAACTTGTGTCTCCGGGTCATTATTCTGTAAATGCTGTCACTCTTTCACACCGCACAAGTTATTGCTGAGTGGTGCTGTGTCTCTCTGGAAATTGGCAAGCTACTTGCAAAAAAATGAGGAGAATAATGTGGTGCATAAACGTTTCATTAAGACGTGCCTTAGTAAACGAGCTTGCCCTTTCCCTGAGGACTATTATCCACTAATGGTTCAGGCAGTGGATGGAGTTGGCTACAAATGATGAAGGCGGAGATGTATGAGGCTGATTGATGTCCCTTTGTAGAGAAAATTGGTGAGATGTGGGCAACTTCACTAGTGATTAGCTTGGGAAGCTTTTCCTCTCTGTTGGCTAGGAGAACTTAACATTTGTCTGCCCTCAGTGATCGCACTGACATTAGTCATTGGGGTTGCGTGCCTGGGGTTCATTTCATTGGTCTAAAACAAAGGGGCTTGCCAGATCAGCTGTTCATAGTCAAAGCAAGGAAACAGGCCCTTCGGCCCACTGAGTCTGTGCCAACCACCAACCACATATCTGCATTAATCCTACATTAGTCCCTTTCTTTTATTTTCTCCACACTCCCTTTAACTTCTCCCAGATTCTACCACTCGCCAACACACTTGGAGCAACTTACTGTGGCCAATTAACCGACCAACATTCACATCTTTGGGATGCGGAAGGAAACTAAAGCTCCCAAAGGAAACCCATGCAGTCACAGGGAGAACAGGCAAACTCCACAAGGACAGCACCCAAGGTCTGGATTGAACCTAAGACTCTGGCACAAGTTCAACCAGCTGAAATGAAATGCTCCCACTTGGATCTTGCCTATGACCTCCAAACTTTCCTGTTCTGGGCCAGCACAGTCTAAGTTGCATCTGGCCTTACCTCTGGATGCACAAGACTCTCGCTGAGTCCAACTGACGCTGAAGTCTCTCTGATAGCAGATAGGTGGCCTTTTGTGGTTTGGATCCCAACAAGCACAGGGACCAATCCCATGCAAGCTATCAAGCTGATATTTGATGTTGTTCAGGAATAATCTGGATGGTGGTGGAACCAAAATCACAACAATTGAACCAAATCAGCCACATTGGTGTTAATCCCATGTATAAACAACAGTCCTAATCCTAAATTTTGCTCTGTTCCCATGCCCATCTTCCCTTCATTGACCCATCCCAAGACTTCTTCAATCCAGTTATCTACCCACAAGATGTGGGCATCTTTGGCAACATAAGTCTTTACTGAGCAACCCTCCATTGAATGACCATTTCAGTATGAATCAAGCACATTGTTCGGACGGAAGAGGTATGGAAGGCTGATTTCATGCCCAGAGGATATTAAATGGGCTTCAAAACATTCCACTTGCTCATATATTTTCCTTATTTTCTTACAGCATAAAAGGAGGCTATTCAGACTATCGAGTCCATGCTGCCTCTCAGAACATTCCCATCAACCCCATCCCCCCACATATTTTTGTCTCCCCATACCCCTGATTCTTCCACCATCCACCAACACTCTGGGCACATTACAGTGGCCAATTAACATGCCAGCGTCTTTGGGACGTGGGAGGAAACTGGAGCACCCGGGGGAAACTCACACAATCATTGGGAGAACACGCAAAAGAGTGACAGTATTTACTGAGCGCACAGACCATCAGGCACTAATCCCATTTTATTCTCCCCATATTCCCATCAACTTCCTCCCAGACCAAGAAACTAACCATTGGCTTCAGAAAGGGGAACTCGGGAGACCACATGTCAGTTTTCATTGGTTGATTGACATTGGAGAGAGTCAGCAGCTTCAAATTCCTGGGTGTTAACACCTCAGACAACCTTTCCTGGGCCCAGCACGTAGATGTAATCATGTAGGAGGCGCACTAGCGCCACTAATTTCTTAGGAGTTTAAGGAAATTTGGCATGTCACCAAATACTCTAACAAGTCTCTGCAGATACACTGCAGAAAGTACTCTGACTGGTTGCATCATGTCCCGGTATGGTAAATCCAATGCACAGGAATGCAAGGGGCTGAAGACAGCAGCAGACACAGCCCTGTCCATCACAGGCACAACCCTCCCCACCACTGAGAGCATCTACATGAGGTGCTGCCTCAAGAAGGTGGCATCTATCATCAAGAATCCCCACCATCCTGGTCATGCCTTCTTCTCGCTGCTGCTGTCAGGCAGGAGATACAGAAGTCCCACACCACCAGGTGCAGGAAAAACTACTATTTGGTTCTTGAACCACCTTGCACAACACTAACCCTACCTCAGCAACGGAACATTGCGGCCTACCCCTTTCACTACTATGGACTTGTCTCTGATTATGTTTGTTTTTGCAGTAATATCTTGTTTTGCACGGTCTTCTTATATAATATATGTATAATTTATGTTCTGTGTGTTGTCTGAATCTACATGCAGGTGATGCTGCTGCACACAAGTTTTCCATTGTACCTGTACCTCACTGTACTTGTGCACGTGACAATGAACTCAACTTGAGATTCTACCACTCACCTATACAATGGGCGCAGTCTACACTTGCCAGTTAACGTACTGACCTGCATGTTGGAGGGAGGAAACCATAGCAGCTGGAAGAAACCCATGCAGTCACACGGAGAATGTGCAAACTCCACACAGACAGCACCAGAGATCAGGATTGAACCTCGGTCTCTGGAGCTGTGAGGTAGCTGCTTCACCATCTGCACCACTGTGCCATCATTAATGACAGTCCCCTGTCCTCACAGTTAAATACATCAGAAGACCACGAATAAATGTGTTCTTCCTCTCTAACTGGAAGTTAGGAAAAGTGATATAACGTTTTGACCAAAAATTGAATGAAGGATAAACTAAGGCAGAAGGTTCTCTGGATGCTGAATGTTGGTTTGAAAAAGTTCTGCAAACAGAATTTCTAATAGTGTGCAAACAAGGAGTTGCATAAATATTCAAATGAGCCAAATGCAAACAAGAAAAATACTTCAGCCCCATGGACTGTAGGCTGAATGGCTTTTGTCTGCAGCCTTGCACTCAAAGACGGAAGCAATTTAAGCAGACATGACAGAGGAGATCAAATTAGCAATGGCTTTCAGGGGGCCCCAGTTATGCTTTGTTCCTCTTGTGTGAGCTTGTTCTCTCTGGAATCCTTCCTTCAAATACTTGCCGCCTTTATATAAGGAATGGAGATGGGTTCTGGCAGAATTTCTACTGACTGATCTGTTTAAGATTGGAGACTGGGGGCAAGATTATCGGTACGCGACCGACTTGCATGCCTCGCCAGTGGAAGGTGCTAACTGTAAGGTTGCCCGAAGCAGGATTCAGTAAAGCTCATGTTCGACCCGAACAAGTTCAGTTTTGAATTTGGGGGAATAAGATGAGAGGGAAGTCTGGCAGACGTGTGTCTTTGACGAGACAGGAGAGGATTAAACATGTCAGTGAAAGCTGCAACAGTTACATCCCTGTAAATCTGGCTCAGTTGGTTTAAAACTCTGCTTTGCATTCTAACCCCTTAAAAAAATTGTTTAGAGTTCATTAAATGAGTGAAATTTGCTGTAGGTCATTGCTATCTCCTGTACCTGTAGAAATGGCGGTACAGTGGTGCAGCAGTTAGTGCTGCTACTGTGTATCTCCAGAGATCTGGGTTCAATCCTGACCTCCAGTGCTGTCTGTATGGAGTTTGCATGTTCTCCCTGTGACCGTGTGGATTTCCCCACGACGTGCCTCAAAACATTGGGAGGTTAATTGGCCACTGTAAGTTGCTCCTCATGTTAGAAGAATCAGGATGGAGTTGATTGGCGTGTGACAGGGAAATGACTGGGGGAATGAGTCAGCCGGGATTGCCCTGAGAGCTGGCATAAACTCAATGGGTTGAATGGCCTTCTTCAAAGTCAAAGAAAAACATGAGAAATATGAAACTCCATCCTGCAGTTATCTTACTTGTAGGTTGCTGATGCTGGAAGTGCTGATGGAGTATTCCAACACTCAACACCAGCCGGTGACAGGAGCTGGTGAAAGAGACCACGGATTGATTTGAAAGTGGAGGAACTCTTAATATTCGTACTCATGTAACGTGAAGCACTGCTTTGTATTAGAGATTACAGCAGATTATGGGAGAGAGGCATCTCTAAATCAAGACTCCACCACTGTGAGGAAGAGTCATAGAGTTATACAGCATGGAAACAGGCCCTTCGGCCCAACTGGTCCATGCCAACCAAGATTCCTATCTAAGCTAGTCCCATTTGCCTGCACTTGGCCCATGTCCCTCTAAACCTTCCTATTCATGTACCTCTCCATGTACATTTTAAATGTTGTTAATGTACTTGTCTCCAGCACTTCCTCTGGCAGCTCATTTCATTGTACAACTTGTAGATAGTGGGGTGTGTCCCTAATTGTTGGGAGTGTTTGCTTATATTATTGATCCGAATCTCCAGGCCAAGCTGCAAACTAAATCTACCACCTTGTGTTTTGACTATGTTCCATTGCAACACTCCAGCCCCTAGATGCCAGCATCTGGCTGGTGAACCTCAGTCCTTGGTAGGCATTGCTTTCGAGGTGAGATGTCCTAAAATAAGGCCCAGGAGGGACATGGAAGGTCCCAATTTCCCCGTGCTTCTGCCACCCTTGTCCTTCTAGCTGGTAGAGGTTCTAGGTTTGGAAGGTGCTGTCTAAGGAGTCTTGGTTCACTTTCTTTTATAATTAATGTTCTGTGTGTTGTCTGAATCTACGTGCCTGTGATGCTGCTGCAAGCAAAGTTTTCATTGCACTTGTACCTCACCGTACTTGTGCATATGTCAATAAACTCAACTCGACTTGACTTGACTTGCTGCAGTGCATCTTGTAGATGGTACAGGCTGCTACTGCAGTGCATCAGTGATGGAGTGAGTTAATCGTTGTGGATGGGGTGTCTATTAAGCAGGCTGGGCTGCTCCTGTATGGTGTGGAGCTTCTTGAGTGTTGTTGAAGCTGCAGTCATCCAGGCAAGTGGACAGCGTTCCATCGCACTCCTGACTTGATCCATTAGAGTTGGTCGGGATATGTATGAGTCTGTGGTTTATTCAGATACCAGCAGAGGATACAGCTACATCCCAATTATTTCTCGCCAGGACAGGCCAAGTTAAAGCTTACCACAGAAATGGTATCCTGCCAGTGATTGGGACATGGGGCATTGTGGTTACAGAGTTCTGGCACTTGGCCACTTGTGTTTTAAGGACTAGAGGGCATGGGCCTTAGTGGAAGTTGGGAAATCTTGAAAATAATGGCTTCAAACTATTACATTAAACCAAAATATGGTCCATGAAGTCTTACACTTTGCTTAATTTTTGTGACTCTCTGACTTTCAGTATTTCTCATACAATAAAATTTCTGCATAAGGTGACAGTTCGTTGGAATTTTGTTTTCTGGCTATATGGCTAATCACAATCCGCTGATGAAATTCTTCCTCTCACAAGTTGTAACACACACACCGAATGAGGAAGTGAAACTGTGTTACGGATGAACTGTCGCAAGATCCTTCAGACAAGTGTTCCGGCTGAGTAGCCTGCTGCCTCCAATGCAGGTGAAGTGTCAGAAACATGGTTGGTACCCGATACCTCTTGTGTTCTCTCCTCTTCTGTTCCATTGCTCCAGAGTTTGGTAAGTCTTTACTCTTTATTGCTAAACCATGTACCTTTCACCAGAATTATTTGACAACAATTGTCTGAGTACTTTTGCTGCGGACCTTGAACTTTATCATCATCAAATTTGAATTCTCTATTTCCTAACGACAGAGAAAGAGGCCATTTGGCCCATCGAGTCTGTGCAGGCTCACAATCTCATTCTCCTACTGATTTTCCCTGTAAACTATTCTCCCCACATTCCCATCAACTTCCCCCTCTCCAGCTTCTACCACCCACCTTTAGTGGGGGCAAGTTACGGCAGCCAAGTAAACTATTGGAATGTGGGAGAAAAACAGAGCAGCCAGAGGAAACCCACACAGTTACAGGGAGAACGTGCAGACTCCACACACAGACAGCACTGGAGGTCAGGATTGAACCCAGGTCACTGGAGCTGTGAGGTAGCACAGTCCTTGCAGTATACCCCCTGCAGTATATATATTGTGTGTGTCTGAGGAATGTATGTGCAGGTCCTTTGGCTAATTCACTTCAGGGACACCACAGAAGGTCTGGTTCCATCTCCTACGGGTGTCTATATTTGAGTGGACCTAGCATAAGTCACTGGGAATGTAAACTCCTGGAAAGTCTGACCTGTTTGTTTCCCTGGAGTCTGTAAGGCTCACTGCGTCAGCCTTGCATTGTTTCTGCGGGATAACCTGCAGGTGAAGGGAGGCTGGAATGGTGGAGGGGGAGTTCGGGGAGTCAGGTGGTAAGGGGGGGAGTGTAGGTGATAGAGGGACAGAGGTAGAGGGACTGAATTTTAACTTCTAAGAGAGGGAGTGTGGAGGCTTCAAAAGAGGAAATAAACTCAGCAGGGTAGAATATTAAAGTGATCCCCCTGCCTCCAGATTTAACCTGAATACATTGGACGGTGTTAAGAAATCCCGGAAATCCTGGTGTCAAGAAATTCTGGGAAATCAAGAGAGAAGGACAGACCAGGGACAAGCCTGAGACCCTGAAAGAAGGAAATGAAATCTGTAAATTGTTTATTAGTCGTGACTTTAACTGCAGATTTGTATGCATCTTTTACACATCTAGTGGGACTAGCTGGGTGGGTACCATGGTCAGCATGGACTTGTTGGGCCGAAGGGCCTGTGTCCATGCTGTATTGCTCTATGACTCCATGAGATCTTTTCAATAACAGGCACGAGAGGATGATTGGCTTCCACCCTGTAGGTTCTGAGGTGGCGGGTGCTTGGTTTGGGATGTTGTGCACACCAGCTGCTGCTTGTGGTCTCCTTATCGAGGGAGGCACAGTGACATTGTGGGTAGTGGAGCTGCCTCACAGCTCCAGTGACCTGGGTTCGATCCTGATCTCCAGTGCTGTTAGTGTGTGGAGTCTGCACGTTCTCTCTGTGACCGCGTGCATTTCTCCCCTGGTGTTCCAGTTTCCTCCCACATATACACAATGTGGCTACGAGAACAGGTCACAGGCTCGGATTCCTGTGGGGAATATCTCCGAGTCAGAATCAGGTTTATTATTACTGCCGCCTTCTATCATTCATGTGTCTATCTACAAATCTCTTAAATGT